>NC_077227.1:200932848-201582848 GCF_027887165.1 Monodelphis domestica
ACCACTCTGTGTCTATAATGTACTCTTCCCTTACCTAGTCTCCTTCAAGGCTGAGCTTAAATATTATTTTTGATATGAATATATCTCCTGATCTCCTTCAATACCCCATGAATACTAATGCCTTACCTCCTAAAAAGCTTTTTCTTGAACTTCCTTTTTCCCTCGTACACTAATGCCGCCCTTCTTAATTAAATGTATCTCATATTTATAATATCTATGTCTTTTTCTCCAGTAGAATGTAAGCTCCTTCAGGACAGGGAGTATTTCATTTTTGTCTTTCTTTCCCTAGCACATATCGTGCTGAGCCCACAATAGGTGCTAACTAAAGCTTGATGATTGATTGAGAAGGAATTCCAGCAAAGAGTAAAAAACCCATTCCATCCAGGTAAATCAGTAGAAACATTTTGGATAGATACGGGGTAAGAGAAGTTGACAGAGCACTGGGAGAAGAACAGAATGTAGACTTGATCTGAAGGAAAATGGGAAGTTACTCAAAGTTTTGAGTAGAACAGTGACAAATGCCAACAGCAGCTAAATGGCACAGTGGATAGATCCCTGGACCTGGAGTCAAAGGGACCTGAATTCACATCTGGTCTTGGACACTAACCAGCTATTTGCCTCAGTTTCCTCATTTGTAATTTGACCTGGTGAAGGAAATGGCAAAACCTCTCCAGTATATTTGCCAAAATACTTCAGAAAAGAGTCACGGTCAGAAATTACCAAAACAACAATAAAGTGACAAACAGCATGATTATATATAGAATTATCATTCTCATGGATATAAGTAAAGCTGTCATATTTCAGGAGTTCTAAATAGAAGATTGTATCTAATCCAAATGTTTGATACCTTCTGACTGAGAAGTGGTTCATAGTCAATGGATGAAATAAGTATAGCTCTCTGATGATGGGAAGAGGCTTACAAGCTGATCATAGCAATCCCCACTGTAGGATGGACAAAGGAGCAGGTGTCCTGGAAGACAGCATCTCAGCTGAAGACTAAAGTGACATCCAAGAGAAGATTGAAAGAGTTGGTTCACAAAGTTGTGGCTCTCTCATTGTGGAAAGGAACTTTCCTTAGTATCCCTAATGTAGAAAGGCAGAATATTAGGTGGTCCTAGAGATATCTGGATAGCTGAAGACCACCTAGAATGGAGAAGGGACTTCTAAAAGAAAATATTTCCAGAAAACACAACATGATGACAATGGAAGATATAGTCATCTCTGCAATTTGGAAGCTCCTACAGGAATATGCCCAGACCACATGTTCTTGTCATATTTGTGATTTTCACATAGATTTCCCAGGCACATAATTTCCTTCCCTATGTATATTCTATAAATGATCCTTAATAATGTTTATTCTTCCTACTGAGCATATGGTTGTGCTAAGAAAAAATTATATAAGAAAAATCAGCTCCCACTTTATAGACACATAGTTATGTTGTTACTTGTCTTACTTATCTATTTCATTAAAGGCCTTTGCTTTGAAATAAGTATATCCTATTGATTAGAGAAATGTAAATTAAAACACCTCTAAGGTACTATCTCAGATCTATCAGATAGGCTAATATGATAGAAAAGGAAATTACAAAAGTTGGATGGAATGTGGGAAATTTTGGACATGAATTCACTGGTGGAATCCAACCATTTCAGAGTCCAATTTGGAATTATGTTTATAGTTGAAAACTGTGCCTGCCCTTTGACCCACTAATATCACTACTAGATCCATATACTAAAGAGATTTTTTTAAGGAAGAAGACCTATATGCACAAAAATATTATAGCAGCTACTTTTGTGGTGGCAAAGATTAAAAATCAAAGGGATGCCCATAAATTGTAGACTGGCTAAATAAGTTGTGGTATATGATTGTGATGGAATACTACTGTGTTATAAGGAATGAGCAGGATGCTTTAAGGAAAAAAAAACAGGGAAAAACTTATATGAACTGATGCAGAGTGAAATGAGTAGAACCAAGAAAACCTTGTACATAGTAATGTAATATTGTATGATGAATTACTGTGAATGACAGCTATTCTCAGCAATATAAAGATCTGAAACCATTCTAGAGCCCTATGATGAAAAATGCTACCCACCTCCAGAGAAAGAACTGATAGAATCTGAATGCAGATGGAAGCATACTTTCTTACTTTGCTTTTCTTGTTTTCTTGTATCTTCAGTCTGTGTTTTCCTTCACAATATGGCTTAATATAAAAGTATGCTTTGCAAATGTATAATCTATATCAAATTGATTGCCTTCTCAAGGAGGAAGAGGAAAAGTAGGGAAGGAGGGAATTTGGAATTCAAAAGTTTAAAAAATGAATGTTAAAAAATTTACATGGATTTAAAAATATGTATCATTTGTTTAATTAGTAAAACTAAACACATAGTAGGGGTTCATGAACACGTTTTGGAGAGAAAGGTAACTACAAAGTAATTAGAACTATTTGAGTTTTCTGGATACCCAAGGGGAGCAAGAAAGTTAGTGCTACAGATGAAAAATTATTATGAAGGTATATTCCTAGAGGTGTTTTTTCAAAACATCTGGGATTCATTGAGAATATACACATTTCAGTGCATTATTAAATCATCTATTGATTTTGTTTATTTAATGACAATAAAACTTTAAACACAAATGCAACTATCAACCTACTTAATCTTTTTTTTTTTTTTAATAAATATAAACACTCAGAGCTGGAACCTTAAAGATCCTTTAATCCAAAGTCCTCATTTTTCAGATGAAGAAACTGAAACTCAGAAAGGTCAGTTCACTTCTTTATATCTTAGAACCAATAAGAAATAAACACTTGACCTTGTTCAGGTCCCTGTTTCCCTTCTACCATATTCTCAAGTGAATGAGTGAGGTGTCTGTATCCCTTTCTCAGAGAAAGTGTTAAGTAACTTGCCCAGGGTCATATAGCAGCTGCAAGCATTAGAGTTGAATTTTGAATGCAAGTCTCCTGATTCACATTGTAGTACACTGACAATAAGTTTCAGGTCATAGCATCCTGCTCCGTTTACTCTTCCTGTAATGCATTGCCTAGCAACATGCTGGAGTCAGAGGTCTAGAGTTCAAATCCCATCTTTGATCATATTTCCTTGACCAATTAAAAAATTATGAAGCAGTAATTCAACCTGAGATTGTAAATACAAAGGACAATTCTGTGCTTCAATGGATAGAGCACCCATTCTGGAATCAGAAAGACTCATCTTCCTTGGCTGAAATCCTACATCAGGCACTTATTACCTATATGACCTGGGGCAAGTCATGCAACTCTGTCTGCCTCAGTTTCTCATTTATAAAATGAGCTGGAGAAGGAAATGGCAAATCACTCCAGCATCTTTGCCAAGAAAACTCCAATGGGGTGAAGAGTCAGACACAGCTAAAGTGACTGAATAACAAAATCTGCCTTGATTCTTTACTCTCACCACATATTCAATCACCAATAAAAGCATGTTTCTGTCTCTGTAGTATCCCTTCAATTTGTTCCCTTTTCTCAGTTCACAAAGCCACTGCTTTGGGTCTCACTTACTCTCATAGCAACTTCCTTATTGGCCACCCTTCTACCTGTCTCTTCCAGCATCAATCTATCATCCATACAGCTGTCAAAGTGGTTTTCCTAATGCATAGCTCAGACTATGTCACACACACCCCCTCCACAACCAATAAAATTCAATGACTCCCTGTTGTCTCTAAGATCAAACATATTTTATTTTTCTTTTTTCTAAATTTCTGTTATTGTAAGTTTTATAATGAATACAATTATTTATACAGTAGTACATGCATCAAGTTTTAAATAAATATACACATACATACAAATGGAACTCAATTGTATTTGTTTCCTCTGGGTCTATTCATTTATTTTTTATTTAATTTGTTCATAGGAATATAGGATCAAAAAAGTCTGGAAACAACTACAAACAAATTATCACTCTGAGGCCAATGGTGCTGAAATCTCCAAGTATATAATAAATAAAGAATGTTGGGCTACTTTGGGAAAACCTGAGTTTTGATCCTTGTTCTCATACTAACTACACTGTGTAAACTTAGGCTAATTAACTAACCTCTCAATCTTTCAGTTTTCTAATAAGTAACATGAGGTTTTGAATTTTGATTCTTCCTACCTCAAAAGGGTTGTTATTTTTTGCATTAGACTTATGATTTCATTTGTGTGAGAAACTCCCTTTGCTGATAATGCAGAACATCTACCAGGCCACTGATAGTTTTATGGAGTCACCAATGGCATTAAAGGGTCCATGACTTGCCTGAAGATAAATATCCTATATTTGTTGGAGGTGGGATTTGAACCCAAGTTGTCTTAACTAAGAGGTCTCTTTTCTATCCACTATGCTGTGCTGCCTGTTGGGCAGGTTTTTTGTGATACTCTATCATGATTTCATGTTTATGAGAAGTAAAAGGCAATATACAAATATTAACATGATGTTTCATAAATTATGTCCTATTCTCACTCACTTACCTCTTCATCACAAGAACATTTCCTCAGCCAAAGGTAGCTACAAATATTTTTTCCTCAGTAAAACTCTAGGAATATATATAAGGGAGACAGGCAATCAGCAGACCTCTCAATTGTTGCTTCAAATAAAATTGGAAGATACTATTCTAATGGATCACTGTGTTTAAAACCAAAAAAAAAAAGCTTTAGTTCATAATTTTTGACAAATGAGGTCAGCCGAACCGTAGCGCATGCCAGAGATTTAGATGAAGGACACTTATTTTGCTATTTTGTAGCTTTGAAAACTGTCTCAGGTCTTACCACTATGGGAAGAGTTATCTTGCAGAGAATTGAAGAGAACTATGTTCCCTTTCTTTTACTCCAGGGAACAAAGAAATTAGTAAAAATTATGTTCTAGACTATAGATATCCTCACCTCTCTCATCAGACAAGGACTCAAGGGAGGACCCAGATTTTCAGTCCAAATCCTAGGCAGTGAGGGAAGGACCAGAATTTCTTCTTATCAAAACCCATGAGAGGTTTCATTGTATGGGACATGGGATATGAACATGGAAGGATATATTAATGTGTTGAGATCATCTTAGTTGAGAGCTGACGTCTTCTCAACTGGGAAGCTGAGATGCTGTGATTTTTTTCCACCACCTCCTTTTCCTCTTAATGAATACTATATGTCATAGGAAGACAAAAAGGGCCCTCATTGTGGTGAGATAATCTTGACAACACTATTTTGAAGAAGGTAAAGAACTATAATTGACACATAGGAGGCAAGTAACTTTAAATATTTGGGAAATGACTGAATACACATTTGTCATCTGGAGTAAGATGGAAAGAAGACAAATAGATGGGGAAAACCCACTTATAGAAGCCCCTTATAAAGGATTTACAACTAGAAAGTACTTCAGGGATTGAGTACAACATCTTTCATTTTACAGATGAACAAACTGAGGCCCAGACAAGAAAAATAATTCTCTAGCAAATTGTAACTACATACAGACAGGACTCATACCTAGGCCCTTGGAATGCAAATCACTTTCTCTCATAAGACCTTGTCTGCCCAACAGTGCTAAGGATCATGAAATCCTCTGAAAGAAACTAAACATCTTAGGGGGTATAGGTGGAGTTTTTTGATGTTTTCTTGTTGAATCTCTGCTGCCATTTGAAGGTAAGAGGTTCAGAAGAGAAAGGCATTAAGAGAAAGTGAACTAGCTGTTAAATAGGCTGAGGAAAATTAATATTGAATTGAGCTATTTTTTATGAAATGATTTTCTTTCTAGTCCCAACCCATCCCCACCAAAAAGCCATCTGAACTGTAACTAAGGCTACAGTTTCTCCCCAAGGCTATAGAGTTGGGTTGGGAATTTTCTTCCTTTGTTTGAATCTTGGAAGGATCAGGGAAATACTACTTGACCTCCTTGAAAGATTAAATCAAGGAGCTCTAGCTGCCTTGTTGACCCAGCCATGTGGCAGAATGTGTTGGGTCTTCCAGGTCTAAACCAGGATACTCCCCTTCCTTGAGAAGTAATGAGGGAGGAGTTGGGGTCTCTGAATCCAACTCCTCAGTAACTATTCACCAATCAGAAAAGTCTTGGGATATCCAGGGGACAAAACAAGTGATGAGGTCACAAGAGGCATATACTTCCCTATGCCATAGGAACTCTATCTCTGCCCTGCTTTCACTCCATGGTGTCACTTTAGATTGTGGAGAGAGTCATCTGGCTAGTTTAGACTTTCTTGGTTAATAAAATGACTTAAAAATGAAGAAATACTACCTCTTGATAATTCAAACATACAAAGATTACAAGGTTATTAACTAACAAGGATCTAGATTACTAGACCACAGTTTAAAATATCAGAATAAATAGCTTTTGGCCAAGGATAGAGTGTGACTCTCTAGGGCTTATTAAAAAATATTTGCCAGAATAGGTCTTGATCAATGACACATGTAAAACCCAGTGGAGTTGCTCGTTTACTATGGGAGGCGGTTGGGAAGAGGGGAAGAAAAGAACATGAATCATGTACCATGGAAAAATATTCTGAATTAATTAATTAAATAAATAAACTTAAAAAAAAATTTGCCAGGAATCTTGTAAGTCTAATTAGGAGGGCTTTAAACATCAAAGGAAAAGAGAAAGGGGAAGATGTTCCAAGGGTGACTGCCAAGTCAAATACTATATAGAAGGGGTTCTTAACTTTATTTTGTGTCATGTACCCACTTAGTCATTGGGTGCAGCCTATGGTCCAATTCTCAGAATCATGTTTTTAAATTCATAACAATATATAAGGTTATAAAGGAAATCAATGAAACCAATAGATTCCTCAAAATATTTTTTTAAAAAGTAGTTCATAGACATTAGGTTAAAACCCCTGCCATAGTATATAACATATATGACAAAATAATAATGGTAGAGAGAACAATTCCTAGGAGATAGTCTCCAAAGAAGGAATAAGAATGAAACTCATTGCTTCAGATATCACCATACAAATGAACAATGTTTGGGGAAAAAACAAAAAGGAAGAGATATTCCAGTAAAAGAATCACTTATAATCTTCTTTATATTATTATAACACATTTTATCAGATTAAAAGATAGAGAAAAGAAGGTAATGTGTGGCATTATAGCAGAGCTAACTCCATTTATCTAAACAAACTGTTGATTCAGGCAGGGCTACACTAGAGCCTGTTCATATAGCCTGGTGAGAGCTAATTGTTTAATTTTCAGTGTGAGTATTTACAAGGTGAAAAGAAGCAATGGCTACAGGTCAGAGCCTGCTTTACTACTTTGTTGATTGTTTAGATTTTTTTAATTATGGAGAAAATGTTATTAATTCAGATTAAAATTAAAATGTACTGAATATATACATGCTAGTTGTTAGACATTTATCAGAACGTCACTGTTCTGGGGACAGTGGACAAAAGGAATGTAAACAAAAATAAAAACACTGATTCCGTGCTTATCACCATTTCCTAGAAATATTTAAATATTGGAGAACAAGTTGTTACTTGGGACCAAATTTTACATACTTCCCACCAACTCCCCTTTTATGAGCTGTAGTTGAAAGTCTTTCTGACAATGAATGAGTGAGATTCTTCTTTTCCTAAATAAAATAGCCAAGGAAAAAAGTGTTTTGTTTGTTTTTTCTTCCATGTTGTAATGAAAGAATAAGAGACACTGGAAGTAGAAAAATGAACTAGAAAAATATGGAGACATGACTTGCTGAAGCTCACATGCAGATGGCTTGGGAAGAACAAACTATAGTCAAGGCCTGTGGGAACAGGCAGTAGAAGCAGACTGTCCAAGACACAGACTTGGCCCTTCTCAGAACTCTGAACTCTAACAAATTTTATGGAGAAGTGAAAATTGCACATCAAAGAATAGAGTTGGAAGAGCAGTCAAACCTAATCAATCAAATAGAGAAAAAATCTATGCTAGAGGCAACAAATTATTAAAGGCCAAGGGCCCTGCCTCTCAAGATCTCAAACAGAGAAAAATTCCCAAAGGAGAAAAAAAGAAAAAGAGTGCACGGAATGTTAGTAACAAAAGGCAACTTAAAAGGCATCATCAACTATGAGCCCATATACTTACTTTGCTATTTTTATAAAATGTTTGAATAAATATCCCCCCTCCCCAAATATACAGTGATAAAAATATGAAATAGGAAGTCAGTCCTTTCAGGTTTTTCTCTACAACAGATTATATCTTTAAAACCATATTGACTGAGAGGTAGAAAGGATCCAAGATCTCACTGGTGTCTACTGTGGGGGGGAGGAAGGAAGGAAGGAAAGAAGGAAGGAAGGAAGGAAGGAAGGAAGGAAGGAAGGAAGGAAGGAAGGAAGGAAGGAAGGGAGAGAAGGAAAGAATTATGAAATTACTTAATGGATACAGCCACAGAAATAATAGTAAAAATCAAAAGATTATTAAAAGTTAAATGAAGCATAAAACAGGAAGGTATATATACATATATGTGTATATGTGTATATATAAATATATATTATATAAAATATAATATATATATATATACATATATATGCCTAGAGAGTGTCAGGTCCTCAAAGGACAATGGGGAGTCACATGCTAATTATAAATTGGTTACAGCAAGAAATGAAAAGTTAAAACAAATTTGAAATTTGACAACATCCATTAGACTGACAAAGGTGACAGCTATGTCATATGCATAGATAAGTGATCCACACAATATTTTAAGGTCATCAGTTTTGTAACAGACTTTCTCCCCCAGGGAAGACATATGGGTCCCAAGTAATGGAAGTACAAAGCACAGGGCATTTCTCTTCATTCACCAACACTTCAGATAACATAGATTTCCTAATACTTCTGAGAACATTACCAAAAGAAAGACAAGGAGAACACATAAACACAGATGAGAACAACACCATTTTTCAGTTCCTTTTCAGTTGTATCCAACTCTTCATGACCCCATTTTAGGTTTTCTTAGCAAAGATACTTAAGTGATTTGACAGTTCCTTCTGGGTTCAAACTTGTTGTCCGTCTCTGCCCTAATTCCTTCCCACCCCTCAAGCTCCTTCCTTTCTCCATTTATAGGATAAGTTCTTCACCCTAAAAAACATGATGACCAGTATTCAGAATGACAAATAAAACATTTATTAAATATTTACTATGGGCCAGGCACAGAGCTAAGTTCTGAGGACAAAGCAAAAAAAAAAAAAGTCCCTACCCTCAAGGATCTTGTAAGACATAAAGGGGAACTAAAAACCCAAAGGCTGAACTGATTTCAGGGGTTGGGGTGAGGGTAGGAGTTGTTGACTAGGATGTCCATTTCAGACAATAGGTTTTGCCAATAGTGAAAGAATCATGGCTAAAGCCCCTCAAGAAATGGTGGTCCTTGCTAGTGGGTTGCCAATCAGATAAGTGAGCCTGCAGTTGGAGGCATTCTTCAAGCTGATTGTGAGAAGATGGAGAAGTCTGGAGGGTGAGTTGAGCTGGGAGTTTATTAAAAAACAGACACAAACAATTTATCAAATTCAGCAAATATTTGCTAAACATGTCCTATATACTGTGCATTATGCTTGGCATTTTTCATGGTATTTATAGCCTTTTAAGGAAATAAGATGCATAGACATTATTATTAAAAAAAAAAAAACTTGCAAAGTCTAATCCTGTTCCCTTCTCTGCATAGGCTACAATAGCCCAGAGGGAAATGCCAAATCAATCCATTGACCTCACAGCATAGGGAAATAGTCTTGGAACAGTCTCTAGTGGGCTTTCCATACTCAGTCACTATGCTCTTTTCGGCCTCCACACCCTGCTATACTTCCTCTCCCCATCATGCTGATAATCAGCTTTTCTGGATTAACTTAAGTAGATTGGTCCTCACATGACATATGTCAGGCACAACCTAGCCTATACTCTAAACCTTTTCAGCTTAGAAGGGTTCTCCAGATTTTATGCCTTACTTGGAAAAGACCACATCAGAATAAGACTTGAATCATAGGAACATGTGAAAATTGTTTCTTGCATTTACATAGGTCCTTATAATTTACACAACACTTTCCTCAAAACAGACCTTTAAGTCCTAAAGAAATATCACTCATTTCATAGATGAGAAAAGTAAGACTTCAAGAAGTGCATTTCCTATGAATGCATAGCTAGAGTCAGAGTTAAGACTCTTACTTGTTCTTCTGACTCCGAATTCAAAAGTTTTCAGTGGCACCCTTGGAAGAACATGAGGAATCCAGAGAGAGCTGAAATCTTAAGTAAAGGAAAAATTTGGTAGAGTAGAAAGAGCACTGGTTTTGGAGACAGAAGACTTGAGTTCAAATCCTCCCTTCTGATATTTACTACCAATGTGACCTTGAAGAAATAACTTAGCCACATTGGGTCTCAGTTTCCTCTTCTGTTAAATGAAGAGAATAGACCAGATTGGGACCCCTTGTGACCTTTTCCACCCTTACATCTATGATCCCATAAGTCACTATGTTAATGCAAAACAAATAAAACTATAAAAACAAAAATAAACTAAGATGTAGAATTGGCAAACAAAAAACAAAAGAAACTTATCGCATATGGATAATGGAGAACTAATTGCCTATATTTGAACCAAGATTCTTATTCATTCATTCAGAGATAATATTCCTAACATAGTATGATTTGGGCTGTTAACCCACACTGAATTTCAGAGAGGAAATTCATGACTAAAACTCTTGGGAAAACATATATTCTCTACTTTATCCTATTGGTCATTAATCTGTTAGTCATGCAAAAAACATTACATCTATTTGCTGCTATTAAATTCTCCCACCAGTGCTAGCCACAAAATGGACCTGGGGAATAGGATGCTGAAAAGAATAAAGGAAAATGAGCACAGGGACTATTAATAACAGACTTCTCATGACTCTCAAGCATATTATACAGGAAGAAACACCCCCATATTCAGCACCAAACAGAATTCATATTAGGAAGAAAATGTAAGCAGTTGATGATGTGGGTTCTGATTGTATACCATCACCATAACTAAGCCTGAATATTTATAAGAATAACACATTCAGTTATTGATTAATGTCAGTCCCATAACCTGACTATGAAGGTCCCAAACCTCTACCATACACATTCCCCGGAGAATAGATAAAGGTTCAGAGGGTTTTGTCAAAAATAGGAAGACGTTTCTGGTTTTGTAACATCATCACTATCCAACTCTTCCATGTTCTTTGTACCCAAGATCTCAGACAAATTACAGCAGTCGAGCACAACAATCTCTCCAAGGAAGATATGCAACATAAGAGAACATACATAGACCCAGAGGAAAAGTCACAGAAGAATACCAGAACCCTGGTGCTACGTTGTTTGTCCACAAAGAGGTTCCTACACCCCAAAGACCCTTATTCTTCTTCCTTGTAAGACAAACAGTTCAGCCACCTTATTATCATTATTGCCTATTCATGGTCTAGTCATTCAATAAAACCAACCACGGTACTGTTCTACAATATTCCCTGACCACAATTCTTTGCCTCTCTACCAAAAGAAAGGTGGCATAGAATATTGACCTTTTGCCACCAAGATTTGTTATCACATTTAAATTATTTTAAATGGCTCAGTTTTGTTTCAATTTACATGTTTTTTGTTGTTCAATCATTTCAGTAGTGTTTGACTTTTCATGACTCCATTTGGGGTTTTCTTGGCAAAGATGCTGACGTAGTTTACCATTTCCTCCTCCAATTTATTTTTCAGATGATGAAACTGAAGCAATCAAGGTTAGTGACTTGCCCAGGGTCCCACAACTAGTATGTGTCTAAGGCCAGATTTAAACTTGTCATCCTGACTCCACTCTATCCTCTTTGTCACCTAGCTGTCCTTGAATGTTCATGATAACCTATTTCATATATTATCTGCCTTTGCGTTAATTGCTCTGTCCTACTTCATACAAGTCTTCCCACAAAACTAGTTGGTCCTTAGGATAAAGTTCTAGAAATGGAGGAGTTCAAATCCAGAAGAAGAAAAAAAAACCACTCACTAATTATATAACCCTAGGGAATTCATTTCACCTTTGCTTCAGTTTCCTCCTCTGTCAAATGGAGATAGGCAGCAAAGTGGCATATTGGATAGAATGTCAGTTCTGGAATCAAGAAGACATCTTCCTGAGTTCAAATCTGGTCTCATATTACTAGCTGTGTGACCCTGGGCAAGTCACTTAACTCTGCCTCAGTTTCCTCATCTATAAAATGAACTGGAGGAGGAAATGGTAAACCACCATAGGATCTTTGCCAATACTTTGCAGATCTTAAAGAATTCTATAATGTTAGCTATTAGTATTATTGTTCTAATTATTTATCTGAATTTCTAATATATATATTAATATCTATATCTAATATCTATATTTCTTATAGCACAATAATATTCACATAGATATTTTGTATTCATTCATGTATCCCAAATTATTCAACACTTCCCCAACTGATGAGCACTCACTTTGTTTCCAATTTTTTGTTACTATAAGAAGTGTTACTGTGACTATTTTGAAACACACAGGACTTTTTTGTCTTTGACTTCCTTAAGATTATATATGCAGTAGTGGGGGGCCAAGCAATCCCCCAGACATTTGAATGGCCCTTCTTTACATGATTCCAACTTGTTTTCCAAAATAGGAGACCAATTTTCATCTTCACTATAAGTATGTTAGGGTTCCAGTCTTCCCATGTCTCCCCTAATATTATCATCATATATGGCAGTTGCAACTTTATTATAGTAATTTTAAATCTACCTTCCTCTCAGGGTTGTTATGAGAATAAAATGAAATCATATTGTAAACTGTTTTGCAAACCTTATACTACTATATAAAATGCTAGTTGTAGTAGTAGTATGATTTGTTCTCTTTTATAAGTAATTAATTGGAGGAAAAAATCTATTTATATTTCTTGATATCACTCTCCAGCTAAGACAATTTTTGTCCTCTGGCCAATTGACATAATATAGCAGTTGTAAGTACACCAGAGATAGGAGGAAACCAGAAAATGAAATTTAGCTGAAATTTCAGTTTGAACTTCTAAACTTGAAAGAAGACTCTTTTCAATTGGACATTTTTTCACATAATTTGTGACCCTTAATTTAGGATGACTTGACTCAATGGCCAGACAAAAGGAATGGATAAAATGTTCTTGGTCCCAGATGATATTCTCCTTGTATGTGACTAAGCATAAATGATTCCTTTTCAAGTCATGTTTCCCATCTCTGGAAGTGGAGTTTCTGATGATTCATTCATTTTAAAAATAGTCTTTGGGATTTCCCACAGGATCATGGGACCCAATAGTTAAAGGCCATGAATAATTGACTAGGTACACTTTGTGAAAATATCGGCAAGATGAGACACACAAGGGAAGTCCAGAAAACTGTCCGATCTATCTGTAAGATAGAGTGGAGGCTTTGAGCTTTCCCCATTATATGTGACACTGGATTTATAGAAACCCAAGTGCCTAATTACTCTGGAGAGTGGAATTTTCTAGTGTTACAAGGCAACTTGAAATCTATGCATTTGTGCAAATATGCAAGGATCTATGACTTCTTCATTTTGAGAATTTCTTTGTTGGGAAACTCCTGACTCAAGAATATCTGTGTTCAAATTCCACTTGACATTTAATAAATGGGTAACTCTGGGCAAGTCATTTAATTCTTCTGTGCCTCAGTTTCCCCATACATAATCCAAGGAGGGCACAATGGTGAGATATCTTTCAGCTCTTTAGTAGATGAATACCAAGATACTTGTCTTTTAGAGCAATGAACCAAAGGTTGCATCTTTGTAACAAGAAAGGAGGCTTTGCACTACTTTGAAGAGCCTTCTTTGATAATACCACATGTGAATCCATGTGAAAAACATAAACCAGAGGGCTAGGCTTGCCTCCAAATTAGATAGTTATGAGCATCCTCAGGAATCACATGGCCCAAAGAGCAATGAAAACAATAATGGTTCTTTTGGCTCCCCTGTGACATTTAAATTCTCGCAATGAATTTTTACTAGCTGACTCCTTCCAGTTATGAAGTTGCCTTGTTGCGCATTTCTTTTGTTCTTTCAGAATTAAATCACAACTGTTGCCATTCCCCCATAGCAGAAGTTTCTTGGCATCTCCCAGTGACTGCAAATATGACAACACCTCTCCTACTCCCAAGAACTAGGAGGTCGTTTGGACAGGATGATTGGACCCCTTGTCTTGTTACCTAGGAGGCCAAATATGGCCTTGAAAAAAAAATATCAGCAAGGTTGGGGGAGCTAGGTAGTACAGTGGATAGAGTGCAAGACCTGGAGTCCAGAGGACCTGGATTAAAATATGGCCTCAGATAACTCCTAGCTGTGTGACCCTGAATAAGTCATTTAACTCCAATTTCCTAGCCTTTGGTACTCTTCATTCTTAGAATTGGTACTAAGATAAATGGTATGGGTTTTTAAAAATGTTCATATATACACATATTTAATATAACATTAATATATTAAATATGCAACATACAATATTATATTAATATTGTATATATAAATATATTAAGTATAACATAGATTTAATGTTATAATGATAATTTTATGTATGTATATGTGCCTGTCTATGTGTATATATGTTATATGTTATACAGATATATACAGATATGTACAGTTATACCTTCCACATCATATAATAGAAACAGAAATGAGAAACACTCATCATATCCAGCCAAAGGAATAAGAAACAGGAATGGCTTAAGCTGTGATCAGTCACCATAGATCTGAAAAATCTATATCTCTTTGGATATTAAATTGATCCTGCCTTCTTTTCTCTCTAGTTGGGGAGGAGAAATTTCACATCTCTGGCTGCTATTAAAACCTTCACACCAACTACTCTTCCCTATAGCACCATCCCTGGCTCCATTGTCAACTCCCCTTGGATATTACACTTTCAGGAGCTTCTAGGCTAAAGCCACACATCTTCCCTACTCTGGGTACTTTCTCTCTTCTTGTTCTTCTGTTAGTGTCTCCCCACTCCACCACCATTCCATAGTTCCAACCCCTGCTTCAGAGGGCAGCTATGTGGCTCAGTGTATAGAGCACCCTGCCTTGAACTCAGGCAGAGATGAGTTAAAATCTAGCTTCAGACATTTATTAGCCTTGTGATACTGGGCAAGTCACATAACCCTGCTGGCTTCATTATCCTCATCTATAAAATGAGTTGGAGAAGGAAATGGCAAACCACTATAGTATCTTTGCCAAGAAAACCCCAAATAAGGTCACAAAGAGTTGGACATGTCTGAAATGACTAAATAACAACAATAACAATGCCTCTGAAGATGATCAGAAAAACTTCAAATCCCAGAAATCTAGATCCAAACTATTCTTCGCTCATGTTTAGAGGTCCCTTGTCCATATAGAACTTGAATGTTTACATATGCTTTATTTCACAACTCTGAGATAGGATCTAGAGAAAATTGAGGCCCCCAGGAGTTAAATGAAGTCAGTGAGGGGGCAGAGAGGTAGCTCAGTGGATAGAGAGACAGAGTAAGAGATAGGCAGACCTAGGGTCAAATCTGACCTCAGATACTTCATACTTGTGTGACCCTGTTCTGCCTTTGAACTAAAATATAGAATTGAGTCTAAGATGGAAGGTAGGGGTTTAAAATAAAGTAATAAGAGAAGCCCACAAATATCAGAGGACTAGATCCAAATATAGCTTACCATTATTCCACTACATGTCTTCTTAAGGTCATTAGACTAGACAGTTTCAAGATTCTTTAAATCTATAAACTTCAGTAATACTGTGATTTACTTTTGATGGTGATAAAAATAACTCGATGGAAGAATATCAATCTACCAATATTGAATCAAACTCTCACCATATCCCTCTATATAGAGACCTATATATGTCTTGTTAATAGTTAAGGATGTCACACAATTCCATACCAGCTTAGTTTTTAAACAAAATTGTTCCAGATTTTCCTCCTTAGGACAAGCACAATGATTGGAATTCATAATTACTGAACACCAAAGTTGAAAAAATCCTAGAAAGTTCAAGTAGGTATTTTCATTACATCCTTGATGAAATAGTTCTGAATCAACTCAAAAGAACTTCTATTTTAAAGTTCTGCAGAGAAAGAGATGTCACTGTCTGATCCAGCAAAAATATCAAAAAATTTATAGCAAGTATCTCTGACAAAGGCCTCATTTCTCAAATATATGGAGAACTGAGTCAGTTATAAAAATAAGAGCCATATCCCAATTGGTAAATGGTCAAAAGATATAAACAGGTAGTTTTCAGAAGAAGAAAGAAGAACTTAAAGCTATCTGTGCTCATAGGAAAAAAATGCTCTAAATCGCTCTTAATTACAGAAATACAAATTTAAACTCCAGGGTAGCAACTTACACCTATCAGAAATGACAAATGCTGGAGTGATGAGGAAAAGCAGGCATACTAATAAACTATTGGTAGAGTTGTGAACTGGTCTAAACATTAGAACAATTAGAACTATGTCCAAAGGGCTATAAAAACTGTGCATGCCCTTTTAATCAGCATTATTACTACTAGGTCTGAACTCCAATGAGACTTTTTAAAAAAGAAAATAGATCTGTATGCACAAAAATATTTATCAGCTCTTTTTTTTTAGTGGCAAAGAATTAGAAACTGAAGAGATGTGCATCATTTGGGGAATGGTTGAACAAGTTGTGTCATGTAATTGTGATGGATTATTATGCTATAAGAAATTATGAGGGGAGTGGTTTTGTGAAATCATTAGAAGACTTGTATGAACTGAAGGGAAGTGAAGTGAGAACTGGGAGATCATCATATACAACAACATTGCTCTAACAATGACCAACTGTGAAAGACTTGGCTACTCTAATCAATGTAATGAACCAAGACAATTCCAAAAAATGCCATCCACCTCCAGATAAAGAATGGATGAACTCTAAAAACAAATTTACATATAATTTTCTCAGTTACTATATGCTTTGCAATGTAAATAATATAGAAATAGGTTTTGCATGATTTTGTATCTATAATTTATATTATATAGCTTGCTTTCTTGGTGGGGAGGGGAAGGGATGCAGGAAGAAAATTTGGAACTCAAAATTTCAAAAGAAAAGAATATTAATAAATAAATAAATGCTTTTAAAAATATAGCTCCAACTTTTCTTTCTCATTAGACTTCTTCTTCCAAGATATCTGGCCTTTAGCCAAATTGACTCATTTTATCTTCCTTGTATATTACATTCTATCTCCTACCTTCAAGCCTTTGTATTAGCTTATCCCCCTTTCCTAGAAGGATAATATTTCCTCACCTCTGCTTCTTAGAATCTCTATGTAAAATGCCAGTGTGTCCCATTTACCCTGACCCCCAAAATGCCTGTGTATATAGGTTGAATATTTTTTGGATTTGGCTACTTGGGGCAAATTGCATATAGTGGAAAGCCAATTAAATTTGAAATCATAGAATCCAGATTGAAATCTTGATTCTGCCACTCACTATCTATGTTAGTTAAGTCACTTCCCCTCTGTGAGATTCAGTTTCCAGTCATATCAAATGAGGAAGTTGGACTCGATGACCCCTTCCAGCTCTAACTCTCTGAAGTCCTGTGTATACATACTGCTTTCCAAGTAGGATATATGTGCCTTGGGGGCAAGGACTACAATCATTTTGTCTTTGTATCTCTATAGTCTAGCATAGTGCCTGATATAGGACATATGCTAAATAAATGTGAGTTGAATTAAATTTTCTCCCCTATACTATTTTATAACTGAGAGGCTTTATTAAGCAATCACAATGAAGAGATTTTTTCTGCTTCAAAGCTTTTGTTTGAGATTCAAATCCTTCCAAGAAGATTATGCTCTTGAATTCTCAGGGCAAGAACTCTCTCTGCTCCAAGGAGCTTATGCCTCTCAAGAAATAACACACAAGAGCAGGGGACCTGGGGATCCATTCCTTATTTCCATTTGAAAAGGATTCCATATTTGGTAAACAAAACTGCCCTAGTGAATCTCTGAAAAGGAGAGAGTTCTTGCTGTTAAGCAGCTGAATGTCAGGATTCCCTATCCCACTCAATCCCTGAGTTCTCTCTTCGTACTTTAAATACTGTCTGTCATCAGATGTCTTCTTGGAAAGGTACTGAGAAACAAATGCCTTCAGGTACAGTTACTTATAGTATCTATTGAACAATGTGTAGAATACCTGATTTATACATGACTCTATAGACAGAATAGTGATCTTATTTGATATTTTTTAGAATTGGGCAATAAACTTCTAAAAAATTTTAATCAGAATTATTTCTTAAGTGCATTCTCTACCCACCCATCCTTCTCAACAAAACCACTCATTTCCTCCACTCTTAATTATACTTAAATCAACTTATACTCCCTTCGTTAACCTCTGTGCACTAAAATAAGTAAAAACACTCAGAAAGCTTTAAAATCTTTGTGATTTAAAAACTATGAAGTCAATTTCCCCCCTGATATCCCTATTTTAATTCACTGAGATCATTTATTACTGCAACTCTTCAAACCTCACTCTTCCTGAAACCATCCTTGCTCCCATCTCTGCATATTCATATCATTTCAAAAGATATTTTCACCAATAATTCTCCCCTGACCAAGTCAATGTTATAGTAAACTTTTCCTTATTTTATGTCATTGCAGCCCATACTCCTTTCATGGAGTTTTCATATTCTATTTTTATATTATAACTGTTTATACAATAGGAATTGTGGAAAACGAGAAATGGATAAAGGAATGGATATTGGCATAATATGACCAACTCTTATGGAAACTTAATTGATATGAAGTAATCAACATAATGGGAAAGTCAAAAGACATAGCCAGGAAATTCTTGATCTCCTTGCCAAGATTAGCAAAGTCAAGGGCAATAGCTTCCTAGAATATAAATTTATTCACGAAATCTCATAAAATAAGAATGAGAATTTTCATCTCAATCAATCAATGGGCACATATTAAGCATCTCTTATGTGTAACTGATGAACAAGAATGGTTAGAGAGGAAAATGAATAATAACTGAGTCCTAATTAAGTCGGAAATCTCTAAAGACGGAACTGGAATATGGGCAGCAAACATACAAAAAGTGGATAAAATACTTTAACATTTCTGCAATAAGTGGTTTTCTTCATCAATGTCAGAGGAGCTACCTCATAGAAAATCCATATTTCAGTGTCCAATGTATTACATGAAGAAGAAAAAAGAAAATGAAGATGGGATGAATTGCTTTAGCAGAGCATATATAAATGCAGGTCTGTGCTAGAGGTAACACAATTTTGAAGAGGCACAGTAAAATGGCACAGTAAAAAAAAAAGTGAATAGAGTATTGTACCTAGAATCAGGGAGACCCAAGTTCAAACCCAGACTTACATACTTTCTAAATGTGTGATCCCAGGAAAATCAGTTAACCTCTGCTTACTTTAATTTCCTCACTTATAACAATAAATAGCACCTACTAACCAGTGTTGTTATGAGGATAAAATTAAATATTTGCAAAATGATGTGCGATATTAAAGTGTTATATAAAAATAATAACTAGCAATTCTCACAATAATTTTAAGAGGGGAAGATAATAAATGATTATATTCAGAAACTCAAAGACAGAATTAGCACTGCAAAGACCAAAATGTCCTTCTAAGCCACACATTTTTATATCTATTTTCTTGTCTTTAACTGGAGCATCCTTGATGCAAATATAAACAAAGAACAGATAGATTTTTTTAAGATCTTATCTCCTGTCTTAGCATTAATGCTAAATATTAGTTCCAAGTCAGAAGAGCAGTAAGGGCTAGGCAGTTGGGGTTAAGTGATTTGCTCAGAATCACAGATCTAGGAAATGTCTGAGACCAAATTTGACCACAGGTTATCCTGAATCCAGGTCTGGCACTATTTCCACTAAGCCACCGTGCTGCCCTATACAGGTAGATTTTTGAAATTAATATTCTACAGAAGAAGCAACATGGTGCATTGGGAAGAGAGATGTCCTAAGAGTCATGAGGACTTGGATTCAAATCCATTCTCTAATAGACTTTATGATCTAAGACAAGTTAATTACCTCTAGGCCTCAGGCAACTCTTTCTGCTCTGTTTATAAATTATTGAGAAAATCCCTCTCTGAGATCTTCATTGGCCTGCAAAATTTCCTTAATAGGAAATTCCCAATAGCAATGAAATCATAAGATCACTTTAATCTATCCATTGTAAACAAACCATATTTTTATAGTTATATGTTCACTAAAAAGTCCAGAGGAGAATATGTTTCCCCTGAGATTAGTTTGTTGACTTATCTTGTAGAACAATATTACTTTAAAGGTTCTCCTCCAGTAAGCTATCTTTTGAGTATGTATTAAGTTCACAAAAAAATTCCTTGATGCATGAAATAAGGCAGGTAATAGTGTTCGATAATTTTCAGGTTATGAACACCAAATGAGGCATAAATACCAGAATTGTTTGCCATTGTCATGAAGTGTATAGAAAGACATATTGATTGCTTCAAACCCTGGAACATTGTAGAATCTACTACAGTAGATTCACAATTACTCAAAAGAGTTTGGTCTCATTGTCTTCACACACAAACACACACACACACACACACACACACATTGCAAGATGAATTCCCATTGTTCACTGATGCAGTTATATGGAGAATTTGTTAAGCTAGTTCATCCTTTGGAAAAATATTATAGAAAGATTAGCCCACCCCAAAATTTACAAAGAAGAAGATAATAAACTACATTACATTTTATAAATTATAAATTATACTATAAATTATAATTTATTAGAATTATAATATAATTTATTATATTATATTATAAATTATACTATAAATTATAAATTATACTATCATTTCAATGATCCACAGTTTTTCTACCCCACAAAAAGTATTATTAATACAATTCTAATCATTCTGGACTGTGAATTATGAAATATTCCAAACTTCAAAGAATCAAAATTTCAGGTCACCCAAAGCCCAGTAGAGAGATGCATTATGTGTATAAATAGACTATAGCCAATTATCAACAATGATTTGCATTCAAGAAGCAGCATAAATGATATTATCCAAGAGATATATGATTGAAAGATGTGGTGAAGTCATTTAATTAGAATGATGGAGAAAAGAGACCATGATGGCAGAGAAGCAAGAACCAATATGGCAAGCTCTTTCCCTTTTTCCCCCCACAAAAAAAAAAAACAACCTCCAAACAGATCTTGGAAAAATATCAAACTAAATCCAAAAAGAGCAATCTAAGAAGTTACCGAGAAAACATCCCCCAAGATGCTCACCCAGGCAAAGGGTGGAGATGATATTGAGGAATAAAGGGGTACAATTTATATTAAATTCACATAGAAGATAAACTTGAAGCCTTCCTAACAAGACCAGGAGTAAAGCAAGGATGTCCATTATCACCACTATTATTCATTATTATATAAATAATTATATATTTTGGGTAGCTCAGTGGATTGAGCGGCTGGGTAGCTCAGTGGATTGAGAGCCAAGCCTAGAGGTGGGAGGTCCTAGGTTCGAATCCGGCTTCAGCCACTTCCCAGCTGTGTGAACCTGGGCAAGTCACTTGACCCCCATTGCCTAGCCCTTACCACTCTTCTGCCTTGGAGCCAATACACAGTATATATATATATACATATATATACATATACATATACATATACATATATATAATATACAGTATATATATATAAGGGTTTAAAAAAAAGAAATAACTTGACTGGCATCGATGAATATATATATATATATATTATATATAATATTATATAAATTTATTATTTATATAAATATTAGCTATAGCAATAAGATAAGAAAAAGAAATTGAAGGAATAAAAACATGTAATAAAGAAACAAAACTATCACTCTTTGAAGATGATATGATGGTGTGCTTAGAGGATACTAGAAAATCAAGTCAAAACCTAGTTAAAACAATTAACAACTTCAGCAAATTTGAGAGATATAAAATAACCCCACACAAATCATCATTATTTCTATATCCTACCAACAAAACTCAGCAGCAAAAGATAGAAAAATGAGTCCATTTAAAATAACTGCAGACAATATAAAATGCTTGGCAGTCTACCTGCCAAACCAAATACTTTTCACACAAATAAATAAAGAACTAAATAACTAGAGAAATATTAATTATTCACTAGTAGGACAAGCCGAAATAATAAAGTGGCAATCCTATCTATGGTGATTTACTTATTAGGTGTCATATCAATTAAACCATCAAATAATTATTTTATAAAGGTAGAAAAAATAATAAAATTCATCTGGAACAAAAGGTCAAGAATATCAAAGGAATTGATGAAAAAATATTAAGCAACATGGTTTATCAGAGGGGTAGAAAAGGCGAATTTTGGCTGATTTGGCTGCTCATAATAAGGACTGGCAGCCTAAGTGCTATATTGATACCATTATCATTTTAAAAGACAAAAAGGAAGACCCCCGCACATTAGGTGGGTTCCTGTGGAAGATCTGTGGTAGTACATGAACAAAAGTCACCAGTGCCTTCCCTTGGAGCTTACCTCCAGTTTAATCTGTAAATATCTGGTATGGATCTGGTTGTTGGCATCTGCTTACGTGTTTAAGACTTGAGCTCATTGAGAACAGAGCCTACTTTTGCTTTTACTTGTATCTCCAGCACTTGCCACGTGAGAGGCAAACAGTAAATGCTCCTTGACTTGACAAGATATTAATAGGTAATGATTCATCCAATTGGAGGAAATAATCCCTTTGATGAGGCCACAATATAGTGTTATAGTATTATAACAATCGCTTTATTTGTATATGCATCTTACGATCCTCTAATAGACTGTAAGTTCCTTGAAGGCAGGAACCATGTCTAATTTATTTCTATCTACCCCAGTATCTAATCACGGAAAGCTGGCACAAGGTTTTTTTAGGAATAATCATATATTTAATAGTTGATGCCAGGCAACATCAGAATTTATCTTACTTCCATCTCCTCATTTTTATCAGTAATAAACTAAAGTCCTAACCCTAAATTCTAAGACAGAAGGGTTTATGTAAAAACAAAACAAAACAAAACAAAACAAAACTATACACTATAGAGCAGGAGTTTTTCTGCAGTGGTAATTAAGTCAAGAAACATTTATTAAACTTCTACTATTTGCCAACTACGGTGCTAAACACTGGGATACAAATTTAAACAGAAGGAGAGTCTGCCTCGGGGAGCTTCTGTTCAAATGGGGGAAGGCCTTATTGGAAGATGCTTTTGCTCTTCAAATGAAATTACAGATTCAGACCAAAAAAATAGATAAGAAACTCTGCTAAATGCTGGTATATTCCTCACTGCTCCTTAAGAGAAAGGTGTTGAACAAACTTAAGCAGTATGACCTGTTGACCTCCCTGCAATGTCATTTTTTCATATTGGCCTTCTTAAATCCCCAATTCTTGTATGGAGTTCCCCAAGACCTGGCCAACTATACTCATCCTGTCTCCCTGGCCCAACAACAGAAAGCCTGCCAACTAACCAGCACCATCTTCTGTCCCTGAGGGAAGCCACAGACTTTACCTTCCCCTTGCACAACTCTCTTTTTTTTCTTTTTTAAAAGTTAATTTATTTAATTAATTAATTTAGAATATTTTCCCATGGTTACATGAATCATATTCTTTAATTCCCCTCTCCCCACCTCCCTCCTGTAGTCAACGAGCAATTCCATTGGGTTTTAATATTTGCACTAAGGTGATCCTTTAGAGTCTACATCCCCAATTATGTCCCCATAAACTCATGTGACCAAGCAGTTGTTTTTCTTCTGTATTTCTACTCCCACAGTTCTTTCTATGGATGTGGATGGTGTTCTTTCTCGTAAGTCCCTCAGAAGTGTCCTGGATCATTGCATTGCTGCTAGTAGAGAAGTCCATTACAATCAATTGTACCACAGTGTATTAGTCTCTGTGTACAATGTTCTCCTGGTTCTGCTCCTTTCACTCTGCATCAGTTCTTGGAGGTTGTTCCAGTTCACATGGAATTCCTCCAGTTCATTATTCCTTTTAGCTCAGTAGTGAGAAAATGAAAATGAAAGATAAAGAAAAATGTGAGGAAGTACAGGGTGAAAATATAGGATCTTGGCTGGAGGGCAATGGAAAGAAGCTTTAAGATTGCACTTCATCCAAGATCCTATATTTTCACCCTGCATCTCCTTGCATTTTTCTTTATCTTTCATTTCCACTCTCTCAATAGTATTCCATAACCAACAGATACCACAATTCGTTCAGCCATTCCCCAATTGAAGGATATCCCCTCATTTTCCAATTTTTGGCCACCACAAAGAGCGTGTCTATAAATCCCAGCCCAACTCTTATTGTTCTAAATGGCCCTTGTCAACTAGATATCACCTACTATATCCCCACCTCTACTGAAGGTATCCCAGAGCCTCCATTCCATCCTGACCTTTGGACACACTCAATTCTCTGTCAGGCTTTCCTTGCTTCCTTATTCCCCAAGGTCCATGGGACCTTGCCATCAGTCCTATTATTTTCACTGCCAGGACCTACAGACTATATGAACTAATACTGGACTTTAGCCCTTCTTTATTTATTGCTTCCCCCAACTAGAATGGGAGCTCCTTGAAAGCAGCAACTATCTCCATTTCCTAGTTTTATCTCTAGAACTTAGTATACTACCTTTTAATATAGATTTCCATTTAATTTCACACTATAAATCAAAAGCAAATACAAGGCCTATTGCCTCAAACCCTTTAAGCAGGGATTTAATCAGACTATTTGCCCAGTGGGCAATGGCTTTAACTCATCCACATTACTAAGCCACTGAACCTTTTTATCTCAGGCCCCAGGACAGCAGGTTGTAATGGAAGTACCCCATAAACTGATATTGGGAGAGAGAAAAGAGTCTGGGTTCAGCAGGCAATTGCCATATCTGATGAGGCAAAGTACATGTTTGGCTTCAGTTGTATACAAAAGAGTTCAAGAAAACTATGTGAACTTTCAAAAAAAAAAAGGAAAAAATACTTTCAACAATTGTTATGACATGCCTGTAATAGGCAGTTTATTTTTTTGAGGAAAGGCTAGGAGGGAAACTGGACTTTTTCCCAAAGTTTTTCTCTCCCTGGGGACCCTCCAGAGGGCACAAAAATCACTGAGAATTGTGGAAGATGAAATTTGCTAATTCAGTAGGAAAAGAAAAAAGGGAGGAATTCGAGAATTGATTACAGCCCCTGAAAAAAATGCAGGGGACTTGGTAGCTATATTTACTTGCTCCTAAGTAATCCCTACCCCATTTCCACCATACTCCCTCCCTAATTTATTAAAAAAAAATCATTAGGACTGTCTATAGTTACTATGCACTCCATCACCCTTACTATATAAGGCTTTACACTTGTTACCTGGACAACTGAGGCATGAAAAAAGCAGATAGCTTTCAGATAAAATCCTTAGAGGTTTTCATTGTTCTCTTAGTGTCTATCACAATGAATGTGGCAGTTCAGATTACATCCAGATTTCCATTATAAGTAAATCCCTAATTAAAAAATAAAAGCCCTCCTCCTTTCATTTTCTTGTAATGTTCCAAACCTCCTCTCCTCTCATTCCACACATCACCTTGCAACCCTTGGACTCAAACTTCCTCTGTTCAGTCTCTGCCAAAACATAGATTACACTGGAAAATTTGAACAGTTTTGGAATGAAGCAAGGGGTGGGGAAATGGACATTTTTTCCAACTTGAGTTCAAAAGAAATCAGGCTGTGCATGTAAATACACCTAAGGCAATTCAATTTCTCTACTGCTCTCTTTGCATGTAGCTGGTCTTCAGAGTCACCTCCTCAATTTTCCTAAAACTTAATCACAAAAAGTTCTGTGACAGAAATATCACTAATACACTTGTAATTGCTCAATGGCCACATATGACTCTGGAGTGTGAAAACTTAATTGCCTAATCTAATGTGACAGCTAGAGTTTCCTGGGGACTAAAACAAAAGTGACGCAAAGAAGGAGGGCATTTGGGTATCATTATCGCAAGAATGATTGTTTCAGTTCTCTGAGTTGGCAAAGATGTGATATTGCTCAATACCAAAATGGTGCAACTAGACCGAGGGTTTGCCTACTTTTTACTTTATGGACTGTTGTGCATGCAGATAAACAGAGTCCCAAAAGGGCCTTCCAACCTTTGCCCCAGAAAGCCAAAGAAAAAAATCCATTTAGGACATATATCTAAAAAGTAAACAATACCTTGATATTCCTTGTATTCATTCAATAGCAATAAATAACCACAAAACATAGAATGGACCTTCTCTTTCAGTTACTCTTCCCTGTAGAATGAAACCTAATTTTCACATTGGAAGAGATCTTAGAGTTTATCTTCCCCATCACTTTAATTTTTCAGGTGGGGAAACAGAGAACCACAGTAATCAAGTGATCTGCTCCAGGTCATAGAGATATTCAGTGTGAGAGATTAGTTTTGAACCCCAATCTTCTAGTCAGACTCCAGAACCAATCTTTAGACTAGCACATTGCCTCCACATTCTAGCAGCCTTGAACAGCAAAGATCCAGTCATGAAGATTATGTTGCTACTCCAGTCATTCAAGAAGAATCTACTGGGACTCTAAACAATCATCCTAGTGCAAATATCAATAATATAGAAATAGGCCTTAACCAATGACACATGGAAAACCCAGTGGAATTGCTCATTGGCTATGGGGGAAGAGGTTGGGAGGAGGAGAGGGAAAGAGCATGAATCATGTAACCATAGAAAAATATTCTAAATCAATTAAGTAAATAAAAATTTCCAAATTAAAAAAAAGAAAAAAGTATTTACTGGATACTTTTTACAAATACACACACATTTATATGTCCATCTGTGTGTATATATGTATATTAATATGTATGCATATATCACAGCATATATGCATGCATTTGTATTTTATGTATATATAAATATACATACATATCTCAAAGAATAAAACAATATGCTTATTTTAAAATAATTTGCTCATTTTAAAGCACTATGTAATTATTATTATTATTATATAGTATTGTTCTTTTTTCTAGTGGGATCATGATTCCTAAAAACTTACATTCATAGATATTGACTAGATATTGACTAGCTATAGATATTGATATCAATATTAATAAAGATAACCATGGCTATACATACATATCTATTTATGCATGTGCACATGTACATGCATGTACATTCAGGTATCTGTGTATGCACATACTTATTTTCAAGCAAGTACCAAATTTGCTAAAGTGGCTAAAAAGACAGTTGAATTTAGACTAAAAAAAAAAAAAAGACATTTACCAGTTGTGTGAATCTGGGCAAGGCTCACCATCTCTCAACCTCAGTTTCCTCATCAATTAAATGTAGATACCTCTAGCCATTACCCATTTCACAGTCTTTTAAGGAAAAAAGTCAATACAAGTATTTTGCTGACCTTAAACCATTGTGTATATGTGTACATATACATGTGTTTGTATACATACACAATACATATGAGATGTTGCTATTAAAGTTGTTTTTTTCCAGTAAGGGTATGACTTGTCTCCCACACCACCACCCCCAAAACCGAATTCATTTGGTTGACTGTATTCATGGGTTTATCAAAGAATCACACAATCTCAGAGTTGGAAGGAACCTGAGATGTTCCCTAGTCCAATCTGACCCTGAACAGCGATCTTACCTACAATATTCCAGGCAAGTAGTTAACCAGTTTGGCCACTTAATCCCTGGTAATGGAACTTTCCCTGTCTATTATGGTTGTTAGAATTGTTAGAAAGCTTTTCTTTTTGCTTTTCTTTTTCTGAGCTCAAATCTTTCTCTGTAGTATCCATTCATCTCTCTTAATCTTCCTCTTTGATCAAACACTTCCCCCCCCAAGTTCCTATTGTCATACTGTCACATTTCTCTTTTAAAAGGTGACCTAGGAGGCAACTAGGTCACTCAGTGGATTGAGAGCAAGGCAGAGAGATAAGAAGTCCTGGGTTCAAATCCAGATTCAGACATTTCCTAGCTTTAAGACCTTGAGTAAGACACTTAATCTTCATTACCTACCCCTTTCTACTCTTTTGCCTTTGAACCAATACACAGTATTGATTATAAGATAGAAGACAACAGTTAAATAAAAAGTTGACCTTGCTTCTCTCCTAGTTTACTAAGAAGTTTAGGCCATCCCTGGTGACTTCTCTCATCCCCAAATCCCCTAATTCCTCCATCAAAACCTCCCTAAATTATCATCTCTCTTCTTCTTTGCCATGTGCTCTGAGGACAATGTGGCCCTTCAGTCCTTGCCAAGGCAAAACCCTCTATTTGTGCCCCCAATCCCACCCCTTCTTCAACTGAAACTAGCCCCATTTGATCATTTCTTTCTTTAATTTCTTCTTCAGTTTTCCCTCTCCACTAGCTCCTTCTGTGCTCCATAAAAATGTGCCCAGGTCTCTTCCATCCTTAAAAACTAAATTAATAAATAAATTAACAAATAAACAAATTAGTGACTAAACAAATAAATAAATAACAAACAAATGAATGAATGGGTAAATAGATCAATAAAACAAAAGCCACTTTTATTCCATCCTGCCATTGCCTCAGGGTGTTGGCTTTTATCTTTCTTTCATTCACTGACCAAAAGCCTCTAAAAAAAGACTACCCCCATAAGGTGGACACTTACTTCCACTGATGTCACTCCTCTACCTCTTGAAATAAAGCTTCTGATTCCATTACTCTAGGAAAATTGTTCTTTTGGAAGTTACCAGTGATTTCCTAAGTGTTAATGTCTTCTTTCTTATAAATGAGCTAAAATTGTGTCTCCAAATAGAGTAAATTGATGAAATCTGAAACAACCTGGAAATGACCAGAATTTTTCTATTTCATTTTCTTTCAGTTTTTCTGTTACATGATTGAACATAGGTTCAATCATGACTCTTGACTCAAGTCTTATTGTAGGTGACTGAATTTTTCCAAGATAAGGTTTTACAAAAGCCCCCAAAATAAGATCAGGCCTCATTGCCCTGACCCCTCCACCTCCACACTTTCTCTCCCTCAAGTCTGACTAATTAGCCTCCTCAAAAGAAGATTCTATAAAAGCCCACAAATTATTACAAAAAATACCTTCTTACCCTTCGTTTTCTCCCTTGCCTCTCAACTGCCTGGTCCAGTGGCATCAATACCCTCAGGAGTTTCATGCTCTATTTAAAAACTTGTTTATTTGATGTCTGTACTTTTAGAAAGGATTTTGTCTCCAGATAAGGATAAACTGGTTTTTGTTGTATTATGAACAAGTATTTACTATAAAAAGAGTAGACCTCAAATGGGAGGGAAGTTCAAGAGGGAACCATGAGACTAATTGTCTTGGACTTAGCTTTGAGCCAGTACTCATGCCCCTCACTGACATGAGAGGTTTCATTATCAAGGATTTATTCCTTTGAATTCTGGCTTTCTATGGCTCATTTTAGATGAACATGTTTCTAGAAGGGATTAATCCATTTAACTAATTCTACAAATAAATTGATATACATGCCCATAAGTAATAGAATACCAGAGCTAAAATAACATCATAGTGATTATCTAATCTAATTCCTGCAAAAAATTACACAATCTCTAAGTTACAATCTTCTAATAAAACCACAAATATCTTTAAGAACATCCTTAATGATAAGTCATCCAGCCTCCACTTTAAAATTTCATTTTGAATTTTCTTCCCTAAAAATAATAACCACAGAGCACTAAAGACAAAGAGTGAAACAAAGAATAGACAAAATTAGAGAAAAGCACAGAAAAGATAGATAGAGGCATTCTTAAAACAAGCTTTAACCACTTCATAATTTTTGCCTGGAATTGGCCTTGTTGATAGGAATCATGGTATAATCAAATTATAGGATTAGATCTGGATACTATATGTTTTTTTCTTTTTCTTTTATTTTTTTAAAATTTATTTAATTAGTCAATTTAGAATATTTTCCTTTGGTTACAAGAGTCATGTCCATTCCCTCCTCTCTTCTAAACCCCACCCTTAGGTGACAAGCAATTCCACTGGATTTTACAAGTATCCTTGATCAAAACCTATTTCCATATTATTGATATTTGCACTAGGACCTACATCCCTAATCACCCATAGGCCCATGTGATCAAGTAGTTCTTTTTATTCTGTGTTTCTGCTCCCACAGTTCTTACTATTGATATGGATAGAATTCTTTCTCATAAATTCCTATGAATTGTTCTGGATCATTGCATTGCTACTACTAGAGAAGTCGATTCAATTCTATTGTACCACAGTGTATCAGTCTCTGTATACAATGTTCTCCTGGTTCTGCTCCTTTCACTCTGCATCAATTCCTGGAGGTCATTCCAGTTCACATGGAATTCCTCCAGTTCATTATTCCTTTGGGCACAAAGGAATTCCATCACCAACAGATATAATAATTTGTTCAGCCATTCCCCAACTGAAGGGTATCTCTTCATTTTCCAATTTTTTTCCCACCACAAAGAATGCAGCTATGAATATTTTTGTACAAGTATTTTTTCTTATTTTCTCTTTGGGGTATAAATTCAACAGCACTATGACTGGATCAAAGGGCAGGCAGTCTTTTAGTGCCCTTTGGGCATAGTTCCAAATTGCACTCTAGAAAGCTTGGATCAATTCACAACTCCATCAGCAATGCATTAATGTCCCAACTTTGCCACATTCACAATCATTATTTTCCTTTGTTGTCATGTTAGCCAATCTGCTGGGTATGAGGCGGTATCTCAGAGTTGTTTTGATTTGCATTTCTCTGATTATAAGGGATTTAGAACACGTTTTCATGTGCTTATTGGTTGTTTTGATTTCATTATCTGAAAATTGCCTATTCATCTCAGTAATTAGACCTTTGTCAGAGACTTTTGTTATAATATATTCCCCCCAATTTGTTGTTTCACTTCTTATTTTGGTTGCATTGGTTTTGTTTGTACAAAAACTTTTTAATTTAATGTAATCAAAATTATTTATTTTGCATTTTGTAATTTTTCTAGCTCTTGCTTGGTATTAAAATCTTTCTTTCCCAAAGATCTGACAAGTATACTATTCTGTGTTCACCTAATTTATTTACAGGTTCCTTCTTTATATTCAAGTCATTCACCCATTTTGAGTTTATCTTGGTGTAGGGTGTGAGATGCTAATCTAAACACAATCTCTCCCATACTGTTTTCCAATTTTCCCAGCAGTTTTTGTCAAATAATGGATTATTGTCTCAAAAGCTGGGGTCTTTGAGTTTATCATAGACAGTCATGCTGAGGTCACTTATCCCAAGTCTATTCCACTGATCCTCCTTTCAGTATCTTAGCCAGTACCATATTATTTTGATGGTCACTGCTTTATAGCATAGTTTGAGATACAGTACTGCTAGAACATCTTCCTTCACATTTAAAAAAAATTTATTTCCCTTGATATTCTTGATATTTTGTTCTTCCAAATGAACTTTGCAATGGCTTTTTCTAACTCAGTACAAAGTTTCTTGGTAGTTTGATGGTTATGGCACTAAATAAGTAAATTAGTTTGGGTAGGATTCATTTTTCTTACATTATCTCATCCTACACATGAGCAATTAATGTTTTTCCAATTATTTAGATCTAGTTTTAATTGTGTGGAAAGTGTTTTGTAGTTGTGTTCATATAGTTCCTGTGTTTGTCTTGGCAGAGAGATTCCTAAGTATTTTATATTATTTCAGGTGATTTTAAATGGAATTTCTTTTTCTAATTCTTGCTGCTGAGATGGGTTGGAAATATAAAGAAATGCTGATGATTTATGTGGGTTTATTTTGTATCCTGCAACTTTGCTAAAGTTGTTGATTATTTCCACTAGCTTTTTAGTTGATTCTCTAGGATTCTTTAAGTAGACCATCACATCATCTGTAAAGAGTGATAGTTTGGTCTCCTCATTGCCTGTTTTAATACCTTTAGTTTCTTTTTCTTCTCTAATTGCTAGTTCTAGTGCTTCTAGTACAATGTGAAATGATAGAGGTGATAATGGGCATCCTTGTTTCACTCCTGATCTTAATAGGAATGCATCTAGTTTATCTCCATTGCATATTATGTTTGCTGATGGTTTTAGATAAATACTGTTTATTATTTTTAGGAAAAGCCCTTCTATTCCAATGCTTTCTAGTGTTTTCAATAGGAATGAGTGTTGTATTTTGTCAAAGGCTTTTTCTACATCCATTGAGATAATCATGTGATTTTTGTCAGTTTGCTTGTTGATATGGTCAATGTTGTGGATGTTTTTCCTAATATTGAACCAGCCTTGCATTCCTGATATAAATCCCACCTGATCATAGTGAATAACCCTTGTGATTACTTGCTGGAGTCTTTTTGCTAGTATACTACTTAAGATTTTTGTATCTATATTCATTAAGGAGATTGGTCCATAATTTTCTTTCTCTGTTTTTATCCTGTCTGGCTTTGGAATCAGTACCATATTTGTGTCATAAAATGAATTTGGTAGAACTCCTTCTTTGCTTATTCTGTCAAATAGTTTGTATAATATTGGGATTAGTTTTTCTTGGAATGTTTGATAGAATTCACTTGTGAATCCATCAAGCCCTGGGGATTTTTTCTTTGGGGGTTCTTTGATGAATTGTTTAATTTCTTTTTCTGTTATGGGATTATTTAAGTATTCTATTTCTTCTTCTCTTAATCTAGGCAATTTATATTTTTGTAAATATTAATCCATATTACCTTGATTGCCATATTTGTTGCCATATAATTGGGCAAAATAGTTTATAATGATTGCCTTAATTCCCTCTTCATTAGAGGTGAGGTCTCTCTTTTCATCTTTGATACTGTTGATTTGGTTTTCTTCTTTCCTTTTTTTTAATAGATTGACCAGTACTTTGTCTATTTTATTTGTTTTTTCAAAAGATTAGCTTCTAGTCTTATTTATTAATTCAGTAGCTCTTTCACTTTTGATTTTATTAATTTCTCCTTTAATTTTTAGGATGTCTAATTTAGTTTTCATCTGGAGAGTTTTAATTTATTCACTCTCATGTTTTTTGATTTGCATGTTCAATTCATTGACTTCTGCCCTCCCTAATTTGTTTATATATGAACTCAAGGATATACATTTTCCCTTTTAAGTACTGCTTTAGCTGCATCCCATAGATTTTGAAAGGATGTTTCATCATTGTTATTTTCTTCAATGAAATTATTAATTGTTTCTATGATTTGTTTTTTAACCAAATTTGGAGAAATATATTACTTAATTTCCAATTACTTTTTGATTTGCCTCTCTATTTACCCTTAATAATTATTGTTTTTATTGAATTATGATCTGAAAAGTTTACATTTATTATTTCTGCTCTTTTGCATTTGTTTGCAATGTTTTTATGCCCTAATACATGGCCAATTTTTGTGAATGTGCCATGTGCTGCTGAAAAGAAGGTGTATTCCTTTTTGTCTCTATTTATTTTTCTCAATATATCTATTAACTATAATTTTCTAAGATTTCAGTCACATCTCTTATATCTTCCTCATTTTGGGGTTTAATTTATCTAGAATTGATAGAGGAAAGTTCAGATCTCCTACTAGTATAGTTTTACTATCTATTTCTTCTTTCAACCCCACTAATTTCTCCTCTAGAAATTTGGGTACTATACAGTTTGGTGCATATATATTGTGTCCTGATATTTCTTCATTATCTCTACTGCCTTTTATCAGAATGTAATTACTTTCCCTATCTCTTTCAATCAGATCTATTTTTACATTGGCTTTGTCAGATATCATATTTGCAACTCATGCCTTCTTCCAATAGATTTTGATCCAACCTTTAATCTTTACCCTATGTGTGTCTACCTTTCTCATGTGTGTTTCTTGTAGATGCCATACGGTAGTATTCCACTTTGCTTTCATTTTATGGGTGAGTTCATCCCATTCACGTTCAAAGTTATGATCGTCACTTGTGTATTCCCCAACATTTTGATATATTCTCCTAGTTTTGCCTTTCTTTTTTTGCTATGTCCTTTCAAACCAGTGGTTTGCTTTTAATCAGTCCCCCTAATCCTCACCCTTATTATGCTTCCCTTTCCACTCCCTCCCTTTTTGTTCCCTTCTTATATTTTTTAGGGTCTGTTAAGTTCCCTCCCCCCTCCTTTTCCCTCCTTTTTTGTACTCCCTGCCCTACTCCCCCCTTTGGTTTTTCCCTTCTCACTTTAACTGTAGGGTAAGATAGAATTTGATACCCCAATGGATCTAAATCTTCCCTCTCAGAATTGATTTCACTTAGAGTAAGGTTTAAGTATTACCTATTAGCACTCTCTTCCTCTCCTTCTTATAATAGTATTTATCACCTCCCCTTACCATGTGCCTCTTTGAGTGATATAGATTATCTTATCTATCTTATTCCTTCAAGTTTCCCTTGTTGTCATATTCTATTCCACCCTCCATTTTTTCTTTTTTTTGCATATCATCTTAGACCACTTATTACCCCAATCTCTACCTGTGAATGATTCTTCTAATTACTATAATAGTGTATATAATTTTTGAGATTTACAAATAACATTTTTCCATATATTAATATAAACAATTTGATCTTATTGAAGCCCTTAAAGATCATTTTTCCCTTTCCCCTCTCTTTCTCATTTACCTTTTCATGTTTCTCTTGATTTTTGTTTTTGCATATCAAACTTTCCACTTAGTTCTGGTATTTTCTTTACAAATACTTGGGAATATTCTATTTTGTTGAGTGTCTATACTTTCCACAGCAAGTATATAGTCAGTTTTGATGGGTTGAAGACCCATTTTTCTTGCCTTTCTGAATATCATATTTCAAGCCTTGTGGTCTTTTAGTGTGGTTTCTGCTTTTTTTGCTACCAGATCTTGTGTAATCCTGATTGGTGCTCCTTGATATCTGAATTATCTGTTATTGGCTTCTTGTAACATTTTCTCCTTAGCTTGGAAGTTCTTGAATTTGGTAATTACATTCCTGGGAGTTGTCTTTTGAGGATTTAGTATAGAGGGTGTTCTATGAACTCTGTCAATGTCTATTTTGCCTCCCTTTTTCAAGAACATCAGGGCAGTTTTCTTGGATAATTTCTTGTAATATGATGTCAATATTTCTGTTTATTTCTGAGTTTTCAGGTAGTCCAGTGATTCTCAAATTGTTTCCTCAGACCAGTTTTCATGATCTAGCATCTTGTCAGTGAGATATTTTGTGTTTTCTTCTATTTTGTCAGTCTTTTGACTTTGATTTATTATTTCTTGCTGCTTTTCAAGATCATTGGCTTCCACTTGCTTTTTTTCTGGTCTTTAAGGACTAGTTTTCCACTTCTCTTGAATAAACATATTTATTATAATATATTACATATTTATAACAAAACATTTTGTTTCCCTAAGGAATTTATTAGTAAAGTAATAGAAGAAAGTTTTCAGATTGAGTTGTTTCCTGCAAAGGAATTATTTTATTCTACTTTTTCTCTTAATAGAGATGCAGATTGATATTATATGTTTATTTAAAAGTATGTTATGACAATTTCAAATAACTATGTAATGTGATTTTTAACATAATGTGTTAAAAACCAAAATTCAAAAGTATGAATGTTAAAAAATTTTTCTACATGTAACTGGGGGAAAATTAAATTGTGTAGAACATGGGTAGCTAGTAAATAGCATGCTGGCTTTAGGGTCAAGAAAATCTGAGCTCAGATCCTTCCTTAGAAACTATTAATCATTCAACTCTGGTCAAATCTCCTGACCTCTCTAAGTCACAATGTCTTCATCTGTAAAATGGGGTTAGGAAGAAGAGGAGGCAGAAGAGGAGGAGGAAGATTCTAGGGACTTTTCTCCTTTTAGGCCTATTCCAAAAAAAATTTAATTTAATTTAAAAACTCAAAGACCAAAATGGTCTAGAAAACCAAACTTTTGACCCAAGAAAGAGAAAACTCCAGCATACTCTTAAGCATCACACAGAAAGGATTTAATTATTCCGAGCCCTAAAGAAATCTGAGAGGAATGCTATACTCACTTGACTAGAGAGAGTTCTTGTTACATGGTCTGCCCATAGGATAGGATCAGACTTTCTTGTTAGCCTTCAGGATTCTCTTCCAGGTAAGTCCAAGAGGCAAATTCTTTCCAATTCACATCATTCATAGTCAAATAGAAGAAAAATAGTATTTACCAAACTGGAATCATGGATTCCAGGATACCAAAACTAGACTCAAATATAGGTCAGGACCTATCCTTAATGGCTATTAATATAATGGAACACCATATTTAATATAAGAATAAATTACAGGCTGCTAAGTTATCTGTTTCCTTATCATATAGACTCTAACCAATAAAGAACTAGGCAAGAAAAGAAAAGGAATTTAATTTTTTCAGAAAATTTAATTTAAGCAATTTGTGTGCAAGACATTGTTCTAAATGGCTTAGCTGATAGAGCACTAGCTTTGAAGTCAAAAAGGCCTAAGATCAAACCGTTCTCAAAATTTGTTATTATATAATGCTAAACAAATCATTTAACATATTTCTTAAACTCACTCTTCTCTATAAAGTAGAAACAAACAAAAGCACTTATCTCATGGGGTTGTTGTGAAGTGATCAAATGAAGTAATCTTTGGAAAATACTTTCCTAATCTTAAAGAGATATATGAATGTAAGTTATTATTATGATTATGTGTAATATGAATATGATCATTTCAATGCAACTATGTGGTCTTCTAAATTATGCAAATGCTACAACTATGGCAACATGTCCAAATATTCTCATTCTGTGAAATTGTTTTCCAAGTCCTCCTAGAAATCTTCCACAGTGGGTTGATACAAACTGATGGACTGATGGGGATCTTCTTTTAAAGATCTCTAGACACTGTATGTCTATCAATGGTTTGCATGAATCATCTATAATCTACCTTAGTTTTCTATGCATGACTTATCCTTATTTTTTCTAGTCATACATTTTTCTGAATGCACTCTTTATGACAATTCTCCTATACAATCTCTTAGCTATCATGTACCATACCCTACTCATGTCCACCAAGCACCTTTCCATCATCCTCTGGGTGATCCTCAAGTTTAATACTTTAAAGACTAGGTTGTTCCATGACTCATCTAGCATCACTGAAAAAAACAAAAAATATTGGCATTGAAAAGATGAGTCTTTTTTTTAATAGAGAAAATCAGAGTCAAGGAACAATTTCCTAAAGATAATCTAGTTTTTTTGTTCATTCTGATAAGTTTGGGGTCTCTCTCGTTGTCCATACTTAATGTCTGAGGGACCAGATTCATGGGGTGTCCAACCAAGTTAAAATCCCTGCACTGATATTAGAATTTATTTATCCCCTTGTTTTTATTATTGCTGTTTGTTCCTTTTTTGTTTGTTTATGACTCAATTGATATTAATAATGAAAAGGTTACCAAACCAATTTATCTTTCAAAAATCTTGAATGATTTTGGCATATGCATGTGGGATACTTTGCAGGAAGAAGCCCTTTAAAGTGGGGATGCTTTTTGTCCTCAAACAATCAATACAGCACAAGCACAGTGGAATCTTCTATCAATTATCACAGGGGTTCTTGACCATTTTTATGCCATGGACTCCTCTGGAAGTCAAAGCTTATGGATATTTTTAAATAATTGAAAAAATGCTAAACTTCAATTGTGGTTAGTGAATACATATATATATATATAGTATGCATACATACATATGCTAGTGATGTGCATGCATAAGATATATGTTAAAGAACATATATGATGTCTATATATTTGCATGTGTGTATATATAAACATACATTCCCATTCAAGTTCATGGACTCTTTGAAAGGTTTCCACAGATCCCTTATAGATTCTTTGACCTCTGGTTATGAACTCATGCTCTACACCTTTCAGTCTCTTGTGTGACTACAAAGATGTCATTTGTTTTAGAATATCCATTGCTAAAGCTTGACTGTCCCCTTCTCATACCTCCAATTCTAATAACATTTATTAAACACTTATTGTTCACAACATATTGTTTGAGGCACTAGTGAGAAAGACAAAAGTGAAACAGTCCCAACCATCGAAGAGTTTACATTTTCTCACCAAAGATATTCTCAATGTATAAGAAGGCCTAGAATTCTAGCATCTTGGCATCTTCTGGTCATCATAGCTCTCTAAGGAAAGCACATGACTTTTTACCAAAAAATGATTATCTGTGTCAGCCAATGACCAGGCTACTCTTTCACATTCTCCCCCAACAGCCTTGGCACTATGAGCAGGGAAGTGCATCAGAATGACCATTAGGCATGGCTCCTTTTGTCCATAACCTCATATGGTTTGTAGATAAGGAGAAGTAGGTCATGTAGTGGCAATTATTAATATAGTCTCAATTACATTCATGGTAGTAGTAGCAGCAATAAGAATAACATCTGAGCTTTCCTCCAAGTCCTTGAAATTCTTCACTTTTTCAGATAACTTCATTATGTTGGAAATACAAAGAAAAAAAATAGCCCCATCTTCAAAGGGACTATAGTAAAGCAGATCTCACTGTGGACTGAAATAAGTGTCCAGAGCTGAGCCAGCAGCAAGTTACAGATACCAAGAGATCACGTATTTCATCTATATTGGGTAGAAGTGACAAGCTAGTGGATTGTTGATTATGAACAGATAGTTTTCTCTCTTGGGTCACAAATTCATTTAAGACACATTTCCTAACAAATACTTGGCCCAACTCCCTCCTTCACAGAGAGAGAGAGACACACACACACCCAAAATACACAGAGAGAGAGAGCTACAGAAAGACAGAGACAGAGAGAGACAGAGGGAGAGAAAGCAATGAAGAGAGACAAAGAGAAAGAGAGAGAGGGAGAGGGAGAAAGTGAGAGAAAGAGAGAGACTGAGGGAGGGAGGGAGAGATAGAAGGAGAAGGAGGGAGAGACATACACAGACAGAGACAGAGGGAGAGAGGGAGAAAGAGAGAGAGAGAGACAGAGGGAAGGAGAGACAGAGAGACAGATGAGACAGATAAAGAGAGACACAGAGATGTTTTCTCAGTACTCCATTGCTTTTCCTCAGTATTCTGAAAATTTTAGTCTGAAAATTTCCTTATCCTTCAAAGGAAGTAATGGCCAGATCTCATTGCTGTAGTGATCCACCATGTGAATGTTCTTGCATATGGAGTGATTTTCAATTTCATTCAAAAACAATAGTATATTTCTGATCTAGGCAGGGTAGTGGGAAGGGCACAGGACTGGTGACCAGGAGCTTTGGGTTTAGTCCTTCCTCTGATATTCACGATCCGCATAACTTTAGGAACTGTCCTGGACTTCTGCTTCTTCATCAATAAAATGATAAAAATTGAACTAGATGAACTCGACAATTCCCTGTACCTCCAAGTCTATGATCATTTGACTCTCTCATAATCTGTATGATGGCTATAAGACAACAAAATATGGCTTGAGGGCCTAAAGACAGAGACATTTCTGGGGGGGAAAATTGTTAGGCAATCCTTTTTGGGGAACCCTCATCAAAGATTTTTTTGTGTGTTTGTTGTTGTTGCTATATTTTTGCCTAGTCTACAAACTTACTCTGAACCTCCCTAGTCAAAGGTCATGAATTGAGTCTGATTTTGTAAGCCCATTGACATCTTAGAGTTCATTGGTTGGCACAGTTCTCCCTAGATGAGCTCTGCTTCAGAAGACATAACTAGCTACAAAAATGGAAATGTTCATTTCAGCCAATTCTCTCTCTTCCTAATTCCCTCTTTCTTAAATCCCCTCAACCTCCTGATTACACATATGCACACACACACACACACACACACACACACACACACACACACACACACACCCTTGCCACCATGAATACAAGCCAAATGAGCTCAAACACAATGGAAGTTCTCAATGGCTTAGGGTCAGAATGATTGTTGGGCACAGGTCCATAGTTCCAACTGGTCTCCTGGGCTTTCCTCCAGGGGTGGGAGATGAGCAGAAAAGATTTTTGTTGGGGCAGAGCTACCCTTGGGAGAGGAAGGGCTTGGGGAATATTTCTGCCAGGGATTCCCTTCTCTCTCACCCCTTTCAGTCTAAAAATCCCCATCATTAACATACATTTTTATTTTTTGGAACAACTAGGGGAAAAGGTTTGAGAAGGGCATCTTTCACCCACAGAGAGTCTGTAAATTGTTGCAGGCAGAGTTTGGCTTCCTCCCATCAAACTGGTGAAAACATGATTTTTTGCAAGCCTGGAGAGCAGGGCCAAACTTTCCACCAGACTGATAACAGAACCCTGGCCACACCAGCACACGCAAAGTTTCAAGTTCTAACATCTCTGTAATTCTTGACAATAATATAAAGTGGCAACAGCAAAGATTCCTCAGTAAACAAATCAGGTCCTGGATTTCTCTTGTCTTCCCTCTCATACAACTCCCCAACATGGATCAGGGAGAGGCTAAAGCTTGACTCCTCTCTTTCCCTTCCTCCTACTTGTTACTAGATTTACTCAAGCAGGATGAAGCATTGTGAAGAATTAGTTCAGAAAGCCTGCAAGATTTCTCTTAATCACTCCTTCTGTGAGGCAAAGAGGTTTTGTGGATTTAGACCTGATTTCATATTCAGGAACCCTATGCAATATCTGCTGGCCATATGACTAGGAGCAAATTCTTTAATGCCTTCAGACAATACTTAAAGGCTATTACAGACTAGTGGTTGCACAGTGACTTGAGTGCTGGACTAGGAGTCAGGAAGATGAGTTCAAATCCTGCCTCAGACTCTTCCCAGCTAGGTTAACATGGTCAGGTCATTTAACCACTATATGCCTCAGTTTCCTTATCTGTAAAAAGAGAACATTAGAGCACCTACTTCACAGAATTTTTATGTGGCTCAAAGAAGATTATCTGTGTAAAGTGTCTTGAAAATGTTGAATTTATATGTATATATATGTACATATATATACACACATATATATGCACTTCTTTTTTCAGTTATTTCTGACACTTCATGGCCTCTTTGGGGGTTTTCTTGGTAAAGATACTAGAGTGACTTTCCTTTTCCTTCTGTAGCTCATTTTACAGATGAGGAAACTGGGGCAAACAGAGTTAAGTGACTTATGTAAGGTCACACAGATAATGTCTGAGGCCAGATTTGAACCCATGAAGATGAAGCTTCATGACTCCAGGTCCACACTCTATTCTCTGTGCCACTTAGTTGTACATATTGTCATTATAGGTTAGAGAGACAGTGTTGATCTTTATTGATAGCCTAGAGCTCCATACAAAGATCAAATCACAAGTTTTATGTATTTATTTGTAAACATTGCACTGAGTGAAGCCAGGCACAATTGAAAAGAGCACTGACTCTGAAGCTTTGGGGTTTGAATCTCCCCTTTTGCTACTTACTATCCATGTGACTCTGGACCAATTACTTGGATCTGTGTTTCTTTATCTATAAAATAAGGACATTGAAATGACCGGCTTCTGTTGTTCAGTCATTTTAGTGTCGTGATTCCATTTGGGGTTTTCTTGGCAAAGATACTAGAATGATTTTCCATTTCCTTCTCCAGATCATTTTACAGATGAGGAAACTGAAGCAAATAGTGTTGTGACTTGCCCAGGTTCATCTAGCTAGTATCTGAGACCAGATTTGAACTCAGAAATGCTTGATTCCAGGTCTGGCACTCTATCCATTGTGCCACCTAACTACCCACTACGTGTGTGACCTTGGGAGAATCACTTGGACCAGTTTCCTTATTTGTAAAATGAGGAAATTAGACTAACTGAATGTTGATCCAATTCTAGATCAATGATCCTATAATGTCTTTCATGTGCAAGTTCTCAGCTAACTCGACTCAGCTGTCAGTGATAGCTTGACATTGTCTTTCTTGGAGATTTCTTCACAAGATGGAGTAAAGCCATTATTTATTCTCATCATCCTACTTTAAGGGCTCTGCTGTGACTGGTGAATATCCTATTATCTCCAGCAGATAGCTGATGGTACTAGTATCAGGAAAATTGTAACTCTATATTGCTTTTTTCTTTCAATCACAGGAGAGTCTTCTGAAACTTGGGTACTTTGCTTGCTCTCCTCCCCCCGAAACAATTAAGCTGCACAAGAAGCTAAGACTGCCAGCATGAAGCTAACTGTGGCATTCTGCAGTTTCTATTGAACAAAATCACACCATTCTCTGTCTTTGACTTGGGTGTGATTGTTCTTTCTTTGCATTGAGAGGCTAAATTTATGTCTTCATCTGGACAAAGAAAGTGGATGAAACAATTCACTGAAGAACTGATTCTTGGCCCTTTTGTTTCTGCAAACACATCTGAGAGAAAAAAATAAATGCTATTGACAGTTCTTGTCAACTTCAATTGAATAAAATGACTCATGACCCTAGTATTGCCCTCTGGCTTATGAACAAGTTTGAGACATGTGAGCCGAGGTGAGAAACAGACCAAGGGTGCTGTCATCCAATCAGGGTTTGGACCACAGAAGAGCAGTTAATGGGATCTTAAGTAGAAACTTCTGTTCTTTTGCTTAGCACATCATCCATCACTTAAGAAAACTGTTAGTAATAAAAAAAATTAAAAATACATCGATATAGTGGTAAAGGGAAAGACAGAGTCCATCAGTGACTGAACCTTCTTTTCTCTTCTATGTCCATTCTCACTTTCATTCTATATTTTCTATTTCCTTTGGCCTCTGGTGTTTTTCCTCCTCCCATTCTAAATTTTACTAGTGTTTCATGGTCCAGTTCAAGTCCTATCTCAATCCCATGGATCCAAAAAAGCAGTTATTAATCACTTATTATGTGTTAGTCGTTTTACTGGTTATTAATCCAGTAATTGAGTATCCAGTAATTCAGTAATATTAAAGTTGGCCACAAAGACCTAAGAGATTGTATTTCTTTCCAAAGTGGGAAGAGATAAAACTAATTAGACCTAAAGGGAGAGGATTCACCTGAATGGAGGGAGTTGCAAGGATCTCTCAAGAGGGAAACAGGACAAGGCAAAGACAATAGACAAATGTATCTTTACACACAGAGCAGCAACAGAATCATGGAGTCTAGTAGTAGCTCTATATGCCATTCTCTTCCTTAATTTCTTTTTCTTCTCTAATCGCTAGAGCTAGTGTTTCTAGTACAATGTTAAATAATAGAGGTGATAATAGACATCCTTGTTTCACTCCTGATCTTATTGGGAAGACTTCTAGTTTATCCCCATTGCAGATGATGTTTGCTGATGGTTTTAGATATATACTGTTTATTATTTTTAGGAAAGGCCCTTCTATTCCTATACTTTCTAGTGTTTTCAATAGGAATGGGTATTGCATTTTGTCAAAGGCTTTTTTTGCAAAATCTATTTTTTTTTGCTACATCTATTGAGATAATCATGTGATTTTTGTTGGTTTGCTTGTTAATATGGTCAATTATGTGGATGGTTTTCCTAATATTGAACCATCCTTGCATTAGTGGTATGAATCCTACCTGGTCATAGTGAATAATCCTCGTGATCACTTGCTGGAGTCTTTTTGCTAGTATCCTATTTAAGATTCTTTGCCTCTATATTCATTAAAGAGATTGGTCTGTAGTTTTCTTTCTCTGTTTTTGACCTGCCTGGCTTTGGAATCAGTACCATATTTCTGTCATTAAAGGAATTTGGGAGAACTCCTTCTTTGCTTATTCAGTCAAACAGTTTGTATAATATTAGGATTAGTTTTTCTTTGAATGTTTGATAGAATTCATTTGTGAATCCATCAAGCCCTGGGGATTTTTTCTTATGGAGTTCTTTGATGGCTTGTTCAATTACTTTTTCTGATATGGGGTTGTTTAGGTAATCTGTTAGTCTAGGCAATTTATATTTTTGTAAATATTCATCCATATTACCTAGATTGCCATATTTGTTGCCATATAATTGGGCAAAGTAGTTTTTAGTGATTGCCTTAATTTCCTCTTCATTAGAGGTAAGAGCTCCCTTTTCATCTTGGATACTGTCAATTTGGTTTTCTTCTTTCCTTTCTTTAATTAGATTGACCAGTATTTTGTCTATTTTATTTGTTTTTTTCTAGGTACCAGCTTCTAGTCTTATTTATTAAATCAATAGTTCTTTGACTTTCAATTTTATTAATTTTTCCTTTGATTTTTAGGATCTCTAATTTAGTGTTCATCTGAGGATTTCTAATTTGTTAGCTTTCTATTTTTTTAATTTGCATGCCCAATTCATTGACCTCTGCCCTCTCTAATTCATTAATATATGAACTCCAGGATATAAATTTCCCCATGTACTGATTTGGCTGCATCCCATAGGTTTTGAAAGGATGCCTGATCATTGTCATTTTCTTCAGTGAAATTATTAATTGTTTCTAGGATTTGTTCTATAACTAACAGGTTTTGGAGAATCGTATTGTTTAATTTCCAATTAATTTTTATTTACCTCTCAATGTACCCTTACTAATTATTATTTTCATTTCATTGTTATCTGAGAAGGTTGCATTTATTATTTCTGCCCTTTTGCACTTGTTTACAATATATTTTATGCCCTAGTACATGGTCAATGTTTGTGAATGTACCATGTGCTGCTGAAAAGGAGGTGTATTCCTTTTTGTCCCTATATTTTTTTTTCTCCACATATCTACTAACTCTAATTTTTCTAAGATTTCATTCACTTTTCTTACCTCTTTCTTATTTTATTCTTTGGTTTGATTTGTCTAGTTTGGATAGAGGAAAGTTTAGGCATCCCACTGGTATATTTTTTCTATCTATTTCATCCTTGAGCTCCTCTAGTTTCTCCTTTAGAAATTTGGATGATATGCCATTTGGTGCATTCATGTTGAGTACTGATATTTCCTCATTGTCTATACTGCCTTTTATCAGGATGTAATTACCTTCCCTATCCCTTTTAACTAGATTTATTTTTACTTTGGCTTTGTCAGATATCATGATTGCAACTCCTGCCTTCTTTTTATCAGTTGATGCCCAATAGATTTTGCTACATCTTCTTACTTTCACCCTATGAGTATCGACCTTCCTCATATGTATTTCTTGTAGACAGCATATAATAGGGTTTTGGATTCTAATCTACTCTGCTATTCACTTGTGTTTTATGGGTGAGTTCATTCCATTCACATTCAGAGTTGTGATTTCCAGCTGTGTATTTCACAGCATTTAGATTTCTTTTTTTTTTTGAACATTATTTTATTTGGTCATTTCCAAACATTTTTCATTGGAGACTAAGATCATTTTCTTTTCCTCTCCCCGCCCCACCTCTCCCATAGCCAACACATGATTCCACTGGGTATCACATGTGTTCTTGATTCAAACCCATTTCCATGTTGTTGGTATTTGTATTAGGGTGTTCATTTAGAGTCTCTCCTCAGTCATATTCCCTCAACCCCTGTAGTCAAGCAGTTGCTTTTCCTTGGTGTTTTTACTCCCACAGTTTGTCCTCTGCTTGTGGATAGTGTCTTTTCTCTTAGATCCCTGCAGATTGTTCAGGGACATTGCATTGACACTAATGGAGAAGTTCATTATGTTTGATTGTACCATAGTGTATCAGTCTGTGTATAATGTTTTCCTGGTTCTGCTCCTTTCGCTCTGCATCACTTCCTGCAGGTTGTTCCAGTCCCCATGGAATTCCTCCACTTTATTATTCCTTTTAGCACAATAGTATTCCATCACCAACATATACCACAATTTGTTCAGCCATTCTCCAACTGAAGGATATCCCCTCATTTTCCAATTTTTGGCCACCACAAAGAGTGCAGCTATGAATATTCTTGTACAAGTCTTTTCCTTTATTATCTCTTTGGGGTACAAACCCAGCATTGCTATGGCTGGATAAAAGGGCAGACAGTCTTTTATCACCATTTGGGCATAGTTCCAAATTCTCCTCCAAAATGGTTGGATCAATTCACAACCCCACCAGCAATGAATTAATGTCCCTACTTTGCCACATCCCCTCCAGCATTCATTACTTTCCTTTCCAGCATTTTGATTTCTACTCCTAGTCCTGCCTTTTCTTCTTTCACTATTTCTTTATACCCCAATATTTGTTTTTAATCAGTCTTCCTAGTTCCCACCCTTATTTTACTTCCCTTTCTACCACCCTTCCTTGTTATTCCCCCCTTATTTTCTATTGCAGTCTTTTTAAAACTACCCTCCAACCCTCTCCCTCCATTGTACTGCTTCCCTCCCTACCAGTCCATTTGATACCCTTCTACTTCCCTATAGGGTGCAAAGCTATTCTCTGCCCCAATGGATTAGATTGTTCTTTCCTCTTTGGGTCAATTTCAATGCATGTAAGAGTTGAGTCTTTCTTGTCTCCAACCTCTTTACCCTTCCAGTGTATTGATTTTCTCTCCCCTCCCTCCATGAGCTTCTTTGTGATATATAAATTTACCCCCTTTGTGTCTTTTCCCATTTCTTTTAGTATTGACTTCTTTTTTTAGCTCTAGTTGTGTGTGTATATATACACACATATATGTATTTATGCATACATGTATCTATATACATATTTATGTCTTGTCATTTCATCTTCTATAGTTTGTCACTGTTCCCTCTAAGTGTAATTCTTCTAGCTACCCAGGTGATAATAATAATTTTTAAGAGTTACCAATGACTTCATTTCTTATAGGAATACATATCATTTTAACTTATTGGGTCTCTTAAAAAAAAGTTTGATTTTTTGTTTGTTTTATTTTGTTTTTCTTTTTCCCTCTTTTTTAATTGCCTCTTGATGATTCTCTTGAGTTCTGTGTTTGGGCATCAAATTATCTGTTCAGATCTGGTCTTTTCTTTACAAATGCTTGGAATTCTTCTATTTTGTTGAATGACAATACTTTCCCCTGTAAGAATATAGTCATTTTTTCTGGGTAGTTGACTCTTGGTTGTAGACCTAGTTCCCTTGCTTTCCAGAATATCATACTCCATACCTTTCAGTCCTTCAGAATTGATGCAGTCAGATCCTGTGTTATCCTCACTGTGGTTCCATGGTATCTGAATAACTTCTTGGCAGCTTGTAATATTTTTTCCTTGGTCTGATAGTTACTGAATTTGGCTACAACATTCCTGGGTGTTGTCAGTTGGGGATTAAGTATAGGAGGTGATCTGTGGAGTCTTTCAATCTCCTCTTTTCCCTCTCATTCTAGAGTATCAGTGCAATTTTCTTGGATAATTTCCTATAGTATTATGTCCAGGATTTTTCTTTTGTCATTGTCTTTTGGTAGACCAATGTTTCTTAAGTTGTCTCTCCTTGAGCGATTTTCTAAATCTTCTGTTTTGTGAATGAGTTGCTTCATAGTTTCCTCAATCTTTTCATTCTTTTGGTTTTGTTTTATAGCGTCCTGCTGCCTCGTGAGGTCACTTGATTCTAGTTGTTGTATTCTGGTTCTTAAAGACTGGATTTCATCCCTGGCTTTTTGGTCATCCTTCTCCTTCTAGTCTGATTTTCTTTGGAGGTCATCTTTCTTTCTCTTTACCTCATCTCTCATCTCCTTTGCCTCATTTTCAAGCTGGTTGATTTGGGCTTTCAAGACACTATTTTCTGTTTCCAGATAACTTATCTTAGTTTTTAAGTTCTTTTCCCAGTTGTCTTCAGCCTCTCTTAATTGTGTTTTGAATTTTATTTTTAGTTCTCCCAAAGCCTATGTCCAATTTGCTGGAGTTTCTGTGTTTTTACTTGCCATTCCTTGATCTTCCTCGGTTCCATTATTCCATATTATTTCTCCCTAGCATCTGGGATTGACTCTGTACTTTCATTTCTTCATGTGACTTCATTCATCATATGAGGGAGTATACAGCTCTGGGAGCCACCCAGGAGAGAATAGCCTCTCCTAGCAGAACTGGGATCTCATCCCCTTTAGCATCCTCTCTAAGAATATAATCCTGATGCATTTCATAACTACATTTCTAAGGATAAGATCTCTGCAAATTTTGTAGGTTTTCAATTTGCCTCATCAGATTTAAACCTAGGGTTTATTACATCCTAGGGAAAGCAAAATAAAGGAGGAGAATGGTTTCTATCCTCAAGGAATGTTTCTGTGAGAGTACAAAAAACAGATGAGCAAATAAGAGATAATCTAAGGAGGGCCTAGTCCTCTATACTTTTTTATTCATTTGAATTTTACAAGTGTTTATTAAATGCTTATTACATGAAAAACTTTGGGGATTATAAGGTGGAATCACCACATTCCCTGTTCCTTTATTCAAGGAGATTACTTATAAGATATATACTCAAAGAATTATAATACCACTTGGAAATTGATTATAGGATAATAGAAATCAGGTAATAAACATCATGATTATCACATGATTTAGAACTTTTCAATATGCTGGATTGTTTTTTGTTTGTTTGGAAATGATTTTTAAAGTGATAGCTTAAGTAGTTGAAATAGTTAAAAGGGGCAATGATATATTTGCATAAAAATGAGCATGATTTAATATATTATTTGTGTAGGTCCCTTTCAGATGAATAAGTTATAAATCTATTTATAGTACAATATTTTCATGTACACTTTGAATTTACAGTTTAGCATTTGTTACCTTGGAATTTAATGTCTATTTCCTCATCCATCCCCACTCCATTTTTAGTGCTGGAAATTCAGATCCAGAAAGATGGAGTGATTTGACCAGGGTGAAGGAAAGAGCAATGGCAGAGCCAGGATTTAAAACCAAATACTCTGTCTTGATATCCAGGGCTTAAGTCCTTCATGACTGCCAAATTTGTAATCAAGAGAATTTTGTGGCCATGAACAAATTCTGTACCTTCTCTGAATATATTTCCTCTCCTGTAATACTGAGACAATAATGATTGTCTCATCTCATGAGACTAAAATCATCAGAATCAACTGAAATAATATATGTAAGGGTTTTGCCAACCTCACAACAATTTCTGTGTGCCAGTATTATTATTGATATTTATCTCATCTCTCCCTTCTCATAGACCCATTATAATTAATTACAGACCCTAAACCAGAAGTGAGTAGAAAAAGAAGGAAATACCCAATTCAATCTTAACCTTCTGTCTTAGAATCTATATTGTATATGGGTCCCAACTCAGAAGAGCCATAAGAGTTAGAGAATAGTGGCTAGATGACTTGCCCAAGAATACACAGCTAAGAAGTGAGGCCAGATTTGAATCCAGGACCTCCTATCTCTAGCTCTGGTTCTCAATCCACTAAGCCAACTACCGGCCCCTGCTCAGTTCAATCTTAACCCAAGTGTAAGACATTAGTAAATTCTTCCTATCAGCTTGAAGAAATTCCCTTGACCATTGGTCTGTAAGGCAGACCAGAATTTTAATCTATATGTACCATCTCTGAGCATGTAAATGGCCCTTGTGAGAGATACTATGGCCTATTTCCCAGACCAGAAAAGTATTCTTAGCATCCTGTGGTCCAAATATCCTTGCCCATGCATGTTACCCTTTAGTTGACAGAACTATTAAGAAGGAGAAAAGAATAGAAAGGTTTGTGCAGTCCAGAGGACAGAGACTCTGTTCAAAGCTCCAATCAGCACAGCTTGGCAGAAATCTGACAGGTGAGCTCCAAAAACAATTATTTAATCCATCAAATCTCTTACTGGACTTTCCCCTGACAACTGGGGTACAGGGTGTCTGAAGTCGAGACCTGTTGGAGTCTACAGAGGACTTCTGGGCTGCTGGTGCTTTGAGGTTAGAGTTGGATTTAACTACAGCTATTTCCTAGTGATTTATGCTCATCTGCATAAATATTTTCTTTTCTTTCTTTCTTTCTTTCCTCTTTTTTTCTTAGAGTATCACTGAATCCCTATTCACTCCTGACAGTTGCAAATATCTCCCTGATGGTTCTGATACATATCACCATTTTGAATATTCACAACTTATAAACTAGGCAGAATGAAAAACTCTCAAAATATGGAGTTCTAGCAAATGTCCAATTCATATGGGAATAGGATATGTTCTTTGTCATTCTGTTACGAGACTATCCTAAAGATGATTTCATCAAGCCTACAGAAGATGACCTTATGCTTTAATACTATTATCATTATTATTATTATTATTATTATTATTATATTTTTAACCCTTACTTTCAGTCTTAGAATTGATTCTAAGACAGAAAAGTGGGAAAAGCTAGACAATTGGGGTTAAGTGACTTGCCCAGAGTCACACAGCTAGGAAGTGTCTGAGGCTAGATTTGAATCCATGGCCTCCTGACTCTCGGTCTGATACTCTATTGTAACAGTTAAAATTAGTTTCTCTCTGTCAAGGAGTATTATATTTTATGAGGTTTATTAAAGGTTAAGGATTAAAGAAAATACAGAATAAGAAAGCATGTGTCTAGGCCCAGAGAGGCCCATTCAATTTCACTTACATCATGAGAGACATGTCTGCTGGGAAGCGGAAGTAGGAAAAAGACCCTCAGTAGGTGGGGAACCCTTTAAATAATAATCTGTGATCTCGCACAGGTGAGAATTCAGTGAGATTACAAAGCATTCTGGGAAGTGAGCAAGGACTTCTGGGGACTGGAGTCCTGGGTTCAAGTCTCCATTTTTTACACTATCCACTGTGGGACACAGCTGTCCTCCTAAAGCTATTATTAAGTTATAAAAAGCCATCATTTTATCCAACAGCAAAAAAGTCTGACAAATTTGTCCTAGAACCATTTTTTATGAATTCCATTGAATAAGATAAATAGGCATGTTTTATGTGATAATAATAATAGATTGTATTTTAAGGTTTGTAATAAAACATTCTACATGATCTCATTTGATCCTCTCAACTACTCTGTGAGTTGTGTTAGAGATACTGTGGTTCCATGTTACAGATGAGAAAATTGAGGTTGAACAAGGTGAATGACCTAAATGTCATGGCAGACCAAGTAGGCTGTAGGAAATAATAGAGAGACCTGGGACTCTAGTGCCCACCTGATCACCATGAGGTCACGGACATGGGAAAGGACCATTCCTCTGTCCCTGCTCTGTTTACTCTTTGCCTTACCTAAGATGAATAAGCACCAGAGATGGGATGCTTGGGGGAGCTGTGAAACCCAAGAGTCACCAGGTGTCCAGCAGGAGGAGCTCAGAACGGAGTCTGCAAGGAGTGCCAGAAGCTGAGTTCAAGAGGAGCCAGCCGGAAGTTAATCAGCCCAACAGAGCATCATTCACTGGCTATGCAGCAGCCAGAGAGAAACCAGGTGCCCCAAGGGTCTGGCACTTATAACTTCAAGTTTGAGTCCACTCTACCCAGGACCTGGTAGTACATAGAAGTGAGGGGAGAGCTGCTCCTCCCTTGGGGATTAATGTAGATACTTTATATATATATGAATATATACATATTCATATATATATATATTTATATACATATTTATTTATGTATATATTTATTTAGATATACAGATATATATTCTTTATTTATATTATACCTCATATATTTACATAGAAACACACTTAATATATATACTGTATTTTATATATTTATATGGACATGCACTTAATATATATAGATAGATAGATGCACTTTACATACATTATACTTTAGATAGATATACACTTTATTTATATACTATATATAGACACTGTGAAGATTAAATTAACTCCCCCTGCCCATTTTTAGATTTAGTCACCAAAAGCATATACACCCCCCACACTTGAGTGGGGGAGGTCTGTGACTTACGTGTACGATAATGGGTAATGAATCAGAATCCACGGACTTTCACCTGGGCAGTCCTAAGCAAAACTTTAGCTGTAACTAGTACACATCAAATGAAGGAAGTCACAGGAAGTGACCAAATGAAACGGTCTTTAAAAATGCCAAGAAATTTCCGGCAAGGGAGCCCTTCTCTCTTTAGTCTTGACCTGACTTAGGAGGAGCTCAGGCTTGAGATCTCAGACTGCTTCCCTTTGGACTGACACATGGTGAGTGAAAAAAGGCTGACCCCTTTCCTGGATTTTTTGAAGGAAGTAGCCTCAGGAGAGACCATCCCCCTTAGAGAGGTGCTCTTCATCCCCAGGTCCTTGGCTCAAGGCTGGGGCCACTCTGGCTATGGGCTAATTAGCCCTGCCTGTGTTGAGCCCTGGCTGAAGCAAAATATTTAGTGCGTAGTCTAGATATCTTACTCTATCCTCTCTCTGATTTTCTTACTTTCACTCTTTCTATATTTTATCAATAATTGGTTGAATAAATCTCTTTGGAGTTAATTAAATTCCTATTGATCCTATTCTTTTTTTTTTTAAACCCTTACCTTCTGTCTTGGAATCAATACTGTGTTTTGGTTCCATGGCAGAAGAGTGGTAAGGACTAGGCAATGGGAGTTAAGTGACTTACCCAGGGTCACACAGCTGGGAAGTGTATGAGGGACAGATTTGAATCCAGGACCTCTTATCTCTGGGCCTGGCTCTCAATCCACTGAGCTACCCAGCTGCCCCCCTAGTGACCCTATTCTTATATAATACAGTCCAAACTTTCATAAAAATTCCTCACAAGACACTCTTTATATATACTATTGTAGTATAAGAAAGAGAGATTCAAGGGGTTGCAATGAGAAGTCAAATTGGAGAGAGCAGCTGAAGAGCAGCAGAGGAGGGGCAGAGGAAGAAAAGTTCCAACTGTCATGGGTCTTCCAGCCTGGGAAATGGAAGAGGAAAGGAGGTTTTCCTAGAAGCTGAGAAAGAGTCCATCTGTATGGGACCTGTTATTCCTTCTGGGACACAAAAACACCTCCACTAAGACCCTTCATGAACAGCTACTGGAATTCTCAAGGGGGTTTTGGATTTGGACTCATGCTGGCCAGAGCCATCCGGATCTTTCCACGAGATTTCTCTCTCTTCCTGACCTATTCCTGGAATCCTGAATTAAAAAGCTAGTTAGCTGAGGAATTGGGATCAATTAGCAGCTGGTCAGAAGAGGGTTCAAGGCACTGAGCCCTGAACCCTGAGAATTTGGGGGGACCAGTCTGCCAAAGGGGACCAGTGTTAGGGTTTCCTACTCCCCACTTTCCTAGCCTGACACCCCTACCCCTCCTTGCATTCCCCTTGTTCCCTTCTCAAATCCTTCTACTACACTATACTTTATATTTATAGAGACACATTCCTTATATACATACTACACTTTATATTGACATGTACTTTATATATACTATATTTATGAAGAAATACTACATATGCACACTTTATACTTTACTTATATATACTATATTTTATATACATATATAATACACTTTATATTGCTATTATATATATATACTTTATATTACTCTTTATACATATACTATATACTAAATATATAGTATATATATATATATACATATATATATATATACTATAGATATCAAATATATAGCATATGAGTGAGATAGAATTGAGTGTGCTATTCTCAGGAGGAGCATTCAGCTCACAAAGGTTAGTTTGTTACCTTTTGTTGATGGAGGACTCCAGGACAAACTTAGGAGGGAGATTGATGGGAGACAGAAAGGACAAAGAACAGTCCAGCTGCTCCACTTACCTCACCTGAAATGGGTTGGAAGAAGCTACAACACAGTCACAGGTGTTTTGGATTGTGAGTCAAGGTTGGGGGTGGGGCTGGGGCTTTGCGAATATAAAGTCTGCTTACTGTCTAGTCAGTGGGCACTTCTTAGCCCATCATTGAGGCACCCCCTTTCATGAAGGGGATAAATTGCCTTTTTTCGTCCTACCTTCTGACTCCAATTTTGTTTATTTGAGTGTCATCATTTTTGTCTCATATATATATATATGCACATATATATATGTATGTACTATATATCATATATGGTGTATATATACTATACTTTATATACTTTAGTTTATATATGTTATACTTTAGATACTATTTATATAGCATATATAATACATGTTTTAGATATGCTATACTTTATACATATTCTTTATGGATATCATATATAGTATAGACTTTATATGTACTATACATATATTTATATATATATATATGTAATTCATTATATACATGCTTCTTCAGTACTGAGAAAGAGGAATTAATGGGCTAACTGATATTGGGAGATTAACTGATAATTGGCATTAGGGAGAATAAATTGTTTGGAAGCTTGTTAATGATAGTATAAAATACTCTCCAGCATCCATATTTCTGAAGGAGAAACTAGTGGAGCTCAAGGATGAAACAGATAGAAAGACTATACTAGTTGAAGACCTGAACCTTCCCCGATCAGAACTAGATAAATCAAACCAAAAATAAATAAGAAAGAGGTAAGAGAAATGAATGAAATCTTAGAAAAATTAAAATTAGTAGATATGTGGAGAAGAATAAATAGGGACAAAAAGGAATATACCTTCTTTTTAGCAGCACATAGTATATTCACAAAGATTGACCATGTACTAGGGCATAAAATACATTGCAAACAAGTGCAAAAGAACAGAAATTATAAATGCTACCTTCTCAGACCACAATGCAATAAAAATAATAATTAGTAAGTGTATATGGAGAGGCAAATAAAAAATTAACTGGAAATTAAACAATATGATTCTCCAAAATCAGTTAGTTAAAGAACAAATCATAGAAACAACTAATAACTTCACTGAAGAAAATGGCAATGATGGGACATCCTTTCAAAATCTATGGGATGCAGCCAAAGCAGTACATTGGGAAATTTATATCGTGGAGTTCATATATTAACGAATTAGAGAGGGCAGAGGTCAATGAATTGGGCATGCAAATTAAAAAAAATAGAAAGTGAACAAATTAAAAATCCTCAGATGAACATTAAATTAGAGATCCTAAAAAACAAAGGAGAAATTAATAAAATTGAAAGTCAAAGAACTATTGATTTAATAAATAAGACTAGAAGCTGATACTTTGAAAAAAAAACAAATAAAATAGACAAAGTACTGGTCAATCTAATTAAAGAAAGGAAAGAAAAAAACCAAATTGACAGTATCCAAGATGAAAAGGGAGACCTCACCTCTAATGAAAAGGAAATTAAGGCAATCATAAAAAACTATTATGCTTAATTATATGGCAACAAATATGGCAATCTAGATGATATGGATGAATATTTACAAAAATATAAATTGCCTAGACTAACAGAGGAAGAAATAGACTACGTAAACAACCCCACATCATAAAAAGAAATTGAACAAGCCATCAAAGACCTCCATAAGAAAAAATCCCCAGGTCCAGATGCATTCACAAATGAATTCTATCAAACATTCAAAGAAAAACTAATCCCCATATTATACAAACTATTTGACTGAATAAGCAATGAAGGAGTTCTACAAAATTCCTTTTATGACAGAAATATGGTACTGATTCCAAAGCCAGGCAGGTCAAAAACAGAGAAAGAAAACTACAGACCAATCTCTTTAATGAATATAGATGTAAAAATCTTAAATAGGATACTAGCAAAAAGACTCCAGCAAGTGATCACGAGGATTATTCACTATGACCAGGTAGGATTTATACCAGGAATGCAAGGATGGTTCAATATTAGGAAAGCCATCCACATAATTGACCATGTCAACAAGGAAACCAACAAAAATCACATGATTATCTCAAGAGATGCAGGAAAAGCCTTTGACAAAATACAACACCCATTCCTATTGAAAACACTAGAAAGTATAGGAATAGAAGTATATTTCCTAAATATAATAAACAGTAACTAGCTAAAACCATCAGCCAACATCATATGCAATGGGGATAAACTAGAAGCCTTCCCAATAAGATCAAGAGTGAAACAAGGATGTCTATTATCACCTCTATTATTTAACATTGTACTAGAAACACTAGCAGTAGCAATTAGAGAAGAAAAAAGAAATTGAAGGTATTAAAATAGGCAATGAGGAGAACAAGCTATCACTCTTTGCAGATGATATGATGGTCTACTTAAGGAATCCGAGAGAATCAACTAAAAAGCTAGTGGAAATAATCAACAACTTTAGCAAAGTTACAGGATGCAAAATAAACCCATATAAGTCATCAGCATTTCTATATATTTCCAACACATCTCAGTAGCAAGAATTAGAAAGAGAAATACCATTTAAAATCACCCTAGACAATATACAATACTTAGGAATTTCTCTGCCAAGACAAACACAGGAACTATATGAACACAACTACAAAACATTCCACACAATTAAAAGTAAATCTAAACAATTGTTAAAACATCAATTGCTCGTGAGTAGGATGAGCTAACATAATAAAAATTACAATCCTACCCAAATTAATTTACTTATTTAGTGCCATACCCATTCAACTACCAAAAACATTTTTACTGAATTAGAAAAAAACCATAACAAAGTCCATTTGGAAGGAAAAAAGATCAAGGATATCCAGGGAAATCATGAAAAAAAAATGCAAAAGAAGGAGGATTTGCAGTCCCAGATCTCAAACTATACTATAATGCAGTGGTCATTAAAACAATTTGGTACTGGCTAAGAAACAGAAAGGAGTACTAGTGGAATAGACTTGGTGTAAGTGACCTCAGCAAGACAGTCTATGATAAGCCCAAAGATCCCAGCTTTGGGGGCCAAAATCCACTATTTGATAAAAACTGCTGAGAAAATTGGAAGAGAGTATGGGAGAGATTAGGTTTGGATCAACATCTCATACCCTCTACCAAAATAAACTCAATATGGGTGAATGACCTGAATATAACAAAGGAAACTATAAATAAATTAGATGAACACAGAATCTGTATGTCAGATCTTTGGGAAAGGAAAGATTTTAAAACCAAGCAAGAGCTAGAAAAAATCACAAAATGTAAAATAAGTAATTTTAATTTTATCAAATTAAAAATTCTTGTACAAACAAAACCAATGCAACCAAAATTAGAAGGGAAGCAACAAATTGGGAAACAATCTTCATAACAAAAACCTCTGACAAAGGTCTAAATACTCAAATTTACAAAGAGCTAAATCAATTGTACAAAAAAAACCAAGCCATTCTCCAATTGATAAATGGAAAAGGGACATGAATAGGCAATTTTCAGTTAAAGAAATCAAAACTATTAATAAGCGTGTGAAAAGTGTTCTAAATCTCTTATGCAACCACTCTGAAGGGCAATCTGGAACTATGCCCATAGGGCACTAAAAGACTATCTGCCCTTTGATCCATCTATAGCACTGCTGGGTTTGTACCCCAAAGAGATAATAAGGAAAAAGTCTAGTACAAGAATATTCATAGCTGCGCTCTTTGTGGTGTCAAAAATTGGGAAATGTGGGGTTGCCCTTTGGGGAATGGATGAACAAATTGTGGTATATGTTGTTGATGGAATACTATTGTGCTCAAAGGAATAATAAACTGGAAGAATTCCAAGTGAACTGGAATGATCTCCAGGAATTGATGCAGAGTGAGAGGAGCAGAACCAGGAGAACATTGTACAGAGAGACTGATACACTGTGGTACAATCGAATGTAATGGAATTCTCCAGTAGTGCCAATGCAATGATCCTGAAATGATTGGAGAAAGAACACTATCTACATTCAGAGGAAAAACTGTGGGAGTAGCTTGACTACATGGGTGGAGGGGGATATGATTGGAGATGTAGACTCTAAATGATCATCCTAGTGCAAACATCAACAACATGGAAATAGGTTTTGATCAAGGACACATGTAATGCCCAGTGGAATTGCACATCAGCTCTGGAAAGGGTGGGGAGAGGGAAGGAAGGTAAGAAATATGATTCTTGTAACCAAGGAATAATGTTCTAAATTGACTAAATAAACAAATTAATTAAAAAAAACAAAAAGATAGAAAAATAAAAATAATTAATTAATTGAAATACTCTCCATTAATTCCTATATCCCTGTGAAGTATCAACTTTATTCTTGAAACAAGAACTGCTAGTGGAATTAGGGAAGAGAAAGTGAGTCCAGAGGGTATGTATATGGATGTGTGTGTGAATACACATATATATGTTTGCATAGACACACATATTTATGTGTATGTATCTTTATGATTTATATTTTACAAATGAAGGACTTGAGATTTGTGAAAATTAAGTGATTCACTCAAATCCACATAACTATTAAGGAGAAAAAAAACAGAATTCAAACCAGGTATTTTAACTCCAAGTTCAATATTTTTTCCACCATAACATCATTGCCTCAGAAAAAGTCCTAATCCTTCAGTGAGTTGTAATTTGAATTCCTATCTCTGTAAGCAGCTACCTTAAGAATTCCTACTTAGCTATCATTCTTCACCCATGTTATTAAGCACTATTTTCCACCAAAAGATCTAATGACTCAATATCATTTTGTCTTGCCCACCCAGACACAACCCTCAACAATACTGTGCATTTGCTTTAGCAACTGATATAAGAAACAAAGAAATGAAGTAAAAAGTCTAAAAATTCAAATAAATAATTTTCTACAAAAATCTAAGGCTGGCCTAAAATAGAGCAGCCAGAAAGAGATCCTACCTTGGTCTTGGTAACTTGCCAACTATTTGTCTCATTCCCATCATTTCATGTATCATGCAGGCAGCTGACAGGGAGGGAATGGAGAACTTTTGAACTTTCCTTGGACCATATTCCCTAAATTCTTATTTTTTATTCCTTTCTGTTTTCCCTGAATTAAACCCAAGGGCCCCATCCCTGGCATAAACAGATTTGAAGAAATACCTCTCTCAAGAAAGCTACCCATTCTTTTGTGAAAAGCAAATCAGGAAATGGAGGTTCAATCTCTGGGATAGTAAGAACTGCAAATTGAAATCTGGGAAGAGGTAGCATCATAAAGTCATTGATTGACATCTAGGGGGGACCTTAGAGGTCACCTAATACAATTTGCTCATTTTATATATGAGGAACCTGAGGCCTAGACAGGAGCAGAAACCTGACAAAGATCACTCAGGAATAACTTTGATAAAACAAGTACTCTCTCTTTCTCTCTTTCTCCCCCCCCCCTCTGTTTCTCTCTCTCTCTGCCTCTCTGTCTTTCTTTCTCTCTGTCTCTGTCTCTCTCTATCTTTCTCTCTCTGTCTCTGTCTCTGTCTCTGTCTCTCTCTGTCTCTCTCTCTCTCTCCCTCTTTGTCTGTCTGTCTTTCTCTCTCTCTCTCTCATAGGATCAGAAATTTCAGTAAAGAATTCATGAAATTCCAGATATACTAAAGTCACCATAGGGTTCTGGTAGCTCAGACTGGGAAAAATCAGCCATTATTTTACACAGGGTTCCATAGTAAATTATATTTGTGGGAAACTTCCCTCCTTTTTATATTCTCAACCTCCTAGTTCCTAATTCTATTTGCAACATGTCTGTCTGCCACTGAACACTATAGGATCTTAGGAGGCATTCTGCATGGTCATAACTATATGTTTGAGTGAAGGAACCTTGAAATTTTCTGCTAATCTGTGATAGGAATATGCCAGCCCAGTGGGATGCTCTTTCATCTCTTTCATCAGCTATCAGAGACACATGAGAGGTATGGTCAGAAAGAAAGTAGGAGGAAAGAAGCAGCATCTTCAAGGCTTATTCTCTAATGTTGCCAAAACAGGTAAAATGAATAGATGAGAGATCATTAGGGACCATTTCACTAAACTGTCCACCTTTATTTTTCTTAGTGTTAAAAAAGAAATAGGCTCCTTTCCCTAATCTGTTAGAATTTTGCCAGACTTAGCAAAACCTGAGCTTTCTTGACCCCGTGCTCCAGACCTACGTATAAAGATGAATCAAGGAGTCTCAGGGAGAATGTGCCCCAAAAATTACAGTGATAATAATAATACAATAAACTAGGGAGTAGTTATTCACCAAACCATCATGAACATTCTCTTCCTACCATAATCTGAAGACCAAAGACACATAAAGTTCCCTGGTGCCTGCATGGTTGTCACATATACCTAGTATCCCCCTACTCTCCCTAGTTCTGCTTTGGAGGTATTGTCAGTCCCAGAGTCAGGTTCCAGAGTCAGTGGATTCCTGAAAACTGCAGTTCATTCATTCATTCATTCATTCATTCTCTTCCCTTCACCCTGCCTCCTATCTTCCTTCTCCTTTAGATATCCTCAGTAAAGCTATGTTAAATACAACAACAAACAATTCTGGGGGATTTATGAAAAAGAATGCTATCTACCTCTAGAGAAAGTTTTGTTGGAGTAGTCATCAAATGAAAACATGGGATTTATCATATTTCTTTATTTGGGTATATGATTTGGGGTTTGTGTTTCATAAGATTATTCTCTTACAAAAATGAATAAGGTGGAAATATCTTTTGAGTGATGAAAATAAATAAATAAATGCAACCAAAAAAAGGACCTATTGTTTTAACATTGACTAGATCATTGAGTACTTCTTTGAAATTCCTTTAGTTCCAACAGTAGAAACCAAGTCCCCAAAGCACTTTCTGCTATAGAAAGTTCATTTCCAAACTGAAAGCTAATTGCAGAGCTGGCTGCTTCAGTGGTTGTCCACCCTTCATTCAGTTTTTCCTCTCTCCAATCCATTCTTCACACAGATGTCAAAATGATGCACCTAAAACCCAGATCTGATTATATCAAAAATCTTCTGCTTTAAAAAAAACTTCAAGAGCTTTTTGTCTACCAGGAAAGAAAGCAAAGGCTCAAACCAATCATTTAAGGCTCTCCATGATCTAATTCCCACCTATCTTTCCAGTCATTTAGTATTCTCCCTTCTGGGAACTTTCCTTGCCAGTCAAATTAACCTATTATCTGCTTCCTTGGTATGACATTGAATCTCCTACCTCTGTGCTTTTGCATAAATGTTCTACTGTGTCTGCAAGGTATTCCATTCTCTCTTTCATATTTCAATCAAATCACAGCTTTGTCATCTCCTTCTACAAAAATACCTTGGCTTATTTCTCCAGTCATACTCTCTCACTATTGAAATTGCTTTGTACGATTTTGGATATGCTTTGTATTTAACTTAGCTTCATACAGTCTGTATTGCCCCAGGGAAAAAAGATAAGGTCCATTTTTATCTCCAAATCTTGAGAACCCAGCACTGTGTGATACTTATAGGAGGTACTTTTAAAATGTTTGTTAAATACACACACACACACACACACACACACACACATATATATATACACGCATATTTGTCTTTTTTGAAATTTTTTATCATTCAGAATGTTTACAAAACCAAACAATACAAGCAGTTCAATATATATACAAAGGAAAAGTACACAAATGAAATCACAAAGCTTATATATGTTTAACTTCTCTTTCTTTATATCTACATTATAAATTCTATCCACAAGTATACCAGCCCCTTCCCACCCTCCATGCATCGCAAAGGATATCATCAGGGAGCCCAATGTATTCATATAATTAAATATTTTATGTTTTACCTTTCTGGATGTAACTGGATGTAACATTCTCAGTTTATCCTTCCATCATTAATTCTGTGACTGTGTATAATATTCTCCTGTTTCTACTCATTTCACTATTCATTGTCTTGTAGAGTTGTTTCTATGATTTTATTTTTAATCAGTTTGTTCATTTCTTATGGTACAATAGTATCCCAAGATAATAATATATGATCCATTTCCTAATTGATGGGCATTCCCTCAGTTTCCAATTCTTAGCCACCACAAAAAGAGTTACTACAAATATTTTGGAACATACAGGTTCTTTTCCTCTTTCCTTGAGGACGAAAGGAAGGAAAATCAATCAATGAACAAATGTTTCTAAGCACCCAGGATGTGCTAGGTATAATCAGTGAAAGTATAAAAAATGAAATAAATAACTGAAATTCACAAAGAATTTGCATTCTAATGAAAGAGATAGCATGTACGTACTTGAATTTGTAGGGAATAAAGATAACGTTTGTTAACAGACATAAATTAAAAGCAGTTATATGTGATAATTTTGGCAGTAAATTACTAAAAGAGGAATGAGGAGTTTCTAGGCAAAAAAGTTTAATAAAAAGCTCCAAATCAATTTATAAATACAGAGATAGTTCCCAACTTAGAGAATTAGACCTTCAGGAGACAGAGGACATAAGGCATTAAAAAATGGCCCCCAAATTTTACCACCCCAATTACCTCAGAGCTGGGCTAGTCAACAATTTTGCTGTCCAGTGCTGGGCTCAATGGGACTTGCTGTTCCAATGTTATTTTGACATAAAAATCTGATCAGTTCCTAAATAAGGAAACTGATCAGCTCCAAGGAATGTTAAAACAATTTGTGGGAGAACCAGGAATGATAAATATTCATTAAGGGCCTTTCATTTCAAATGATTGTTTTACCATCTCAGTGTCTAAATTGAGGGGTTGGGAGGGAAAGGGAAGGGGAGATTCTTTCTTAATCTGTTTCCTAAATTTGCCATAATAAATACACTGAAGAGGCCCCAATAGGTTTTCTTTCTATATGTATAAAGATAGAATCTATGAATGCTGAAATTGTATATAGTTCTTTCTGGATTTTGTCCCAAACGCTGAGGCCAAACCACTGTTTCCAATAGGGAGCTGAGCCAGATTTGCTGTCTTAGGCATTTATTTAATGATTCCATGCATAGAAGTTCTTTACCCTGTATGATATTTTCATTATCTAGACTTTAAATAACAATAAAATAAAATTTGGTTTTTGGACTCCAAAGGACTAGAAAATATCTGAAACTCAACCCAGCAAATCTCTAAATTAAGCCACATCCAGTCTCCAATGAAGCTTGCCATTTACAGAGGAAATCTGGACAACTGGATGTGTCTTAAGTGAAGTTTCAAATGTACTCTCTTCTAATTCTTGGGAAGCTACTGCCATGTTCGAGGCTTCTCAGACTTTCCTGGGCAAGCTGCTCTGGCCTGTTGCCTCCTCCAATGTAACCACATCTTATAGATTTCCTTTGAACAGACCTACTGTCAAGGTATTCCTGTGCCTTGGGGTAGGGCTGAGGGAAGTAGAGAGAAATAATTATAGCTCCTTTCATGCATCCTGATGTGCAGTGCCACTTGTTTTTGGCACAAGCAAATGCTGGAAACTTTCATGTTGATTCTTCCTAAGAAATGCTGCAAACACTTTCCTTCTTTTTCTGGAACTCAGGATACTCAAGCACTCAGCAAAGAGAGAATCTGAGTTTTCTTTCCTTACTTTTTGCACACAGCCCTGCAAGGAATCCAGGCCCTTTAAACAAAAAACCTGACCCTTTAAACAAAGAAATCTTCAGTAAGTTCAAGAAATCCATGAGTCTCCCTATCAAAGTAAGACCTACACTATTAGTCAAAGTCTCTTTTCCACAGGTAAGGAGTTTGAATATCAACTCCTTTCCAAATCCCCAACTCTTCCTGTTTCCTCCTAGCATGAATCAACTCCGCTCCTAGGTTCAGGATCCCATTGCCTTTCTCCCAGTTCCTGGGGGACCATCATGAAAACTCTATAAAAATCTACTAGTCTTTTGTGGTTTTAGGGGAGAAGGTTCCCCCTCTGGGGTCCCTGGAGGTGCCCACAATTCAACCCAGGTTCCCAGTAGACCTGTTTTTAGCATTTTCTCTGAGTTTCCTTTGTTTAATGTATATCTCTTCTCAATAAAACTGGCTTGTGGGACAACTAGGTGGCAGAGTAGACAGGCTACCAGATCTGGAGTCAGAAGGACCTTTGTTCAAATCTGGCCTCAGACATTTCCTAGCTTTCTGACCCTGGAAACGCTTAACTCCATTTGTCTTACACTTTCCCTTCTGTCTTAGAGTTCATACTGAGACAGAAAGAAAGTAAGAGTTTAAAAAATTAAATAAAATTGACTTTGTTTACTCTCCCGTGAGCTCAGTGTTTCCTTATATGGACTTCAGGCACTCTGAACTTCCTTGATTTTGTATCCAGACATCTCCCAAACCAGTACAACCTTGTGTTAGGAGTTTTAGAAGGGGCTTAAATACGTGGCAATAGATCTGTGTTCTCTCTAGTGACATTAATCATTCCACAAAAAGCAAAATGCTAGAGGGGCCAGTTGGTTCCAAGGAAGTATATGGAGACAACCATGAGATCAGTGCCCACAAGAAGGACAATATCAGCGGCCCTGGAATTGCTTCTCTTGCTAAGTAATATCTCTGAGCTGATTTTTATGGACCTAGACTGGTAACGAGGGGCATAGTAAGAGTTAAAAGGAATATATACACTCTCACTCACAAAATAAACTGAGTTCGCAGAATAGAAGTTCAGACAAAAGCAAAGGATTTCAAAAAAATATATTTAACCTAAACATTGGTCTTATCCTGGCTGATTAGGTTCAACTGTAAATCTAACTCCCTGTGATGGCAAATCTATGACATGCGCGTCAGCACTGTCAGGTGTAGCCTTTTTCGATGACATGCGGCTACATGAGGGCTAAGCAAGTCTCAGGGGCCAGGAGCTGCCCAGGGAGTCCAGTGCCCACAGCCATGGCCATGACCATGCCCCTGCCCAGCCTGGAGGGGGCAGGGGGGAGTCTTCAAGAGTTGCCTAAAACACTAAAAAGTCGGGATGGCTCATTGGATTTAGAACAAAGCCTAGGGATAGGAGATCCTGAGTTTAAATTTGGCCATGACACTTCCTAGCTGTGTGACCTGGCGCAAGTCACTTAACCCCCATTGCTTACCCCTTACTGCTCTTCTGTCTTGGAACCAATACATAGTATGGACTCTAAATTTTGGAAAAATTAATAACTTACCCTGGAACACATAGCCAGTATGAGTCACCAAATTTGAATACAGATCTTACCTTAGATCTAAGGCCACTCCTATTTCCACTCTGCCATATTGTCTCCCAGGCTCTTGGCTTTGATGGAAGCCCAACATCTTCTGCCTTTGCTCCCTAAAAATTACTGCATTTATAGAACCGACTCAAAGTACTTTATATTCATTACTTGATTTCCACCTCATCAACAATGTTGCAAGTTTACAATATTTATCTTATTGTACTTATTTCCTGGATAAGAAGAAAGAAGCCTTCTGAGGTCTTGCTTGTGGCCACACCAGCAGAAAGGATTAGAAGTGGGATATGAGAGCCAGCCTTCCCAACAAGTGCACCATCCTATCACCATCACATGTGCTCTAAGAGGACCTGAAACTGAAGGAAGGTTAAGAGAACAACTGATAGGTGGGCTGATCATCTAAGAAAGATCTCTGCTTTCCAAATCAGAGATTTGTTCTATATAACAGGCATGGAAAGATTAATCTTCATTCATGACCATCATCATCATTGCTCTTAACCTGAGCTTAAAATCCCCTTGAAACTCCCCCTTGAGCCCTGCTAGGTTTTTAAGACCATCAAATCACAGATAAGCTTGGGAAGTGCTTTCCAAGATAATTCCAGTCTGCCTGTGGGGGTAGATAAGAACCGCCCCTCCCAGAATGTGCTAGGGAAGTTCACTTCATGGTAAATGGAAAACTGGAACTGCAAACAGTAACTCAACCCATTGTGATGCTCCCATGTCAAATTAACAACATCAGTTTTGAAACCCCACCAAACCATCTCTTTGCCTGAAGCCCTGCCTCTGTGGCCTTAGTGGTTCCAAGAGAAACTGGAGAACAGCCTTAATTAACCCTGGCGGCTAAATTGCTATTGGCAGCTAGACAGCAAAGACAGATCACTTCCTGGTAGAAAACATCTCCAGGCAGCTTCCTTCTCAAATTTAAATGATAACAATGCCTGCGTATCTAGTCTGTCTATTCTAAGATGTACTAGAGACAACCTAGTCATAGAAAATATTATAGAATCATAGATCTCAAATTTAAAGGGACCTCAGAGATCTTATAGCCTAAGCCCTTCATTTTGTCAATCAATCAATTAATATTCAATACATACCTACTAGATGTGAGGCATCATGCTATGCACTTATAAATGAGTACACCGAGGCTCAGGGACATGAAACAATTTGCCTCAGGATGCACAGGTAGGAGGTGTAGAGCTGCCCCCAGAGTGAGGAAGATTTGGATTCTAGTTCTGCCTCTAAAATAGTTATAACACATGTTTGACCGTGAACAAGTTATCTAATGTTTCAGTGGTGCATTACAATTCTCTAAGCCTGAGAAGGTTCAGATTTGCATTTATAGAGGGAAATCTTACCGAAGATGAAGACTCCTTATGCTGATGACATCATAGCTAGAATTTTTTTTAAATTTTAATTACTGGGTAAAAACCTATGGATAATGCCCACAAACCTATAAAGAGAAGGACTGTACCTGTGAATTCAATGATGCAGGGAACTACTAGATTGTGGAATCTCCCTCTACTAAATGCATGTTGACATCTTCTTTGAAACTTATCTGGCCTCAGACACTTCATAGCTGTGTGACCCTAGGCAAGTCACTTAACCCCCCATTGCCTGACTCTTACCATTCTTCTGCCTTGGACCCAATATTGGGTGTTGATTCTAAGGGAGAAGGTAAGAATTTTGAGAAAAAGAAACAGAGTTTATTAGATGTGAGGAAGGTTGTGATATGGTCATAACTGTGCTTTGAGAGCAGAACAGAAGGTAGACTATAGAGGGGAGAGACTTGAGATGGGAAGACTAATCAGAGAGCTATTAATTTGAGATGATTACCACCATGGTGGTGGTAATATCAAAAGGAGAGAAGAGGACCATATAGAGGAAGTATTTGAGGAAATCTACAGGACTTGGGAAATGATGTGATTTGGTGAATGTGAGTAAGGAGTCAAGTATGACACCAAGCTTGGGTGACTAGGAGCTCATATTTTGGGTGGGAAAGATAAATAGTTCCATTTCAGACATTTTAAGTTTCAGATATCTGGTTTGAGATGTCCAATAGGACCCATGATAGTAGAGGTCAGGAGAGAGGTTAAGTCTGGATAAGTAGAAAGGTTTGAATAAAGATAGTTTAAACTGTGGGAGTTGATGAGTTTGACAAGCAAAATTGTAGAGAGAAAAAAGAAGCAGGACTAGGACAGAACTTTGGGGAACATGCATAGCTTTGCTTGACTATACCTTTTGGTTAGAGATTTTGCTATTCTTTCTTCCTTGAAAAGAGGAAGGGGGAAAAAAAGAAAAGAGTAAGGGGGAAGGAGAAAGAGCATATGATTTTTACTGGTTAGAAAAAAATAATTAAAAAAGTACAAATCTAATTAAAGTGATAGATTTGACAGCAAGAGTTCAATTCTGTCTCAACAACTTAGTAATTATGTCAGAACAAATCAATGAATACCCCCAAATCTCAGTTAGTTCATCTGTCAAATGGGGATAATGAGATTTTCATTACCTAAGTCATAGACTTTACATGAAGAAAGTACCTTGCAGATATTAAGGATAGAGACTGATCATATGTTTTCATTAACACAAGGTATTCCAATAAATAAACTCCTTCTATCAATGCAGTTTGGTATCTTCTATACAATTTTTAGTGTTAGCAAGACATTGGGGGTACTGAGAGACTACATGCCTTGCTCAGAGCCATATAGCCAATATATTTCTTTTATTGAGAGCATTGCTTTTTTTTTCATTTCTTAAATTTTCTCAATTGGAGGGATTGATTTTTAAAAGATAAAAATAAGGATACGTGTTTTATGACATCACATTCATTTCAATATAATTTATTTCTCTATAGTGGTGTTGCTTTGAATTAAAACTTAGTCACTCACCTCCTGTTACTTTTGATTTCTTCATTAATTCATTAATTCTCTCCTCTCTTCTCAATCCAGTAAAATAAAAGTTATTTAAGAGCAGGAGTTGTCTCATTTTGATATTTATACCTCCAGGGCTTAGGATAGTGTCTGATGCATAGTTAGCTCTTAGAAAATGTTTGTTGATTGATTATGACATTTTTGCTGCTTTGAATACATCCTTAAAAAATCTGTCTTCAAGACTTTTTCACCACTTCTGCTTATCATCTCCGTTACCCAACCTGCCAGCCAGCATGCACAGAAACATCTGCAACAAAACAGGAAAAAAAATAACTTGTATATAGTCCCCATTCTTCAGCTATATCATTGGAGATGACCATCACTATTCAGCAAGATGGAGTAACTCTGAGAGTTCATAGGGTCATAGCTTTAGAACTAAAGGGAATATTAGTGGTAATCTAGCATTACCTTAGTGGGTATCTTGATAGTACATTCACTAGAGTCCCAGGACTGAAATCAGGAAGACATCATCCTAAGTTTAATTCTGGCCTCAGATACATACTAGATATGTGACCCTGGATGAGTCACTTCACCCTGTTTGCTTCAGTTTCTTCATTTGTCAAATAAGCTGGGGAAGGAAATGGCAAACCACTCAAATATCTTTTCATAGAAAATCTCAAATGGGGTCATGAAAAGTTGGACATAACTGAAAAATGATTGAATGAACAAAAATAAAACCTTAGAAGTAATCTAATTTGACCTCCATTATTTCCAAGATAAGAGAAAGGAGGCTCAAAGAAGTAAATAAATGTTCCCAAGATCACCTGGGTAGTGTGTAATTAGAATCTGTTACCCTAAAAACTACAATTCCCAGCACCCCACTCTCCTCACCTTACATGCTGACCTAGGGAGGATATAAATTTGGTGTAGCCCCGCCTCTTGCTCTCTTGTCTTCCTGTTGGGGCTTTGGTGGAGCAGGTTTTTTTAAACAGGCAGGGAGAAATTAGTCACATGGTATTAATTTTGTTAAATAATTAGGTTTTCTTTTTTTACTTCTATTTACTTTTTTATTCCTTCTACTTCAATTGATTATTTAAAAAAACTTGATAAAATTAATATTTGAAGTTACTGGATATTAATTTAAGTCCTAAAGTAGCAAGTGGCAAAGTCAAGATCCAAATCTATGTCTTGTGATGTTAAAGCAAGTTTTCTTTCATCATCCCTTTCCACTTCAATTTTTATAAGGGGAGTAGGAAGCAGGTTACATGGGCGAAGGAGGTAAAGAGATTTGTTCTGCCTGAATGACTCAGGTGATCATGGGTAGGTAATTGGACTCTAAGAAAATCATCTCTTAATTGCAACTAGGTGTAACTCCATATATTCTAACTCATGCTATTCGAAGTTACAGTTATGTAAAATGTGGTCACTGGTTCCAGCCTAGTGGAAATATGCAGGGTGGACTGTAATTATGTGACTACTTCTTCGGATTCATTATTCATGCTAATTGGGACCTAGTTGTACTTCAGCTAAGCTCCTTCAAGAGAAGATTCTCCCCAGAGGGTAGTATTCTTTTTACTATTCTCTTACATTTCCTCTGAATGAAACACCCTTGATATTGGCCAAGTTGGTTGATGATTCCCCTCCAATGCAGAATGTGCCCAAATAGAAATGCTACCTAAGTCTGTAGGAAGGTGATATAATGACCAAAGTTTTCAAAATTGTGAAATGACATTACTTCTAAGTTTTACCATACCACTCTGATCCTCATTTTTTTTTTGTCTATAAAATGAGATTCTAATAATAATAATAAGAGGAATGGAATCTTACTCTGTAAGAAGTGGTTGGTTTTTCAGTTGATTTTGCCCAACTTTCCTTTTCCTTCCTTATTTTTGGGCAAGGCCACCTGGATGAGACAAGGCTATATTTAGAAATGACTGTTGGAGAAAAAAAAGGCATCAATATTTTTTTTTAATTAACTGTCTTTATAGCATACACTTTTTGCAGTTGTTTATATATATTAACTCCCTTGATTCATGAAACAACCCTGTAAGGTATATTTAAATCTTAATTTAAATAAAAGGAAAATGAAGCTTGGTAAGATGAAGTAATTTACCAGTTGTTACAAATAGGCAATAAATGTCTAGGGAAGGATTTTAATCCAGCTCTTCCTGAATCCAAAAACAGCCATTTGTCCACTATATCAAGCTATGTCCCAGGATCATAAAAGGTATGCAGAGTATTTTATAAACCTTAAATGTTAAATATTCATTATCAACTATTACAGTTAAGGAGAGGCCACAATGCAGTGAAAAATAAGCTGGATTTGTCATAAAAAAAAAAAAACCTTAGGTTTCATATTCTATCCGATTCAATCCTTTGCTAGGTGGATCAGTGGAGAGAGTACCAGGCCTAGAGTCAGAAAGACTCATCTTCCTAAATTAAAATCTGGCCTTAGACACTTAGTAGTTGTGCCACCCCGGGCAAATCACTTAATCCTGTTTGCCTCAGCTCTCTAATCTGTAAAATGGGCTAGAGAAAGAAATAGTAAACCAGTCTAGTATCTTTGCCAGCAAAACCCCAAGTGGGTTTCAGACACAACTGAAAACTCCTAAATAACAGAGATATGTGCCATTGGGCAAATCACTTTATGTCTCTGTACCTCAGTTTCCTTAGCTGAAAAATGAGGGTGTTGAACTAGATGACCTCTAACATCTCTTCCATTTCTAAACCTATAAACCTGTAAATTATACCTCTCTCATACTGATGAGATGATATATAATATCATGGAAGCAATTTGTGAAAGGATTTGTTTTTTTTTATCCCCTTTGTCTATTTTGAGTTAATCAATCAAGAACTAAAAGTACCCCCAACTTAATACTTAGTAAATCACTAAGTAAGAGAGTTCACAAGTCACTTACTAGAAAAAAAAAATGTTCACACCCCCAAAAGCCACAAGCACTGCTCCCACCCCTTGGGCAGTGCTAGACAACTTGGTAAATTGTGATTGGTTCCCATGAGTGGGGGAGCAACAGGAAGTGACATGGAAAGGGGTTATAAAAGGTGAGACCAAAAGGAAGATTTATTTATTCCTTGCCTCTTCTGTGGGGAGACTCTCTAGGAGGAAGATTCTGCAGGATCACTGGAGACTTTCTTGGTCAATGACCGGAGCTGAAGGAAGAGGTTTACACTGAGTTTTCTGGCTCTTTGGATTTTGGCTTTCTAATTAGGACTTTGGATTCTGGTGAGATTCACATTCAGGTTCGCATTTGCGGTCTGGAGGCACTAGTATTAGGAGTTGGGGTATTTTTAGTTAGGTGCTATTTTCTATTTCCCTCTTACATTTCTCTCTTTTGCTATATTTACATTATATTAAATTATTAAACCTTGTAGGAATAAAAATGAATAAATATTCCTAGCATTCAAAAATATGTAGGATTTTAATAATAAATAAAAAGAGAGGGGAAAGAAAAAGTATTCTTTCAGTCAAATGAGCAGAGCAAAGAGAACCAGAGACTCACACCTGCAGTACTTTACCAAAAGCACAAGCTCCCAAAAAAGAGCCCTACGTGGGTCTCTACCAAATTTATCTCCCAAGCCTCCTTCCTCCTTTATCTCCATCTTCAAAGGATGCTGGGAATGTAGCTCAGGTGTGGCAAATTTTCCACCTGTACAACCTACTAACAGTCATTTTGACTTAAGAGGTTAATTATTTTTTTATAAATGGCAACCACAACAATATATTTTTTTTAATTTTTATGTTTACAAAACCCATTTTTAATTATTACAAATGAACATGCTCTTGGATAGACTTTAGGAGATCATGGAGAACAGAAGGGTCTAAAGTGCAGCTAGAACTGCATGGCTGAACACAACAAAAGAATACTAAAGTTCCTTTCATTAGAGGCATCAAGCACTCCCTGACAGCAAATCTCCAAAATGCACTCAGAACCAGACTAAAATGTTATTGGTAAATGTTTAACAAAATACACAAAAATGAATATAACTCCTGTTCCAAAGCCCATTGGTATAGGACTTTGTTGGGGGAAATTAGGATCCTTCTTGGGGAAGGGGAGAACAGGGCAGAGATATCAAGAGACAGAGAGCCCCAATTCTCAATAGTGCCCCACTTTGGGACTGATCAAGCTTCAAGTTTTCTTCGACTATCAAATAAGCTTCTGGCTTTGAGAAAGATGAAAAAAAAAAGACAATTCCACTTCAAGTTGTTGAAGGAAAACACTCTGAGAAGACATGAGACTAACAAATAGTCTCCCATCACATCCTTATTTCCAACTTGCTGCCCTTAAAATGTCAAAGAGTTTCCCCTTGGGCAAGATCTAGGACCCTCTCATTTGGTTGAGCTGAATTACCTCATTCCCAATGAGAGGACTCCTTCACTTTATATCGTCTTGTATATTCTCCCATTTCTCTGATTTCTGTTTTGTAAGATCTGGATGAATGGTTTTATTTGCTATTTGCTATTCATTGTGGAACTGGTATTAGTGGAGAAGGGATCAAGCTCTGGAAATAGAACCTAGAAACTCCCTTTTCCTCAATACAACAAAGCAATCAGAAGTAGCTGGAACCTAATTCTATCTTCTACCTGAAGAGTATTTAAAGAAGCAGCTAGATAACCTTCTACCCAGGACTTCCTTTCTCTAAGAAGAGCAGAGGGGTGGCCTCTGGCCCCAACCTGCTTCTCTCTTTCATGGCAGGATTTAAAGTCTCCCTTGGAGAATGATGGAGGGAGAAGTTTAGAGATATATATTCTGCTTCTCTTTGAGCCACATGGACAGTGCCCTGATGACACACAGAGCCTCACTACACATGTGGGGTTCACTCCCATTCACTATATATATGACAGAACATAAATAATGTTAATATGGTGCAACCAGGTGGTGCAGTGAATAGAATGATGGACCTGGAGTCAGGAAGTCTCAAGTTCCCAAGTTCAAAACTGGCCTCAAACACTTGCTAACTATGTGACTGCCTAAATCACTTAATCCTATTTGCCTCAGTCTCCTCATCTGTCAAATAAGCTAGAGAAGGAAATGTCAAGTCATTCCAATATCTTTGCCAAGAAAATTCCAAACCAAGTTGTCACAAAGAGTTGGACACAACTGGAAAACAACTATGAAAAATCTTAATCTATGGTTTTCTAGGTCAAAAATCAGCCCAAAGGATCCACAAGAAAACCTATCTGATTTACTGGTTCCTTTTTCTATTTGAGTTTGACACCCTGTCCTACATCATATCATATGTGGATTCATCTGCTGGTACCACAGACTTTTAGCTTAGAGAAAAGATTTGGGCTGGGACTTGGGGGAGCTGGGGCAGAACAATAACTAACTCAAGTGTTTGAAGGGCTGTTTTATGAGGAATTAGACTGATTTTGTTTGACCCTAGAGATCAGAACTAGAAATGAGTGGATATTGAAAAGAAATACATTTAGGCCTGATGTAAAGGAAAACTTGCTAAGCAATTCAAGGTATATGTAAGTGAAATAGACTGCCTCAAGAGTTCATTGGTTTCCTCTAACTCAATATAGTCAAGAAAAAGATGAATGAAGGCTTGTTTATGGCCCAAAGTAAAAAAGACATGAGTTCAATTCCAGATTCAGATAATTCCCTACTGTATAACTTGGGTAAATCACTTCATTGATTCCTGCTTCAGTTTTCTCCACTATAAAATGGAAATCATTATAACCCCTACCTCGGAGGATTGTTGTGAGAATCAAATGAGATCATATTTTTTCAAGCAATTAGTATAGCATCTATAGTAGGCATTTAATAAAATGTTTGTCCCTTTCCCTCCCACTTATTTCAGAGAAGATTCTTATTTAACTGTGGGATAGACTACATAGTTCCTGAAATCCCTTCCAAATTTGGAATTCTGGGATTATATAAAATACTGGGAAAGAGGAATGATTTTTTTATAGGTTCTTGCTGATGAACAGATTGGACTCTAAGTGGGGGAGGGGGGGGAATTGGGAAGACACAACAGATTTATGTACTCTATGGCTCCTGGCCAGTCCTGTGGCCACATCTTGCTCTAGTTCACTGGCTCTGGATCTCAGCCAGGCCACATTTCAGTCTCCATATCTTTCTCTACCAGGCAGTGTCCAGAGCATGACACAAGTTTCTCTTGCTTTCTCTCTCTCATTCACCACCCAGAGAAGGATGTATCATGGTTCCTGCTCTCAAGTAACCTTCAATCTTGAAGCTCTCCCTGTCTTGATTTTTCTTCCTCTCAGATCAATAACCTGGCCACATGCACAGATGATCATAGGAGTCAAAATTGGGGAGGAATTTAGAGATTCTTTAGTTCAGTGTTTCCCACAAAAGGTAAGGAGCAGTCATTCAAACACAATACCATTGTTTTACAGATATGGAAACTGAATATGATCTTTGAATGGGAAAAGGGTAGAACAAAAGAAGTTAGCAGATAGTTATAACCCAGAACTAAAGAGGAGATGGTAATGCAACTTAGCTTGCCTCAATGAGTTCAAGATGCCATGCTTAGAGAATGGCATGCTAGAGAATTGAGATAACTGGCACATTGGATTACTAGAAGTAAGCCTTAAAAAACATGAAGAATTAGTTAAGTGACATGCAAGTGAAGAAAGAAAAATATTGCCCCATTTCTCAAAAAATTGAAAAGAAAAAGTGACATATAAACTATAGGCGATTAAGCTTGACTTCTAGCAACATTCCAGAAATGTTGCTAAATATTAGAAAAGTAAAGGATTAGGGACCACCAAGTCAACATGAATTTATTAAGAATATATCATACCAACATTATGATTGGGGTTATAAACCCTGAATGATTACCCTAGTGCAAATATCAATAATATGTGTAAAAATGGAGATTTTGAACCCTAGACTTCAATCCCAAGAAGTCCTTGGTATTTCCCAGAATTCCCTATAATCTCATCTGAGTCTCCACATTGTCGAGATCACAACTGGTATTTAACTGGCAGTAATGCCTATCTCTCTCTCTTCTCTTCCATTGCAATGATGTAGTAAGTAAGATTTGAATGGGTTAATCAGCTCTGGGCACGTGGTTTATTATTTTGTATACTTGATTTCTAATAATCCTTAATAAACCTCATAAAATATAATATTTTTATTAGTAGAAATACTAATTTAAATTTAACATATGGAAATGGGTCTTGGCCAAGGGCACATGTAAAACCCAGTGGAATTGTGCATCTGATATGAGAGGGGATTGGGGGGAGGGCAGGGAAAGAACATGATTTTTGTAATCTTCAAAAAATACTCTAAATTAATCAATTAAAGAAAAAATTTTAAAAGGAAAAAATAAATACAAAAAAAGAATATGTCATGCCAACATAATATCATTTCATGACTCTTCAAGTCAGTGACAAAATCTGTGCTCAGCCACAAGATGAAAATGAGAACTGGTTGAAGGTTACTTGAGAGCAAGATCTATAAACTGTGATACATCCTTCTCCAAAGAGTTTGCACACAGCAGGACCCCCACAGCCACCTACTTGAGGAGGCTATGACTGCATGAGTCTGCATAGAAAGCACCTCATGGGGGAAGAAAGAAATGGATATTAATAACACTTTTAAAAGTCTCTTAACTAACATTAGAAAAGGGCACAAGACTAGCCCCCAAGCAGACAAAATTACAGTGAATTTTATAAAGAAACAAAGTAAAATAAATAATCAGATCAAGTAAGGTCACAATATAATCCATACAATGTAACTATTATCTTATAAAATGGAGTAGTCAAAAACTGTCATAAAAAACACAAAATAACAGATTATTCAGATCTTCCTCCTATCCTTCCTCAATAATGGAAAATAGCCAGAAGGTCTCAAATAAGTCAAAAGAGAAATCAAACGATTGAAATATGGAATTTGGATAAAAATTGGGTCAGAAAGAGTAGCTCACAAACCAGAAATCAATAAGAAATCAAAAGAGTACAAAGCAGAATAACCTGATGGAAAATTATTAATATGGAAAGATAGAAAAAATGAAAATGACAGATTTGTCAATTAAAGTGACAGAAGTAGGAGAAAAGTTGTGAAAAAAAGGTAAAAGAATTAAAATTTTATACAAGCTAAAATGACTAACTTTGAAAATAATATGCTCAGAGGTAACTTAAGAACAACAAGTTTCAGAGATTTAAAAATATAGAATGTCTGCTTAAACCAAGGTAAAGTTGATGGCCCTGAGGACCGATTGCCCACTAAAAATAGGGCAATGGAAACCCAGGGGCTTACCTTTTCCCCCTTTTAAAAAATAAGAGGGATACTCTAATCTAGTGTTTTTATTACCAGTCTATGTATTTGTACTATCTGTATCAATTCATAGTAACAGATGCCTTCAAGCTTTACCTTACCTTGTGCCTCTACCCTCAGTCTTGTTAGATTTAAAATAATATATATACTCTTGCTATAATATCAATATATGCCTAAAAGCTTTAAACTATGGGAACCTGCCATTTATTGATAAAATATTATAGGACTGTGATTAATGTTTGTGTCTGATTCCAGGAAAAGGGATAAAAACAAGGAGCACAGACTAAACCTGAATAGTGCCAATAGAGCACACAAGAAATATTAAAGTGAGACTCGAGGTTGCGACGCTTAACTTATGTTTAAGTCGTAGGACTTCCTTGTATCTACACTCTTTATGAAGTACTCAAACAAGTACAAAGCTTGACTATCATGCTGGCTCCCTATATCCCTGATAGAAAAAAAATCAGAAGAGGAAATTGTGAATAATAAAACTTTTTTTAAAATTAAAAAAACAACAAATTTCAGAGAAATACAGTGAATGAAAGTCTGAATATTGTACTTAAGGAAAAATAAGAGAAAATTGCCCCAAAGTATTGAAATAAGTGACATAGTTCTGATTGACTGAATTAATAGACCACATACAAAAGAAAACTTCAAATTTAATACATCAATGCTTATGGTGGTTAAATTTCAGAATATCAATGTCAAATAGCAAATGTTGCACCAGCCAAGGGAAATAGAGATAACATATCAAACTTTAAAACAGTATTACATGATAATTTACATTAGCAAAATGCAAAACAAAAAGCTATGTGAGGTCATGAAGGAAGCTAATTACCAAACTAGGGGATCAAGGAAAGCTTCCTATAGGAGGTGGCATTTGCTGTGGTCTCTAAAGGATGAACAGGAATTCAGCAGATGAAGGAGGAGAATTTCTCACATATGAGGAACAGCATGGTAGGAAAGAGATAGAAGTGGGAAAATGTAGTCTATTTTTAAAAAATCATTATTCTCTTGTATGATAAGAAATCAGTAAAAAATTAAAACTACAAGCAGGCCACAGGCCTAAAGTATTCCATTTAGGTGACTCCACAATAGATGCTCTTCACATAATGCTGGAGTTTGAAGGAAGCTTAGAAGTAAAGTTTCCAAAACCCTCATTTTGTAGATGAGGAAACTGAAGACTAGCATACCTGAATGGTTTTTAATGACTTGCTGGGGCCCAGAGGAACAAGATTAATTCTCCCTCAATATAACCCCTCTTTTAAAGTACTTAAAGCTAGCTATCATTTAGTATTCTCATCTCCAGGTAAATATCGTCAGGGATTTCAACTAATCCCATGAGTCTGCAAGTTATAAAGAATAATTGAAGGAACTTGGACCTGGAGAAGATTCAAGTAGTACATGTTAGATAGCTTCAAATATCTAAAAGGCTTATCATATCAAAAATAGATTAGACTTGTTCTATTTGGCCCCAGTGGGAAGACCAGAAAAGAATGGAAAGTTATAAGGGAACATTTCCTAGAGCTGTCTGAAAATGGAATGGTGTGCCTTAGAAGTCAGTCAATTCCTCTCATTGGAAGTCTTCAAGCTGTGACTCCATAACCACTTCTCAGGTTGTAGGCAAACTGTTTTTCATATGGGTTGCAATAAGTGACTCCTGAGGTGGCTTCCATCTTTAAAATTCCTGCCTTGCCTAAAGTCACCCAAGAAGCTAGTGCAAAGCTAAGATTTTCACTTGGGTGTCCTGACATCTTTCCACTCCATCATATCATCCTTTGCTTCAGACTGCAAGCTGGCCTTTTTTAAACCTCCCTTGGGTCTGACATGCACTCTCTTCCCCTTGTAACTGTTCAGGCTGGTTGAGTCTAGGATAATTTGGCAAGAGAAGCTTTCAAAACATGGTCCAGGAATGGTAGTCACTTTGAGGAGATTATCTGATAGTCTGTGTTGGGGCCAAGTTCTCTCCCAGCTCTTGCCTCAAGAAAATCATCTGACGAGTGATTCTCTGCAAGGGGGCTAAGTTTCCTCCCAGGATGATCCAGGCGCATTGTTTGAGCATGTAGATACTTCAGCTCTTTGAGCAGTCAGTCCATTACAGGAGCTCAATTGAGACAAACCGGAGTGTCCGAGCCAAAGCAGAGTGGAGAATGAGACAATTATCTAGAGGTGGTGAAAGGGTCAGAGACTAGATATAATGAGCTATAGTTGCTGGAGGCACAGAAAATGGTCCTAAAGAAACTCATGCCCATACAGTCAACTCTCCAAAACTAGTAAGAACAGAGTAGGGCTGTGGTATATAACTGATTCAAAATAACAGGTAAACCAAAAATTATTCCTATGAGCCTTTGGAATGCACTTATTTCCTCTTGTAGATTAACTTTCCTAATCAGGTTTTCCTTATGATATGAAATAAGTTTATAGTGAAAATAGTAAAAGAGATTTGGAGTCTGAAGACTTGGGTTTAAAAACTGTCTGATATTCACTCTCTATGTGACTTTGGACAAGTTATTTCATTGATCTGAGACTCAGTTTCCTCATCTGTCAAATATAAAAGTTGAATTCAGTAACCTCTGAAGTTTTCCCCTAAATTACTATCTCTAAATTAATATTCTCATGTTCCCTTTAGCATAACCAAGCTGATGACAGAGGGATGCAGTCCAAGCATACATTTTTTTTTCCATAAGAAATGCTTAAGTACCTACTTTATAAAGGCACTTGGGATATAAAGTCAACAGTGGACAGACTTTGCCTTCAAGGAGTTTACATTCTACTTGGAGTTTACAGAATGTTCACAGATATTTTAAAAATAACACAAAATACTTTGAAATGGAGTCAGCACTAACAATGGCAGAGTCAGGGCTTGATTTGCACAAAAATAGCACCTAAACTGAGTTCTGAATGAAGCTAAGGATCCCAAGAGTTGGATATGAAGAGGGAGTGTACACCAAGAATGAGGGTTGGGAAAGGAAAGGAATGGAGGAGAGGAGAGGAAAGGGGATGGAGAGAGGAAGGAAGAGAAGATGAGCGGAGAGGGGGGAGAGGTGGAGAGAGAAGGGGAGAGGATGAGAGGGGAGGGGAGGAGAGAGGTGTGGAAAGGAGGGAGGGGAGAGGAGAGAGGAGGGGAGAGGAGGAGAGGGGAGGAAAGGATCACTTGGAAGAAGGATTACACTTAGGTTTGACTTTGAGAGGGAGCAGAATTAGAGCTAATATATAAAATTTATGGAGAAGTGAATTGCAAGTTTATATTAACTTCCTAATAATTAGAGCTATTCATAAATGAAATGGGCTTTGTGAAATAGGGCAAAAGACTGAAGGATAATTTGGATCAATCAACAAGCGTATGTTAATTGTTTCCTATTTGTATCAAGCTAAGTTATAGTAATTTTAAAAATTGAAGCAGCCTCTGTACTGAAGGAGGAGATAACTTGTTAGGGATTTTTTTTTAGAGGAGATAACTTGTTAGGGATATTGTAGCTTGGACTCCATGCTTTGGGTAGGGGTTATACTTGATGACTTCTGAGGTCCCTTCCAACTCAGAGAGGGTATCTAGGACTGAGCTCCAATCAGATTCATCAATCCTCTGGGAGCCTATCTTAGGCAAATTTCCACTTCACCGAGCCCATTCTTCCAGTCAATACAGTGAGAAGGGTTCTATCTCTGGCCTTGGCCATAAAAATATCTCTAAACATAAGGAAGGAATTGTTGTAGAGGGGATGAAAAATTCCCTCCCTCCTTTGTTTCTTACTCTAAGGAGTCAGTCCACTATCCCTGAAGTGTGCTCCCAGCTTTGGAGAAAAGGAAGTATTCTCTCCAACTGCAGGTTTTAGCAAAAGCCTTCTAGTGAATCACAGCCATGAATGGAGCCAGAAGTCAGAAAATAAAATCTACCAGAGGGTACAAAGAGATTCATTAGATTCATTATTGAATGCCATCTTCCTTTCTCCTTCCCATCCCCCCCAACACACACACACACACACACACACACACACACACACACACACACACACACACATACACAAGCAAAACAGGACAAGGAGAAGGACCAGGAATTGACTCTTGGAGTTGAACAGAGATGCCAAAGGTTAGAAAAAGGGCACCAGTGTTCATTCTCCCATTATTCCTCCCAGCATATTGACCGCCATTTCTCTGAAAATATCTATGGAAAGTGTTTGTTAAATGGAATATGTAAGCACTAGAGCCAGATTGAGGAACTAGAGGAAAGATGTATGTCCCAGGCTACAAGGAAATTCAGAGCAAGACCTACTTAATATTTCCCTAAAGCTTAGTGGTGCCTCTAAGAAACAGATTCTGGGAGGAGAGGTGGAGAGTAGGAAGGGAAGACATTGGGAATTCATGGCAGAAGCAGCATTTTGACTTTGGGTATTCTTTTAATTTACCCTTTCCTTGCCATGTGCTAGAACTCTGAAATTTGTTCCTGAACTCCAGAATATGGCCAGGGATAGTCAGAATTAGGATAGGGAGCAAGAGTACTTATGGAATCCACAGTTCTCATTCTCCTCCTGAATTACCAAAAACAGCCTCATAACTCATTTAATTTAATTTTTTAAAACCCGTCCCTTCTGGCTTAGAATCAATCCAAGGAAGAAGAATCATAAGAGCTAGGCAATGGGATTAAGTGATTTTCCCAGGGTCCCACAGCTAGGAAGTATATGAGACTAGATTTGAACCCAGGACTTCCCATCTCAGTCTAACTCTTTAATCCACTGAGCCACTTAGCTGCCCCTTGATAATTTGACTTAAAATATAAGGTACTAGACTGGGTAGCAGAGACCAAAAGGTCATAACAGTATACTCCCTTTCCTCACCAACATTACATTGGACAGAAGCCTGTATCCAATTCGCTGGGTTTTCTGTTTTATTTCTTGGTGTTCCCTCCTTCTCTGTTTCATTTGCTTTTTGTTCATTGCCTATATAGAAACTGCCGATTGTAATTTCTTTTTTTTTCTTTTTCTGTTTTTTGCTCATATTTATCCCTTCTTTACTCCCTGCAGCTGTCTGTGCTCTTGCTCCTCTCATTTTTTTTGTTTGTTTTGGGCTTTTCTGTCAGTCTTCCCTCTTGGAGTTTTGTCAGTAAATCTCTCAGTGCAGTCTGTGGGAAAGGGGTATTGGAGCTTGAGCTTCCCTGACCTCTAAAGACTTTTGATGGGATTAAGTTCAGCTGGGTTGGGCTGGATGTGCTCTAAGGCCAAAACCTCCTGGAAAGTTGGAGCAATATGGAGGGTCTCCGCTGCTGTGACCAGGCTGCCCCACTCTACACTCCCTCTCCAGCTCCTTCCTCACCACCTGTGTTCAACGCTCTGAGCCTGGCACAGCTTTGCCCGCAAGGTACTCCAGACTAGCACCTTTGCCCACTCAGAGGTTCCAGCTGCCACTGGAGGCTTAGTGTTCTAGGTGGGGGAGGGGTCCTGGGACCTTCCTTCTCCCTTCCCCTTAAACCCGAGTATTCTCAAATTCTGGCTTTTGGGGGATATACCTTTTAAATTGAGTCCAACAGGAGGATTCCTTGGCTCTGTCTTGTTGTTATGTTTGATTTTCAATCCCCTAGGAGCATTTAGTTTGTAATTGGTAATGAAGGATTTTCACAGGTCTGAACTTTCGCTGCCTCTACACCGCCATCTTGACTCCACCTAGCCTGCAAGGGTAGATGGGAAGCAGTTTGTGAAAGGCCTGATATGTCAAGCTCAGGAATTTGTATTTTATCCTTTAGGCAGCAACTTTCAATTTTTGAGCAAAGGAATGATATAGTTAAATCTGGACACCAAAAAAATTAATTTGGTAGCTATGTAAAATACAAAGGAAAGAATGTCATCAGGGAGGTCATTTCTAGGAGGTGACTACAGTGATCTAAGAAAGAGGTGTGTTTTTATTTTCAAGTGAGTCATACTTCCTACAACCTTACAAACCACACCACCACCTCAACAAGGATTTATATCAAAATGATGGTTGAACTAGGCTGAAAAAAATTCATATCTTGGAATACTATGGACAATTTCAAAGATCAATAGCCAAAACTATCCATGGGCATTGTATACAAGAGCAAACTGCCCCCTGGGTCAATAAACTTAGTAGGAAAATCTTTATAGAGGTCTACCCAAAGTCATTAAAGGGCAAAGTACTGGGTTGTAAGAACAAAAATACCATAAAGATCTGTGATACCAACTAACAATATGAGTTCTGGAAGGCAGCGTAGAATAGTCAAAAGAAAACTGGCCCTAGTTAGGGGACCCCATTTCAAACTGCATTCTGTAACTTTACTAATAGTCTGAGACCTTAAACAAATAACTTCATCTCCTTATGCCTCCGTTTCCCCATCTGTAAAAGAAAGAAATTGTCCTGAAAAGTCCCTAAAGTCCTTTCTAGGTCTAGTGTTATGATCCTTTGATTCTAAATTCTAATCTTCAGACTGGAGTGGCACACTTGAAGTGTCTGATAAATTGATGGAGTCTGAATTTTGCTTTCTCTTTTTTGAGATCTCTTCCACAAAATGATCACTATGGGTAGATTTTTCCATGACTGCACATGTAAAATCTATATTACATTGTTTATCATCTCAGGGAAGGCAGAGGGGTAGGAGGGAAGGAGGGAGAGCATTTAGAACTCATTTTTTAAAGCATGTTAAAATGTTTTGAGTAAATGGTTTCAAAAATTAAAAATAATAAATAATAAAATGAGTTCTCTGGGAAAGCAGTAGAAATAAAAATAAATTAAAAGGTGTCTGCTAGCTGAAAGACAGAAACCTATCCATAATGAGGACATTGGACACATTTACATAAGCTCTAGACTGGTGACACTAGTTATTGGGATAGCAACAGAGTTTATTAAGATGTTTGACCACGTGAAATCTCTAATAATGGTTCCAGAAAGGTTTTGTTGATAGATATTCTATCTAAACACACTGACTGGGAATTGGATTCCTCATTTCTTCAAAAGAAAGACCAACATACAAAAACTTAGGAACATTTGGGGTGTTGTTCCCAGGCATGAAACCTCGATTCCTTCTTCACACTCTGAAGGCCCCAAGAACATCACAATGCTGTGGGTGGCAATAATGCTCTGAGTACATACATTCTGTACTCCAACAGTCATCTTTACTGGAACAAATCCAGGTAGTTTATCCCTAGCTTCATTTCCACCTTCCTTTGTTCTGCCTTAAAGTTGAACAAATCTCTCCAAAATCCCTTGTCCTCATTTTAGCTATGTGTTACATAACAGAATACAAAATCTGGGATTTTTTTTTTGGCAGACAATGAATGCATAGCCACAAAATCTCCCACTACGTTCAATAAAATAAGAACTTTGAGGTAGGGATGAGTTTGTTATTTTGTCTTTGTAGCTCCCATTATTCAGCACGGTGCCTTCCAAGTAGATCTTGTTTAATAAGTACCTGTGCTTCTTGAATAGAGCGATAAATATACAGCCATAAGGAGCCTCAAAGAGACTAGGTTGAACCTCCAGCAAATGTCTTCCTTTTATAGATGAGAAATTTGAGACCTACTCATCTGAGTTGAGTGATTTGTCCAAAAGAGCCTAAGTGGTAGGATTTGAACTGAAGTCTTCTAACTTCTGATCTAGTTTTCTTTCCACTGTAACATCAGATCAATTGGATTGGATTGAAGTGAAGTAAAGTGAAGGTTTGTAGTCAAAGTGAAGTAATATAATGATGATGATGATGATGATGATGATGATGATGATGATGATAACCATAACAACAATATTCATATTTGGAAACTTTGTCATACGATACTTTATAATTACTATCTCCCTTGATCTTCACAACAACCCTCAGACAGTAAATAAGCTTTTAGTGAGTGCTTACAATGTTCCAGGCACTATGCTAAGATGAAAAGAATCCCTGCTCTCAAGAAGCTCATAGTCAAATGGTGGAGAGTATATGCAAACAATTATGTTCAGACAAGCTAAATAGGATAGATTTGAAATAATCAGCAGAGAAAAGACTGTAAGTCAGAGGGAGAGGGAAAGGTTTCCTATAATGTGGGATTTTAGATGAAACTTACAGGAAGCCAAGAGATAGAGAAGATGAGGGGGAGAATTCTGGCATGCATGGGAGACAAACTATGAAAATACCCAGAGATACAGAAATAGAATATCTTAGACAAAGAATAGCAAGTAGATTTATATCCCTAAATCACAGTCTGGAGAACAATAAATGACATAAAAAGAATAAAAAGGCTAGGAGTGGCATGTATAGGTTATAAAGGTCTTTGAAGAACCAACAGATGATTGTATATTTTACTTTTTATTATGCCATTATGTTTGATATGTTTATTTCACTCAAGGTGATAGGGAGCCGCTGGAGTTTATTGAGGGAGAAGGGAGTGACAGTCAAACCTGTGCTTTGGTGATGGTGGTGTTCAGTCATTTAGTCATGTCTGACTCTTTCTAACCTGGTGGACCATATTGTCAATTGGGATTTCTTGGCAAAGTTATTGAACTGGTTCACCATTTCCTTCTGCAGGGGATTAAGGCAAATGAAAGCCAAGTGACTTGGCCAAGGTTACACTGCTAGTAAGTATCTGAGACTAAATTTGAACTCAGGCCTTCCTGACTCTATACCCAGCACTCTATCCACTGAGTCACTTATCTGCTTCTGACCTCTGCTTTAGGAGATCATTTTAATAGCTGAGTGGAAGATGAAGCGTTATAGGGAAAGAATTATGGCAGAGAGGTCAACAAGCAAGGCTATTTCAATAGTTCAGGGATTGAAAAGATTAAAAGAATATCTAAATAAAGATGCCTTCTCTACTGCAGGGAGGGAAGAAAGGGAGAGAGATACCTGGGAATTTTAATGTAATTAATAAACAAATAAATTAGCCAAAAATATTTATCAGTTCCTTCTCTGGAAATTGGACAAACCAATGAATAAGCAAATTTAAAAATTAAACAAAAGACAAATTAGGATTTAGCACTGTTTGGTGACTTTTGCTTTTTTTCTGTACTGTTTTTTGTTTTTATTTTTTTAACATTATTTTATTTGGTCATTTTCAAGCATTATTCATTAGAAACAAAGATCATTTTCTTTCCCCCACCCCCCCCACCCCTCCCATTGACGATGCATGAGTCCTTTGGGTATCACATGTATCCTCGTTTCCATGTTATTGGTTTTTGCATTAGGGTGTTCATTTAAAGTCTTTCCTCAATCATATCCCCTCCACCCCTGTAGTCAAGCTGTTGCCTTTCCTCAGTGTTTTTACTCGTGACTTTTGCTTTTTAACTCAGCTCTCATACTTTATTGGTATACTAGCTCCGCAGGGAAAGAGACCAGAAGTCATCATCCCAAAGAAAGCATTTCTTGTGGGAAGTAACATAGTTCTCCCCCCCCCCAAAAAGAAAACCAAACCAACAAACAAAAAAAACCTACCAATTACTTATGTAGCACTTTAAAGATTGCATCAAAGCCTGATCCCAATTGGACCCTCATAGCAAACCGGTGAACCAAGAATTATCTTTGTTTCCTGGACTTATGCTTTCATTGTTCTAGAACACCCAAGAACAGGACTCCCTGCCACTGATCTAAATCAACAATGTCTTTTCAACTTCTTGTCTTAATGCATAATATAAGTTTTTAATCAGGGATCCTTGAACATGGGGCTTGTTTTGATTTGATTTTTTCTTTTGATAACTGTCTTTCAATGCAGCTAGTTTCATCTGTGACTCTATGGATTTTATTTTGTGCATTGTAAAACATGATTCTGAGAATGAGGCCACAGTCCTTGCAAACTGTCAGAAGATTTGATGACACAGGTCTTAAGTAACTTGTCTATGATAACAGCTAGAATGGATGACTTGAACCCAGGTCTTCCTTATTGTAAAGCTATGTTAATAATAATAGCATTTATTAATGATGATGGTAGCTTCTAACATTTATATAGCACTTTAAGGTTTGTAAATACTTATTATAAAGTTTTTCAAGATCTTTACAACGTTATCTCATTTGAAACTCTCAATAACCCTGGAATAAAAATGCTGTTATTATCTCTGATTTATAGATGGAAAACGGAGGCCAAGATGTTAAATGATTTCTTGATGATTACATTCACAAGCTATACAGTATCAGAAAAAGGATGTAAATTCATGACTTCCTGACTTCTGGGACTTAGCACAATGGTTGGCGTAGAGAAGGCACTCAATAAATTCTTGTCAACCCCATAATGCCAAGCAGCTTCCATTTTCATGCCCAATGAATCCTGAACTAATTTACCAATTAGCACCAATGTTTTTGATTGGCATACTGAGTACTTCTATTTAAACCTAATGGCTTAAGAGAAGTGAAGGTTGAGTATTTATTTACCTTAAACAATGATTCTAGATTGCACAGATGATATAAATGAGCTCTAAATACCCGCAGAATTTATATAACTCCCTGCTAACGTGCATGCAACATGGAATCTATTCAAGTTGACTACAAAATGACTTTGGGCTTTGGACTTCGCTCAAGATTTTCTTTACAACTCACTGTTTCTCTCCCTTATCCCAATGCTCCATGGATATAATATTATGTTAAAAGCAGATCCATTCCTTTCATGTAGGTAAGCTCACTTAGGACAAGGGATTCTGCCTTCATTATGTTCAATGTGGTTCCTAGGGCATTCTGGGTGTGCATTTGTTTGGGTATTGTGTACTTTGGTGAATCTATAATATCCTTTTTATCAGCTGGAATTATCTCTTCTTTAAACGGATCTCTAAGAAATTGGTAGGTTCCATGTTAGGATAGAATATTCAACCTGAAATTTTTAACGCATCGATGCAGAATCAAAATTTTTCACATAAAGTTTATAGGGAATGATCTATTGTCCCTCCCTGTTCTCTTTTCATTAGTCCTGAGCACTCTTGTTAGCTGGGCTGGAAAGAGAGAACTTTGAATGAATCTTTGGATATTGTCTGTGTCTATGCACACACAAACACACACACATATACACCCACATACACACAGACCACAAATACAAACTACTCAGTCCTAGAAAGAGAAGCCAAATCTGGATATCTTAAAAAAATATACTGGGTAAGTAATTGCAGGAACACTTTTTCCTCCCTGCTACATTCAATATTTTAATTGCTCTGAAATCAGAAAAATAAATAAAACAAAAAGATCCTGTCAAATTGTCTCATTCTGAATTTATGTTTGACACATCCTTTCCCACCAAAGCCCAATGTGGACACAGTCTTTGTTTACCTTGGTCTCTTTGGAGTAAATAATATACTTAAATAAGGTCTGAAACTTCATATCCATTTCTAATTTTGAATCAATCTATGAGATGCACCCAAGTATTACCACACATTTCTGGGAAATAATCAGGGAACCATTTTTTCAAGTGTGCATTGTTCAGGTTCCAAATGGCCCAACATCCTACTTGTACTTACAGAATTTACTGTAATAACAAGCAATGAAAATGTGCCTCTTTGAAATGATTGATACAGTATTTTTGTGATTAAGTCAGTGATGTCAAACAAGGTTGTTTTTCATAGAGAAGATAAATGAAGTTAACAGAAGCACATTGGTGAGGAGAGGATTTCCTAAACAATAGTTTAGCAAAGGAGATACTAATTTCAGATCAAGTACAAGTTGATAGCATCAGATCAAAGGTTTTTGTCTCCCATCAAAGACTGACCTGAACAAATCTGTAACTAGGAATTCTAATACTTGAGGCAAATTTACTTGGGCAAGAGGAGACATCAAGAGAAACCTCAATGGGAAGGGCTTCCTAGAGGCTGACACTGGGACACTATCCTTTAGACAGAGACCCTATAATGAACTAAATGAACTAAAAGCCTGGGGCATTGTTACCAGAGAGGTTGGAGAGGAGAGAGAAAGCAGAAAAAGCTCAATATGGGTTTTATAAAGGATCCCAATTAGGTCAGCATATCCAATATTGTGATCCTGGGGTCTCCAGAGAAAGTGATAGCATGGATCCCCAGACAAACCAGGAAAGAAGGCTTCCTGACCATTTGGGTCTCTGGGGTAAAACGAGGACTTATCAGTATGTCAAAGGTTTGCCCTAGTAACTAACTCTAAATTTCCTTTTTAAGGAGATTCAAAACGACAAAGTAGTGTTATAAGTCTGGAGGATGTGTGTGGTTCCCGAGGAAAGGAGAATTATTAGGAGAATATTATCAATATTCAATCAAAAATATTAGGAGAATAATATCAGTGATTAATCACTTACTATGAATCCTTTATATTTTCTGCATCTTCTATGGGGTAGAGTAAATGCTGTCCTGTTCTTGATGTACATGAATACTTCAAGAGCTCAAATGGGACATGTTTTGACATTTTTAACCTACATCTACAGAAAACCTAGAAATGAACCACATTTGAGCCCTCTTCAGAGATTTTGTGGGTTTAGGTTCAAGTGGGAACAAAGCAAGGCAAAGAGAGAATGATTTCTTCCTCCTCCCAAACTAGAAATGTATATAGATCCACATTTTTCAGGTAGGTTATATAACTAAAACATTGTAGGTACTAAATAAATGTTTATGGGGTGTCTTGTCAATTAGTGAGAAATGCAGTCGTCATATTGCTTTGCACAATACACTTATGTGTGCGAGTACGTTCATATGCATCACCCCTACTCCTCCTCCCATATGCACACTCTTAATAATTAGGCACATTATTTAGGGCACAAAGAGCTAATATGTTCCAGGAATATGTTCCAGGTTGATCTACTCTTTTGTGGTGTCCTGAATTTCTGTAGATGTAGCTGCAAGACTGAAGTAAGATTCAGATGATAAATAAAAAGAGATTGTAGTGTAAGTGTGGAGAAGTCACTATATTCCTGTCTAGGTCTTTGTTTCTAAGTCTGTAATATGAATGAATGAGACTAGATGATCACTATGGACCCTTCCAACTATTACAAAAGACTTATTGCTTCTATGAGTTCATGTGTGCCTATATAGATTTCTAACACACACACATATTATATATACATATATATACTATAATGCAGAAATAATAGGCATAAAAATCTAGTTTTTGTTATTATGCTCAATCATAGGTTCAGACTTCAAAATCTGGACTATTCTTCTAACAAAGTTTCTTACAGGCAAAATTATATCAAAGTTGCACAGAAATAATTTCATTTACATATTGCACGCTTGTACATCCCTCTAAGGCCTTAAACGTTAAAAGAAGAGATAGATGAAAAATCTCACACTTCTTTCACTTCTTAAACAGTCATAATCTGATAGATACATCCCTGCAGGAAGCAAGTCTTATCAAATGCCATAGGTAAACGAAGATGACGTGCAAATTAAATTAAAATTAGATGATTTACCACAGTTGAGATTCTTCCTCTGACTCCTTATCTAAGGAATGCTTAAGGCTCTAAGTAAATTTTTATATCCTATGAGTAAGATTTTAGTCAGGTGAAGTTAATATTAACCAAAAGATTTAGGAGGGATGAAAAGAAATTAAAAAGCCCCTTAACTCAGCTCAGCTTTTTGTGGTTCTATAAAATGTGGGTTGAATGAGATTTCAACGAAGCACCTGGAGTTCTGGCTAGATGTTGAGTTCTAAACTGTCTCAGGTTGGTTCAAGAGACAAAAGTAAAAGTAAATTCAGAGGATGGAAAATGAATCAAAAGATCGTTGTGTAAAATTTGCCAGGCTGAGTAAATCCCCCAAATGGAAACAGAGCTCTGGTTGCTTCTATCTGTATCATCGGCTGAACAAATTCCTTTCTTTTCTAATTATTGTTTCAATTGATTTTTTTAAAAAGAAAAAGCATTGTTTGCTCACTAACTATGTGAACTATGTGTAAGACAGTATGATAGGTGCTAAGGACATAAGGCAAAAAAGGAAATGTTCCATGATCCCTCATGGAGCTTATATTGAAGTGAAGCAAGAAGCAGAGAGGAAAGAAGGGAATGAAGGAAAGTGATAGAGACAAAGGCAAAGGAATAGAGACAGAGAAACAGACAGATACTTAGCCTCTGGAGCCGGAGAATGACAGAGAGAAGATACTACCTGAGCATAATTAAGTGAATCAAAAATACTGAAAAAGTGAATACAAAATAGCTTTAGGATACAACAAGGACTTAACTAATTAAGGAGTTTTTGTATTAGAGGTGACACTTGAGTTGAACCTTGGAATTCTAAACCAGGAACTTGAGCTGGGAATTCTAAGAGGTGGAAATGAGAACTAAGAACATTCCAGACATAGAATACAACCTGTACAAAGACCCAGATGCTTTGTTCCAATTGCTGTATTCTGTAAAGTGAGAACCTTCAAGAGAAGCCCTAATCTCTACAGAGATAAAAGCTTTATCCCCAGCAGAGTCCAAATTCCTAGGCTCATATCAGACCCCTCATTAAGCAGCCCCAGGTCAAATGGAAAATAACTCAACATGAAATACTAACTTCTCCAAGAAAGAAAAGGGAGACATCTGGAATTGCCACAGATTCTCATTGGAGATCCCTGAGCTTTTCCATATAGATGCCAGCTGAGCAATGAAGACCAATCTTCAATCAATGTGGGGCAACCCTTTATTAGAAACTTCAAGTCATGGAACAATTCATACACTTGGGAATGAGACAAACCATAGTTTCGATTCTTACCCTCCCCAGTTCCCCAGCCCCACTCCCATTCATCTTGGCTTCATCTAAATCAAAGGAATGGCATTCTTAGCAAGAGGAGAGTTCCTCTTAAAATATATTTATTAAGCATACTGCAAAATTGAGTTGATCCATATGCCTTTATTATAATACTTGGATTCTTCATTCTTTACCCAAATTACTTTGTGGATCTGTGCCAATCTAAATCACATTCTCCCCAGCATATATCATCCGCTGCCAAGGCATGGTTTGTATTAAACACCACCTTAGTGGCACGTACCCTGCTTGTTTTCTCTCCTTCCATCCCTTCTGGCATCTATCATAAAGAGAAGATGGTTTTTATTATTAATTTTCATTGATCTCACATTTAATGGTTGCAAAGCACTTTATGTACATGAATTGATCCTGACAACAACTTTGTGAGGTAAGATTATCATTTCTATTTTGTGGAGGAAACCTGAGACTAGTGAGAATTACAGGATTTTAGAAGTGAAAGGGACCTTGGAGATCATCTCACTCAAACCCCTCATTTTTCCTAAAGAAATTTAAGCCTCCAAAAGCAAAATGACCCACGTTGCACAGGTAGTAAGCATCCTAGCAGCCCTGAGACTGGAAACCAAGTCTTCTGATTTCTGATCTCATGTTCTTTCCATCATGGAACCCGATGAGTTGGCCAAGGCCATACTTGCTAGTCCAGTGATGGAACCAGGATATGTTCATTTGATTCTGAGACCAGTAATATTCCCCACCACATTATACTCTCTCTCCACTGGGACCTGAGAAATCATTTTCCCATCACAGCGAGGTATCAAACTATGAGTATTACATGAGTTATTATAATCCAAATTTTTATATCCAAATATCCAAATATTATATTTATTTCCAAATTTATATCCAAAATCCAAATATTATAATCCAAAACTGTGGTTTTTGAAGGAAACTCCCTGATCAGGACATTCTGCTATCACAGAAGATCTGACACCACTATGAAAGGTAAAAACTCTCCTGCAGTCCTGAGAGTTGAAGTAATTTGTTCAGTCGCATAGTCCATAATGTGTCAGAGACAGGACTTGAATTCAGGGCATCCTGTTTGACTTGTTCTATTCATTATGAGCCATTACCTCTTAAGAAGTTATTATCAAATGCAGATTGAGTCATGTGGTTTTTTTTCCCAATTTTATTTATTATCCTCAGTTTTTTGTTTGTTTGGGTTTTTTTTTTTTGGTCTGTGTTTTTATTTTGTAACGTGGTTAATATGGAAATGTTTTACAGGATGCACATGCATAATCTATATTAAATTACTTGCCTTCTGGAGGAGGGAGGAGGGAGGAGAGAGAATTTGGAATTCAAAAATTTTAAAACCAAATGTTAAGAAATTATTTACATGTAATTGAGAAAAGAATATTATGAAAGAAGAGGTTATTATTGTTATTGGTATTTGGCTTCATTGGCATCAATAGAATGTGAACTTCTTAAAGGCAGGGATATTTTCATTTCTGCTTTGCATTCCCAGTGCCTAGGTAACATCATGTCTGGCCTTGAGTTAGCCCAAATTTGAACTGAATTAAAAAAAATATTCCCTAGCAGTTCCCATATTGCTATCTTTATTCAATTGATTGATTGACTTAAGTGTTTTATAATTACTTATTAGTGTCTTACTAAAACACATTCCAGGTAGGCAGTTACGTAGGTAGGTCAATGGATAGAAAGCTTGACCTAGAGTCAGAAGGTCTTGGGTCCAAATTTGACCTCACATACTTTCTAGCTGCGTGACCTTGAGGAAGTCACTTAATCCCCTGTCACCTAGCCTTTACTGCTTTTCTACCTTAGAACCAATATATTATAAAATGGAAGATGAACTTTTCTTTTAATTAATTAATTAAAAATTAAATTTAAAACACCACATCCAACAAATATATATATATATATATATATATATATTTTTTTTTTTTTAAACCCTTACCTTCTGAAGAGTGGTAAGGGCTAGGCAATGGGGGTTAAGTGACTTTCCCAGGGTCACACAGCTGGGAAGTGTCTGAATCCAGATTTGAACCCAGGACCTTCCGTATCTAGGCCTGACCAACAAATATATTTTTGAAAACCACACAGTAAGCTGGCAATTCAAAGACGGGAGATGGAACAATCCCTATCCTCAGGAAGAAACATTCTAACAATATAACACCTAAAAGGCATTAGCACTGGTAGCTCTCCTTTATAGAACCAGTTGGGAAGCTCAGTGATTCATATGAAGTCACAGAGCAAGTCAGAGAAAATGGGTACCTGAATTTTCAGGGATGCTGTTGGACCCACCGAGTAAGAATATTTCTGCTGTCTGTCTATACTTCCCACCTCATTATTTCTCACCTGGGAGATTTCCTCTGCACTGCCCTCTTCTTGACTAATTAACTAGGAGAGGCCTTCTACTGGCAGCCCAATCTTGCGTTTCCAATTTCCTCCGGTGCTGAAAAGTAAATAGAGCCGAGCACATGTTTGGGTACCTCAGATCGGGCTCGATGGGAAGGCCCCTGGACGGAGGCCAGGTAAGGGATCCAATCGCTTTGTTGTCTGTCATGACAACCCCCCTCTCACAATCCCAACCTGAGAAGGCCTCTTGGGCATTTTCATCATTCCTCTGCAAGGTTCTTGAACCCCAGCCAACCACCCCACCTCCTGGATGAAAGGAGAAAAAAGGGGAAGGGATTGGGATTTAGGAGGATTACCCCACGAGTCACATTTCCCCTCATTGTTTTGTCCTTGTGACTACACAAGCTTCTTAACCATCAGCAGTTCCAAGACCAGATTGCAAATCCATGGACTTGAGTGACTACAAGCATCTCCCCCTCCTTCATCAGAGAGGCTAAAACATTTAAAGTCTAAAGTTAATTAAAGGGATCTTGTTGCTGGTCAGGCTTGGAAGTGCCTCATTTATTGATTCTGGGGGTGTCTTAAGCATCATGTCTCTCTTGACTTGTGAGATTATGGTGAAAGCAACAGTCTGAAAAGTTCTGCTTGATGGCTACCATGGGAAGCAAACCATGGAGTCATCGATTTAGAGTTGGAAGAAATCTTAGAGATCACAGAATTTACCAATTTGATTTTATAGATGATGAAAATGAGGCCTGAAGATGTTAAATGGCTTGTCCAGGTCATATAGCTATTAAATGTCTCAGGTAGGATTTGAACCCATCTTTCTGGCTTCAAGTCCAATAGTCTGTCCATTCACTGTACAACATTAGTTCTAAAAGATAATAAAAAGATATCAATAATTGAAGTGTCACAAGTAGGCCACTATCATGGCAAATCAACAACCATTTATTAAGCACCTACTATGTGCCAGGCAGTGTGCTAAGCATTGGTGATATGAAGAAAGGCAAAAATAATCTCCACTTTCAAGAACTTCATAGTCTATTATTATCTATTTGGCCTACTTACTGTGATTACTCAACATTACCTCCATGCCACAACTCCCTATTCATGCGTTTTTGGTCACCCTGGAATTGGATTTTCAAGGGTCAAATCTCTCTGTACTAAGCAGAGAACCCAGGGGAGAAATTACTTAGATTGTTCAAAATTTTCTTTTTCAAGTGTACTCCAAATACTTCAGGAAAGCATTACCATTAAAACAGCAAAGGAAAAGCAATCCTTTCTTTTCTTCCTACCTTCCTTCCTTCCTTCCTGTCTTTCTTTCTTCCTTTTCTTTCTTTCTTTCCTTTTCTTCCCTCCTTCCTTCCTTTCTTCATTTTCTTTCTTTCTTTCTTTCCTTTTCTTCCTTTTTTCTTTCTTTCTTTCCTTCCTCATTTCTTTCTTCCTTTCTTTCTTACTTCCTGTCTTCCTTCCTTTCTTTCTTTCTTTCTTCCTTTCTTTCCTCCTTCCTTCCTTCCTTCCTTCCTTCCTTCCTTCCTTCCTTCCTTCCTTCCTTCCTTCCTTTCTTTCTTTCTTTCTTTCTTTCTTTCTTTCTTTCTTTCTTTCTTTCTTTCTTTCTTTCTTTCTTTCTTTCTTTCTTTCTTTCTTTCTTTCTTTCTTTCTTTCTTTCTTTCTTCTTTTCTTTTTTTAACCTTTACCTTCTGTCTTAGAATCAATTGGTTTTAAGGCAGAAGAACAGTAATAATTTCCTCTGTTCATATGTTTTTTTTAACATGGGTTCCTAGCAGATGCTCATTCATGTATGTTCCCAGATGACACATTTTCTGCATGTATAACCTTTCCCATTGGTGCTGTGGTAACCCACAAGAGAGAGAACCTAGAGTCAGGGAATGGAGTGCCTTGTTCAAGATACAGCAAAAGGGCCAGCATCACTGGCTTGAAGAATATGTAGAGGCTAATGGGAAGGAAGGGGGAGGGAAGGTTTAAATCAACTGGAAATACTGGTAGGACATAGGTATAATAAAAATGAAAAGACTGGGAGGTCAATTAGGTTATGAATGGTTTTGAATACCAAAAAGAAGATTCATATTTGATCTTGGAGGTGATAGGGAGCCACTAAAGTTTAATGAATAAGGGAGGTGACATGGTTAGACCTGCTCTTTAGGAAAATCATTTTGGCACCTGCTTAAATGTCTATCAAACAGTTAGTAATAAGAACAGCAGCACAAACTTACACATCATTTAGCAATTTACCAAGCTGTTCCACAGAGAATGCTCTTAATTCATAATACTATCTTAGGAAATAGGTATTGCAAGTGTTATCAATCCCCATTTTACAGGTAAGGAAATAGAACATCAAGATGATTTTGTCTATAATCACACATATAAGTGGCAAAATCAACACTCAAGGTCTTCCAATTGAAAATACCATGTTCTTTCTGTTGAAAAAGAGCAACAATGTCTATCTATAAGTGATATACAAATAAATAGATTATACTTCCACTGTCATTCTGTCGTCCATAATGGAATATTTATTTTAAAACTTTCCAATATGATTGCAATGGAATATTATTGTGCTACAAGAAATGATAAGAAGGATAATTTTAGTAAAACTTGGAAAGACAAACATGAACTGATGCAAAGTGCAATGAGAAGGACCAGAAGAACATCATGTATAGTAAAAGCAATATTATATGATGAACAATTATGAATGACTTAGCTATTCTCAGCAATACAGTGATCCAAGACAATCTCCAAGTAGTCATGATGAAAAATGCCATCTGCCTCCAGAGAAAGACCTGGTGGATCTGAATACAAACTGAGACATGCTATTTTCACTTTCTTCATTTTTTCAAATTTTCTCCAATAAAATGACTAATAGGGGAAAATATTTTACATTATTACACATGTATAATCTATATAAGATTGCTTGCTCTTTCAGGGTTGGAGGAGGATATGAAGGGAGAAAGAGGAGAATTTGACTCAAAAGTTTTTAAAATGAAGTTTATAAATTGTTTTTCCAAGTAATTGAGGAATAAATAAAATATGATTAAGAAAGAAAAGGAAATGACTAAATAAAAACTTTTTGACTATAAGAGTTTTTAAAATAGCCCCAAGAACTAAAGGCAAAACTATACTTTTGTGAGGTTAAGCAAACAACAGTTAGACATGTTGCCAGTCTCTGCATATCAGAACTATGGTGTAGCAAAATTATTACTAGCCCCATTTTACAGATGAGGAAATTGAAGAAATGAAAAATAAATTAAATTGTTCAGGGTCACCAAGCTGATAAATATCAGTGACAAAATTTAAACCCAGATTTTTTCTGATTCCATATACTCTTTCCCCCAGGCTGCCAGCAAATCTAAAGCTAACCAGATGAATTAAATGGTTTTATTACTGAAAATTTAGATAATTTAGGTATTATCCCTTTTCTTAAGCACCAAAGTTTTAAATCATAACTACAATACACATCTCATTCCCTCTTAGGGAAGTTCATTATATGCAAATACAACCCAGTCCTATAAAGCTGAATCTTCCAGAGACAGACAGAGAGCTAGCTATTGCTGATCAATTCAAAAATGACTAAACAAATTGTGATATGGGAATGGAATGGAATATTATGTACTCTACTGTAAGAAATGACGAAAGGGACACTTTCAAATAAAAGTGGAAACACTCATATGAACAGATGAAGAGGGTGATAAGAAGAATGAGCCTAACAGTTTGTACACGAACATTATTGTAAAAACAAAGAGTTTTGAAAGATTCAAAAACTCTGAACAATGAAATAATCTCTCATGATTCCAGAAAATGATGATGAAGAAGGCCACTTCCACTTCCTGGGAGGCAATGGCCTAATACACAGAATGAAACACACATTTTTGGTATGAACAATATAGGAATTCATTTTACCTGACTGTTGCTGTTCAGTCATTTTTCAGTCATGTCTGATTCTTCAGGACCCCATTTGGGGTTTTCTCGGCAATGATACTGGAGTGGTTTGCATTTCCTTCTCCAACTCATTTTACAGATGAGGTAACTGAGACAAACAGAATTAAGTGACTTATTTAGGATCACACCTCTAGTGACTGGCTGAGGCCAATTTGAACTCGTTTTCCTGACTCCAGTAAGCCATCTAGCTATCCTTTTAAATAACTATGATTATTCATTTCTAAGGATTTTTTCCCCTGCTTCTCTGCCACTGTGGTGTGGGAAAAGGAGAGAAAAAAACAAGATAAATGCCTGATAATTAAAAAAAATAAAACTCAATTGAAACATAATCTCATTATAATAAACTTAGACCAGATAACATTTCACTTCTGTGATCCCAAAGAGAAAGGTCAGGCTGGTCTTAAAATATGGATTCACAGCCTTCCTTCAAAATATAACTTGAGAGACGCTTCCTACATAAGGAATTCCTTCTGGATTCCTCCAGTTAGTAGTGCTTTCCTGAAATTACTTTTTATAAACTTTGTATTTACTTATCTGTGTCCACATTGTATTCTTTAAGCCACTCTTACCTCCAGCTCCCATAGAATGTAGGTGAGCAAAGACTATTGTTTTACTTATTGTTTCTTTGTGTCCCTACTTTCTGGTTTAGTGTCCCCCACACAGTAGGTACTTCATGTTTGTTGAGTTTAATAGTAGCCATGTCAGGCCAAGGGACTGCAAAGATCTAGGTTGGGCTTCTCATTTTAAGATCTGACTTCTCAACTTTTTCAAAGCGAAGTGTGGTGATACCTCTGATAGGCTCCTAGTGCTTTGGTTTTTTGCCATACTTCTTGTAGACTTGAATGTTATAGTATTCCGGGGGGGGGGGGGGTGAGGGAATGAGGAGTTGTGCACACATTTTTATAAAGAAGGACTGCAGATGCTTATTTTGGAGTTCAGTTTGATTCCAAAGTCCTTAAATCATAGGTCAAAGAGGAATGGTGCACCTATTCACTAGGGAACCTCACCCATTCTTGGACAATATTATTGGCATGTGCCTATCCTCTTCTGGAATCAAATAGATTTCCATTTTTGAAATAAGTATACTTTAGAAAGTTTAATTGGTTAAATCTGGAAAGTTGGAGAAGCTTTAGCTGGAACATGCATGACCAAGAGCCTCTGTTCTGGGGATCATTTTCTGCACCAATGTACTATATATCTTTCATTGTCTTCTCTGCTTTTTGTTATTGAGATGGCATTTCCATTTTTCTGTGGTCTGGCACTTAAAAAAACAATTTAAAATATGCCTTTTAAATTAATTAAAAGTGGGAAACAGCTCATGGAAAAAAATATCTTGACAGTACCATCACTATCAGCAACTATGAGAAATTGTTTTGGCCACCTCAAGTTGCCTTTGGCCAAAGGAGTCATCCAGTAAGAATTGGAAGAGCACTTGAACTTGGACAGCAGTATCCTTGATGAGCTATTCTTATGCTTGAGTCCCTTGCCTACTGATTTCATGTCACAGCCTTTGTTGCATCAAGTTATCACTATTCCTTACCCCAGGTCTAGCCCCTACCAGCTTGAAAGATTAGAGGACGCCATCTATCAATCATTAAATGACACACCATGAGAACTCATCCATTTTAATTTTTTCTCATGCCACAATAGACAAAAGGACTTTGAATGCTCATGATAATAATAAACCCACATTTATGTAGTACTTTAAGGTTTTCAGTATTTTCCTCCCATCTTTACAATAGCTGTTTGGTAGGTATTGTAAGTATTTCCATTTCATAAGTATGGAAAGTGGAGTTCAAAAATGGTACCTAAGACTTGCTCAGGGCCAAAAAGAAAGTAAAGGTCAGAACTTGGATTCAAACCAAGTCAATAAGTCTTTTCATTACACCATACAGCCTTAATCAGTCAGACAGACGTCCATTATTTGCCAAGAACTTACCAAAGTGGCCAAAGCAGTGTAGAAGGGAGGTAGATAAAACAAAGGACACCCTTACAGCCTAATAAAGGAAATGACGAACAAGCACATTTCTATGAACTGCAATGATTAAAAAAAACTTGATAAAAATGTTGCTTGTGCATAATAATAATGATGAAGAAGTAAGGAGGAGGAAAGTAGGAAAACTGATATTAATAGTGCTTTAAGGTCATAGTTTTACAGATGTCAGAAAAGTTACACATATATACATATACTGCTTTATTTTAACCTCACAATAACACCTATGATGCCTTATCAAAATTCTAATATGTATGTGTGTATGTGAGAGAGAGACAGAGAGACAGACACAGAGAGAGAAAGAGAGAGAGATAGACAGACAAAGAGAGAGAGACAGAGAGACAGAAACAGAGAGAGAGAGAGAGAGAGAGAGAGAGAGAGAGAGAGAGAGAGAGAGAGAGAGAGAGAGAGAGAGAGAGAGAGAGAGAGAGAGAGAAGGGGGGAAAGGGAGGAAGGGAGGAAAACAGAGACAGAGGGACATAGAAAGCCAATGAAACAGAGACAAAGACACAAATATAGAAACAGAGAGCATAGAGATTTCCTTACTTTCCCTGGTCTTATTTTCTAAGTTGCATTTAAACAGTTAACATAAAATCTTTAAAAGAGGTTGTAGTACATTCAGTTGAACTATAGAAATCTTCCTTTTTCCTTGGTGGCAGTTATCTAACCCACATCATAGGATTATAGATTTCTCAGGAACCTCAGAGATCTTATGGCCCATTTTACAGAGGGCACTGGGACACATCAAAGTTAAGAAGCTTGCCAAAGGTCACACAAACAAATTGGGATTTGGGCCCAAGTCTTCTAAATTTCCCTCCTGTCCATTTTCCACTATACCACAGAAAAGAGGCAGAGAGAAATAGTGGAAAGTCAGCATCACTCAATGACAGTTCCATGTTACCCTACCCAAGCAATTAACCTCTTTTGGTGCTCAAGACAGCTTTCTAAGTCTATAGATTTCAGAGATGCTGAACTCCATTGTATAGGAGTTCCCACCCCTGAGAATTACCTAAAATAACAAAGGCATAGGTGTATACCCTTTTCTGATTTTGTTCTTAATTAACTGAAGAGAGGCTGGGTAGTACAGAGGTTAGAGAGCAAACCTCAGAGCCATAAGGTCAATTCAACAGGATTGTAAATTGAAAGCAGCTGTCTACCTGCCTTGGTGGAGGGAGTTTCCTTTTCCAAAATCATCATAGATCTACATTAAAAAGCCCAAAGGCTCAAAAGTGGGACTGAAATCCAGTTCATCTTATCCACTATGCTGCCTCTATAAATTATGCTAATCTTCATATTTTCTTTGGGCACTAAAAAAATCAAGAGGAATAAAAAAAAAATTTAAGAGCCTCAATTTACAGAGAACAAAAGCTATAAGACTAGAAAGGACCACATGATTTTCCTATAGCCAATAGCAAGACAGAACTGAAATTATAAGGTTTGGAATACTCATCTTCCTGAATTCAAATCTGGCCTCAAGAAGGTGCTGATCTGTGTTGGTGAAGGAACTTTCCTCTGTGGGGAGTTTCCTGTACTGTTAAAATCACAGGTCCATTTCCAATCTCATTTCTATCCTTCTGTTTGGAGAATAAGCATTAGGAATTAATTTAAGGCTTCCTCTAAATGAAACTTCCAAGAAAAAAATGGCATATATTTCCTTTTTGAAGGCGGGTGGGAAGGATTTTAGAAGGAACAAGAGGGGGTGTTTCCTATTCCGGTCTCATTGTTCATGTCCCTTATTCTTCTCTACTGTGTGTATGACTTCTGGGACACCAAAACATAGCCTTTAAAAAAAAAAGTCTGTCTCCTAAAATGTCACCACTGCAAAGTCACTGAAATGGTTTCATTCTTTTCCAGACTCATCTGGGAACTCGAACTAGCTTCTGAGATTTCCTGTTTTCCCCTGAGAATTGATGAATGGGTGGTTAGCTGGGTGGGTGTGCTCCAAAAGTCATTTTCAAGGTCCTGGGAGTTAAATCTAAAGGATCTGGGACTCCTGAGGGTTGGTTCTACTTTCCTTGGGGAAATGACCTTTCACTTCTCTTTTCCTGCTTCCAGAAGTGAAATTTTGAATCATACTCTATCTTTTGTTAGTAATTGGTGTGAATTCACCATTGGGGTGAATCAAGTCTCTGACTTCTGCTTTTATGCCTAGCATGGATTTACTGCAGCAGCTAGTACAGTGTAGATTGTAGAAAGCTACAATAGTAGCCTTCCCAAGATAACCACCCTTTTTGCCTCATTCCTTTATCTTCTATCTTAGAATCAATACTAGGTATCTATTCCAAGACAGGAGAAAGTAAAATACAGGCTAGACAATTGGGGTTAAAAAGGGCCACACATTTGATTTGAGCTGAAGATGTCCCTTCTCCAGGTCTGTCTCTCTACCCACTGAGCGACCTTGCTGCTATATCATCATTCCCTTTGATGTAAAGTTTTTGCCTCCCTATCCAAAGACAGGCAACAAGAATCCTTGCTTCCAAGGGAATAGCAACAGCAGTGATGCTGGGAAATGGCAAATAATGGATGCTCTAAGAGCTTAGGAAGAAACAAGACTAGGACTAAGCACAAAAGGCAGTCAACCGGGGTACGATATGCATGGGGTGCAATAAAGGATACTTCTTTATAAATGCATGTATTACTCATATCGGGAAATTCCACTTATTTTGTAAAAAAAAAGTAAGTGACAGAGCATGAAGGGGGAAAGAATGGATCCTTTTTGTAACCTTACTACATTTTTGTGGATTCCAGTTTATACATAATATATTTCTTTTCTTTGCCTTATCTCCCCAGCTACCAATGTCCTCCATCCCTACCCTGCCCTCAAATGACCTTATATTTATTTGGTAGGACCTTATATTCTGAATATGTGAATATGTACATTGTATCTCTTCCCACAAGTTCCTTGAAATATAGAAAATTAATACTGAACTATAATAATTTTTATACAAAATCTTTTCAAACCTTTGGTTTAGTAGGTCAGCCAGCTTCCAAGGTAAAGTGGTTTAATCCTGGACCTCAGAGCATCTCACTGAGCTGCTTTTGTTACAGGCACAAGAACTCTCTTAGGTTGGCAATGAGGAAAGGGCTGCTTAGTGTCCTTAAGAATCACCTCTTCCTGTGATAAAGCAATGAGGGAGCAGTTGGGGTTTCTAAGTTCACCTTTTTAGTGATAATCTTCCAAGCAGAAATATCTTGGGGAGTGTCTTAAAGGTGATATCATAAGGGGCACATACTAGAGGAACTCTCTCTTGCCCAACTGCTCTCATTTGGCTCAGCTGTCCTTTGCTGCTCTCTTTTTGCTCTGTTTGTACTCCAGATTATAGGGGGAGCCTACTGGCTAGCTTAAATTTTCTTCATCAGAGGATTAACAGACTAACTTCAAAATGAAGAATTACTTCCTCTCAAAAATTCAATAGTTATAGAGGTCAACAATTGTGATTTGTTTGTTTGCTTTTGTTTCTTTATTTCCAGCTCAAAGTAAATGGCCTGGAATAGAAAGATAGTTAGTGGATTCAATAATATAGAGGACTCTTAGTAGTGAAACTGCCTCTACCAGTACAGGTCAGCAACTTCTTTATAACTTGGAATTTTAGAGTTGCCTGGGGGTACCAAGATATTAGATGACTTGCCCAGGATCATATAACATGTATATAACAGAAGCAATTCTTGAACCTAGGTCTTCATGGTTTTGAGACTAGCTCTCTATCCGCCATCTTGTCTTTCTTCTCTATTCATCTCCCCATCAAGTTGAATAGAAGGAAAATAGATTTGATTGACTTTAGAAAATCCCAAGGCTTCCTCAATGATCCCAAAATTCACCTAGAAATGTATATGCATTTTAAAATACCAACACCCTAAATAATGTACAAAAATTTAAAAATGAATATTACCTGGAAGCAATGGAGAGAGGTACAAGGTGAGTGTGAGCAAGCTGCATCATATAAGCAATGAGGAATTTCAGATTAGGATAGGATTAATGTATAATAGACAATGAAACATATAAGAGAAAGAAAATATGTGCTGTTTATATAATAGGGACATGATAGCTAGAGAACACCAGTGGTATCTTCAGAATGTCTGAAGAAAGCAAGGAAGCAATGTACCTCCAGTACATTGGTTGGACAAACTGTGAACTTAAATGAGGATCTAGAAAAGATTTGTACAATATAAAGAAGGGTAGGGGCATTATGATTTGTAATATCATGAGATCCCTAATCCAGAAGAATCTTTGAGATCTTTTACAGCTTGCTACTAAGGGCACTGATGAAAATAGTCTTCCTCTAAAGGCAGCTGGGTAACATAGTGGATAGGTGCTGAGTCTGGAATCAGAAAGATGGGAGTTCATAGTGACTTGCCCAGGGTCATAAAGCTAGGAAGTGTCTGAGGCCAGGTTTGAACTTAGGACCTCCTGTCTCTAGGCATTGCTCTCAATACACTGAGCTACCTAGCTGCCCCCTTCTTGCTTGTCTCTTGAGGACTCTACAGGTCAAGAAGCAACAGTTAGAACCAAACGCTGAGCTTCCCAGTTAGGCTGGCCACAGTATAGAGACAAGGATCTTCCTCTCCTTACCACCCACCAATATAAAGTACCTCAAAAGGACAAAAAAAATCAGATAAGTGAAGGGGCTCCACTATAGGACACAGCCTTGAAGGTAGGTAGGAATGGGTATGTGCATGCTTAAGGGGGTTAAATAACTCCCACCAAAGCTTGAGCTGATCACCCCTCCCCCACTCTACCTATGGTGCCAGAGTCAGAGCCAGCTCACCAGAATGAGAATGAGTGAAGGGCAATCTCTAGGCTCAGGAGCTGGTTGAGAACATCACAGACTTACCCCTTAGAGCAGCTCGACTTGGGACACCAGGAAACTGAGGAATTGGGACCATGGGCTCAGAGATAGAGCAAAAGGGGGCAGCACATAGCAGATGCCACGGAAACTGGATAAATAGCCTCAGGGCAAAAACTGCTCCATAGCACCATACACAGAGATCCTACCCTCCTAACTCAGACTTGTGACTAACTAAACAATTGGAAAAAAAAATTAATTGCTCATGGGTAGGACAAGCTAACCTAATAAAAATCACATTCCTACCCAAATTAATTTACTTATTCACTACCATACCTATCAAACTAACAAGAAACATTTTTACTGAATTATAAAAAAGTATAACACAGTTCATTTGGAAGAACAAAAGATCAAGAATATAAAGGGAAATAATTTTTTTAAAATGTGAAAGAGTGGGTCCTAGCAGTGCCAGATCTTAAATGGAACTATAAAACAATGGTCATCAAAACAATATGGTACTGATTAAGATACAGAAGGGAGGATCAGGAGGAACAAAAATCCATTCTTTGATAAAAACTAGTGGGAAAACTGGAAGACAGTATGGGAGAGATTGGGTTTCGATCAACATCTCATACTCTACACTAATATAAACTCCGAATGGGTGAATGACTTGAATATAAAGAAGGAAACTATAAGTAAATTAGGGGAACACAGAATAGTATACCTGTCAGATCTTTGGGAAAGGAAAGATTTTAAGACCAAGCAAGACATAGAAAGAGTCATAAAATGTAAAATAAATAATTTTGATTAAATTAAATTAAATTAAATTAAAAAGGGTTTGTACAAACAAAACCAATGCAAGCAAAAATAGAAGGGAAGTAACAAATTGGGGGGAAATTCTTTATAACAAAAAACTCTGACAAATATCTAATTACTCAAATTTATAAGGAGCTAAATCAATTGTACAAAAAAATGAAGCCATTCCTCAATTGATACATGGGCAAGGGACACGAATAGGCAATTTTCAGATAAAAAAATCAAAACTATCAATAAGAACATGAAAAAGTGTTCTAAATCTCATAATTAGAGAAATGCAAATCAAAATAACTCTGAGGTACCACTTCACACCTAGCAGATTGGCTAACATGTCAGCAAATGAAAATAATAAATGTTGGAGAGGATATGGCAAAATAGGGACATTAATGAATTGCTGGTGGAGTTGTGAATTGATCCAACCATTCTGGATGGCAATTTGGAACTATGCGTGAAGTGCTTTAAAAGGCTGCCTTCCCTTTGATCTAGCCATATCACTGCTGGGTTTATACACCAAAGAGATCATAAGGGAAAAGATTTGTACAAAAATATTTATAGCCTCTCTCTTTATGTTGGAAGAAATTTGGAAAATGAGAGAATGCCCTTCTATTGGGGAATGGCTAAAAAAATGTTGGTGATAGAATAGAATTGTGCTAAAAGCTATAATGAACTAAAGGAATTCCATGTGAAATGGAATGACCTCCAGGAATTGATACAGAGTGAAAGGAGCAGAACCAGGAGAACCTTATACACAGAGACAGATATACTATGGCACAATCAATTGTAATGGAATTCTCTATAGCAGCAGTGCAATGATCCAAGATGTTTCTGAGGGACTTATGAGAAAGAATGCTGTCCACATCCAGAGAAAGAACTATGGGAGTAGAAACACAGAAGAAAGGCAAGTGCTTGATCACACAGGTAGATGGGATATGTTTGGGGATGTAGGCTCTAAATGATCACCCTAATCAAAATATCAATGGTATGGAGGTGGGTCTTGATCAATGACACACATAAAACCCAATGGAGTTACGTATTGGCTACAGGAGTGGGGTGGGAGAAGGGGAGAGAAGAAACATGGATCATGTAACCATGGAAAAATTGTCTTAATTGATCAATTAAATAAAATTTTAAGAAAAGAAATACCTGGAGACAGATTATAAGAAATTCAAATCTCTCATAATCTGGCCAAAGGAAATTTTAGGTATCAATCAAACCAATGATGATCTAGATACACACATAATATCTCTGTATCTTAACCAGGAGGCAATCATGATTGTACATGAGATGAGATACATATTGTCTTCACTGAACTTCTCCAGTTCTGGCAACACTACGGGGAATTCCCCTATTGAAATCATAAGTGTGTGTGATTGAGAGAAATGGTCCAAGACTGAAGAGATGAAATGCAAAGAAAAGATCAAGAGAGCAGATGGAATCCTCCAGAACCAGACCCGTTGGGGGGAGGGGAGAGTTATATAGAAATTGGAGAAGGAGGGGCAGTTTTTCTGGACACACTTCTTGGAGTGGTCTGGTCTCTACAACTTTCTACTTCACTTCTTTCTGCCCAACCTCTCTGAAAGAGGACAGCTAAAGAGGTGCTTAACTGTTATCCTCCTTGACCTGGCTGAATTGAAAGAGTCTTGCCCTGTGAAGATCTCAACTGAATAGAAAGGACTTTGAACTGAAGTCTTTTTCAGAGATAGGGGATTATAGCTTAGGGAAACCCTTTTCCCTTTCTCCTGTTAATTTTCCTATCCCCACTTGCTCAAAAGAGAATAAATTAGACTTTTACTATAACTAGCTGTCCTTAACTTTGCAGTAGGATGGAGAATTTCAATATTCAAAAGGAAGTTTAGGAAGGGACTGACTCACCATCTGGGAGGCAAAAAAACTTCATTAGGCTGCCTAGCAGTGAGAACCAGAAGGAAGGTATGCCTTGGAATCAAGTCCCCTTTCCTCAACCTGCTTCCTGGGGTAACATCTATTCAGTCCCATCTCTCAGTATTCCCCCCCCAAAACATGTGTTCTTTGCTAAAAGACTAAGAAATTGAGTTCGTTTCACATTCTTATCTTTTTTTGGAGGGAGGAAAGCCTGGTTCCAAAAGTGGGATCTTGAAAAGTTGGATGTCATTGAACAAAACAACAGCAACAGAATCAATCCTACTTATCAAAGACCGAATTCTATGATTTTTTCAAATATGGTACCCAAGGCTCAGGTCCCAAGTTCTAGTTTACATGGACTAGGTTCAATCTTATAGAGGGAACTACTTTCTAAAGTGAAACTCTTTAACTCAATTTACTCCCATCAAAGTTTCTTGGAATGTCAGCATCTAGTTCATGTCTAGGTCTCTAGTAATGTGAGTAAAAGGATCCCCATTTCCCCAAGGACTCAAAATAACAATGCATATGAACACCAACATAGCACTTATAGAAAACACCTATAGAAAATTCAAAGTTACATAAGGATTTCCAGAAATTCTAAAAGGAACAATGAAATTATTTTCTTTCTTCTAGTAAGTCTCACCCTCACCACAGGAAGCTATATGGTGTTCCAACTCGTGGTGCCACTCTATTTTTTTATTCATCTTGGAAGGGAAATAAATTTGGGGTTACTAGAGCCACAACACCCCAATATTTTCTACCTTCTTATTTACTTACACAACCCATATAGGTCTCCTACATTATGATATGACTGTGCAATCTACTCATAAAGAAGAAATTCCTAATTGCTAAAGAGGAAGCTCTCATTGGATCTGAACCATCCGAATAACCTGTATTAGCAGCAAAGAACAAAGTCCAGGTTTTTTACTTCCAAATTTGGCTCAGATGATTGCTGAGCCCCAAACTCTAGGGCCAGATATATAATTCTCTTCTCTCCAAGAATTTCCTTTTATTTTTCTTTCTAGAAGACTGAGTCCCCAAACTCCTCAGGAACTTCAAATCATCCATGAAATTTCACATCCTCTCTAGGAAAGGAATATATGACCCCTTCTTCTCCAGAGGCAAAATGGTTTAGCCTCGCAGTGCCATTAGCACCTCTGAATTGTGTATGTGTGATCAGGAGCAGATTGGGGTGGGGTAGAGAAAGGAGAGAAGGATGTAGACTCCTGTGCATATACCACTTTCCAGGTCACTTTCATCTCACTTGATCAGGATCTTTGCAGACAAATAAAAGGTAGAGGGTAAGAGACTACAATACATATTCCCTTTATGGGCCGCCGCCCCCAAAAAAAGAATGGATCTGATCCAAAGCAACCACAGTTAATCCATTAATCGGGGGCTCAATCACTTCAGAATCCTTAATCCTTCCAAGCAGGTACCAACAGGGCATGTCCACACACTGTAGAGCTTTTTTTTATATTCTAGACCGTTTTGGCATTCTGGTGAAGACCATGGACCCCTTCTCAGAACTATGTTTTTAAATGCATAAGGTTACATAAGAAAACATATATATTAAAATAATTATTTTTAAAAAGGCAAATCATTGACTTCAGACTAGAACCCTTTTCTCAAGAGCAAGCCTATCCTCTTAAAATGGAATCCATGAGGTCATTTTTGAAAAAAAAATTGATAACTATATTTCAATAAAATCTATAATCTGTATTTTGTTGTATTCATTTAAAAGCAAGATTCTGGGAAGGAATCTATAAGCTTCACCAGGCTGAGAAAGAGATCCAAGAGGAAGATATTTCTTATCAATTTGAAAAAGGAAGTCTCCTCAGAAATTCTCTACATACATTTTTTCATGTGATTCTCACAATACCCCCTTTAAGGACCATTTTACAAATGAGAATCAGAGAGAGAATGATATCAAGGTCTCCTTAATGCAAAGTCTAGTATTCTTTCTATTATTCCAAATAACCACTAATGGGTTCCTCTTGAACAAAATATCCTATCCTTTCCTTCTCACTTTTTCTGGGACCTAATTTCCTCAATTATTCATTTTCTTTAACATTTAGCACAGTTTCTATCATATGATAGATATTTCCACCAACTTCCTATCTACAAACATGCATCATTTGATCCCAGGCATATACTGGCAAATGCCTAACAACTAGTTCCCCGGGGAAAAATGCACCCATAACACCCTTTTAACTTTAATCTGCATTAATAACATTTTTATCACCCCTTTCTCAAATCTAGACCAAATACCAAGCCCTGATTTGTAGCCTTTGTCTATTTCCTATGTAAAATGTAATAACCAGATCTCTTGAACTAATATGAGCTGTCTCCAGTACACTCTAGTCTATTTTAGCTTGAAAAGACCTCTTTGACCTTCCTGTCTTTTTATTTTATCATTCCTTTAATTGAATGAATAGCACATACATATCTGCAATATTATGGACATTTCCTGTTTTTTTCTTACATTTTTTCTTAACTTCCCAAAGTTTGATTTTGGCCCTCATCACTCATAAACTTCAGTTATAGAAGGGTACAGAAAAAAAAGATAATGTCAGAATACCTGGGATTAAATTCTACCTCTAATACTCACCATTTCTGTGATTGTGAATGAGTCATTTACTCTTCCTGGGTTTTATGGGATAGTTTCTGAGATTCTTTTTAGAGCTATGGTATGTGTGAACCAGTTCCAATCTGCTTTTTAGGGTAAAATGTTTAGTTTGGGAATTTATACCTCAGAAATCTACAAATACTACAAATCATCTATTGTTGTGTTGATGGTCTACAGTTAAGAATGATGGAGAAAATGTTAGTAATAAAAAATAAACTTTAAAGTGTGTTGAGCATTATCCTTTAGAACTGGTCTATTTTTGTCTATAGTCTATAATGACCATCCTAAAAGGTGGTACCTAAAACCCAGAACAATACTTCACATATCATGCCACAGCAGAAAAGAGAAGACATTATTTGCCTAACTCTACTTACCATATTTCTCTTAATGTATCTTAAAATGATACTAGCTTTTATGGACTGTTATGATGTATTGTTGGATTTGGTCTTTTCACCTTCAGTTCATTAAATTCCAAAAACATATTTTCAAATTACTATCCTGTTATTTTTCATCTTCATTTCCCAATATATCACTTTCCTTTTCCCAAACCAAGAATCTAATTAGTGATGTAATACTTAGAGCCTTGACCTGGCCTCAGGATGACCTAAATTCAAATTCAGTCTCAGACACTCACTACTCAGGTGATCTTAGGCAAGTCACTTAACATCACTGTCTCAGTATCTTTATCTGTAAAATGGGGACAATAATAGCACTTACCTCCAAGAGTTGTTATGAGGCTCAAATGAGACAATATTTTTAAATGCTTTATAGTTCTTAAAATTCTATATAAATACTAACAATCATTATTATTATATCCCAGGGTTGTTGTGATGATAAAATGAGTTAATATTTACTAAGTGCTTTGTGAATTTTAGATTCTACCTATTATTATTACTATTATAAAGATTAAAAAAGAAAAATATGGGAAAAGTAATTCAGGAAAACTAACTAATGCAATGATTAAGTCTAACAATATGTACTCTACTCCATCTTTTTAATATCTAGTCTTTGCAAAGAAGGGAGGGAATAATGCATTCTCAAATCTCTTCTTCAGGTCTAATTTTGTCAAATCAGTGAAGAATGATAGATATTCAAAGTTCTCTTCCAAACGCACTTCATTTCTATCACCTTCTTTCTATAAGAAAATCTATTCTATCAGATGGAATACTATTGTGCTATATGAAATGATAAAGTGAATATTTTAGAAAAATCTGGAAAATCTTATGTAAACTGTTGCAAAGTGAAATCTACCGAAAACCAGAAGAGAAACTTACAATGTAACAGCAATATTATAAAAGACTTGATAACTCTGACCAATACAGTAATCTTCCACAACTCCAAAGGATTTATCATGCAAGATGCCATCCACCACCAGACAGAAAACTGTTTTTTTTCAGATTGAAGCATATTTTTATTTCCCTTTTTCCCTTTTTTTTGAGGGGGTGATGGTGGGGTAGGACACAGCTAATGAGGAAATTTCTTTTACATGTCTTCATATGTATAATGAGCATCATATTTTTGGCCTTTTCAGGGTGGGAAAGAAGATGAAAAGGAGAGAGAGAGAAAGAGAGAGAGAGAAAGAGAGAGAGAGAGAGAGAGAGAGAGAGAGAGAGAGAGAGAGAGAGAGAGAGAGAGAGAGAGAGAGAGAAAGAAAGAACTTGGAAATGAAAAGAGAAAGGAAAGAAAAAAATATTTTAAATCCATTCCAAAGTCTTACATTAGACTCCAGCCAATCACTCACTTTATCAATAAATAAGCCTTTTTTAGCCACCTGCTCTGTATCATGCACTAAGCTAGATACTGAAGACACAAAGACAAATATATGAAACAATCTCTTCCCTGAAGGAATTTCCATTCTATATGGAGAAACAAGCTGTACAAATATGACTACAAACAAACATATACCAACTAAATACCATAAAGTTGGGAGATGGACTAGAAGGGTACCAGCAGTTGGAAGAAAATCAAAAAAGGATGATGGATAAGGTAAAATCTGAAGAAAACTAGGGATGCTAAGCATCATAAGTAAGGAGAGTTCAGTTTATTCTAACCAAGTAGGACATTTTGTGTGAAGGATATGGACTATTGTACAATGAGCTTGATGGCAAAATGATCAGTTTATCTGGCCTAAAGAATGCCAGAAAATGAATAACATATAAGAAAGGCAGAGCTAGATCATGAAGGGCTTTAAAAGCCAAAAAGAAAAGTTTGTATTTTAACATCCTAGAGATACCAGGGAGCATAACAGTCGAAATGAGATTTAGAAAAATCAGTTTGGCTTCTGTGTGAACAAAAGAGAAGAGGAGCAAAGAAACCAAAACCACATTTCCCCATCGTGGTATCCAAGATGTCTCCACCTGAAAATGTCCAGTGATAGGATCTCACTTCCTTTTCAGGCAGCTCATTCTGCTTTTAGCAAGCTGCACAGAAGGCAAGAGAGAGAAGGAGGAGCGCTGAGAGTGGAAGCAAAGCTGATAGAAGAGGAGGAGTTATTTCTGGCCATTAAGATACATTTCTCCAGGAAAAGGATTATCTAAGTAATTCAAACTTGAAAATGAAAAGGGTACTCTGTCGGTGGATGTCTGGATCTGTGGATGTAGACTTGGACTCTTCTTCCACCCATTCATATGTTTATTCACAAATCATATGTTCCTAAGACAAGTATTTAATTCACTCTGTTTATCATACAGTTGAGCACCAGTATCTTCTTTGAGGAAGATAATGGTGCATTCGAAGTACACAATGTCATATCAGATAAACTCTAGTTCTTGGGAGCTATTTTGCCTGCCAGATATGAAGAGCTGACTTTCCAGAGCAACTGACAAACAATTAGAGCATTTTCCCTGGAAACCTGGCTAAAGGATCTTCCTGAATTTTTTTCCCCCCAACATCAAGGGGAGTCCATAAGGCAGCCATATGTGAGCACTTGGGAATGGGACATAAGACAAGCAGAATTCCACAGGCAAGCAATCAGAACATTATCTAGGAAAGGGCTCACCCTTCCATAACTCAGGTCAGATGTATAATTCATAACAGATGCATCTAGAAGGTGGGCAGCATGGAAGGGAGAAGGAAGCAGGTAGATACATTCCTAACTAACTGAACACAGGACAGGAACACGTTGGAATCCCTGGAGATGGAAGTAGTCCATAGCATTAATTCTGTACATGAATTATGAAGGTTCAGTTCCTACAGTCAGTAGGAGTCAATGATCTGGGATATTTTAAGGAATATCTGTGAATTCCATGCCATTTACAAAAAGAAAAACCAGTCTATGAAGTCTTGTTTCATTGGGTTGCAGAAAAATAGAATTATGGATTCAGAAGAGTTTTTTTTTTAATTTGTCATTCTGCTTTTAGGGTAAAAAAGAAAAGGGAGGGGGCAAAGAATGATAAAACAAGCTAGTATGCAACATTTAATCAGAAAAAAAAACAGCTTCCAGGTCATACCTTGAGTAATTTGAGAATTGAGAGAATTGATAGGTAGGGCAACCAACTAGAAAGATGTAACAGAAGGCCAGATCACAGGCAGAAGCAATGATAAGCATTAAATGTTAACCATGTAGGGGTAGCTAGATGATTCAAAGGACTAAGAGCTAGGTGGAGAGGCAGGAGGTCCTGGGTTCAAATCTGTCCTCAGATACTACCTCGCTATGTAACTTTGGACAAGTCATTTAAACCCCATTGGCTAGCCCTTGCTGCTCTTCTGCCTTGGAACACAGAATTGATTCTAAAATGAAAGGTAAAAGTTTTTTGTTTTTTTTTTAATGTTGGCTGTGCGCCAGGCATCATGCTAATACAAGAAAAAAGACAGACCTAGCCCTTAAGGAGATTAAGTTCAAATTGGGAGGAGATAATACAACAAAGGGAAGAAAAAGTGGAGAGGAGACACCCATGGTATATGGTGTCCGAGTCTAGGGAATCAGAAGACTATCCAGAAATTAGACAACCCGACTTCAAATCTTATCTCTGCCACTTACAACCTCTCTGACTTTAATTTCCTCACCTATAAATCAGAGTATGATGGGATAGATGACCTCAGAAGCCCCTCCTAGTCACCACAAAAGGGCTTTGGGTCATTTGCTGAGTAAGTATTATATTGCCAATAGAATGATGTCTTCAGCACTTTCTCAAAAAGTTTACTTTATTCCTAAATACATATGGGAAACTAGGCAACTAAGGGGGTTGGTGGATAGAGAGCTGTGTCTGGAATCAGGAAGACTCCTCTTCTTCGTTTCCAAATTAACTTCTTAGTCGTATGACCCTGGGCAAGTCACTTAAGTCTGCTTGCCTCAGTTTCCTCATCTGTAAAATGAGCTGAAGATGGAAATGGTGAAACACTCCAGGATATTTGACCCCCTCCCCCCAGGGTGATGGAGAGTTAGACATGATCAAAAAATGACTGAGTGACAACAACGCACATTAACTTCAAACCCCAAAGTGTAGAATCCCTGAAGGGAAAAAGAAGGCATTCAAGGAATGACCAAGAACTCAAAGCTCAGATGAGGAGTAATGATGGCATACTTGGGAGCATGAATAAATAATGAATAAATTTCACTAGGATTCTAACATCATAAATTAAGTCTTTATTGACAGTCAGTCGAATCTTCCAGCTCCTAACACCTAGCACTCCATTCTATTGTACAAAAGGACTTTGTTCTATGTGAGTTCAACACATGCAAGTTCAGGTATATGTGACTGACTATCAAAAAAAAAAAAAAGAAAATAGAGGCAGAAAAATACATGACATACAATTTTTTAATTACTTGCTAAATCCATGCTATTTCCCCAAGCAACATAAAGTCTCACAGCATTTTGCCCAGTCATCCCCATTCTCACTCTGAGAAATATTAATGTGAGTGAATTATATTGTTCTGAGCTAAATATTAGCTCTGGCATCAGTCTTTGTCCAGAGATCTTGCTTGTGACAATTCATGTCTGAGTCCAGGCAGTGCTTCTATTCTATTTTATTAACTATTCATTTTTTTTTAATCTTTTAGTCTCTATCTCAGAATCAATTCTAAAACAGAGGAGTGTTAAGAATGAGGCAATGGGGGTTAAGTGACTGACCCAGGGTCACATGCTTAGGAAGGGTCTGAGACTAAATCTGAACAGAGGACCTCCTGACACCAAGCCTGGTACTCTGTCCACTGTACTACCCACAGCTGACCCTAACACTGTTTCGCTATTAATAATGGTACCAAAGTTAAACTGTAGCTCTATGAAGCCAAAGAATTCATAAAGTACCAAGGGATATTTATATAAGAAATACTTATTAAATACTTATTAAATAATTTACAGTTTTGCACAATTTTCTGTTTATGTATTGGTCACATAAAATCAAGAGCTATTGTGTTTATTTTGTGTGACTATTTGTATATAATTATGTAGAAATGCATCTCTCCTTATTAAATATAAACTTTTTGAAGGCAAAGACTATTTCATTTTTGTGTTTGTATGCCCAGTGCCTTAAGGTTAACAAATGTGTGTTCTCTTCCCTGCCTTAGCTGCCTCTCCTTTATTATTATGAAACTGAGGCATAAATGCATAGTCTCATAGAGATCAAAGGCACCCGGAAGTCACTGGACTCAGAGCATCATAGAAGGGATCAGAGCAGCCACAACCAACTCATTCATTTTGTGAAGGAAGAAATTAAATCCGGGAAAGATGAAATAACTTGCCTAAAGTCACAGAATTAGTACATTACCAAGCCAAAATTTGACTCCAAATTGAATATACTTTCATTTGTGTCAAGTTCCTCCTCCAAGCCATTTATTCAAACTCCTGAATTTTACAAATGTAAAAACCGTGACCCAGAAAACAAAGTTATTTTTTCAAGGTAGTGTGTCCAGGGCCAGGACTGGAACTCAGATCTTTGGACTTCTTATCCAATGTTCATTCTGCTCTGCACCAGCTGGAGCTGACAGGCAGCTGCTGTGTCACTAAGACTGCAAAAATATGACATGTTTGTTCTTTGTCTATTGAGTCACTCTGTCCTAAGGTGGGGTGGGGATAGGGAAGGGGTGCTGCTCTGACATAAAAGAATAAGAAGTTTGTCATCAGGAGCTTTGGGAATTTCCCCCTCTGCAGTGAAGGAAAAATGCTTTACTGAGTCACCTTGATGCTGTGTAACATGTATAACATCCTTGACATTGTGACCTTCTAACCTTGAGAAGAACCAATTACCACAATAGTCGGAGGGTCTGACATGTTGATCTGCAAAGGGCAATAGAGGCCAACTAATCCAACTTCTTCATCCTATGAATAAAGGAACTGGAGTCCAGAGAGATTAGGCTCAGAGTCACACAGGAGTCAAGTAGCAAAGGACCCTGGTTTTCTGACTCCATGTCCACTCTTTCTTACTAGAGAATATTGACCTTGAACAGACAAAGCCAGGGAGGAAATACCAAAGATGTCCCACAAAGAATGCAGGGTATAAAAGAGGAAGGCAGAAATGGGAAAGGAGGAAGAATGGTTGAAAATAGCAAAAAAGAAACAGAATCTGAAAGAAGGAAAGGAGGAAGGGGACAGAGCCTGAGCAGAAGGCAAAGGACTATGTGAGAAAAAGGGAGGAGAGGCAGACAGCCTCAGAACAAGAAAAAAGAGACTACTGGGAAGTGCTAATTGAAAGGGAATATTAAGAGAGATGGGGGGCTACTCTCAGCAATGCAATGATCTGAGGCAAACCTAAAAATTTTATGATGTGGAATGTTATCCACCTTCAGAGAAATAACTGTGGGAGTCATCTTTCATGTCAATGTATTTTTTGGTTTTATTTGGGTACTTTGGTTATGTTTAATGGCTCTTACAACAATGACCAATATGGAAGTGTGTTGTGCATGACAATAAAAAGTGAAAAAAAAAAGAGATGGAACAAATAGGTTGTAGAGTGCATAGGGCATTAAATTTGGAATCAAAAAGACTCATCTTCCTGACTTCAAATCTGGCTTCAGGCACTTACTAGCTAAGTGACCTTGGCCAAGTCACTCACCTCTATTTGCCTCAATTTTCTCATCTGTAAAAAGTGTTGGAGAAGAACATGGCAAACCACTTCGCTCTTTCTGCCAAGAAAAGGCAAAATAGGGTCACATAGAAACTCAATGACTCAACAACAACAACAAAATGATAGAGTTGCAGAGAAGAGGTTAAGATATAAGAAGGGAGGAAGGAACAGAAGATCAGGGGCCCCAAAGTTCTTCCACCACTGTAGAGTTTTGAACTATCATTGTTATTGCTGTAATTATTATTACCTTCCATTTGCCCAGATACTTGTGACAAATCTAAAATGTCTTGCATTGCATCATTTAAGGGAGAACTATACAAGTACTTAATATTGAGTGGTTGATCAGATAAATGCTGGAGCTCAAAGCTGTGATCAGTCTCAGAGATCACACAGTCTAGCTTATCCCTAAAGAGCAGTTTCCTCTATAACAAGCCCGAAAACTGGTTATCCAGCTTCTCTCTGAAAATAAACTGTGACAGGGATATCTCTACCTCCCAAAGCAGCCCATGCCAGTTTTGTGTATCTTTAAGTGTAGATTTTTTTCCCTTAAAGTAGAAAAAGCATTGACTCTCGAGTAAGAGGAATTCTACCATTAATGAATTCTCAACCTTCCTAGGTCTCAGTTTCTTCAACTATAAAATGAAAGAATTGTTCTAGATCAATTAAAAAAGTCCTTTTCACTCTTAAAAAAAAAAACAACCTTCCTTATGTCTTAGAATCAGTGTAAGTATCAGTTCCAAAGCAAAAGAGCTGTAAAGGCTAGGGAATTGGGATGGAGTGATTTACCCAAGATCACACAAGAATATGAATCCAGATTTGAACCCAGGACCTCCTGGTTTTCAAACCTGGCTTTCTATCCACTGATCCTAGCCGTTCACCTTTCAACTCTTAATCTATGACCTTCATTCCTATGAGAAAGATCCATTTCTTTACTACTTCTACCCATTGTTCTTGTCCTGACCTGCTTCAGCAGGAGCAATCAGCAGAATAAGTCTAAAAGTTATCCACCCCAAAAGCCTTTCAGATCCTTGAAAATAACTGTCATGTTCATCTCTATGTCTTTTCTTCTCCAGGCAAGATAGCCCTTGTTCCTACTACTGATCCTCAGATGCTACAGTATCCCATCTTCTCATCAGCCTAGTCTCCTTTCTCTGGATGCACTCAGAGGAATGCAAGAGCTAGTTTTTCCTGTATTGGCTCTGGAGAGGCAATGGTTAATTTTCAATGTGAACATTTCCACCTCAGAAATCATCAAATGCTACAAATGTGGCTTGATTTATTGTTTTTCTGGTTGTCTAGACAATGTTAACATTGTAATGAAATTTAAAAGTATGTCTTCCATTTCAAAGAGCCAATTGTTCAATATTTTTACCAGCCCACTACTGAACAAGCTCCAGTTTGTCAATGCCCTCCCTCCAAATGACAGAGAGTGAAGGACTCCAAGCATGAACTGAAGGAAACTGGCTAAGGAGAGGACTGGTGTAGTCACCCAGAGGTTTACATTTTTGTATTGAGGTGATCAGGGCAAAAGGAAAACAAACTAGATGTTCTAAAATGTTTATGGCAGCTCTCTTTGGTGGCAAAGAACTGGACATTTGAGGGGACGCCCATCAGTTGGGATATGGCTAGACAAATGTTTGCATGCGATTGTGATGGAATACTATTGTGTCATATGAAATGACAAAAGCATTAATTTTGTAAAAATATGGAAAATGCTACATGAAATTATGAAAAGTGCTGTATATGTCTATGATAAATAGGAATAGGTAAGATGTAGAACTTTATATACAGCAACAATTATCCTTTGAAGAATGACTTGCTCCTGTCTGCCTCCACAGGGAGAGGTGATAAATAGAAATAAATAAGACATAGTTTTACTTACTTAAAAAAATGATATCGTTTTGTCTAATGATGTCTTCTCTAATGAGGGGAAGGGAGATGGGGAGAGCATTAACTGAATATCTTGATATTTTAAATGTTACAAACAGACAAATTATTTTTAAAAATAAAGTATCCTAGAATGCTCGCAATAGAAGGATCCCAATAGCAACCTACCCCACTAAAAAAAAAGTAAATCCACTATGTAACTCAAACCCCTGAGTCACTCTGTCAGAGTAAGTTCAGTAGTATTAGCCCAAAGTCTTTTTTTGTTATCAAAGCAATGACTTTGAATAGCAACTAGCTGAAAATTCCCCATGAGTCTTCTCCCTACTCCCTACTAGAATGAATTAGCACTCTTCTTTAAACAAAGCCTCCTCACTGCCTTCTCCCAATGCCTACTCCTATTCAATATGGATAAGAATCCAACAAAAACCCACTGGACTTTACTGGGTGTGGCTACTCTATTTCTTCTGTGGTATCAGGCCTGGATCCCAGCCAATCTGATCTATGTCCATCGTCCCTGTTGGCCCTTTATTATTGTAAGTATGACCACTCGAGAAAGCTGGCTTACTGTATAGCCTTATTGCTCCATAATTCCTTGAATTGGTCTTTGTTGTTATTTGATAAACTGAGAGTCTATTTAACAACCAGCTTTCTTAAAATCATGTACATATGACATACTTTTAATTTTAATCTGAATTATTAATATTTTCTCCATCATTTATAAAAGTCTAAATAACTAACAAAACAATAAATCAAGCCTTGACTTGTAGCATTTCTCAATATCCCAGGTATAAATGCTCACACCAAAAACTGAGCAATTAACTCCAGTCGATCCTTGTAACTTTCCTAAGACTGTTATGAAGATAAGGACTTTAAGTGCCAGGTAAACCAAATCCCTCATTTTTATAGATGGGAAAGCTAAAGTCAAGAAAGGGCCAAAGTGTTCCTCAGGTTAAGAATAAGCCTTATCACTTCTTCTTGAAAATGAGCAGCCCAGGCAAGTGACAGAAGAAGTATGGGAAGAAATGAGATATATCTATATACCTTGGGTTGGCAGTCATAAGTAAACAGGTCACCCCTTTTCCAACTAATCAGAAAAGGTAGACTTTGAAGAGAGCTCCCCAAAGCATTTATCATAAACCCAATAAGTAGCTTTCTCCTAAATTTTCAGATCTTTTAGAAAAATGTTTTTTTTTAATTTGAAATTTTCTCCAACAACTACCCCTTCCAATAGTGACTTTAAAAAAATGTTAATGAATTTGTTCATTTGGTGAAGGTGAAATTAAATACAGTATGACTTTAATGTGCTTTTATTTGGGGGGGGGGATAAATTTTATTTTATTAATTTATAATATTTTCCATGGTTACAAGATTCATATTCTTTCCTTGCCCTCCCCTAAGCCCCTTCCTGTAGCCAACGCACAATTCTTCTGGGTTTTACATGTGTCATTGATCAAGAACCATTTCTATATTAATATTTGCACTAAGGTGATCATTTAGAGTCTACATCCCCAATCATATCCCCATCGACCCATGTGATCAAGCAGTTGTTTTTCTTCTGTGTTTCTATTCCCATAGTTCTTCCTCTGACTGTAGATAGCATTCTTTCTCATAAATCCCTCCAAGTTGTCCTTAATCATTGCATTTCTGTTAGTAGAGAAGTCCATTTCATTCAATTGTACGACAGTGTATCAGTCTCTGTGTACAATGATCTCCTGGTTCTGCTTCTCTCACTCTGCATCAGTTCTTGGAGGTTTTTCCAGTTAACATGGAATTCCTCCAGTTCATTATTCATTTGAGCACAATAGTACTCCATCACCAACAGATACCATAATTTGTTTAGCCATTCCCCAATAGAAGGGCATTCTCTCATTTTCCAAATTTCTTCCAACATAAAGAGAGAGGCTCTAAATATTATTGTACAAATCTTTTCCCTTATGATCTCTTTGGCGTATAAACCCAGCAGTGGTATGGCTGGATCAAAGGGAAGGCAGCCTTTTAAAGCACTTCACGCATAGTTCCAAATTGCCATCCAGAATGGTTGGATCAATTCACAACTCCACCAGCAATTCATTAATGTCCCTATTTTGCCACATCCCCTCCAACATTTATTACTTTCCTTTGTCATCATGTTTGCCAACCTGCTAGGTGGGAGGTAGTACCTCAGAGTTGTTTTGATTTGCATTTCTCTGATTATAAGAGATTTAGAACACTTTTTCATGTGTTTATTGATAGTCCTGATTTCTTTTATCTAAAAATTGCCTATTCATGTCCCTTGCCCATTTATGAATTGGGGAATGGCTTGCTTTTTTGTACAATTGATTTAGCTCTTTATAAATTTGAGTAATTAGAACTTTGTCAGAAGTTTTTGTTAAAAAGAATTTTTCCCAGTTTGTTGCTTCCCTTCTAATTTTGGTTGCATTGGTTTTGTTTGTACAAAACCTTTTTAATTTAATGTAATAAAAACTATTTATTTTATATTTCATAATTTTTTCTAACTCTTGACTGGTCTTAAAATTTTTCCTTTCCCAAAGATCTGAAAAATATACTATTCTGTGTTTGCCTAATTTACTTATAGTTTCCTTCTTTATATTCAAGTCATTCACCCATTCTGAGTTTATCTTGGAGTAGAGTGTGAGATGTTGATCTAAACTTAATCTCTCCCATACTGTTTTCCAATTTTCCCAGCAGTTTTTGTCAAATAGTGGATTGTTGTCCCCAAAGCCAGGATCTTTGAGTTTATCAAATCATGATTTGCTTAAGGTAACTGACGCAAGCTATGCTCTTATCTCTCCATAGTTTATCACAGGTCAGTTACGCCAAGTCTATTCTACTAATTCTCCCTTCTGTCTCTTAGCCAATACCATATTGTTTTGATGACCACTACTTTATAATATAGTTTGAGAACTGGTACTACTAGGCCACCTTCTTTCACATTTTTTTTCATTATTTCCCTTGATATTATTGATCTTTTCTTCTTCCAAATGAACTTTGTTATAGTTTTTTTTTTCTAATTCAGTAAAAGTTTCTTTGTAGTTTGATGGATATGGCACTAAATATTCAATATGTTTTTAAAAAGAAAAAAATTAAATTTTAGGAGGGGAGGAAATTTGGCAGTTGGAAACAAGGTCCAGTAGATCAATGATCAAGCAACCATAGGGTCATAGAAAAATTAAAGCTAAAGGTACCTAGATCTTAGAGATTAATCAATCAACAAGAATTTATGTATAGGCAACTTGGTAGAACAGCTAGAGAACTTCCCTGAGACATAGAAGGACATATATTCAAGTCCAATGCAAAACATATTCTGAGTATGAGATTCTAGACAAGTTGCTTGACTTTTTAGTGTCCTAGGCACCCCAAGTGCTTACTATCAACCAAGCAGTGCTAAATACTTGGAGGATACAACCATAAACAAATCTGGTAGTCCATGCTTTCAAGTATCTTGCATTTTAATGGGGGAAAATAATACATAATGAATCAGCAGTGTATAGACTGCAGGGCCTGGAGCCAGGAAGACCAATCTTCTGGAATTCAAATCTGACCTTAGACTCTTACCAACTGCAAGGACTTGGGCAAGTCACTTAACCTCGTTAGCCTCAGTTCTGAGCTGGAGAAGGAAATGACAAAACTGTTCCAGTATCTCTGCCAAGAAATCCCCAATTTGGGTCACAAAGAGTCAGATATGACAAAAAAAAATACCTAAACAACAAAATAAAACATATAATGAAGAGTTGGAAAACTGGGAGGGAGGGTATGATTGTGGGTGTATGATGTGAAGATGACTGGGAATTACTATGGGGAGAACTGGGATGGATCAAAATAAAGCAAATACAGAATCCAGGACACTGAGGAGATTGTAAATTGCACAACAATTACTGAGCCTTATTGGTAGAGGGAGGGTACTTGGGAGTTTTCTAAGAAAATATAGAACTAGACCAATAACAGATTTCTACTCTGTGCCAGGCTAGGTGCTAGGTAAGAGCAAAGCAAAGACAGAAAAGTCAAGTGTCCCTGCCCTCAAGAATCAGGGTAGGAGGGTGGAGAAAGAATGTAGAATTCTTTGAAGTCCATTCTCCTTATTATTTTCAGATGAGGCAAATGAATGAATGAGTGATGGATTGGTAAAATGATTTGCTTAAGGTAACTGACACAAGCTACGCTCTTATCTCTCCATCTCTTACTCTTCACTCAGTCTCCAGAATCATCTGGGAACTCTATAGACCACTGATTGTAGGTGAAGTTAAAAAATGTCATTAGGCACAATGGAGAGGGGAAAGGGAGCAGCTCCATCAGAGTCCCTCTGCCTTTCTAGTAACAAACTCTGGGGGTGGGGAGAAGGGCAGCACACATAGCCACAGAGAGCACTTTGCTTGAAGTCTTTGGCACCCGTGCCATAGGTTCACCTTCACTGCTATAGACCATCTGCCTATTCTCTAGCTCAGCTGCCAACTCCATGGTCTACCAAGCAGGGACAGGATTCCTCCACTTCAGTGCTTAATGACTTGGATAATAGATGTATTATTCTTTATGAAGCATTAGCTGTTCTGATGTATGATCTAAGCTGCTGCTTGATCAGGCTGATCAGGCTGAAGGTGATAACAATGCCTCATTGTTTTGAGATCACAGAGGTGAACTTGGAGACCAAGAGCTTACTCCCACCCTGGAGTGACTTCAGTGAGACTTTTAACACCAGAAGAAACACACACTTAGACAGGCACCCACACACAGAGGCTATTTGCAATTCCAGGAATTATAAAACCAGCTCTAGTTTCCTAATGTCCCAAAGAGAGTTCTTGTCAAGCATTTTATCTCTGGTTTTATATTAATAGGAGAACCTGAGTCATGCTGGTCATCAGATAACAGATGCCTAGACTTGGTATACACTAAGGAATCCTCTAAAAAGCTCTCTCTTGTGTCTTTCTCCTAGCCTTTTGTCAGCATAATTCACTTCAGGGACCTTGAATTTATTCTGGAGGTAGCCCCAAGGATTTTGTGCCTGTGTTCCTTCCAGTAAGAAATATAAGTAACCCATGAAGTAATCATGGCACAAGGACTTTGTGTATGTGTGTGTGTGTGTGTGTGAAATACTTTTAATGCACAAAATAAAATATGTAGGAAACCAATTGGCTAAGATCCTAGTTATATAGCTTTAAGGGACACAACTCTAAATTTAGAGTGAGAAAGATCTGAATTAAAATTCAACCTCAGTACTGTACTAGCTATGTGATCTTGGAAAAGTAATTTAATTTCTCTTTGCCTTAATTTCCATATCAATATATTGATAACATCTACCACCCAGAGGTGTCATGAGAGAAAAAAAACCTATTTTTGCTAATGCTTTGCAACCTTTAAAATATTACATAATTGCTATATTACATTTATTTACCTTTTTCTTTGTATTTATTTAGAAGTTGGGTCACCCAGGTTAGAAATTCACAAGTCACTGTACAATCCTGATTGACATAGAAACTTTGACCTACTCCTTTTTCAGTCTGAACAGGTTTTCCCTTTCTCAAGACAGTCTTGTAGCACCCTGCTCTCCTGGACTTACCCTATTGGTATAGATAATTCTAAATTAATTTGTTTGTTTGTTACATTAATATTTTTGGGTATTCCCTTCCCTCCCCTCCCCACACTAGAGGAAACATCATCTGAAAAAATTTAAGTGTATATATAAAATGGTGTTGCTTAATTCTATGCATTAGTTCTTTTTCTGGAAGTGAACATTTGCATGTTATACTTTAAACAATATTTCTCACTCTGTATAAAATGTTCTCTTGGTTCTGGTCACTTCAGTTCATTTTATTTTAGGTAGGTCCTTCTGTGTGTATGTGGTTTTTAATTAACCTGCTCATCATTTCATATGGCACAGTAGTATTCCTTCACAATCATATGTTTGAGCTTGTTTAGTCATTCCCCATCTCTTCAATTTCCAGTTCTTTACCACCATTAAAAGAGCTTCTATGAATATTTTAGTAAATATAGATTATTTTCTTTGTCCCCTGATCAATATAGGAAACAAACCTAATACTGGTATATTGTTGAGTCAGAAAATATACACAGACATAAATTTGCGGGCATAATTCCAAATTGTTCACCCAAATGGTTGGATCAATTCACAATTCTACCAACCGTGTATGTGTTCCCATTTTTCCACATCCCCTCCAATATTTGTCATATTGTCCTTTTATTATCTTCACCAATCTATGTGAGATGATGTGAGATGTGAGATGAGTGGCTTTTATTTGCATTTCTCTAATTAATAATGATTTAAAATGTTTTTTCATATGGTTATATATATCTAAATAATGTATATTTATTTATATACTGATACATATATCTTTGATTTCTTCATCTTTTGGCCACTTATCAACTTGGAAATGGTTCATATTCTTATAAATTTGGCAAATTTTTACAAATTTTTCTGTATATTTCAGATATGAGGCAATCTTGTAGAAATTATAGACCAATATCTTCCACCATTACCAAAATAAGAATAAAATGGATACACTAGACATAAAGGGAGATATCATAAACAAATTATAACAAGGAGCTTTTGACCTATCAAATTGATGGATAGAGGAACTTTTTAATTAAAAAAGAGAAAGACACTCTACAAGGTGCTTTGCACAAAATAAGCACTTAACCCAAATGTCCAAACTTTGGAGGCATGAATGTGACAAAAAAAGTTGCTGGGAAAACTGGAAATTCACTTGACAGAGGCTAAGCATAAGCCAACATCTCACAGATAAGGTCAAAAGAAGTACATTAGAAAACTGCACTTTAAAAGAACTTCAGTGTACCACCCAATACCTATCAGATTAGCAAATATGATGGAAAAAGAAAAGGGCAAATGCGGGAGAGAATGTGGAAAAATAGGGATGCCACTGGAGATGGTTGAGTTGTGAGCCCAGCCAATCATACTGGAGAGCAATTTGGAATGATGTCCAGAGTGCTAGAAAACTGCATACTCTTTGGCCCAGTAATACCACAGTTGGGACTACGTACCCAGGAGATCAATGAAAAAGGGAAGGGACATGGATACACAAATTAAAAATACTGACAGCAACTCTTTCATTGAATACGGAATTAAGAGGACACCGATTGAGTGAGGAATGGCTGAACAACTGGTGACATAGGATTGTGATGGGAAAAATTAAAAGGCATAATTTCAGGAAAACTTAAGTGAACTGATACAAAGTGAAGTGAGGAGAACCAAGAGAATATTGCATACTGTAATGGAGAACATAGTAACACTTACTAACTTTGAAAGCCTCAGCTCCTCTGGGAAGACACTGATCCTAGCCAACTCCAAAGGACTTGATGAAAAATGCTGCCCAGTTCCAGAGAAAGAATTGATGGAGTCTAAGTGCAGATTGAAGCAGAATTTTTTTCACTTTATTTTTTCATGATTTTTTTATACCTTGGCTAATATGGAAATATATTTTGAATAACTTCTCATGTATAATTGATATAATAATACTTGCTTTCTCAATGAATGGGGAAGGGGCTGAAGGGAGGGAAAGGCTTTGGAACTCAATTTTTAAATGAATTCTTTAAAATAAATTTTATATATACATACATATTGAAAAGACAAAAAAATTAAAAAGAGAAAGAAAGCATTGTGATTATTTTGACTACATTAAATTAAAAGGGGGTTGTAAAATAAAACTAATGCTGCCGAGATTAAAATGAAAGTAGAATATCTGGGGGGAAATCTTTAGATTTAATTTTGATACCTAATCTGCTTCAGCTCAACTTTAGTTCAGAATTCCCTAACCCAAATGATCAACCAGACTTAGTTTCCCCTAATAGCACAGATTATAGTATTATATCATCACTCAACCAAACCTCTCATTTTACAGCAGTGACTTACTCAATATTATAGAAATGGTAAATGATTAGTGGGGTTTGTTCCCAGGCCAGCTGACATTAAATCCAGTCATTGTATTACCTCATTTTGAAAAATTGGTAAAGTGGGCCATATAGAAATTTAACCCCAAAAGACATGAATCCTATTTGGAGAAGAGAATATTGCTGATTAATATGACTTGAACATGACCAATAAACCACATGTACAAATTAATGACACTCTTTAAACCCCTTTCTAATACTTAATAAAGTCATTGGTTTATTGGCTGAGAGCATCCCTAACTTTCTTCACTGTTACTCATGCATTCACAAAGGACATTATGGTTTCCTTTGTGGTTTCCAAAGAACAGATGTCTCAACACTTTGCAGTTGATATGACCCAAGTTATGAATAGAGTAAGCTGATATACATTGCGCCATAGTGTCATCTGAAATGGACTAGCACGCAAACAAGTACTCCCGCAGTATGGAAGTGCTAGCGTGTGTAGTATATCATTTGGGAAAGATAGAAATCCTGCTTCACTGTGCCCCAACCTGGTGGCCATCCCCTCTGTTAGAATGAAAGAAGGTGACTCAAGGGAATCTCAGGCAAAAGGCAGATTAATAGAGGAGTGAGCATTGTGGAGTGGAGGAAATTCAATTTGACTAATATTTATTAAATGCTTGCTTTATGTTAGCATATATTATGCATATATTAGATGCTGGAAATACAAAGAAAGAGGAGAAAACCTAAAATGTTCCTTGCCCTCAAGGAACATAAATATCCTATTGAACTAAATAGAACACGTAGCATCTTAGTCTCAGCTTTATCTGTAATTAGCTATAGGACTAAGCAAGTCATCTCATCTCTCTGAGTATATTACTTCTGAAAAATGAAAGAAGTGGACTAGATGACCTACAAGGTCACTTTCAGAAATAAAGTTGAATGATTATATTTCCTTTGAGCATATACTCTTTCTATGAAAGCGTGGGTCTAGTACAAAGACATCCTATTGTGTCTTTGATCACCTCCAGGTCAGAAGTGACTGACTTTGAGCTTCAGTCTGCTATAAGATGATCTTCTGAGGTGTCTTATGTCCATTTTACCTTGAGGTTGATCCTGGAACCTCCCAAGCATTCTCAGTCTGAAAATGACATTTTAGCCCAGAAAGGGGACAAGTGGAAGCATTCCCATTGTTGCATCAAGGGCTGCTCATGGATAAAAAAAAAAAAAAAGAATAGGTGCCTTTTGTGGTTACTCAGCTTGGAAAATTGGAGCAAAGAGGTCTTAAGTAAAGGTCCCTTCTTTGTGACTCAATTTCTATTCCTAGTGGAATCTCCATTACCTTCAGTCTTGCTTCTTGATCTTAGAATCCTTGACTTCCTTCAAGATCCAGCTTAAAGCCACTATCTTTAGGAGACCTTTCTGAATCCCCTAGCTACTGGTACATCCTTTCTAAGGTTGCTTTCCATCTTATGATAGAAAGATAGACAGATAGATTTAGATAGATGAATCTTATAAGTACTTACCTCCATACATATTATTTCTTCCATTAGAATAAGGGAAGGTCCTTGGGGCAGCTAGATAGCACAATAGATCGGGTATCAGGCCTAAAGTCAGAAAGACCTGGGTTTGATTCTGGCCTCAGACACTCCTACCTGTCCGACCCTTGGAAATTCACTTAGCCCCAATTGCCTATCCCTTTCCACTCTTCTGCCTTTGAATAGATACTTGGTATCCATTTTAAGATAGTAGGTAAGGGTTTAAAAATTTTTTTAAGAAAATAAGCTTCTAGTTGGACATTGATGAGTCATGTAACAATGGGAAAATATTCTAAACTAATTAATTAAATAAAAATTTTCAATAAAAAATAAAACAACAGTTGACAATAAAAAAGAATATAAGTTCTTGGGGGAAAGGACTGTTCCTACTTTGTCTTTGTATCCCCAGCCTTAGCACAGTGCCTGGCACACAATAGCCATTTACTAAATGCATGTTAATTTATTGATCTTTTCATGTTTAGTGTCAGGGATACTATTGATTAAATTTCCAAAGAACATGAATACAATTATAGTAAGTATCTTACTGGTGGGATATTTTAAGAAGACCACAAAGTACCAGAAATGCCCTAAATATCCTCTTCTATTTAGCCTAAAGTTTCCTTTTCTCCTTTATTCATGTAGGGAACCACTGTGGAGGGTACACAGATGAATAAAACAAGATCCCCACTGTCATGGAACTTAGTTTATAGTGGGAGGACTTTCACAAGTTATCACATAAGGTAAAGTGTGGATTAAGAGCTAACACATATAGTGTTTACTATATGCCCAGGCGTGTTCTCTTTCAAATTTTCTTCAATTTTTTTCAATTTGTTTAATTGTTTCCCTCTATCTCATGAAGTTGTTAGCTTCTGTTTGTCAAATTTTAATTTTTATGGGGCCATTTTTTGAGACATTGTATTCCCTTTTTTAGAGGGTTGTCTTCCTGTTTGAGGTATTGTATTTCCTTTTTTGAGAAACTTTTTTCTTCAGTAAGCTTTTGTTCTAAACTGATGACTTTTTCCTGTTTCTTTTCATAAATTTCTTGTTGGTTGTTTTTCTAGCATTTTTAGAGTTCTTTCAGGAATTCATTTTGTGCCTGACATTGTTTCACATTTTCTTTTGAGGTTTTCATTTTGTATTGCTGTCCTCTTCTGAACTTTTATTTTGGTCATCTCTCTTGTTGAGATATTTTTTCTAGCATCAGACTTTTTCTCTGTCTTTTGCTTATTTAGGTTTTTTTTTCCTTGACTTTGTCTATATACTGAAGCTTAGCTCCATTCCTGGGGTGGAGGGAGTACTGTCCCACACTTGTACTATGCCTGGGGATCAGCTCTGCTTTCTTAGTCGCAAGACTGGGCACTCTACTAAGAAATGCACTAAGGAGGTAGGAGTTTCGTCAATTCCATTTTCAATATGAGTTGAAAACCAACTCATTTGTATTTATGCTCTAAGTTAATTAACAGCAGCCTACGATGCTCAGGCTCAAGCTTTGCTTAAGCTAAATATAAAGTGGGAAAAGAGCTAACTCAACCCAACTCAGTGCTGAGGCAAGATCTCCTTGACCCCTCTGTTCCCATCCTTCTCTATCCATATGTTCTATAAAAGCCCAGTGGCTGGTCAGTGAACAAATCTACATAAACTCATATGACTTATTTTGTACTAAATATGGAAGAAAGGTTAAACTCAGAGCTTTGGAAAAAGCAGAGGCTATCCACCACCATAAAAGGAACTAACAGTGTCTATAAATGCAGATTGAAGCCTTCTATTCTTCACTTTATTTCCTCTATGAATTTTTCTCTAGTGTAATATATATCTTCTTTAAAATATGGCAAATATGGGAATATATACTATATGATAACACAAGTACAACTTATATTATTTCCCTGCCATCTTAGAGAGGTGAAAGGGTGGGAGGGAAGAAGAAAACATGGATCCTAAAATGTCAGAAAATCATCATTAAAAATTGTATTGCCATATAATGTAGAAAAAAAATTAAATTTAAATTTAAAAAGAAGAAAGAAAAGACAGTCACCAAACATACAACACGTTACCAATCACATTTGCTCGCTTTTAACTCTAGTTTTTGTACCTCAGTAATTATACTTCAGTCCTCTAAGACGTCAAATACCCAAATATGACTTGTTTCATTCAGTTCAAAGTAGTGGACATATCACTCTTTAAAAGTAAAACACAAAAAGTGATAAAAAATAATAATAACATCTTGTCAAGTTTCCAGAAGCCTTCTAAAGTAGGCAAAATCCCAGCATCATGAGCCCCCTAAAAGAAGGTCTGTGATGTCTTGGCTTCAGTCTCCCTGGTCTCACCTTGTTCTGTAAGTTCTTGGCAGTTATTATAAACAAGACCTATGAAATCTCAAATATCCAAATCTTATTTCTTGGTTTATTCTGCCCAAAGTAGTGAACCCTGCATCATCTAACAGATACACTTAAAAAATACAAATAAAATAAGCTTATCTTGGCAGGTTTCTAGGAGTCTTCTGAAATGGGCAAATACCAGTAGCACCATGGTCTCCCTTCAGGTGAGACTGGTACCGCGCCTCTTCCCCACTGGCCTCTGCTCATTCTTTTTTTTTTTAAACCCTTACCTTCTGTCTTGGAGTCAATACTGTGTATTGGCTCCAAAACAGAAGAGTGATAAGGGCTAGGCAATGGGGGTCAAGTGACTTGCCCAGGGTCACACAGCTGGGAAGTGTCTGAGGCCAAATTTGAACCCAGGACCTACCATCTCTAGGGCTGGTTCTCAATCCACTGAGCTACCCAGCTGTCCCCCTCTGCTCATTCTGCTCATCTGCACTTTCCATCCCAAGTCTAGTCTGCAACAAACTTCTTCAAATGAAGAGAGTCTGTGCTTCCTGACAAGACCAGGGAAACTGGTTTCAGGGAGCTGCTCCATGCTTTGCACTGTTCACATGAATATCAAACAGACCACCTTTGCAAGACTTCTAGAAATGAAACTCATTTTTAGGTGTTTGCCAGCTGCAGGAATCTGGATAATCAGGGCTGTTGCCATTCCTAGCCAGGCTCCAGGGAGCAGAATAATCTGTCAGGCTTCCATAATGAGAATATTATTTCAGTGCTTCTAAAGGCCAATGACTTTGTCAAGGGAGGATAGGCTCTCTTTCCCTGGGGCAGACACACTCCTCCACAGCCCGACACACAGTTTTTGTGAATTGCTGTAGACAAAAAGTGAGATGACCCGGCGCCCAACTTCTCAGTGAGGACAGACACACAGTCCAGCACCAAGCCCTTCCACGAAGCCTTCTCAGCCTGGCCTCCTGCCAGCACAACCTTCGAGAGCCCCAGGTCACCTCTGTGCCATGATGGTGCTCCAGTGTAGGCTGTGAGTTTTAGAATGAGGATACTATCGTCTCTTAAAATCATAATCCACAGAGTCTAAGAGAACTGTTTTCTTCCATTATACAGTTCAGCACTCTGCTTTGTTGCAATGCCCATCTGTTATAGAAATGACCAACTTGTCTCTAACCTCTTCAACAGAAACAAAATAAATACCATTTTAAAGGTGTTTTACTAAGTGATTCTGTAAACCCTTTTTTGAGCAGGGATTGACTCTTCTCTTGTAGTATTTATAACCTCAGCTTTTAGAGAAGTGCCTGAAACATAGTAAAGCAAGGAATAAATGCTTGTTGATAGATAGATTGGAGAGAGAAGGTATGGATTGGATTAAGTGGCCACTGATGTCCCTTCCTAGTCTAGATCTCTGTGCATATGAGATTCTGTTATAACATTCAACCATAGATGTTTATTTAAAATGTTAGCTAAGGGGGCAGCTGGATGGCTCAGTGGATTGAGAGCCAGACCTAAAGACGGGAGGTCCTGGGTTCCAATTTGGACTCAGACACTTCCTAGCTGTGAGACCCTGGGCCAGTCACTTAACCCCCATTGCCCAATTCTTAGCACTCTTCTGCCTTAGAATCAATACATAGTTTGATTCCAAGACAGAAGATAAGGGTTTTAAAAAATAATGATAAATAAAATAAAATAAAATTTTAGCTAAATGAGTAAAACATCAACCTACAAACCAGAGAGACCTGAGTTCAAGACCCAATTCTGATACATACTGATTGCATGATTTTGGGCAAGACACTTCACCTTTAATTATGCCAGACAACTCTCTATGATTATGAGTTTTTTTGTTTTTAATTTTTTTTAAATCTTTACCTTCTCCATTCGTGTCCAAAAAGCAGCAAGGGCAAGGCAATCAGAGCAAAGTGACAACACACAGTTAAGAAATGTCTGAGATCAGATTTGAACCCAGGTCTTCCCAAATCCAGGCCAATGTGTTACCTAGTTGCACCTAAGACTCTAAGCTTCAGTGAAGGTATCTGTAGACATAATTTTTCAATCTGTGAATTTCTGATGCCACTAAAACCTCAGGGACATTCTTATGTGCAAGGCATCAGTTACAGAAATAAATACAATGAGATTTCAATCCAGAAAGAGCTGGTCATCTACTTGTGGGATAATGACTTACCCTGGTTGTAGGGGGCACCTAGGTGGCCAATGAAAAGAATGCCAGGCCTGGAATCAGGAGGACTTATCTTCCTGAGTTTAAATCTGTCCTTGGACATTTACTAGCTGTGTGACCCTGAACAAGTCACTTCATTCTATTTGACTCCATTTCTTCATCTGTAAAATGAGCTGGAGAAGGAAATGATGAACCACTCCAGTATCTCTGCCAACAAAACTCCAAATGGAGTAAAGGAGAATAAGACACAACCAAAATGATTGAATGATAGGGCTGGGCAAGTTATTATATCTCTCTGTGCCTCTAAGACCTTCTCTAAATTACAAAGAAGGTGCCAACCTGTCAGGAGAGAGCATTTCCTCACACTAGAGTTCCCAGTGTCAACACAGGTCTAGTCCCTATGACTATATCTATATTTATGGCACCATGATAAAGGTTCTGCTTCTGGTTCTCTAGACTAAAATGAAAAAAATGAATTAAGCTCATACTCTATGCTAAGCACTATATTAAAAGCTTTATAATATTATCCCATTTAATCCTCACAACAATCCTGGGAAGTAGGTGCCATAATAATAATAATAATAATAATAATAATAATAATCCCCATTTTTTTTCATTGAAGAAACTAAGGCAAACAGAATTTAAGTAACTTCCTCAGGGTCACCCAGCTAGGAAATGTCTGAAGCTGGATTGGAAAACATTAAGATTAAATGTCTAAGATTAGATTAGATCCTGACTCCAGACCCAGTGCTCCATATGTACTGCCCAGACCCTTTGCCTTCATCCAAGAACAACCTCAGTGACCTCCTTCTTCCATTAGAATGTAAAGTTCTTTGAGGGCAAGAGATGCCTTTCTTTAAAATATATATTTCAATATTTCCCAATTATGTCAAAAATTTAACAACCATTTTTTTAAAGTTTTTGAGCTCCAAATCTCATCCTCCCAGCCTTTTCCCACCTCTTGAGGAAGCAAGAAATAATCAACCAAGTGAAATTATGCAAAACATATTTCCATATTAGCCATGTTGCAAAAGAAAACACATACAAAATCAAGAAAAATGAAGAAGGGGGGAGAGTGTGCTTCATTGTGCATTCAGGTCATGAGTTCTCTCTCTGGAGGTAGATAACATTTTTTCATCAAGTGTCCTATGGACTTGTCTTGGATCATTGCCTTGATCAGAGTAGCCAAGTCTTTCATAGCACAGTTGAACTCTGTTACAATCTTGCTCTTACTGAATATAAATTTCTCCTGGTTCTGTTCACTTTACTTTGTATCTGTTCATATAAGATTCCCCAGGTTTTTCTGAAGCCACTCTGCTCATCATTTCTTACAGCACAACCGCATTCTCTCATAATTGTATAACAAAGGTCATTCAGCTAGAAAGGCATAAGGGCGCTCTCTCTCTCTCTCTCTCTCTCTCTCTCTCTCTCTCCCACCACCCCCTCTCTCTGGCTTATATTAGTTTCCCCAATCCTTAGAATGATATCTGGAACACAGTAAATACTTAACAAATGGCTATTGAAGACTATAGAAATGTGAAAATAAAGTATGGGTTCTTAACCTTTTCTGTGCCATGGACCTCTTTGAAAGTTTGATAAACAAATCTGGCCTCAGATACATCTTAGATGTGGGTCCCTGGGCAAGCCACTTATCCCCATCTGCCTACCCCTTAATTTAATAATTGAAAGTTAGAATTTAATGGGGAAAATACTTTAGTAAAATAATTAACCAATTAAATTAATAAAAATTAATAAAGTTAATTTTTAAAATAATTAATAGTAAAAAATAATGTAATGTATCCCATACAGGTTCAAAGACTATCATATACCCCTCCCCATATCTAACCCATTGACCCCTTTGAGGACTACATTGAATCAGCAGATGACATACAGCCTGGAAACTTTCTCTGGAATGGCAGTTCCAAATGGTAGCTGGGTGACTGGGTAGGACATTTAATTACTTTGAAATTGTTTCTTCATCAGTAAAATGGGGACATAGATACCTAAACCAATGACTCCACAGAGTTTTTATGAGGAAAGTGATTTGTAGGAGCAACTAGGTAGGTAGATAGCTGTGTGACCCTGAACAAGTCATTTAATCCCAATTGCCTAGCCTTGAACATTCTTCTGCTTTGGAATCCTAGTATAGATTCTAAGATACAAAGTAAGGCTTTTAAAAAAGTGATTTGCAACTTTTATTCATTATATCAGTATGAGCTATTCCTAGTTTCTAGAAGAAACTCTGCTTTTCCTTAGAAACAATTGGCACCATTTTTCTTAGAGGAGGGATTTTTCAAATCCAAAAGGGGGGGTTGGAAATGATCAAATAAAATAATGTTTAAAAAAATCCAAAAAGGGGGAAGGAGGAGAGACAAGGAAAGCTTCAGAGATAAGATAGCATTTAACCCCAGGCTTTGTGAAGTGTCATGAAGTCTCTCTCTATATAGCATATAGTAGTATCCTTCTTTGTCTCACCCACAATGTCTTGCTTATTGAAAATAGTTTCTTAGAAGCAGCCAAGTATTGTAGTGGATAGAGTGATGGATTTGAAGTCATGAAAACCAGAGTTCAGATCTTGCCTCAGATGCTAACCGTGTGACCCTGAGCATCTTCACTCAGCCTCATCTCTAGAATGGAGATAACAATAGCACCTACCTTTCAGCATCAGTCAGGATCAAGTGTGAGAACATAAGTAAACAGCTTTGCAAAACTTAGTACTATATAAATCCAAGCTATAATTCTTTATTTTTATTTTAAATATTTTATTTTTCTCCAATTATATGTATTAACAATTTTAACATTTGTTGTTTTTTATAATTTTGAGTTCCAAATTCTACCCCTCTCCTCCCTCCTATCTGACATGGTAAACAACATGATATAGATTTTACATATGAAATGACATTTTTAAATTTCCATATTAGTCATTCTGTGGAAGAAAAACAAAAATTAAAAACAAAAAAATGACGAATATGAAATACAATATGTTTTGTTCTGCATTCAGACTCCATTGGTTCTTTCTCTGAAGGTAGTAGGTATTTTTCATCATGAGTCCTTTGGGACTGACTTAGATCATTGAATTTCTGAGAATAACGTAGTCTTTCCGAGTAGTATATCATGTAATATTGCTCTTACTCTGTACAATGTTCTGGTTCTGCTCATTTCACTTTTCAAAAGTTCATAGAAGTCTTTAAATATTTTTCCCCAAATCCTCCTGCTACGCATTTCTTAAACAACAATAGGATTACATTACAATCATATATCACAACTTGTTCAGTCATTCCCCAATTGATAGGCATCCCCTCAATTTCCAAATCTTTGTGAACACAAAGAGCTGCTGTAAATATTTTTGAGCAAATAAGTACTTTCTCTTTTTTTAATGCAGGTTATTAGTATTACTGATAGACTAATCCCTGGCAACCCACCACTCTCCCATCGATGGATTCATTGCAAGAACTGTTAAACTATATAACATGAGGTAGAGAAGAGTTGTTCAATCTTCTTTCTGTTAAGTCTTTAACAGCAGCTTGGTTATTCATCAGTCTGGTATGGCTTAAGTTGATTTCCACTGGAAACAGATGTGAGAGTCAGCATGGAAGAGACTAGAGAGTTGGCCTTAAGGACATCAAGTCCTGCCTGATTCTGCCATATACTTACTGGCTATGTAAGCCTAGCAAGTCACGACTTGCTATAGATAATTCTCTAAGTTGCTCTCTGTGCCACAGACAACTCTCTAAGACTGTATGTTGCAGAGAACGTGCCAGCTTGCACGAGGTAGGAGTGACTCTCATTAGGGAGTTCCCTGTATCAGTAAATTAAGAGGTCTAGTTCTTGTCCCCTCTCCTGTTGCTGGAGGCATAGCAATGGCCCAGATCTCCTTTTAACTTTCCTCCCAGACATCTAATTCCAGGTAATTTGCCTACTGCTTAGAGCCTCAGGGAATCACCACCATGTCTCAATAAGCTAGAACATTGACTCATTAAAATCTACAATGGCTCTGGGCCAGGCAGATCTCTTGTTTTTCTTCAGGTGCCATGAAATCACACATAATGTTCCTGGCAACAACCCCAGCCAGTGTTTTCCTGGTGGGATGAATGAGGGTCTAATGAGCCTATCAGCTGATTCTTTTACAAAAGGAATAGTCACAGCTGGGTCAGAGGTAACCAACAAGGAATGTCAGAAGGAAATGGTTCAAAACATGCTTTTGTCCTGTTTGATGGCTATTATGAAGGACAGAATATTTTATGCTAGAAATAGCTTATAAGTAAAACAAAGCTATTAGGAAAACAGAGTTTAGACACTAGAGGATGGATACTAAAAATCTGCCATTCTATCTCTCAAAGGAACCAGTGGCTAAAAAAGATAGCTCCCTTAAGTAGTTAGTCATGTTGTGAAACCTATCTCTTTTTCCTACTTCTGACCTCATAGTGACAGGAAATGAGGAGGCAGTAGAAGCAGGGGCCTATGTATGAAGATGGGTGAAAGGATCTGGGTTGTTTAGTTTGGATAAGAGATGACAAGATTCCAGATTTGGAACTAAAAGGGACTTTACAGGTCATAGGAGCCTAGATAAAGAACCAGAAAGGACCTCAGACATCATCTAGCCTAACATTATCATTTTAGAGATGAGGAAACTGAACCCCAACAAGATTAAATGAATTGTCCAGGGTCACCTAGGACATGAATTCCAACTCGAGTTCACTCACTCTGAATTCAGAACCCAGAGGCAGACAAGAAATCTTCATTCAAATGTGTGAAAAGAAATCCAGTTGGAATAAAGTTTTTTTCTTGCTCTCTCTGACCCTAAGGGGCAGAAATAGTTGTAGAGTTACAGTTTTAAACTTCATGCAAGGAAGAAGTTTCCTAACAATTGGGCTTGCCCAAAAGTCCAATAGGATTTCTTGAGAAGAAATTATTCCCTATCTCCAGATTTATACAAGTAGAGGTTAGATGATTTTTATTTATGGTCACTGTAAGAGGGTTTCCTGTTCAAGTATAGGCTAGACCTTTTAACCCCTGTGGTCTCCTCCAATTCTGAGATTTTTCTGATTCTATTTTGTTCCTATTCTAAGAATACTCCCTAAGGACAGAAATGGATGAATCACATGCCTGGGTAGACCCATACACTGGTTCACGAGTCCTAACCATGAGTCTCTTTAACCATTTTCATGAAATCCTAAACATAAACAAAGGCTTCTTAACCTGGGGTCTATGAATTGATTTTAGAAGTCTATGAAGTTGGATAGAAAAAAAAAAAACTGACATCTTTTCCCAACACAATTGACTTCCATTTCCTTCTTCCATTATATCTGGCTCTTTGTGACTCCATTTGGGGTTTTCTTGGCAAGGATACTAGAGTTGTTTGCCATTTGCTAATAGCCCCTGAATTGAGCCCCAAACTTCCAACTAAAACATGTTTTAGAAAAAGGAAGGAGGATTCCTCCAACCAGCAAGCTTGTTAGGTGGTTAAAAGTCTACAAGGTACTTAGAAACAGCCCCAGAAGATATTGTATCCATGATTCAAAACCAGCATTGATCTTTCTGTTCCTACAAGTAGTTTTACAAATGGCAAATCAACCCATTAAAACCATTGATTAATAGCATCATATTGATTCCAGACATAAGTCAGTCCATTACAGGTTTCCTTTAATTGAGCAATAAACCTGGGAGATAAAGAGCTCATTAACTAAAGAAAGTGCTGACTCTGCCATCTGAATAGAATTGAAACTCTTCCTCTCTTTCTCCCTTTTAATTACTCTTTCAATAATAATCCAGAAGATAGCCAAACTCAGCAGTGTTCAGACAGGCCCAGAAGACTAAGAGAAGACATTGTCCTATCATGAACAACACCTTGTAGCTTTGTAGATTCAATAACTTAGATCACAGTCTCTTACTCACAAGCTTGAATTAAATTTCTCTGATGGAAATTTCTCTCCATACCAAGTCCCCCCAATGGGCATCAGTGAAGTGATGATGATGGAAGGGCTTCTGATTCTTTCAGACCAGCAGAGGGCTCCTTGGTGCACTGCAGCAGCAATTAATGCTCATGGTTAGCCTATAGCTTCACAGGCAACAACTTGAAATGGAGATGTCCATGAATTAATTTGATTCATGTGGCCAAATCATCCAGATAATTCAAATCAAGGGCCTCTGTTGTGGAAGTTTCTGGCATTGGATGACCACAAGAGTACTTTAAGTGCCTGTCTTCACTTGTCAATTCAACTTCAATGTTCCTATGCTGGGGAGATGAGGATGAGGGGGAGTTGGGGAGGGAGTGAAAGTGAAAAGCACAGATGAATTCATAGTCCCAAAAAAGTCTTAGTGTGGTTTTTAAGCTTTAAACTTGACTAGCTAATGGGGCTTAAACAGAATGAAGAAGGACTTTTGGATATAATATAAAGTATTTAATTTTGTTCAGTCATTTCAGTTGTATACAACTCTTCGTGATGTCATTTGGGGTTTTCTTGGCAGATAATGGAATGGTTTGCCATTTTCTTCTCCAGTTCATTTTATAGCTAAGGAACTGAGGCAAATAGGATTAAGGGACTTGTGCAGGGTCATATAGCTAGTAAATGTCTAAGGCTGGATTTGAACTGAAGTCTTCCTGACTCCACTACACCACCTAGTTGTGGGTCTGTATCTACACATATGTGTATGCGTACACATGTACATGTATAGACATATATACACATAAACATATATAGTATTGTATAATGTATATATAATGGTTTTGTATTGTGTAATAGAATTTTGTACCCCCAGGACTCCATTTCCCAGAATCCCACTTTTGCCCTCACTTTACGTCCTTATGGAGATGAAGTTTCTGTAACTCAGCCTCACTCTCTTTTCTCCTGCTAACATGGTCGGGAAAACTTCTCTTTACTCAAGCTTTACTTTTGTCTTTTTTATTTCCTCTACATCAAATGATTATTAATAAATCTTATAAAATATAATACTTGGTGTTCTTAGAAATTAATTTTAATCTTACATTGTGTTTATGTGGTGCTATTTATATATGCATAATATATATGACAATATATTCTATCTATCTATCTTTATGTCTGTCTGTCTATAATACCCAAGTTCCAAAGTCCCTTGGTATGGGACTCTTTCCTCATTGGTGCCTATCAGTGAGAACAATGCCCCGCCTGCATCAGGGTTGGACAGATTTTGTGAAAGAAGAGAGCTTTAGTCTCTTTAATTTCTTTAAACTCTGGAATTGCGTTGGATGTTTCTGGTTTCTAACTTTGAAAGAAAACATAGATTATACCAACGCTATTTCAATTTACTAAATGAAAAGACTCTGAGAAGAAAGTGATATGAGAGAAGCTGGCAATGTCCATCATGTCCCTATCTCTAGTTTGCTACACTAAAGACTTTGGAGGGTTTCCCCTTGTGTGAGGTCTAGGACTCTCAATCTTAGTTAAACTTAGTTAAACTAAATTACCTTGCTCCCAACACACACTCTCTCTCTCTCTCTCTCTCTCTCTCTCTCTCTCTCTCTCTCTCTCTCTCTCTCTCTCTCTCTGTCTCTCAAAAAAAAATATATATATACATCTTATATATAAATTGTGCCCAAAATGTGTTCCAGTATTTAGGGAAAAGGTTTGGAGAGGGATCTAAGCATGCCAGCCTTTGGTCATTGTTTTTCCATATAAAATGTCAGAGGGAGAAAGGTTAACACCTTCTCAACTAGAACTGTCAATAGAAACAGTATCTAAAGTTCAGTAAGCTCTCAGGACCTGGACTGTCTCTTTACTCTCCCTTCCCAGTCCTTATCTATGATCACTTGGTAAGTCTTGCCAATTCTGGACTTCACCTGCCACCCACATTGCTTGAATCTGGCCTCGTCTCTCTTGTTCCACAGCCTCTACCCCAGGGGAATTCCTCAGTATCTCTGGACTAGACAATTATTACAATTGCCACCTAATAACTGTTCCTGAATTATGCCTCTTCTTTTTCCAATTTATCCTTTGCACAGCTACCAAAATAATATTACTAATATATAGATCTGATTGTGGTACTCTTCTCAAAAAGTTCAGTGACTATTATCTTTTGGATAATATGCATACTTCACTGCTAAGAAAAAATAATAGTTCCTGTTTAAAAAGTCCTTATTTTAAAATAAATGCTATGAAACAGGTAGGAACCACAGTGGATAGAGCTCCAGACCTGGAGTCAGGAGGACCTGGGTTCAAATCTACCCCAGATACTTCGTAGCTATGTGGCCCTAGGCAAGTTACTTAACTCCAATTGCTAGTTCTTGCCACAATTCTGTCTTAGAATTTATAGTAAGAAGGTAAAGGTTTTAAAAATTAAAAAAATTTATATTAGTTCAACTCTTAACAAAGAAAGTATTGTTTTTATTTCTAGATCTTGAATCTAGAAATTAATTCTATTTGAACCAAGATCAGGAATACAGAAACATACCAATAATATCAGATACTATCTATAATCTCAAATACTATTATATATATATCTATATGATATCTTATGTATATATATATATATAGGTGTGCCCACACTAAATAACAATAGGAGACATATTTGGGGATGATAAATAATTGAAATATCTAGTAGCGCTTTGACCTGGTTTTGCTATTTTAGAAGATCCTCAGTGAAACCAGGTTAAAGAATTACTGGGACTTTCAAATACGCCCCAAGTCACTTACCCTCCATTGCCTAGCCCTTACTACCCTTCTGCCTTGGAATCAGTACATGATATTGACTCTAAGATGGAAGGTAAGGGTTTTTTAATATATAAAAATATAATAAAATAATCAGCCATAGGTTAATATGTCATGTTGTGGCATGAATATTCAGCTGGAAATCAAAAGCCCTGAGATCTAAGCCTATTTCTGGTACTAAGTGACTATATAACTTTAGACAAATAATTTAACCTCTTTGGTTTCATTTTCCTCTTTAGAACAAGGAAGCTGGTCTACTTGATCACCAAAGGTTCTATAATTCTGTGATTTCATTCATAATCTCTACAATCGCCTCTAGAATACTCACTAGATGTAAAGCACTATGCTAGGCACTGATTCTATAAACCCCGTAATTTTGAAGAATCCTGCTGGGAGGTAGGCATAGGAAATGGGTCAAAGATGAATTCTGTTAATCATCTCCAGACCTTCAATGTGGAGAAGGCATCTGAGAAAGATTATACAACAACACAAAGAAATAAATTATGTTTTCTGTTTTTCCATTTTGGCTGGAGCTTAGAGGTATTTGGTAGATGGGACCATTAAAAATTATTCTTATGTAAGCAGTTAGGTGACTCAGTGAATAGAAAGCCAAGCCAAGAGACAAGAGGTCTTACGTTCAAATCTGGAATCAGACACTTTCTAGCTGTATGACCCTGGGCAAGTCATTTAACCTCCATTGCCTAGCCTTTACCACTTTCCTCCCTTAGAATCAATACAGGATATTAATTCTAGGATGGAAGGTAAGGGTTTTTAAAAAGTCATTCATAACAAGAAGCACAAATCCAATTAGCTCAATAACTAGAAATAACCCTCCTTAAGGACAAGGTGTTTTGTTTTGTTAACTAGTTTTGACCAAGTGATCAGGGGTCCTTGGTCCATTCTAGACCAGTTATAAAGGATTTAATAAGATTAAATGGTTTATTTCTTGTATGCAAAATATTATATATAAATCTTAAAAATGATATCATTATTTAGGTAGTTTGAAAGAGCACATCTAGATAGAATCTTTGAGGTCAAGTTGAATATAATAGAATGAATCAAGAAATAAAATTGGGTAGGGAGGGATAAAATGGAATAAATATCTCTTATAAAATAGGCATCTTGATATAAATTAAAGGATTGTTTCTACTTGCATTTTAGGCTAAAATTGTAGGTTAATCTGTGAAAAATCAAACCAGATGATTCTTTAAGATTTCTTCCAACATTATTTTTCTATGATTCTGTATCCAGACTAATGCAAATAACATTGTTTTCATTATTATTATTTATTTCATCCATTCAAAATTATTTTCTTATTTATTTTAAACCCTTACCTTCTATCTTAGAATCAATACTAAGTATCATTTCCAAGGCAGAACTTTATTGGGTAGGCAATTGAGATTAAGTGGAAACTTGCCCAGGGTCACATAGCTGGGAAATGTCTGAATCCAGATTTGAACCCAGAGCTTCTTGTTTCCAGGCTTGGTTGTCTATCTACTTAGACATCTAACACAAAAGTTATTTATTGAGCACCCATTTTGTGTTCACCCTTGGATTGGGTAATATTGGAGATAAAACTTTAATTAAATTCAACAAGCAGGAACAGTTAGATAGTTCAGTGAATAGAGAGCCAGAACTGGAGATGGGAGATCCTGAGTTCAAATCTGACCTCAGATGTTTCCTAACTCTGTACCCCCTAGGCAAGTTTCCACTTAATCCCAATTGCCTAACCCATAAAGCTCTTCTGCCTTGGAACCAATATTCAACATCAATTCTATGACAAATAAATACCAATTAAATGTCACCTTAGCACCAAGTACTTTACATTCATGGGGATGCAAAAGAAAGATCTATTGGAAGCAGATGGTAAAGGACCTTCTATGCCAAACAGAAGAATCTGTGTATCTTAAAGGTAATAGGGAGCTTCTGGAGCTTTCTTGGCAGAAGAGTGATGTGGTTTGATCCTTATTTTAGGAAAACCCACTTGTCAATCCTCATGAAGAAGGGAGGAGGCTGGAGACAAGGAATTCATGTTAGAGGCTATTACAAAAGTCCATATGTGAGATGATCAGGTCTTCAAGTAGGGTATTAGCTATGTTAGTCAATGGAAGGGGACAGTTACAAGAAATGTTGTGGAGAAAGAAGAAAAAGGATCATAGATTTAAGCTCTAAATCTAGGAGAGACTTGGGTCAAATTCCTTTTTTCACAGAAAAGGAAATTGAGATCTGAGGAAATTAAGCAACTTGCCCAAGTAGTACCTAGATAGGAAAATTCAGAGATAGGATTTGAACCTAGTTCTTCTGACTAAAGAGTCAGTGCTTTTCCAGATCCATAATGCACTGTCTCTTCTTTGCCCTCTGTGTGCCAGGAGGAGAAAAGATGAGAAATGGGGAGAGGGACGCCATGATCTTTTGGCCATGAATTTGGCATCAAAGGATGCTGGTTTGGATCTTAAACTCTTCTTCTTCCTACCTATGTATGTTTAAGAAAATCTCATGATCTCTCGGAGTCTTAGTTTCTTCATTTATAAAATGAAAGAGTTGGGTTAGTTGGTCTTTAAGGTCTCTTCCAGCTATAGAGTTGTGATGGGGTGATGCACAATCTTGCTGAAGTACACTATCTAAGAAGTTCAAACTTAGGCAGAACCCGAGGGCTCCATGCAGAAAAGTCAAAAATACAAGAAACTGTTGAACTGGCAGATTCCCCTGGATAGTCTCTTGGGACTTGGAACATTTTTTGTGTGATCCAGTCTATCCTCCCAAAGGAATAGAAAATAGAAACAAAATGTCTGTAATATTTTTTGTTCTTTTTTTCTCCCTCAGTCCACTGAAGTTCTTCATCGTCATTAGACCTTGGGCATCAGTGCCACTGAGAATTTTCAAAACTTGACCCCACCTGGGCTCATTCTCTCTTTTCTAGAATCAACCTGTAGTCTGTTACAAACTTTTAAGGAGTGCTTTAGCTCTGGGCTTTTGAGAGAAGGAAAGGGCCAGGCCTAGAAGCTAGCACAATTTGGACATGTACACTTAACTGAGCTCAAGAAAAAACTTGCAATAAAACCACAGACAGGTTTTGGACTTCTCCACATCTCAAAGCAGGCTCACAATGTTGTCCTGAGGGAATAAATGGGGTGGGGGTGGGAGGTGGAGCCAATGATTGAGGGCTCTTAAACACTATGACCACAACTGATGCTTAAGATTAAATATTTCAAAGGAGGTTGGACGCTATGATCCAGTTTTCCAAATGGAGACAAAAGGAGAATGGGGAGTTGAAAGGACTTGCCCAGTAATCTACAATGCTCCAGCATCACAGCTGAGACTAAAACCATTAGATTTCCAAACATCCTGTTTAACTAAAACTCAGAAACGCATATCTATGTGTAGGAATCTTAGGGTAGAATCCATATTGTCATCAATCTACAATTTGTAGCTTTGTATTCATATATAACTATTTCCATTGAGAAACTGCTTTGATCCCATTTGATTTGATCCTAATTTGATCCCATTTTGATTCACAAAACAAGATGATTGTAAGTCTCTGCAAATATGATCACATATCTAAACAGGGTGTCCCAAAAGTCTAACTTCAGTTTTAGGCTTTAATTATTGGTTTTTGAAAGAATTAGTATATGTGTGTGTACACTTGAATGTATATGTATGTACATACACACATGTGGAGGATTGGCCCAGACCTGTGATTTTATTATATATGAAAATTCTATTCAGTAAATTCCCTCCAACAATGGAGATCAGATGAGGGACTTTAAAAGCTGCCCAAGGTAGCACAGGAGATAGAGTGCTAGGCCTGGAGTTGGAAGAACCTGGGTTCAAATTTGACCTCATATGATTCCTAGTTTTGTAGCTCACTTAACCACCATTGTCTAGGCCTTGTCTACTGTCTGTCTTAAAAACTGATGCAAAGAGAGAAGATAAAGTTTTATCCCCAAAAAAGTTGCCTATGATAATGAGATTTTGAGTGACTCGTTTAAAGTAAAATGGTCATTTTGTCTAGAAGAAACCTCGATCTTCCCATCTTCAAGGTCAACTTTCTAATTTCTATATTTACTATGCCACCATCACCATACATATATGGATGATACACATATACACATATTTGAAAAGTTTAAGAATCAGTCATTTCATTACTGGTTACTCACTCCATTGATGCAAACTGCAACTCTTCTACAAGTTAGAAGGTGATCTTTGAGAATTCTTGTAACTGAACGACCAAGTCTGGTGATATGCATCTTGCAACATGGCCAAGCTCCTCTTCAGACAACAGATAAACAGTTTATGACCAGGGCCATCTTTGAACTCTTTCTAGCTTGGTAAGACCTTGGAAAAGCCTGGACTTCACTGGCCTGACCTCCAAGAACTGAAGGATATTGAAATAGAAATACACGCATATATATATATATACACACGAATATATATGGATGGATGCATGTAGATGTACATATATATGTATTCCAATAAATCCACATAGACATGTAGATGGGTGGACAGATAGAAAGCAAAAAAGAAGAGAGAAAAAGTGAAATAGAGGGAAAGAAAATAGAAACAAAGAAAAAGAGAGAAGAGAGAAAGAGGAGAGAGAGAGAAAGAGGGAGAGACAAAGACATAGAGGCAAAAATAAGAGAAGAAGAGAGAGAAGGGGATAGAGAAGAAAGAGAAAGAGGAGAGAAAGAATGAAAGAGGAACAAAAAGAAAGAAAGTGGGGGAGAAAGAGGAAAGAGAAAAGAGAGAGAGGAGAAGAGGAGAAAGACACAGAGAGACAGAGAAGAGAGAGAGAGAAAGAGAGAGAGAGAGAGAGAGAGAGAGAGAGAGAGAGAGAGAGAGAGAGAGAGAGAGAGAGAGAGAGAGAGAGATGAAAGGAGTGGGGGAAGAGATTGTGGATTTGTTGTCTAGCTACTTCCTACTCCAAGTTGGCTACAAGTTCATGGATGAAGTTAAAGTAATTATCATAGACAGTTAGAAAGATAAATAAATCTATTCAGGTGTTGCCAGCCTGAAACTATCTTCAGGAAGCCCCAGGGGAGTGTCTTGTTCTTCAACCCCTATTAAATTGGGTGCAACCCTTAAAGCCTGGTGATGGAATATTATATAGCCTCCCTCCCTGTGGTAAAAACACAGCTATTATTGTTTACATCTGAAAATTAACACTCATTCATCTATTCAATAGTCAATAAATATTTAGTAAGTTTCTTCTATGGGTAGTACACTATGTAATGTCTGTAGGAGATCCCAAGACAAATATGGCATGGTACCTACTCTCAAAGATCTTACATGACATTACAAGATCCAAAGCTAGAAAAGACCTCAGAGAATGTCACACCCAATGCCCTTGTGTTTTAAATAAGAAAATGAAGTCCAGAGATGTTAAGTGACTTGTCCAAGGTAACACATCCAGCAGCTAGGTAATACAATGAAGAGAGTGCTTGAACTTTGAATAAGGAAGACTTTAGTTTAAAGCTGGCCTCAGATGCTTAATAGCTGTGTGATCTCAGTCAGGTCACTTGTAACCTATGCTCCAAAGTCCATTTGAATGAGAGTCCTCATTAGTAGAGCTCTCTCCATTTCAGTTTTCTCTTCTTTAAAATAGAGATAATAATAGCAACTACTGTTTGAATAAAATGAGATAATATTTGTAAAAAGTACTTAGTATGGTATCTGATCCACAGTAGGCATTTAATAAATATTTATTAATTTTCTTAAAATTTACATAGATAAGAAATGTCAGAGGTGAACATAGGTACTCTGATTTCAGGGGGGTTTTCATTGTACCATGGAAACAGATAAGTAGTCATGTTCACTGCCCATCCCCCCAGCCCAGTCCTTTCTCTCTCTCTCTCTCTCTCTCTCTCTCTCTCTCTCTCTCTCTCTCTCTCTCTCTCTCTCTCTCACTCACTTTGCCTCTCATCCAAAAGAGGTGGGAAAAGAACTGAGTTGGGAATTGGTGGCATTAAGAAAGACAAATTGGAAGAGAAGGGAGACAGGCTCTTAGACTCAAATTTTGAGCTAGAAGAGGGGTTAAAGAGGATTTGTTCCAACTCCCTTGGTTTACACATGAAGAGACGAAATAAGACCTAGGCAACCTGCTCAAGCTCACACACAAGTAGTTCAATAAACACTTATCTATTAAGCTTTTACTATGTGTCTGGCATTGGGCTAAGTGCTAAGGGTTCAAAGAAAGGAAAAAAGACAAGGTAGCAAGTGGAAAACCTTAATAAAATACTTGAGGGTGTTATAAGAAAGAGGTTTAGAACAAATTTGCAGAGGCATGAGACTAATAGGGAGAGGATTCTAGAATGAGAAAGTAAGGGAGAGCCAGTTAACTGAGATTTAGGGGTCTTTCTCTGGTTTTGACCTGGAGAGACTGGCTGCTTTTCCTTAGTGACTGATACTACCCTATATTATCCTGAATTCCCTATCCTGTTTTGCTGTCCAGCTGCCCTAACAGCTCTGCTACTCTGCTGCCCTGCCTGCTTTGCTGATCGGTTTTATCTACTGCGTTCTTGGTGATCCTGAACTATCTGACATCTGATTGTGAGACCAGGCCTGTGTTCTTTTGGATCTAGGACCTTCCCTGGGCCCTATCAGGCTTAGACAGACCTTTTCCTTAAAACCAGCTAAGGGGAGTTTAATTTATCCAAGATCAGGGACTGGGGATTTAGGCAGCTAGGGAGGATTAGAGTAGAAGAAGAGATTCTTCACTCTGAAGAAATCTCTGTAAAAAGACATTAGATCCTAGGTTATTAGTTAGACAAATTAGCTATAGGTTATCCCATACCCTTCTAGCTTATTTCTTTTATTAAACCTACTCCCCATTTTATTTGGGTGTTCTGTGTGTGTCATCTTAGAGTCAGGCTCTGCCTGGCTGGGTTTGTTGACCTTCCCAAACCTGTTAATCTTCTGATACTGGCCCAAACCTATCCATATGTCCCCATCCCTTAAATCACCCTCCTAACAATGGTACGGAACTGCTTTGACTTTATATTCCCAAGTACCTGAGGCATCTAGGTGGAACAGTGGATAAAGCTCCAGGTCTAGAGTCAGGAAGACCTGAGTTAAAAATCCAGCCTCACAAAAAAATTGGAAAATGAGGGGATGCTCTTCTATTGGGGAATGGCTGAACAAATTGTGGTATATGTTGGTGATGGAATACTATTGTGCTCAAAGGAATAATAAACTGGAGGAATTACATGGGGACTGGAACAACCTCCAGGAATTGATGCAGAGTGAAAGTAGCAGAACCAGGACAATATTGTACACAGAGATGGATACACTGTGGTACAATCAAATGTCATGGACTTTTCTACTAGCAGCAATGCAATGATCCAGAATGATTCAGAGGGATTTATAGGAAAAAACACTATCCACATCCAAAGAAAGAACTGCAGGAACAGAAACACAGAAAAAAAAAAACAACTGCTTGATCAAATGATTCAATGGGGATATGCTTGGGGATGTAGACTCTAAGAGATCACTCTAATGCAAATAATATGGAAATAGATCTTGATCAATGACACATGTAAAACCAGTGGATTTATTCATCGGCTATGGATGTAGAGGAAAGAAGGGGGGGAACATGAATCATGTAACCATGAAAAATTATTCTAAATTGATTAATTAAATAAAATTTTTCAAATTAAAAAAATAAAATTAATTAAAATTTAAAAATTAAAATCCAGACTCAGACAAATATAGTAGCTATGTGACCCTGGGCAAATCACTTAACCCTGTTTGCCTCCTTTCCATTTCCACATCTATAAAATGAGCTGGAGAAAGAAATGGCATGTCTATCCAATATCTTTGTCAAGAAAACCCCAAATGAGGTTAAGAAGAGTCAGACACAACTGAAACAACTAAATGACAAAAACTACATCCCTTGTACATGGATATATAGATGAATGAAAGGGAAAACAAGAAGGAAAGGAGGGAGTGGTGGGGGAAGGAAGAGAGAGAGAATAGAAAAGATGAACAGTAAGGAGGGGAAATTCAAAGGTTAGGCAAAGAGTCTATGTTTTTAATCTAGAACATAAAGGGCTTAGACTAGAAAGCCTATTGGATCCCTTCTAACCTGAGTCAATGATTCTATGAGTCTCCAATTTCAGTGTTTGATCAGACTAGACAGCTCAGGTCAAAGGCATTTTTTTCAATACCCTCCATCTAATTCATTTCTTTAAAAAAAAATCAAAATCAAATAAACCCACTTCAGAAGAACATTTCTCATCTGGAAAACATATGAACAAGGTGACATGCAAAGACAAAATGTTCCATTTCCTGACTGCTTGGATAGACTTAACAGAATTTGCTCTGAAGCAATACAATCAATTTCCAGAAACATGTCATAAACCCACTGCAAAATGAAGATGCAGAAGAATTGCTTCCCTGTAATCAGATCACCACCATGACACCAACCTAGAGCAGGATTGAAGGTAGTTAAATATGGCCTGAGTGAGTCAACTTGATGAAGTTTCCCTGTCTAAAAATCTTCCTCATATCTCATTCATATTTCCATAAATAGAGGCTCAAACTTATTTCCTCATAACCACTCAGTGCTGACTGAAAAGAGATCTTCATATTCAGACAAAAGGTCCTTCCCATGCTTGAACTGATTATATTATATTGGTTGATTATATTATCTATCCTTCAGTCTCCTCTTCTCCATGGAGAAATTCTTTTAACTTTGTCTTAAATTAATTTTCCACTATGGTAAAATATCCTCTGTGGTTTTATCTTAATTTCCCCCCTCAAGTTTTCTCCAACCCATGTTGTTTGAAAGGCTCAGAAGAAGAGGACCTGTTGCTCCATGAAAAAGTTGACCAGCACTGAACATTGTGACAAGGAAATCACTTTTAAAAGACTGATATATATTAATTTAAGGTCGCCAAGGAATTCAGCTATGTAATTCCTAAATGAAAACTCAAGTCAGCCGTCAACCTTTTATGGAGTTTTAATTACAAACAGGAGGAAGAAAGGAATTAGAGATAGAGAAATAGAGGTAGAGAGAAAGGGGAGAGAAGGGAATAGGGCTTAAATACCCCTTCTGTTTAGGCTGGACCAAAAGGCCCAAGCCCTTAGATAGCTGGGGCAAAGAAAGGAGATCAGTCCCTATTACTCACGTGACCAAAATGGAGAAACAGTCTCAGAGCCCCCACCTTCAGCTTCCTTCAGAGCAAGCTTCTCAGAGCACCACTGCAACCACTCCGACAAACTCCTAAAACCACCCTCAGTCTTCAGACCCCTTCTCTCTTTAAGGAAACCATCCAAGTTGCCTCCCCTCAGTTCTCCCATCTACCAATCACTGTCCATCAATTTCCCTGTGCCAATGGAGGCTCTAGCTTAACCCAGGACCGCCCAGAGGTCTCTGGCTTTGCACATGTCTGTTGAAGGTCATATTTTCAAATAATTAAATCTTTGATCCTTTGCTACAGCCCTTCCTAAATCCTGTTAACCTGAGTAGGGTAGAGATTGGAATAATTAAATTTTGATCTATGCTGCAGCCCTTCCTCAATCCTGTTAGGACTGAGTAGGGTGGAGATTGATTCCAAGTATCTCCATTGTATCAATTCTAAAATCAATCATGACTCAAAGAAATTCCTGTTCTATGCTTAAGCATAGGTCAAAGTCCTTTCCATTGTTCAGCAAAAGGTTTCTGTCCTAAAGTAATCTTAAGAAGGGAGGAGGGGGAAACTGTCATGCCAAAGGGGTTCACATTCCAATAGCCAAGACCCACTATCAATAGGAAATTTTTCAAGTATGAAATTTCCCAATGGTGAAATTTCCAACATTTATAAGTCTAAGAAATTTTGAGGTTTACAACATGGCAAGAGGAATGCCCTTCATATCCTCCCTGCTGTACATCAACTTATACGTCAGACTATTACATCTTATTTTCACTCATTGAATAATAGAGTTATCTCATGAACAGGGCCTGCTATACTAGTCATTCATTCAGCCATCACCACCTCTTGATTCCATCAGCTCCACCGCTGCCTCCACTCCTATTCTTCCCAATTCTTGGCTACCTCCCTAGTCCAAACATTCATCTCCTCATACATAGATTATTGCAACATTGATTATTGGGATTTTGGGGGGGGGTTTCAGAGTCTCACAGGTAACCCTTTCCTTCCAGACTTCATATCCCAACCAATCTTCCATCTGGCTGCTAGAATTGACTTCCTCAAACACCATTTTCATTATGTCCATTTCCTATTCACAACAAAGGAAACAGCAGTTCTTTATTATCTAATGAATTAAATCCAAGCTCCAGGGATTAGTGTTATACCTCCCTCCCTTCTTTCCCTTTCCCCACACCAATGACCAATCCTGATCCTCTCTAAACTCACATCCTGTTAGTTCCCAACACAAGTTCATTGACTTCCCTATCTCCATTACTAGCTCTAATATTTGCCCAGCCATTCAGACTCAAAGCTTCTATCATTTAAACCCTTTCCTCTTCTTTTCTTTCTTTTTTAAACCAGTATTTTCTGTGTTAGTAATAAGGGCAAGGACTGGGCAAACAAGATTATGTGACTTTCTCAGGATTACAAGCTAGGAAGTTTCTAGAGCTAGATTTTAACCCAGAAACTCTAGACTCCAGTCTTTACTCTCTATCCACTGTGCCAAATAGCTGCCCCTTTTATTCTTTCTTCTCACATATGCAATCCATCACCAAGTTCTGCTAAAGTTTATTGTCAAAAGATTTTTAACAATTACCCTCTTCTTTCTAATATCACTGCTACTGCCATACTCCAAATACATTGATTCTCTGCTAAGCCAGGTTAAACTTTCTTAATTGTATTTCCCACCTAGACTCTTCCCCTCCCAAACCATCCTATGCAAGGCTGTCAATCTGATCCTGTCATTTCATTAGTCAAAAACAATTCCCCATTGTCTGGTGGGAAAAAAAATTCACACTTCTTAGCCTTAACCTCAAGTCATCCTTTTACTCATTATATGTATGTTTTATGCTTTAACCAAACTGGACTATTCTTCATCTCCCAAAAATATTCCATGCATCCTTCCTTTTTTCCCACATTTCTGCACATGTAAAATATCTTTTCTCTCTCCTTATCTAGTTCAAATATTTCCTTCTCTATGAAGTCTTCCATGACCCACAACAAATGATCAAGTATTTAAGTGCTTACTCGGTGCCACATCCTGTGTTGGGAATCCATTAATACAAGCAGAAAGAAAAATAATCCCTGCCCTCAATTTACATTCTAAACGGTTGGGAGAGACAGCATGAAAGGAAGATGAAACAGGGTAGAGATACCCATGCAGGGAGCATGGAAAAGAAAGTCCAGAGAGTTGAAAGTACAGCCTAGGATGGAATGAAGACATATCTGGCCTGGATATCTTCCTTAATATGGGTTCTGCTGGGAACCAGCCAATCAGAGGAATAGGATACAGGGTTCAAGGTACTTCTAGTGTGAAAATGTTAGGGCTTGAATGAGCTCCTAGGGTGAAAAGATTTCTGTAACACATGTGGAAGAGCTGAATGCAGCCTAGAGGTGTAAGTGAGCTCTTCATCATTATCTGAATTCATAGAAGTTTACATCCCTCTCATACACTTACGTATTATACCCATACATTTACCATATATACTCAGTCTGACTGGCATATAGGTCACATATGGACAAGGATTATGTCTAATTTATGTTTAAATCACTCTCAATACTCACTAGCACTAGTACTTCCAGCTCTGGCTCAAAACTCAGCAGCTCTAAAAATTTTGTTGATGTTCCTGAGAACTCTAGGATTACATTGAATTTATTCTTTTTAAATTTAACCCGTTGTCCTAGAGTTTAAATGACTTTGGAGATGCTCTCATTGTGCCTTCATTTTATGGATGAAGAAATCAAAGATTTCATAGAGAAAGTGACTTATCCAGCTTCATGGAGTCAGTAGGTAGCAAAATTTGTATTCAGACACAAGATGCCTGGCCCAGACCTTTCCCCTAAGAGAATCTGTCTAATTTTGGTATATTCCAAACAGTTCTCTATGCCAATAATCTCTGTTTGAGGGCATACAGTTTATATTTTAATCCACCAAATATTTCTTGGGAGTGACTCTTTTATCCTCTTAAAATTTACATAGGTGTGTGTGTGTGTGTGTGGGGGGGGGGGGGGGCATCTGAGTATCCATGCATGCACTTGTGTAATCGTTCTCTGGCTAGAGGGTCATGGACAATTTTGGCAGTCTGGTGAAGCTTAAGGATCCTTTCTCAGAATAAAGATTTTCTCTTAATTCATAATTGAGGGAAATGCTAAATTGTAGTTAGAGACTAGTGAAAATAAAGTATTTTTTCTCATCCAAGTTCATGAACCCCCCAAAATCAATCCACAGACCATTTGGTAGGTCCTTCCACAACATCTAGCTGCCCCTATAGCAGTGAGAAGTTAAATGACTTGCCCAGGGTAACAAAAGTCAGCATATGTCACAGATGGGACTTCAAGTTTTTCTGACTTTCTACCCTTTGTACCATAATACCTCAAGGCAATATAGATATGTGAACCCAAATTGTAAGCCATAAAGTATTATAGAAATGCAGATTATTATTATTATTTTTACCAAGTTGAGACAACTTCCTCTAAGGGTTCTCCTACATGTAGAGAACTGAAAAAAGCTCGGGGGCAAAAAATTGCTTCACGAAAGGGGTTTTTGAGTCAATTAGGCAATGCCTCCTGTTGTTCCAAATACCCAGGTCATAAAATCAAATTCATATAGATTGGCAACGATAGAGGATATCAAGCATTCAAGGAAAGGAATGGATGCTTCCCAAAGGATTAGGACATCAGAACTATCCCCAGCTGGTCATGTTTTATGTGTTCATTTGTTTATTTTTTGGTGGGGAGAGATTGGATAAATGCATGTGTTGTGCCTGGAGCAATGATGCTTCTTACAATTCACCAAAAGAATGATTGATTTCTCTAAGCCACATTACTGGAGAAGATCCATAGGACAGACACAGACATTGTGACTTTTAAAAGAAACAAATTCACCAGGTGTGGACTGGGAGGAGCTGCTGAACTGACAGGGCTGTCGCTACTCCGGAATATCTCAAAAGATCAGGTTCCTGGGACTACAGAAATGAAAACAGCAAGAAGTCTTGCCAACTTGATTTTAACTAGAAATTCGAGCAAGCCATCTATGGCATAGTGGGTAGGTCATTGGACTAGACATCAGGATACCTGTGTTCAGATGTCAACTAAGAAATTTGGTAGCTTTATTACTCCCATCCCCAGATAAGTTATTTAACTTCCCTGTACCTCTGTTTCCCCATCTGTAAAAATAAGGATTTAGTGGCTGCTAAGGTGCCTTCCAACTTTGAATCTTTGATTCTGTATTATAGCCAAATGGCTTCACTTTCTAGGGCCAATGGTCAAGGCCAAATGTTGCCTGAAGGAATGCAATCCATTGAGAAAAATCCATGTGAAAATAGTCACTGAATCCAGCTGCCTTCTTGTTCTTTTACATTCTTGGGGTAAGAAGTATGATTTTAATGAAACTTTTAGGAAAAAGATATAAACACTCACATTCAAATGAGGATTGTCTTCTTGAATATGGTCACCTAAGAAAGTCAGCTTTGCTTATTCTACCATTGCTTAGAATTGCTTTGTCTCTTCTATATGAATGGCCCCATGGTCTAGTGGCATGGACCCTGGACTGAGGGTCTGAAGGTCTCACTTCTAGTCCTACTTTCTCTATTTAGTTGAGTGAATTTTAATCCTATTGCTTCCCATCTCTGATCCTTAATTTACTTATGGAAATAGCATGATATAATAAGGAAAATGCCAGATTTAGATATAGGAAACCTTGGTATAAATTTTCCTCTGACTATATAGGTCTATAGGCAAGTTACAGGCTCTATGGGCTTCAGTTTCTTCATCTATAAATGGGGAATGAGGTGGGATTAATACAACTTGTTACTGGAATGGGCGCATGCACACACACACACACACACACACACACACACACACACACACAGAGGCATATGATTTTCAATAGCCAAAATGGTGCCAAATCTTCATCCTTAGAGGATTTAATGATATGGCTCCATCTAGTTATTGGGGATTCAGAATATGTTGATTTTGCTATAAATTCATTTTAATTCCATTTGTAAATTATATGATCATGGAATCTTCTAGACCTAGCTCCAGGGAAAGACATTTAAGTCACAGAAAATCTTTATCACTCTTTTGTGGGAAAATGGTTGAATCTCTATCTGAAGACAAGAAAAAATTTCTGTCCAGGCTCCATGGGTTTTAGTGTTTATTTGTCCACTCTGATCTAGTAATGATGAAAAACACAGGGAAACCCACTTGGGAACCAATGTCAGAATTAAAATGACATAATCTGAGGGAAGCAAACAGGTAGAAAAAAGATGTAGCAATTCAGTCTGAACTGGATGTATGTCTTTAAGGTGTAAGTAAAAGGCAACTTCAATTTAAGGATGAAATTACCCCCAAAAGGTGTAACCAGAATCATAGAATCACGGAATCTCAGAGTAGGAAGAGATCTTGGTCTATACCTAAACCAACCCACATCTGAAATAGGAGACCCATTATAAATAAACCCAACTAGTGCCCACCCCCAGTTTATTCCACAATGCCTCCTATGGTGGGAAAATACTATCAGTAGGGGGACCTTTTAATTAGGTCTAATGGTAGACAAGGATTTTTAAGACAGGAGACCTAAATTTGCCTCTCTGTATCTTCCAATCTTTACTTTTGGTTCATCCCCTTTAAGTCCAAAATAATAAATCTAATCTCTGTTCTACACAATGATCTACCAAATATGTGAAAGGCAAATAATTGAAACTATGATTTTTCTTGAGTTTTCTGAGTTTTCTCAGGCTTTTTCAGGCTGAAGATTTCCATTTATTTCCATGAATTTTCATGTAACATGTATTCACAATCGTTTACCACTGTTTCAGTCCTCTTCCAGAGGCTGTTGGGATTATCAGTGTCCTTTGTAAATGGCAATACACCAAACCTGAGTGTTATACTCTAGATAGAAATCTGAGGAACAGAGGCTGCATCTGTGCTTTGATGAACATTAGAGACTCCATGGTGAGGAAAATATTTTTTACCAATGTGGTTTGGCACCTTCTTGGTAATTTATAGGCCAAGAGGATTGCCAAGAGTTTTTAGAAATTAAGTAACTTACTCAAAGTCATACAGACAGTGTATGTTCTAGTTTCTAATCCATTCTGTTATCTGCTATTCAGAAGCATTACTTGAACCCAGTTCTTCATGACTTCAAGACCAGGTCTTTATCCACTATTCCAAGATGCCTCTCATGGTATGGAATACTGATAGAATCTGCTTGAAGAGCCTCATATGAAGAGTTGAGAGAGAAAGCAGCTTCCATGTGCATCAAAGTTTGGAAATCCTCAAAGGAAGATTGAAGTAAAAAGCAAAGTTAAGAAGAGGTAACCTTTGGTCCCAGTAGGGAATCATTTTTTTACTGGGAGTTTTGAAAAATAGATACTTTTCTAATCTGGAGGCAATGGTGATGTATCCCAGAAAATGTGATGTATCCCCAAAATGATCAAGTAGGAGTATTATAGAAGAAAATACCTGCCCAACTGAAAGGGTCCCATTTTCCATTCATTTGGGTTGGAAAAGCAAATTCTAAAGGGTTATGGTGTCACAGATTTGACAGCCAAATGCTAAGTTAGTACTGAGACCAAGACCAAGCACTAAGAAATTAGAGAAGAAGAAACGAAGAAAAGGAGTCAAACACCCTGAAATTAGTGTTGAATGTCGCACAACTACCAGTCTAAAATTGGCCCTCATCACTTCTCATCTAGACTATTAAAATAGGCTTCTTTTTTTTTAGAGGAATGGATTTGATTTTTCAAATTCATCATTTATTTTCAACATCCTTTTCTTTTTTAAATTTTGAGTTCCAAATTCTCTCTCTCCCTCTTATATCTCCCCACCAGCTTTGAAGGCTAGAAAATTAAATCGATTATACATATGAAATCATGCAAAATATTTCCATATTAATCATCACCAAAATTTTTTTTTAATAAATAAAATGAGAAACTTCGATTTTGATCTAAACTCAAAGTTCATCAGTTCTCTCTCTGGAAGTGGATAATATATTTTTCACCATGAGTCCTTCAGAGTTTGTTTTGGGTCATGTAGCCAAGTCTTTCACTGTTGAGGATCATTATAGCATTCCTATTTCTATGCACAATGACCTCCTGGTTCTTCTCACTTCACTTTGCATCAGTTCATACATGTTTTGCCATGTTTTGTTTTGTTTTTCTAAAACCACACTTCATGTAATTTTTATAGTATAATAAGGACTCCATCACAATCAAATGTCAACACTTCAACCAATGAGCATTCCTTCAATTTCCAATTTGCTGCCACCATAAAAGAGAAGATACAATTTTTTAAATCTATAGGTCCCTTTTTATATTTCTTTGGGGTACAGACTGTGTGTGTGTACATTTCAGATTTGTCTCATAAACAATATATTGTTGCATTCTTGTTTCCAATCCTTTCTGCAATCATTTCCATTTTATTAGTGAATTCATTCACTAATAAGTTATGATTACTGTATATTTCCCTCCATCCTATTTTCTTCTGTTTAAACTTCTCTTTCTTTTTTTTATACTGTTCCTCCTCAAAATGGAAAAGGGGATTCCTGTTTTGCTTATGACTATTGTCTCCTTTAATCTTCCCTTCCTTTTATCATCCCCACCTTTTCTCTTATTCCCTGCCCCCTTCCTATTTCCCTTCTGGATAGGAAAGATTTCTATATCCAACTGTGTATGTGTGTGTGTGTGTGTGTGTGTGTGTGTGTGTGTGGCAGGCAGTGCTTGTGGTCTTTGGAGGTGTGAACTAGTAAGTGACTTGTGAGCTCTCTTACCTAATGGTTAACTACCTACTAAGTAGGAGTACCTTAAGTTCTTGATTTGATTAACTAAAAATGAACAAAGGGAGAGTTCATTCTATCTTCACATACGTAAATTAAACATATATCTGTTAGACAAGGAGGAACCAAGAGAGTAGTCAAATACCTATATCTAAAATGCACTACACCCTCATCTTACCTTCCTCACCTGTGGCTCTCAGTCCTTATTCATAAAATCAAATATGTATTCATGTATGCATGCATAATTATACTATATTACATATACAATCTTTCTATATCAAAGTCCTCTTGATTAGATTTATAAAATACCTAGTCAATACATTCTTACCCACTGTTTTTATTTTCATTCCATGCCATAGTTCAGCAATTAAAATCTCTCTCTTTCTAAGACACCATTTTATCAACCAATGAAATAAATCTGTTTTTTTTTTTATTCTGAACAACTTGCCCCTGATTGGCAAAGTGATAAAAATACCTCTTTGCCCCAAGGTTGTTAGTTCCTAGCTCAAGACTTTTCAGTGTTTAGCAATGCTTTCTTGCTTCCCTAAGGCAGTAGTAGTTGTGCCCACATGATTTTTTAGAAATTGAAAGTCCATTCCACTGGACACCTCTGAGCCTTGGGAAGCCATTCATCACACCCCAGCTACATGTTCCAGAAAAAGGACTAAGCTTTTCTATTGTTATCATATCTGCAAAGAGATGCTCCAATTCCCCCACAATAGGAAATCACCAACCATAATATCTCCTTTCTTTTTCCTCAGACCTTTACTGGATAATTTCTCACCTGAGAACATGACAAGATCTGTAAATCCCCCTCTTGATTAAGAAAATTACCAACTTAGAACTGAAAAGGATCTTAGATACCATATTGTCCAATTCCCTCACTTTATAGATGAGAAAACTGAGATGCACAGAGGGTTATGTGACCAAAGTCACAAAGGTATTGAGTGTCAAAGCCATAATTCAAACCTAGGTATTCTGGCTCCAAATTAAGAGTTCTTCCTTCCTTTACTACACTGACCTAAGAAGACAAGAAACTATTTCTGAAGAAAACTTCCAAAGAGAAGACCCAAAACTGGCCTGTGTGCTCATAATATGATTGGAACAAATTAATATCCTCTGAAAGAAACCACCCTGAGAGGGGCAATGTATTTGGGCTCATGACTATTGGTATATTTGTCAAATAGTCACATCACATTAGAATCACACCTAATCTACTACTAATTAAAATCTATGTTGGATTCAGCAGTTTTCTCAGATTAGTTCTGCTGCATAGCTGTGTTAATGCATTTGTTTCATATAATTCCAAAACTGAAAAGTAGCAATTTTGAGTCATGTTCCTAAACCTACTGAATACTGCACAGTTGAAGGTAGGAAAGAAAAGAAGGAAGGAAGAAAAGAGAGAGAGGAAGGAAGGAAGGAAGGAAGGAAGGAAGGAAGGAAGGAAGGAAGGAAGGAAGGAAGGAAGGAAGGAAGGAAGGGAGGAAGGGAGGAAGGGAGGAAGGGAGGGAGGGAGGGAGTGAAGCCATGGCCCCCTTCTCAGAATAATGATTTTAAGTGGCCAAAATAGAGGTCTTAGACTTACAGTGGAAATCAGTTATTTTGGAAGAAATATCAAAATATCAAAATATTTTCTAAAGCAAGTTCATAGATTGCAAGTTAAGGACCCCTGGGCTAGATCATATCTCAGGTCCCTTTTACCCCTGCGATAGCATTTAACAGAGAGCCTGGCATATGGAGGGTACTCAATAAATGTTATTTGTTTGACTGACTGATATGATTCACTTTTGTGTCCTAGAAATGACTTGTCTTTTTCTTATTTTTAAAATACTTTCTTATTACATGCAAAAGTTTTAACTTTTTTTTTAATTTTGAGTTCCTCTTTCCATTATTTGAGAAGGCAATTTGATATAAATTATACATGTGCAATAGTGAAAAATATATTTAAATATTAGTCGTCATAAAAGAAAAGATAGACCAAAAAAAGGAAAAATTAATCAAAATAAAAATAATTCTACTTCAATCTGCATTCAGACTCCATCAGTTTCTTTCTCTGGAGATAGAAAGAATTTTTCATCTTAAGTCTTTAAGAACTGTCTTAGATCTTTGTATTGCTGAGAATAGCTAAGTCATTCACCATTGATCATCCTACAATGTTGCTGCTATTGTTCTCCTGGTTCTGCTCACTTCACTCTGTATCAGTTTATGTAAGCCTTCCTAGGTTATTCTGAAAGCATCCTGTTCAGAAATGACTTAGTCTGAAGGGAGAGTTACTGAAATCTTAGTCATAAAGGACCCCTGCATCTATCTAATCTAATTGGTATCTTTTTTGCACCCCTAACAAATGATCATTGAACTTTTACTTAAATACCTACAGTAATGAGGAGCCTTCTACCCAAAGACCATAGAGTTATTAAATATTGTAATAACCACCAAGAATGTGTGTAGAATATTTAACTCTTGGGAAATTTTAAAAAATAGAATATCAACCAGTATCCTTTGACAACCACTTGCACTAGGGGTTTGTTTATGTCTCTGTGTGTGTCTGTGTGTTTATGGGGATGGGGAAAGTCTCTAATCTAGGGTCCCATGATGGAGAACTGAGGAGTTATAGGACTTTTTTATCTTCTTGGGAAACACTGAAATACCATGTGTAAAGATAGATCAAATGAATATGAAATTTTTAAACATATTAATTTGATCAAGGAGACAAAGAGGCCACAAAAGGAATATGTTTTTATTTTATTTTTTACTCCATCACGTAAATGCTTTGTACAACTTGGCCAACCTTAAGTTCCTTGTAAATGAAGTATTAAGGAGAGGTATTTCTTTATGGTGGACATTCCACTTTATTGTGTCGAGCTTAAAGATATGTGCTTTTAATGACATTAAATTTACTTAATAAGGAGGAGGGGTTGAATGTGAAAAATGGTATGTTCTGGTATGCTAGACTCAGAGTCAAATGACTTGAGTGCTTGGGACCCAACTCTTTCATTGACTTGTTGTTATTTGATCAGGAGAAAATATTTTTTCCCCCTCTGGGTTCCTGCTATGTTATATATAACTCTTCAACTAAGATGCTATAGAGAAGTTGGTCTCCAGGAGGGAAGGTATCCTGTTTTTCAAATTCTTATGACACATTTGTCATTTGTCAGGGTAGTAACTCCAAGGAGTGACCCATGAAGAATAATATCTAAAGTTAGCAAAGTCGACAGAGTACTAGATCTGGAGTCAGGAAGACCAGAGTTCAAATGCATTAACCTCAGATATTTATTAGCTGCATGAACTTGGGTAAGTCATTTAACCTTATTTGCCTCGGTTTTCTCATATATAAAATGAGGATTAAAATAGCACCTGCTTCCCAGAGTTGTTATGAGATTATATTTGTGATATGTTACATAAAAGCATGCTATTACTCTTATTAATGCATCCAAATACTTAAGAGGATTCCATGCCAATAGGAGAGCTAGGAAATACCCCTTCCAAGTGAAAATACACTAAATCACAATTAACAAACATCCAAATTAAAGGTTTATGACAAGAGTTCTTAACCCAGGATCCATGAACCCTCAAATCACTGATGGATGGATTTCAGTGTATCTATGAATTTGGATAGGAAGTAATTGTATATTTCATTTTCACTAATTATAACTGAAATATCCTTCCATTATGAATCTAGACAATATACATTATTCTAACAAGAGGTCCATAGGCTTGACCAAATTGCCAGAAATGTCTGTGTCACACTTTTGGTTTAGGGACATAAAATGGTTGAAGTACTTGGAGATAGTGGCTATTTATTGGTTTACTTTAAAAAATCATGAAGCCTGATTAGGGACACACTGAGGTGGAATACAAAGAGATTAGACTAGGAAGTAAATGACATAGGAACTAATCTCAGTGCTCCCATTCAGAAACATAGAATTATGAAATATTAGAATTTGAATTGAAAAAGGCCTTCAGGGAACCTCCAAATTTTATATATATATATACTTTGATCTAATTATATATATGACCCATAGTTCATAGGATTATAGATTATAGAATTATTACAGATTAGAACCTAGCCCCTTCACTATAATTCACTTTATAGATGAGGAAATAAAGGTTCAAAAAGGTTGTGTCTTTCCTAGAGTTACACAGCTAGTAAATATCTGAGGCATGATTTTAACCTGGGTCTTTCTGGCTCCAATTTCAGCATTGTATCTACTTTATCATGCTTCTTCAACATGCTAAGATATTTTGGGATTCCAATTATATCATCTGAAGTAATAGTCATCCCTTACTATTTCATGTTATCTGCTAATTTGTTAAGTTTTCCAGTCTATGCTTTCATCTAAGTCACTGAAAAAAATTACCAGATAAAATAGGGCTATCAACAACATTTACCCTCCAAAAATATCACCATCCACTAGTCCAACCATTTTGGAGAACAATTTGGAATTATGCCCAAAGAGAATGTGTATCCATTGTCTCAACAATACCCCTACTACTCTGTATCCCAAAGACATCAAGGAAGAGTAAAGAGAACCCATCTGGACAAAAATATTTTATAGAAGCTCATTTTCTGGTAGCAAAGAATTAGAAACTGAGGGGATGCTCATCAATTGGGGAATGGCTAAACAAGTTGTGATTTATGATTGTGCTGAAATACACTTATGCTATACGAAATGATGAGCAGAATGGTTTCAGGGAAAGAAAAAAAAAACAAGGGAAAACTTATATGAACACCTGCAAAGTGATGTAAGCAGACCAGAATAAAACTGTACATAGTAATAACAACATTGTAAGTATGATCAAATGTGAAAATATTGGCTAATCTGATAAATACAATGAACCAAAACAATTCCCAAGGATTCTTGATTGTTTAAAAATGCTATCCACTCTGAAGAGAGAACTGATTAACTCAATTCAGATGGAAGCATTTTTTTACTTTATTTTTCTTATTTTTTTTTACTTTTCTTTTGCAACATGGCTAATATGGAAGTATGTTTTGTATAATTGCACCTCTATAAACAATATCAAATTGTTTGCTATCTCAAGAAGAAAGTAGGGGAAGAGAATCTGGAATCTAAAATTTTTAAATAATTGTTAAATATTTTTACATGTTAATTGGAATACATTTAGTGAAACTAATTAAAAACTTTTAAAAACCAACATATTCTAATTGCCCATTAAGCCAGTTTCAAATACATATAACCATATTTTCATTTTGCTCATATTTAATTCATCTTGTGAAAGAGGCTTTGTCTTTATGAAATGAAGGGGTTAGATTAAATGTCCTCTAAGGTTTCCTCTACCCCTAAATCAACTTGATTCTCAAGATAATCTGGATTCCAGTTTTGCCTTTAACTTGCACTGTTTATGTGATCCTAAATCATACAGGATGAATAATAAAGGGAAAAAATCACCCTCTCATCAGGTAGCGTTCTCATTGTTCTTGCTAATTAAGTGTTCAAGTATAATGTTTTTATTATTCTGAAAGACTGCAAAGATTTTCAGAATCCTTTAAATAAGGTTCCCTGTACCTAAATCCTGATTGCTCCCCCCTAGTTACTCTTGGCTTGCCCCTAGATTCTAGGAAATTGCCCTCCCAGTGGAAAACAGGTAATGGGACAAGGAATAACTCTTGAGAGCAAAAAGGGGAAATTATTATATTTTTACACTGACCTAGAAAATTCCCTCTTTTTCTTACCTCTACCTATTTTCCATCAGCTTCTAATTCTAACCTTAAATGAAATGGATAAATGCTATTCTTCAATTCTAATGGACATTCATGGTCTTGTGCCCGTGGCCCAGCCTAACTCATGACTCCAGGGTTCCCCATAGGTGGCAAACAATCAGTCAAAATAAATAAAATAAAATAAATAACAAATGGAAGACAGCTTAATCATAATGGCCATGGGATTGTTTTGCATCTCAGCTGCTCCAACATTCCCAGGCCTGGGATTTATTTTTATACTCATTTTCTTGGTATGCAGGTATATAAAATCAAAGAGAGATAATTGGAAAAGTGATACATTAACTTTTAACAAATCACTTGATTAACATTCTATATTTTTGATTTGTGATTACAGACAGAATACAAGATAAATGATTTTGTCACAGGTGGCTTACTAGGGAGTGTGAGTTACTGATTTGTGTAATTGAGTCACTGAGGCATACTGAAGCTTAGTGTACCTGTATTGTACCTGTACATATTGTATGGGTCTCTGTGATTGATTTGTGTGCTGGCTTCATGAGAAAGTTTTGGGCTTGGTCTGTAGCTGTGGTTTTGCTGGGAATTATGTACCTAAGTAAAAGTTAACCCATGACAGTCTTTTGGGATTGGGTTTGAGGGTCTGATCTTTTGGTGATGTTTTGGGGAATAAGGGTACATGTGTTTTGCTCTTGCATTATTTCTTTTGAGACTAGGGGGAATAATAGTCATGTCAATTCATAAGTAAGGGGCATTGATGAAAGAAGTCATGTAAGAGGGGGTTAGGTGGGCAATCACATCTCACCAAGGACCACTCTGTGGGCTCCCCAGCTACCATGTCTCTGTCAAGGCGTCATGGTCTGATAGCCCCCATCACATGGTGTAAGGAAAGTAGATTATTTCCTAATACAACTAAACACTAGAAAGCAGGAGGCTGCACTGGGCTTCAATTCCAATGCATCTGGGGAAGTAAAACTGAAAGGTCATTCAACCACCTCCTGACTTGTGAAACAATGCAACGTGTTCACATCACCACTTTGGATATATGCAATGCTTTTTACCAAAAGTTCTTAGCATGTCTTCATATGTACTTTAATTATCTTCACACTATCTCTGGAAGGAAGGCTACAAAAGGGTTAGGCTCATTTACAGGTGAGAAACTAAACACCAGAGTCTAGGTAGTGTATGTTGTCTATACATTAGGTGATGGAGATAGGACAAGAGTCCAACCCATTTATATTTTAATCCTGTATTCACCCTGTTAGAGAATTATCTTCTGTAGGAGGCTGTGGTACAGTGGATAAAGCACTATCACTGGGGTCAGGAAAACCTGAATTCAAGTCCCACTTCAGACTCTTATTAACTTTGTTACCTTAGGCAATTTACTTAACCTCTGCCTGCATCAGTTTCCTTAACTATAAAATGGGGAAAATAACAGCACCTACCTAAAGGGTTGTTGTAAGGATCAAATGAGAAAATATTTGAAAAATGTAATTAGCACAATACCTGGCAGATTATAGTTGCTATATAAATGCTTATTCCCTTTCCTTTCTATAATATGCTCTAAATAGTGTGCTAAGCAGTAGGGAAACAAATTAAAGGAGCCTTTAAACTAATAGGAAGAGAATACATATAGGGAATAGTTGTCAGGAAAGGGAATTCAGTATCCCAGGTACTGTATTAGGCATTTGGAGAGCTTGGGATATAATATTCAGGAAAGCAAAGGAGCTAGGATTACAATCAAGTTTACCACCGAGAATCATCTACCCTGCAAAACTGAGTGTAATCCTTTAGTGAAAAAAAATGGATATTTAATAAAAAGAGGACTCTCAAATATTTCTTAAGCAAAGATCAAAGTTGATATTTTAAAAAACAACAACTAAGATCACAGCAACATGGTGATCCCACCATTTCCTGGAAAATAGAGGGAGAAGAAATGGATGCATTGTTAGATTTTATATTCTTAGATTCAAAAATCACTGCAGATTGGGACTACTGCCATGAAATTAAAAGACACTTGTTCCTTAGAAAGAAAGCTATGGAAAATCTGGACAGTATACTAACAAGCACCTTGCTGAAAAAGGTCTCTATAGTCAAAGTTATGGTTTTTCCAAGAGAGTTGAACTATAAAGAAAGCTGAATATCACAGAATTGATGTTTTTGAATTATGGTGCTGGCAAAGACTTTTAAATCAGTCAATATTTAAAATTAGCTTAGATTATTCCTTAGAAAATCAAATACTGAAGCTGAAACTTAAATATTTTGACTACATAATGAGAAGACAGGATTCATTGGAAAAGACTCTGATTTGGGGAATTGTTGAAGGCAAAAAGAAATGGGGATAGCAGAAAATGAGAAGGATATAGTGCCATAAAAGCAGTGAATATGAGCTTGGAAAGACTTCAGAAGGCAAGGGAGAAGACCTAATGTGCTGTGGTCCATGGAGCAAAAAAGAATCAAACACAACTGAATAACAAAGATATAAACAGGCACTTTTCAGAAGAAGAAATCAAAATGATTTATAATAATGTGGAAAAGTGCTATAAATCATTATTGATTAGAGAAAAGCAAATTAAAACAATTCTGAAATACAACCTCACAACTTTCAAAAATGACAAATGCTAGAGAAGATAAGGGAGAAAAGAGGTACTAATGAACTGTTGGTGGAATTGTGAACTGATCCAATCATTCTGGAAAACATTTTGAGAACTATGCCCAAAGGGCTATAAAACTATGCATACTATTTGACTTAGCAATACCACTACTAGGTCTCTATCCCAAATAGATTAAATAAAAAATGAAGGACATTCATGTATGAAAACATTTATATCAGCTCTTTTTGTGGTGGAAAAGAACTGGAAAGTTAAGAAATGCTCATCAACTAGGAAATGACTGAAGAAGTTGTAGTATATGATGTATGGAGTACTATTGCCCTATAACAAATAACAAGGAAGGTTGTTTCAGAAAAAACATGGCAAGACCTATTATGAACTGATTCAAAATGAAATGAGGAGAAATGATATAGAAAAATGTTTTTTTGTAGTTTTTTGAAAACTTTTTATTCCATTTAAACGATCTGAATTTTGCATGTTTTACTGCAGTATAAATATTTATAATTATAAATCTTAGTTCTTGCAAAATTTTTCACATAATTAAGGGACAACTCAAAGAGAACATCTAGAGGGATTAGCTAGAATAAGGTAATAATTGTATATGGTAAATAATATTATAATGATTATCAACTTTGAAAGATTTAACTACTTTAAATAATGCAGTGATTTAAAATAATTCCAAAGGAATTATGGTGAAAAAAATGTTACCCACCTCCAGAAAGAAAAATGATAAACTCAAAGTACAAATTGAAGTATCATTTTCTCATTTTCTTTATTTTTATTGCTGTCAAAAATATGACTAATATGAAAATGTTTTGCATAATTTTACATGTATAATTTGATATTATATCATTTATCTTCTCAGTGGGTGGGGGGAAATGGGAGGGAGAGAGAGTTTGGAACTTAAATTTAAAAAGAAAGGAAAGTTATAAATAAATAGTTAAAATTTAGGGGAATTTTAACAATAAGACTAGAAAAACAAATTGAAGCATAGGCAAAGAGTAAACAAAACTATCATTTTGGGCATGTTCTTTCCAATATAATGAACTATTTTTCATGTTCACTTTTAACATTTTCTTTGTCAAATTGATGCCTGTAAATCTTTTCATTCACTTTTTCAGACAATCCATAACTATCCTCTCACTAACCCCATCATCATTTCTCTTCAAGTAAGATGATGTGGCACAGTGCAATGAGAGCAGTAGTTGTAATCAGGAGGGATCTGAGTTCAAATCTTATTAGCTATTTAATATTGAACAAATCATGTAACCTCTCAGACTTAGTTTCATTATCTGTAAAATGGTTAATATAATCATTTCTTCCCTTATAAGCTTGTTGCTAAGATCAAATGAAATAAACTAAGATAATATAAAAAATCAACTATCTATGCTTAAATACATTCCATAGTCCTTTTAAATAGGTGTTGCATTCTACTTTTCATATAATTATTTGTTTGCATTTATTATCGTCCCTGATAGAGAGCAATCTCCTTCATGAGAGAACCTTTCACTCTGCTTCAGTGCCTTCCATAGTTCAAAAATGATTTTGGGATTAAGATTATTGAATTGAATGCCAAAACTCTCATCACTCTATTAACTGATTAATGTTAAATTTGTACTGTAACATCTGACATTTACTGGTTGCTTTACACATGTGTGTTATCACCTCAACTACTGTATCAGTTCCTTGAGAGATAGTCCCATTTCTTTAGCTTTTTATCTCTCTCTACCTCAGCATCTACTACTGTGCCCTGCCCAGAATAACATTCAGTAAATGCTTACCTATCTATTTGCAAAGCATTATTTTTGGATAACCAACTGTGAATTTTGGATTTTATAAATATTCTATATTATAAATGTAATTTATGCTTGAATAAATTCAGAAGAGTAGGCCATTGCTATTACCTCCCTTACACATACTCATCCTTCTTGCTTTTCTGAAATTCCAATTCATATATAAATAACACAACTGTATTTTTCCAAACCAATTGTGAACCACCCTCTGATGAGTGAAATTTCTTTTCCAGAGTGACTTTTCTTGAATCACAAATGTTCTGGAACTGAATGATTGTTATAAACTGCAGTTACAAGGAATCATAATATATTAGGAAATCAAATCAATTGAACAAATATTTGTTAATCTATTAATCACCTACGATGTACACTATTGGTACATAGAAGAAGTATCTCTCCTCGAGGAGTGTGCAGTCTACTAGGGGAATGTAATATATACCTGGAGAAGTTGAAAATATCTGGTTCAAATTCCAGCTCTGTTATGGCCATTCCACTTAGCCTCTCTATGTCTGGTGTCATGGACTGAGCATTGGACTTAAGACCTGGGTTTGAATCCTGCCTCAGTTGCTTACTGTTTGATCCTCTTTGGACCTCAGTTTCCTCATATGTACAATGAGAACATTGGACTGAATGACCTCAAAGGTGCCTTAATGCTTTAAACCTATAATAATAGATGATCCTGTAATCTTAGTTTCTTGCTCTATAAAATAAGGAGGTTGGTAAAATGACCATTTGCTCTTGGGGCAGCCTACACCTGTTATTTCCCAGATGCACTCAAATGGTCACATAGGAAAGTAAATATTTCCATCTGTCAATAAGCACTGGAGCTACCACTCCAAATACGAAGGTCTTCACTCCTGGAGTCTGGTCTGTGAGAGGAGCAGGGACCCTGGCAGCGATCCCTTGGGGTTTCACCACCTCCAAACTGGCCTGATGAATTTGGAAGAATTCTTCTAACAGACAACTAACTTCAATTTCATCCAAAAATGTGACTTCAAAAGGGCTGATGTTCCATCTGTGAAATTCCACTTTCACAATCGACTTGCTTTCTGTGGGGGATGCTTCCAAATCAAGGCTTATGAAATTAATATACTTCTAATAATAAGATCCTCCACTGAACCACTGCCAGGGGTCTTACTGGAAAGAATGTGGTCATTCAGGACAAGAGTCATGTCTTACCCTTGTTGGTTTAAAAACCAAAGTCCATCTAGAACAACCCTCTTATTGGATGGTACCCCCATATACATACGATTTCAGTCCAACTAGAATATTTCACTGACAACATACATTTCTTTCCCTGCATAGCCAAGAATGCTACTTGTTTGCCCTCAAGAAAGAATCCCCAAAGGCATTTCCCATGTGTGAATCTGCTCCAGTGATCCCCATATGTGCCTTTGTGTTCTAACGTGATGCTTGAAGATACATTTTAATGAACATATTTGGGTTGTGCCAAGAAGAATTGAAAAGGAATGAACTGACGCATCTTTCAATGATCTTTAGAAGTCAAAATAGATTTGGGTGGGTGGAGAAGACTCTGTGAAGTAGCTGGCTGTCTTGGATAGTTTTCATTAGTTACCCATCACAACATCTAGAGCTGTAACTAGGGCAAGTCAACTGAGGTTATATCCAGGACACCAGCATAGGAGAAAAGGGTTTCACCCCTTTGATGATCCCCTGACCTACCAATATTCAGCTGTATGTTACTCTGTCTGCCCTGTGGCATACAGTGTGACAGAATTCCTATTCCTCTTCTTGGTCTATCTTCCAACACAAAAGTCACACCTTATCCAATCCCATTGAGCTTCCACTTATGGTCTCCCAACTGTTGCCATCTCCTCATTTAATATACCTTTCTTCTGGATTCTGCCCACCCAAATTTTGCTTAATCAAATTTCCTTCATGAGCCAAAATATTCAGTTATGACTAATTACCTTATGGGAAAATGTCAATTTTTTAATTTATCTTGCAGATGAGAGAAGTAACAATGAGGAAAAAAAAGCAAAGAACTCCTGTGTTTGAGAGTATATTACAAATTATCTATCAGGCAGAATTGGAGGGGAAAAGGATTCAGGACAAGAAAAAGGAAGATCAATAGAATAACTTCATTTTGCACTGAGAATACCAAACTTTTCCTAAAGGCTAATAGGCTGGTCTAGAGGAGGTCTTTAATGGATAAATGTAGAATGAGTCATGAAAAAGCAAGTGAGATAATATATTTTAAATGGATAAATGTCCTTCATAAGTGGAGTTGTATATTGAATTACCTTGTTCCTCTCTCTTTCACTTTTACACACACACACACACACACACACACACACACACACACACACACACACAGGCATGCACATGCACTTAGACGTATCATTGTTCCACATCTGAGTTTGGAACAAAAAGTGGAATATTCCTGTTTCCTGAAAAATTAATCAGTCTAATTTGAGTGTCCATTCAGATATTGTCCATTCCATATTATGTGTGGAAGATTGGCAGCATGCCGGGAATGTGTCCTGTTAAGCAGTCCCCCTGCTCTAATTAAGTGGAAGTTATGGTATACAGGGCCCTCTTCTTGCCCTTAGGATCCTATTTCACTCGGTTTTCATCCTGCGTGATAAGAGTAAGAGAGGAAGAAGCTCTCCACGTAATAGTCAATTGTAAAAATTTCCAGAGTTATGTTTAAGAAATCTTACGGCCTTCAAATGACTGCCAGCTCAGGGTAGAAGTACACAGTGAATGGGTCACCAGGAAAGATGAGTCAGATTAACAGATGAGGAGGCAACCTGTAAAAAATGCTGAATAATACCAATTGCCAGAACAACAGTTACAAGATTTGTACACAATGTAACAGTGACTAGCACAGAAAAAAATAGCCCAGTTCAATGCAAAGCAGACAGAAGTGAGAGGGAAGAAGAAATTTTCTGCTCAGAGGACAGCAAACAAACAAAAAACCAAGAATGCAAACTATCAAGGTCCTACAATCCTTTATTAAAAACCCTTTCTTTCATTTTAGAATCAACACTGTGTATTGGTTCTAAGTCAGAAGAGTGGAAAGGGCTGGAGAATGGGGGTTAAGTGACTTGCCCAAGATCACACAGATGGGAAGTGTCTGAAGTCAGATTTGAACCCAGGACCTCCCATCTCTTGGCCTGGCTCTCCATCCACTGAGCTACCCAGCTGCCCCCTTCCATAACATTTTATGCATACGTGCCCAAGTGGTGTTAAGAGAATACCTATAACACACTACAAATATGGCATCGATTCATCACCACCAAATTTTTAGAATGTGTATACCTTCTGCCTAAGATCTCATGTAGTTCACAGAACAAATCAAAACTAAAATTCTCTAGAATTACAAGTCATGCATGAAAGAATATAAACAAAGATAGTCAGAGACAAGCATACAAGAACATCAGAACCCTGGAGCCATAATGTTCTCTGCAAAAAATTCTTGCTGATCAGTCAATCAATATGCTTATTACATGCCTTCTTTGATATGGCTTTGGGGGTGTAAGGAGTCTTATCATTGCTGCTTAGTCATTACTAAATCACAACTTAGTTTCAGTTACGTCCATCTCTTCATGACCCCATTTGACGTTTTCTCGGCAAAAGATACTGGAGTAGCTTGCCAATTCTTTCTCTAGCCCATTTTATAGATAAAGAAGCTGAGGCAAACAGGGCTAAGTGACATGCCCATGGTCATACAGTTAGTATCTAAGGTGATATTTGAACTGAGGAGGCTGAGCCTTCTTAATTCTCAGCCCAGGGCTTTATCTGCTTCACCAGCAAAATTGAGGCAACCCCTGCCCTTAAAGAGTGTATATTCTCTGCAGAGGGGACAAGAGCCACACATATTCACAAAGAAATAAATACAATTAAGCGAAGGATACCAACAACTGGGGGAATCAGTAAACGTCTATTTAAAGACTGGCACTAGGACCGTCTTGAAGGGTGGAAGGGATCCAAGCCTTCTAGGAACAGAGAATAGCCAGTGTGAAGGTGAAAGGAAGAATGTCCTAATGGGGAGTAGCAATGAAGGGAGTGTAGACTGTGAGAAGGAAAGGCATGTGTCAGCATGGAAAGGTAAACTGGAAGCAAATAGGGAAGGGCTTGAAAGGCTCAAAAGAGGAATTTGTTTTTTATTCTAGGAGTAAGAAAACAGAAGCTTCTTGAGTTAGGGACTTATATGAATTTTATATTTATATATATTATATGTATAATATATATATTATGGAATATCAATTTTGGCAGCATCAGTTTCTCCCCAAATAACACCTAGATTTTTATCACTCCACTCTACTTCCCAGCCACTTTGGAATGTAAAAATTACTTTGGAAATTTTTCATAGCACAGTGATACAGTGAAGAGAACACTGATCCAGGAGTTGGAAGTCCTAGGCTTAAACCCTGCCTCTGACATGTCTTCCCTTTGTGTCATCTTGGACAAGTGGATCTGCTTCCCTAAGGCAGAGATTCCCCATCTTTAAATTGAAGGTCTCATCTCTGAAGATCCTGCCACTAGGGTGAAGCACGATCATCTGCCAAAATTGGACCCAGCATAGGGGTACACACTTATGGTATCTGCTCCTGAGAATGCTGAGAAAGGTGGAACTCGTGAGGCAACAGATCTGTTGACATTCTGAGTTTTGAGGTGCAATGAGTTATACAATTATTGTGTCTAAACTAAGTTCAGAATTCATGTGTTGCATACCCAGGCCAGAAACAAAGCAGATCAAATTTTCCAGGCCAATTGAAGTGGCATAAGGCCCTTGAGTGGTCCCATGACTTGTTACCTGGGCAAGATAAAGGAGGAGAGAGAGAGAAGAAGAAGGAGGAAAAGGAGGAGGAGGAGGAGGAGGAGGAGGAAGAGGAGGAGGGAGGAGGAGGAGGAGGAGGAGAAGGAAGGAAGGAAGGAAGGAAGGAAGGAAGGAAGGAAGGAAGGAAGGAAGGAAGGAAGGAAGGAAGGAAGGAAGGAAGGAAGGAAGGAAGGAAGGAAGGAAGGAAGGAAGGAAGGAAGGAAGGAAGGAAGGAAGGAAGGAAGGAAGGAAGGAAGGAAGGAAGGAAGGAAGGAAGGAAGAAAGAATACTGGGCCAGTATTTAACTCTAGCATAGAACACAGTTTCTCTTAGCTTTTGTGAATGACTTCAGACATTTTAGAATATGTAGAGGCTTCACAAGGGCTACCAATAGGAGCTATTGCCCCTGATTTCCCACCTTAGACACACTGTCTTCTTGATAATATTAGAAGAGACTCTAAAATAGTAAATGGGGTAGGGGAGAAATAGCTTTCTGTACTCCTAAGCCAGGGCATAGTGACTTAGTTTTAATTCCTTAGCCCAAGGGGTTAATAAAATTTGAATGCAAATTCCAAACACACACACACACACTGTGTAAATTATAAGGGTGAATTTCAAATAATCATAATGGTGACAGGACATTGAATTGATTTTAGCTGACATTTATCAAATTCCGACTCTTCCAGTTTTCACAATCCTGACTATAAATAGTATCAATCACAAGACACTCTGAGTTATCACTTCCAAAGACCTTCTTATGGAATTCTATGTGTGCTCAATTCCTCCAGACTTGGTCTTTCTCCCCATTCTCTACCCCTACTCCAGAACTGGCTATCTGTCACTAACTTCAAAAGTGTCCCTTTCGCTTGACAATAGGTAGATTCTTGGAATTGGCCACTAATTAATAAGTTCACAGATCATCCCATGAACCATCTGGAGATGCATTCTTGTTGACATAAGAGCCCCAACCCTTGCTGTTTGCCTGGGATTAACAAAGCACAGACTTATTTATAGGCACTGTACAATGCCTGAAGAATGTTTATGATCAGTCACCTTTCATTATGATGGTTAAGACCTTGCATGTTCTGAAAGAAATTCCAGCCATATGTTCCTGATTCATTGATGTTAATCAATCCTACAAACAGGGTTGTGCAAGAGGTTCTGCGCATCCAAGAAACATCAGCTTCCCAGACAGGGATGCTGGGTTTTCCCCCCAGAAAAGAGAAGTGTGAATCTCTTTTCTAGGACCTTGATCTTGAACCAAGAGCCTAAGAAGTATGAGTGGAGCTGTACTTGTTCCCTACATAGTCTCTTTAAAGTACTTAAGGTGGGGTGAGGGTTGGAGAGTTGGACCACTCGGGTTCTAGTCTCAGCCCAAACATTAAATTATTTTGTAGCTACCTCAGGGCAGCTTGTGCTGGACTTGAAGTCAACAAGATCTGAATTCAAATCCTGTCCCAGATATTTGTTATCTGTGTGACCCAGGGCATGTTAACTAATTGGTGTGGGCTTCCACTTCCCTGCCTCCCACAGTTGTTATGAGGATAGATAATATATATATATATATATATATATATAAAACACTATATAAATATTAGTTTAAAATATTATTACCTTGGGAAAGTTATTTCAGCTCTATGAAACTAGGTTTTTTCATTTGTAAGATTATGGTATGGAGAGTAGCTGCTAGGTGGCTCAGTGGATAGAGAGCCAGCCTAAGAGAGCCAGGATGGAATGCCCTGCATTCAAATCTGGCCTCAAATACAGCCTATCTTTGCAATCCTGGGCAAGTCACTTCACCTCTATTGCCTAGCCCTTACCATTCTTTTGCCTTGTAACCAATACACAGTATTGATTCTAAGACAGATGGTAAAGGTTATAAAAAAAGATTATGGGGTTGGACTAGATGATTTTAAGGCCCCTTTGGACTCTGACTTTAGGGTTCCTTGAGGAATGTTTTAGCAATTTTAGTTATTTTCCTCTTTATAATACTTTAGACTTTTCCATCTCATAATAAAACAAGCCCAGAGAGGAAGAAACAAAGCTATCACTCTTCTGTTGACTGGCAGAGAGAGAAGCACAGCCTCCAGTCTCCATTAAAGTTCTAGCCTGTGTCCTTGTGGATAATGGGCCTGAGGAGCAGAGCATACCTCCAATAGAGAATCTAATTAATTACCTGAGCCCTCACAAGCCAACAGCAGCTATCAGGGATAGTGGAGCTATGTTTGCAATACGGTATTGGTAATCCATCTCCTGGCCTTCAGTCCCTGTAGATTTCATGAGATTAAACTAATTAATCAATCAATCAACAAGTCTTCACTGAGCATCTATTATGTGCCAGGCACTGAACTAGGTTTGTAAAACTTTACATCTATGTGATCTCATTTGTTCTTCAAAATGAGCCAGTGAGGAAGCTGTTATTCCCATTTTACAGATAAGGAAATTGAAGCTTAGAGAGGTTATGTGACTTGGCCAGGATCACACAGTATTAATAAGTTGCTGAGGTCAGACTTTGAACTCTTATCTTCTTAACTCTAAAGCAGATTGCATTGCAGGGAATGAATAGAGTGCCAAACCTGGAATCAGAAAGATTAATCTTCCTAAGTTCAATTCTAGCTTTATCACCCTGGGCAAATCACAACCCAGTTTGCCTCAGTTTCCTCATCTGCAAAATGATATGGAAAAGGAAATGGCAAATCATTCTAGTATCTTTGCCAAGAAAACCCCAAATAGGATCAGGAAGAGTTGAACACAACTGAACTCAACAACAAGAACTAAGAGATCCCAATCTCTAGCCCCATATTAATGATTATATTATGCTAGATTAACTCCCATATCACCAGAGAAAAGAATCAATACAGAGTAATAAGCACTGTTTCAGTGCCCTGTTGTCTAGAAAATAAAAGACTATCATGGGCGACCATAGGGAATTGGGTTTCCCTTGTATTGCTTTGGACTTTAGAAATGGATTTCTACTTATTCAGATAGGCTTAACCTAAGAAACTCTGTTCCTTATACCCTTGTTTGGAAAGGAGGCAGAATTCACCTCTTAACTGGAGGATACAAACGGAAATTTTGTTCATTTTGTTTATTGATGGGAAAGAAAGAAATGCTCCATAAAATGGTATCACAATGCTCATTATTGATGTTCATTTAGCAAAGAAGATAGCTATCACCTAACCTAAAATAGAATGACTTGTCCATGTCTGAATAAAGGCAGTAGCCCAGAAGGTGCTGTGATTGAGTCCTTCCAACCTCTGATATAGACACTTTAATGACAATCAGAGAAGCCCTTCTTCCCTTGCCTTTGTCATGCCTTGGCACAGGCTGTCCCCCATGCTGAAAAGAGTATTAACCCCTTCTCATCTCCACTGCTTAGAATCTCTAGTTTCCTTTAACTTTTAGCTTTGATATTCTCTCCTCCATCTGCAAATTTCTCCTCCCCCTCCAAAAATAGAAATTGCTTTGAGTTTATCTCATGAATATATCGTATGTGTTTATATGTATATATTGTCTTCCCTAAAAGAATATAAGCTCCTAGAGGACAGGGACTGTTCCATATGTTTTGTACCTTCAGCACATGGACCAATAGCTGGCACATAGTAAGCACTTAATAAATTTTCATTGGTTATTTGATTAAAGGTAGGACAATTGATCTGTGAATTAGGAAGTCAACAGTTATTGCCAATAATTCTATCAAAAGCACCAACCTCTTCAGTCAACCTAAAAGCAGCAAATAAAATCAGGAAGAACTTGGAACTAGCTAGTGTTAGGATGGTCCATTATATTCTATCAGTTAAAGCTATGTATTTTAGAAAGAGGAAAAACAAAAAGAATTTATGCAAAACTTTTTAGTTATTATAATAATAAATATTAATATCAATGATAATTAATGTTATTGATTATTATTGATATTATTAGTAACAATGATTATTATAGTAATAATAGTAAAGTATTAATTATTATAGTATAAAATAGTAATAACTATAAACATTATTAAAAATAATTGATACTATTATAGCTTGAATTTCTACAGTAACAAATGCCACAAACTAAGCTAAGTACTTTTATCCATCTCATTTGATCCTCATAATAACCTTTGAGGAAGGCCCTATTATTATCCTCATTTTACAGATGAAGAAACTGAGACAGATGTTAAATGATTTGCCCAGAGTCACACATCCAGGATGTGGATGCGGTTGTATTTGAACTTAGGTCTTTCTGACTTCAGGTCAAGCACCACCTAGATGGCAGGACATTACAGGTCTGGGAGTCTGCTTGCCTGGATGGCTATCCCTATGTGCCTCAATTTATGTAACTCTGCCTTATGTCATGTATATTCTTGGTGGATGTCCTCTGTATTGAGCTATGCTATAATAGGCTTGAAGTCTTAGTCACAGATACCAGCAGGCTGGACAGTGATGGCTTTGGGTTATCAATGCAAAGAGAATGCTGTTCTTGGCACAGCCTAAGCCCTTCACTAGCTTCCCAGACAAATCTATATCATAGGTCAAGAGCCCCTGACTACATCAGGTCTGACAGCAATCATTTATGGAGGAAACGGGCAAATATAGTAATAAAAGCAAGAAATATTCCATTTGTAAAGTAGCAAAAGCACCTCCCGTGGAAGTTCTACAAGTCCTCCTAGCCAAGGTGCCCTTGCTGCCACTCTAACCCATCTTTGTTTCTTGCCTGGTATCCTAGTGATCTTGGGGATGGCTTAAGACTGCCTTAGGACAGTGTGGATGGGTTTTGGTTTTGTTTTTTAAAGCCTGTCCATATTTTTTTAAACTTCTCAATAGAACTAGCAAGAGTGACCTTCGCTGCACATAGATTGAGATGGATAGAGAGGGTACTCCTGATTAGGAAGTTCCTCTGATAGAAAAAGGGGAGACCTCTTCTTTGGGACTGTCTACTATTAAGAGGAAGTTGCTGATCAATTAAGCTGTAGTATCATTGCAAACAGAATATAGCTATTATTATGTCGGGGATCTTGCAGAGATAATACTGTTAGTTTATATAAATTAATCCTATCATCTAAGAGCCCTTGCTGATTTGAGGGAGCTGGTGCTGATGAAGACCTTTAGAAAGGGCCTGAACCATCAAGTAGTGGATTGCTTCTTTTTTTCTGTCTTAGAATCTTAGTATTGGTTCCAAGGCAAAAGAGTAGTAAGGGCTAGTTGACTGGGATTAAGTAACTTGCCCAGGGTCACACAGCTGGAAGTGTCTGAGGCTATATTTCAACCCAGGGCCTCTTGTCTCCAAGCCTGGTTCTCTATCCACTGAGCCACCTAGCTATCCCCAAAAGTGTCTTTCTTAATAGGGTATCCTCTAGGGGGCAGCTGGGTGGCCCAGTGGATTGAGATCCAGATCTAGAGACAGGAGATCCTGGGTTCAAATCTGACCTCAAACACTTCCTAGCTGTGTGATCCTGGGCTAGTCACTTAACTCCTTCTGCCTAGCCCTTACTGCTATTTTGCCTTGGAACCAATATACAATATTAATTCCAAGACAGAAGGTAAGGGTTTAAAAAAACTAGGGCATCCTCTGTCTAGACAGCTGGCAACCTTAGTTCATAAGGCAATATAATTGAATGACCATTTAGAAGACGGGAAAAAGGTTCAGTCTTGGGACCAGGAAAATTTGACAGTGCCATTGAGGTGGCTAGAGATTCCTGAGTTTATGCAGAATGAGTCATAAAAGGGGGTCCATTGATTATACTCATATCTTTGCTTCACAGCCCAAATTATAAAAGAAAACATGCTTGGTTCCCAGGAATCAAGCAGTACAGCAACAAGTGAACAGAAATCCCCAGGGACCTAAATAGCACCACTGCCCTGGCAGCCAATCCCAAGGGGAGAATGACCAGTAGCATACAGAAATGCACATAGGAGGAACATACTTGAGTCTCCTAGTCACTTCACTGCAAACATAATGACTCATGCTCATAGACTTCTCCAGAACTCTCTCCTTGCTTTGTCATCCCAAATCCTACTCTCTCAGCAAACTAGAACTTGGAGGTAGATTTCTGAGGGTCCACAGGTACATGGACCTGAGCACTGCAAAGACAAATACATAATTATTCCCAGTCAATTCCTCATAGATGGGACATAGGAAGTTGGTCTTGGTAACCATAGAAGAAAGTCCCCTTGAATGTTCTAAGAATTTATGGTACAATAAGTCTTCTTTATATGGATTGCATGAACCTAGACTGATTTCCCCTTTTAACCAAATTATTTCTTTAGCAAAACTAACTGATTCTTGGAAGGGGATATTGGAGGTGGGGAAAAGGAAAGTGATAAAAGACAAAGAATTATCAAGGAAGTGAAATCACCCTGTCTCTGGCTACTGTTAAGTATGGGTAGAACGTGTCTATGGCCAATATGCCTCAGGAAACTCCAGGAACAGACTAATTCCTTTCTTCACTCTTGCCTTTGGGGCTTTTTGGTTAAGATGCTGCCCATAAGTCTTATCTTCACATTTCTTGGCTCTAGATTAGGTTGAGTCAGACGAAGAGGACTGTTTTTTGCAAAGATGAACCAGCTTTGTGTCTAGACATGCACACAGAAAATATTATAATGACCAAGGTCAAAAAGGAACCAGGGGCAGAGTGCCAGATCCAGCATGATGGATCACTTGCTTAACTCCATGCTAAAGAGGAAGATTATAAAAAGGTCGGCAAATGGACTTTTGTAATCCCAACCCAGAGCATCTTGGGATTTGAAGAGTTAACTATCTAAGTAAGATAGAGGAAAGAATAGATGGTAACTGAAAACTGTAAGTTAATGGCTCTGTTTATGGGGTAAGACTTCTGCTTGAGGTCAGTCAGCAAGGGAAAAGTATTGCCTGCTAGAAGTATATACCAACCAGAGAATTAGAAAACTTAGGAAGCACCTAAGGCAAATAATGTACACGGAGGGGAAACAGTGGGGTACCAAAGACGTAAGATCATAGAATTAGAGCTGGAATATATTTTAGAGGCTCCCTAGATCAATCCCTTGCCCATATAATTTAGGATGAGACCTAAGCAGGGAAAAAAATCAATATTAATATCTATTATATACTAGCTCATTTTCCTCTGCCAACAAACATCCAGGTTTCTCCTATCCTTAGAAAACTCTTAGTTGAGTTCCAGGTAAGCATGGTGGCAGTCTAGATGCAGGACGCTTCCCCTCCTCAGATCCACGGATATAGACAACCTAAAAAGACCCCAAAAAATCATTCTCATAAGAACAAAGGGACTCTATAGTAGGGTGCAGCATTGAAGGTACATGGGATTTCAGCATTTCCACACTATAAGGGAGTGAAAAAGCTACCACCAAAACTTGAGCTGATCTACCCTCCCCCAACCCACATACGGAGCCCGAGTTAGAGCCAGTTCAGAATCAATGAGTGAGCGAGGGGTACCTCTGGAATGAGCAAGGAGCAGCTCTAGGTCTTGGGAGCTGACTAAGACCACCAAGGACCTACCCCTGAGACCAGTTACACTCGAAACCCCAGTGGACAGGGGAGCGCAGACCTTGGTCACTTAGAGCCAGCATATGCCAGAATCAGTGAGTGAGTGAAAGGCACCTCTGGACTGAGCAAGGGGCACCTCTAGGTCCTGGGAGCTGACTAAGAACACCAAGGACCTATCCCTGAGAGAAGATACACCCGAAGTCCCAATGGGCAGGGGAGCACCTTGGGCACCCCTGGGAAGGTAGCGCAGCTGCAGTGCTTCGAGAGCTTGCCTCACACAAAATCCTTGCTCCTTAGCTCCATACACAGAGAGCCTGCGCTCCTCACTCAGATTTCTGACTGGAAAAGGAAGGAAAAACAACCATAGTGATAGCAAACAATGCCCAGGGACAACTTCCCAACACCAAGAAAAACAAGAAGAAGGGGTTGACCTTGGATAATTTTTACAGAGGAAAAATGCAGACTACAGAGGAAATAGCAGAAGAGGAAATCCAAATAAATACTCTAAAACCTTCCAAAAGAAATGGAAATTGTCCACAAGCTCTGGAAGAATTTAAATTGGAGCTCATCAAAAGGATGGAAGCCTTCTGGCAAGATAAGTGTGAAATGGTTCAAAAAGAAAATCAAAAAATTATAGCACAAAACCAAAATATTATAGCTGAAAATCAAATGATTAAAGCAGAAAACCAGGCCTTAAGGACAAAAATTGAGCAACTAGAAACCAATGATCTTGCAAAACAGCAAGAATTAATAAAGCAAAGTCAAAAGACAGACAAAATAGAAGAAAACATAAAATATCTCACTAATAAGGTGACAGATCAGGAAAACAGAGGAAGGAGAGACAGTTTGAGAAATATTGGTCTACCTAAAAAAAACAGAAATAAACAGAAATCTTGACATCATAATACAAGAAATCATCTAAGAAAACTGCCCTGATGTTCTTGAACAAGGGGACAAAACAGACATTGATAGAGTTCATAGAACACCCTCTATACTAAATCCCCAAAAGACAACTTCCAGGAATGTAATTGCCAAATTCCAGAGCTTTCAAGCTAAGGAGAAAATTCTACAAGAAGCCAAAATGAGACAATTCAGATATCAAGGAGCGCCAATTAGGATCATACAAGACCTAGTAGCTTCCACACTAAAGGACTGCAAGACCTGGAATATGATATTCAGAAAGGCAAGAGAGGTGGGTCTTCAACCAAGAATCACCTAGCCATCAAAACTGAGTATATTGAGGAGTTTGAAGGTGAAGAAAAGGGTGAGGGGTAGCTAGACTAGGTCAAACAAATGTTTGTTTATTTAAAAACCTAAGTATGTTGAAATTAGAAAGAAAATAATCCATGGAGTGTGATAGACTGAAAAGAGGGAATGGATAGATGAGGGAGTGAGACTAAAGAATAAATGGGAAGAGATGGCATTCAGTGTATAAACAAAGAGATTAGCTTTAATGAGAAAAAGTAAGAGCACTCTTTTTCTGATGCTGGAGAATGTAATGGGGCAAGAACTGTCTTATACCAACCATTAAAACAGAGATTGATGTACATGTAGGAATGTGCTGGAGACAGCTTAAGGTCTCAGGAGAAACTAATTATTAAATTTTCAGAATGAGAATTTGTTTAGATCTTCGAAATTGGAAAAAGCTACAAATCAGGACTTGAATGACTGTTTTGTTGACTGTCTAAACTTAAGAAAGCGCTGGAGAAAATGTTACTAGAACAGATTAAATTTAAAAATGTATAATATTAAAAAATATTTTTATTTTTTACTTTTACTATATACTTCCAGGCAAAAGTATGGACATTCAACAAAATAGAAGATTTCCAAGTATATGTAAAGAAAAGACCAGAACTAAGTGGAAAGTTTCATATCCAAACACAAAGAGCAAGAGAAACATGAAAAGGTAAATAAGAAAAAGAGGGAAAAGGAGAAAAATGTTTTTTTTTATTCAAACTCTTTTCTTTAAGGGCTACAATTAGATCAAATGTGTGTATTATATATATATACATATATTAATATATGGTGGAAATGTTATTTGTAACTCTCAAAAACTGTATTCATTATCAGAGTAATTAGAAGAATCACTCATAGGAAAATATTGGGGCAATGAGGGATATAAGATGTTATGCAAAAAAAGAAAAAGGGTGGGGGAATCAAAGGGTACCAAGAGATACTTGAAGAAATAGAAATAAATAGAACAATCTTTTTCACACAAAGATACACATGGGAAGGGGAGGGGATGAATACTTCTATAAGAAGGAGAGGAAGAGAGTGCTAATAGATAATACGTAAGCCTTACTCTCAGTGAAATCAACTCGGAGAGGGAACAGCATCTAGATCTATTGGGATCTTGAATTCTATCTTATCCTACAGGGTAAGGGAGAAGGTAAAACTAAGGGGTGTAGTGGGGAGGGAGTACAAAAAGGGAGGGAAGGAGAGGGGGGAGGAAACTTAACAGACCCTAATAAAAAGAAGGGAACAAAAAGAGAGGGACCAGAAAGGGAAGCATATCAAGGGAGGGGATTAGGGGGATTGATGAAAAGTAAACCACTGGTTTATAAAGATTGCCGCTATCAGGGTCCAGCCTCACTCACGACTCCAGGGTTCCCAACAAGTGGCGAACAATCAGTCAAAATAAATAAAATAAAATAAATAACAAAGGGAAGACAGCTTAATCATTACGGCTAAGGGACTGCTTTGCAACTCTGAGCTGCTCCTACATTCCCAGACTTGGGATTTATTTTTATATCCATATTCTTGGTATGCAGGTATATAAAATCAAAGAGAGATAATTGGAAAATTTATACATTAACTTTTAACAAATCACTTGATTAACATTCTATATTTTTGTATTGTGATTACAGACAGAATGCAAGATAACTGATTTCATCACACATGGCTTACTAGTGAGTGTGAGCTACTGATTTGTGTAATTGAGTCACTGAGGCCTATTGAAGCTTAGTGTACCTGTACCTATTGTATGGGCCTTTATGATTGATTTGTGTGCTGGCTTTATGAGAAAGTTTTGGGCTTGGCCTGTAGCTACGGTTTTGCTGGGAATTATGTACCTAAGTAAAAGTTAACCCATGATAGTCTTTTGGGATTGGGTTTGAGGGTCTGATATTTTGGTGATGCTTTGAGGAATAAGGATATATTTGTTTTGCTCTTGCATTATTTCTTTTGAGACTAGGGGGAATAATAATCATGTCAATTCAAATCATGTAAGAGGCATTGATGAAAGAAGTCATGCAAAGGGGATAGAGTGGGCAGTCACATCTTGCCAAGGACCACTCTGTGGTATCCCCAGCTACCACATGTGACTCTGTCAAGGTATCGTGGACTGATGGCCCCCAGCAAAGGATAAAGAAAAAGAAGAAAGGACAGAACTAGGACAGGATATCAAAATGCTAGGGAATACACAAGGGACAATCATAACTTTGAACGTGAATGGGATGAGCTCACCCATAAAATGTAGTCGAATAGGAGAGTGGATTAGAATACAAAACCCTACCATATGTTGTCTACAAGAAAGACACATGAAGTGGGTAGATACTCAAAAGGTCAGAATTAAAGGTTGGAGCAAGACCTATTGGACCTTAACTGATAGAAAGAAAGTAGGAGTTGCAATCATGATATCTGACAAAGCCAAAATAAAAATAGACCTGATTAAAAGGGATAGGGAAGGTAAATATATCCTGATAAAGGGGAGTATAGAAAATGAGGAAATATCACTAATCAACATGTATACACCAAATGGTATAGCACCCAAAATTCTAATGGAAAAACTAGTAGAATTGAAGGAGGAAATAGATAGTAAACCTATACTAGTGAGAGACCTGAACCTACCACTATCAAATTTAGATAAATCAAATAAAAAAATAAATAAATAAGAGGTAAAAGAGGTGAATGAAGTCTTAGAAAAATTAGAGTTAATAGATATATGGAGAAAAATAAATAGGGACATAAAGGAATATACCTACTTTTCAACAGCACATGGTACATTCACAAAGATTGACCATATACTAGGTCATAAAAACATGGCATCCAAATGCAGAGAAGTAGAAATAATAAATGCAACCTTTTCATATCATAAGGCAATAAAAATAATGATCACTAAGGGTACATGGAGAGCCAAATCAAAAAATAATTAGAAATTAGAAATTATGATTCTCCAAAATCGGTTAGAGAACAAATCATAGAAACAATTAATAATTTCATTGAAGAAAATGACAATGATGAGACATCCTTTCAAAATCTATGGGATGCACCCAAAGCAGTACTCAGGGGAAATTTTATATCTGTGATTTCATATATTAACAAATTAGGCAGGGCAGAGGTCAATGATTTGGACATGCAAATCAAAAAACTTGAAAGTGAACAAATTAAAAATCCCCGGAAGAAAACCAAATTAGAGATCCTAAATATTAAGGGAGAAATTAATAAAAATCGAAAGTGGAAGAACTATTGAACTAATAAGACTAGAAGCTGGTATTTTGAAAAAAAACAAACAAAATAGACAAAGTACTAGTCAATCTAATAAAAAAAAAAGAAAGAATAAAATCAAATTAATAGCACCATAGGTGAAAAGGGAGAACTTGCCTCCAATGAAGAGGAAATTAAAGCAATCATTAAAAAAATATTTTCCCCAATTATATGGCAATAAACATGCCAATCTAGGTGATATGAATGAATATTTACAAAAAATATAAATTGCCTAGATTAACAGAAGAAGAAATAGAATTCTTAAATAATCCCATATTAAAAAAAAGAAATTGAACAGACCATCAAAGAACTACCTAAGAAAAAATCCGCAGGGCCTGATGGATTCACAGGTGAATTCTATCAAACATTCAAAGAACAGCTAATTCCTATAATATACATACTATTCAACATAATAAGCAAAGAGAGAGTTCTACCAAATTATTTTTATGACACAAATATGGTACTGATTCCAAAGCCAGGCAGGTCAAAAATGGAGAAAGAAAACTACAGATCAATCTCCTTAATGAACATAGATGTAAAAATATTAAATAGGATACTAGCAAAAAGACTCCAGCAAGTCATCACATGGATTATTCACTATGATCAGGTGGGATTTATATCAGGAATGCAAGGAATGGTTCAATATCAGGAAAATCATCCACATAATCAACAACTTTAGCAAAGTTGCAGGATACAAAATAAACCCACATAAGTCATCAGCATTTCTATGTATCTCCAACACATCTCAGCAGCAGGAATTAGAAAGAGAAATTCCATTCAAAATTACCCTAGACAATATAAAATCCTTAGGAATCTATCTGCTGAGACAAACACAGGAACTCTATGAAGATAACTACAAAACACTTTCCACACAACTTAAACTAGATCTGAGCAATTGGAAAAACATTAACTGCTCATGGGTAGGATAATCTAACATCATAAACATTACCATCCTACACAAACTTATCTATTTATTTAGTGCCATACCCATTGACCTTCCAAAAAACTTTTTTAATAAATTAGAAAAAAAAATAAAAAAGTTCATTTGGAAGAACAAAAGATCATGGATATCCAGGGAAATAATGAAAAAAAAATACAAAGGAAGGTGGCCTTGCAGTACCAGATCTCAAACTATACTATAAAGCAGTGGTTATCAAAACAATTTGGTATTGGCTAAGAGACAGAAAGGAGGACAAGTAGAATAGACTTGGGATAAGTGACCTTAGCAAGACAGTCTATGACAAGCCAAAATATCCCAGCTTTTGGGACAAACATCCACTATTTGTTAAAAAAAAAAACTGCTGGGAAAATTGGAAGACAGTTTGGGAGAGATTAGGCTTGGATGAATACTTCATACCCTATACTAAGATAAACTCAGAATGGGTGAATGACTTGAACATAAAGAAGGAAGCTATAAGTAAATTATGTGAACACATTATAGTATACATGTCAGACCTTTGGGAAGGGAAAATTTTTAAAACCAAGCAAGACTTAGAGTCACAAAATGTAAAATAAATAATTTTGACTACATCAAATTAAAAAGTTTTTGTACAGACAAAACCAATGTAACCAAAAGTAGAAGGGAAATAAATTGGGAAACAATCTTCATAACAAAAACCTCTGACAAAGGTCTAATTACTCAAATTTACAAAGCGCTAAATCAATTGTACAAAAAAATCAAGCCATTCTCCAATTGATAAAGGGTCAAAGGACATGAATAGGCAATTTTCAGTCAAAGAAATCAAAACCATTAATAAGCACATAAAAAGTGCTCTAAATCTCTTATAATCAGAGAGATGCAAATCAAAACAACTCTGAGGTATCACCTCATACCTAGCAGATTAGCCAAAGTGACAGTAGAGGGAAGTAATGAATGCTGGAGGGGATGTGGCAAAGTAGGGACATTAATTCATTGCTGGTGAAATTGTGAATTGATCCAACCATTCTGGAGGGCAATTTGGAACTATGCCCAAAAGACACTAAAAGACTATCTGCCCTTTGACCCAGCCATAGCACTGCTGGGTTTGTACCCCAAAGAGATAATAAGGAAGAAGACATGTACAAGAATATTCATAGCTGTGCTCTTTGTTGTGTCAAAAAAATTGGAAAATGAGGGGATGCCCTTCAATTGGGGAATGGCTGGACAAATTGTGATGTATGTTGGTGCTAGAATACTATTGTGCTCAAAGGAACAATAAAGTGGAGGAATTCCATGGGGACTGGAACAGCCTCCAGGAAGAGATGCAGAGTGAGAGGAGCAGAACCAGGAGAACATTGTACACAGAGACTGATACACTGTGGTACAATGGAATGTAATGGACTTCTCCATTAGTGGCAATGCAGTGATCCTGTACAACTCTGAGAGGTGTATGAGAAAGAACACTATCCACATTCAGAGGAAAAACTGTGAGAGTAAAAACACCAAAGAAAAAACAACTGCTTGATTACACAGGTCAAGGGGGATATGATTGGGGATGTAGACGCTGAATGAACATCCTAGTGCAAATACCAACAATATGGAAATGGTTTCTGGTCAAGGACACATGTAATACCCAATGCAATTGTGTGTCGGCTACTGCAGGGGAGGGGAGGGGGAAAAGGAAGGGAGAGGAATGGGGAGGGAGGAATAGAAAATGATTTTTATAACCAGGGGATAATGTTCAAAATTGACCAAATTAAATAAATAAATAAATGAATGAATGAATGAATGAATAAATAAATAAATAAATAAATAAAATTTTTAAGAGGAAAACTCTTAGTTGAGAGCATAATGGATTGGGAACCAGTTTCAAAACTTGAAAGACTTGGGTTCAACTCCCACCTTTGACATATACTGGCTATGAAGCCACAGGCAAATCTCTATCTCTTAGTGCTCCAAACAGCTCCCCAAGACTATTAGTTTTGGAGTAGGTGCTGATCTGAATTTGTAGAGGAAGTTTCCTAACCTAGAATTCTATATATCAATGAAAACACATATCCAATTCCTTTTCTGTCCCTATCCCACCTGCTCCTACCTTCTCTTCAAATTATCAACTTTTATAACCCTCCTTTTTACACTCAGATTCCTAAGAAAAAAACATCTACAGTCATTGCCCAACATCTCTCTCTCCTCCCACCCCCCACAACACCTTCAAATCTGGCTTTTGACTTCATCAACCAACTGAAATTTCTCTCTCTAAAGTAACCAAAAATTTCTTAATTGCCAACTCTGAGAGTCTTTTCTCAATCCTCAGGATTCTTAACCTCTTCACAACATGTGACACTGTTGAAAAGTGTCTCCATATACTCTCTCCTCTTGGAGTTTTCATGATTGTGATCTCTTAGTTCTCTTCCTATAAATGTGACTGCTCTTCATTCTCCTTTGCAGAATCATCATTCCTACCAAGCCCCAAATTCTGTACATTATAAAAGGCTCTACTTTGCATCCTGTACTTTGTGTACATTCTTCCTCTGTAACCTTATCAGTTCCTTGGGTTCAATAGTCATCTCCATGCAGATAGCCAGCCTTAGTCATTCCCCTGATCTCGAAACTCACATTACCAATTACCTGTTGGACAATTAATTCTAACTAGACATCCCATTGGCATCCAAAATGTCTAAAATAAATGTTTCCCTCATGCCTTCTTTTGTTAGCATCAGCATCCTTCCAGTCATTCCAGTTATACATCCTGTAGCCATCCTTAAATCCTCACTCACCTTCATCCCAACCTATCTAACCTATTGACAAAATTTGAAAGCAGTCAGGTGAATCAGTGAATAGAGTGCTGGCCCTGGAGTCAAGAAGTCCTGAGTTCAAATCCAGCCTCAGGCAATTATTAGTCATATGACCCTGGGCAAGTCACTTAAACTCTGCCTCAATCCACTAGAAAAGAAAATGGCAAACCACTCCAATATGTTGGGTCATGAAGAATCAAACATGATAATCACTCAACAATAACAGCCTTCACATCATGTCTCTAATTCATCCCCTTCACTCAAATCACACAATCAGCATCCTTCACACAACCATCCATCATTTCAGGCTCTCATTATCTCTTACTTGGACTATTAAATAGTCTAAATAGTTTCTCTATCTCCAATCCCTCCACTCTTCAATTCAACTTCTTCACAGCTGCAGAGTAATATTAAGGCCCAAGCACCAACAATCTCAGTCCTCTATTTAATATATGCCAGTAGCTCCCTATGAATGTAAGAACAATTTGCCATTTTAAGTCTAGAACTGAGACTAACAGCTTTGCAGTTGATGCAGTCATTTCTTTTGACCCCAGGTGACTCTTAAAGTTGTATTATTCCCAACACTTAACAAGGGTTCAAATTTACTTGATACTAATGCTCCATTGGGTTTTACCATCAATTACTTCTAATGAATTCTTTGAATCCTATGGCCAACTGAGCAAGTTCTGAGATATGAAATTCAGAATTTGTTTTGCAATAGTGGCTCACAGAAATATAGGTTATGTATCCTATTAAGTCCTAGCTCATCCAAATGATAAAAATAAGCATTTATTAAGCATTCTAGTTCATGAACTCTGAATATGGAGTTCATAAACTTATTTTTTAATAATTTGATAACAGTAATTGGTTTCCTTTGCTATATAATATATTTTACTTTATATATTTAAAAAACATTTTTCAGAGATAATTAAGTGACTCTGTAGATAAAATGCAAGACCTGGAGTCGGGGAGACGTGGGTTCAAATCTGGAATCAGAAATTTCCTGTGTGACTCTTAGCAAGTCACTTAACCCCAGTTGCCTAGACCTTAACACTCTTCTGCCTTGGAATTCATATTATTATCAATTCTAAGATAGAAGGGAACAGGTTTAAAAAAAAAACATTATTCTCAGCAGGGATGCATAGCTTTTACCAGATTGACAAAGGAGTCCATGATACAAAAAGTTAAGAACCCATGTCTTACTATGTGCCAAGCACTTTACTAGTTGCTTGGAGGATACAAAAGCGAAAATAATCCATAAAATAATTAAATGTTTTTTAGAAAGTTTAATAGTTCCTGCTTTCAGAGAGCTTGCATTTTACTGGGGGGTAGAAATAGCATGCACACAAAACTATTAAATGCAAAGTAGTGTAATGGGGACTGTCCTAGAGGGGTGTGAGATGATACAACCCACCTAGGAACTTCCCAGGGCCAGTTAAGCACAAACCCCTTGGCTTATGAAAAACAAAGTTTATTTTATGAAGGAAATAAGGAAAACTGATAGGTAAGAATTTACTCCACCCAACTTCTACATCTCTTAATTAAGGAGAGCCTCCTTTTTCTTCTCTGGACCCTGCTTACAACTCCCTATTCTACAAAAAAAAAAAAAAAAGCTATTTGACTCGATCCTGATCTGTCCACTAGTGATTAACAAAAAGAAAGGGAAAAGCCTGGGTTGGTTGCACTAAGTAACCCAATGTCACAGATGAAAATCCCAAGAGGATTTCTAGCAGATGGACCACTGGCAGGTGATCTCTGGACTAAGAAAAATGGTTTCCTTCAAATAAATTCTCTACCAAATGTCAAAAATTTCTCCATGAAATCTTGACTATCCTGGGAAAGTCTCACAGCGCAAAACCTCCTTCAGATTGGTGGAAATTCAGGCAAAGAGTCAAAAGCTCCTTCCAGCTCAGTGGAAATCCCAGAAAGAAAGGTCAGTTATTGTCAGTTCAAACTCCCATAATTCCTCTCTCCTTCCCAGAATCCTCTCCCAGGGCTTGTATCAAAATTCCCTTCTTTTAGCTAATCTCTAAAATCACTCTATCCCTAATTTATATTCCTACAGTAGATCAGTTCAAACTCCCATAATTCTTCTCTCCTTCCCAGAATCCTCTCCCAGGGCTTGTATCAAAATTCCCTTCTTTTAGCTAATCTCTAAAATCACTCTATCCCTAATTTATATTCCTACAGTAGAACCAAAGTGTTTTCTAAGGAAGTAGGGATAATAGATCAGGATAGACTTCTGGTAGATGGTGGTGCCTGAGTTGAACCGTAAAAGAAATCAGGGATTAATTCCATCAAGAGGAAAGAGTACATTCCAGGTACAGGAGAGACTATGCAAAAAGAGAAGAGATCAAACATCATATGCATGGTATAGCAAGTAGACCTATTGACTAACACAGAATATGTGAAGGAAAGCAATTTTCAATACGCCTAGGCTAGAGTGACATTATGAAAGGTATTAAAAGTCAAATAAGAGGGTTTGTGTTTAACCCTAAAGGCAAAAGGGAGCTATGGAAACTTCTTGAAAAGGAAAATAGCAACCATATGTCTGACTTTAGGAATATCACTTTGATAGCCAGATGGAAGATGGATTGGTGAAGAGAAGGATAACCAATTAAGAAGTTAGTACAATGATCGCAGTTTTAAGGGCCTGAACCAAGGTGGTAGGTGTATAGTTGGAGAGAAGGGATAGATATAAAATATAATGTTAAGGTATTGACAAAGTAGTCCATTGACAATTTAAAGGAATTTTCTGTTTTGTTTTGCCACCATAATGTCCCCATAATAATAGAAAAGGAGAACATTTGCATACCATCTGGTTACTTTATCTAAATGTTTGGGGGTAGAAGTAATTTTTTTATTAAATTCTATTTTTCAACTACATGTAGAACCAACTTTTGACAATTGTTTTCTGACATTTTGTGCTTTAGATTCTGTCCCTTCCTCCTTGCCCCTATTCCCAACAAGGCTGCAAATGGTAGGATATCAGTTTTACCAGTGCTTTCATGTAATCTGTATTTCCATGTTCCCCATGTCATGACTAAAGACACATACTACATATACAATCTTAAAACTCATGGAAGAAATAGTGAAGGATATTGTGCTTTGATCTGCAATCATATTCCTTCTTTGTCTGTGGATAGCATTTTTTTAAAATCATGAATCCCTGGGGATTTGACCCTTGTTATACTGGTTAATATTTCAGTCCTTCAGAATTGATCATTGTTCATCATTTCTGTTACTATATAAACTATTCTCCTGATTCTGCTCACTTTACTTTGCATCACTTCATATAAATCTTTCCAGATTTTTCTGAACTCAGCCTATTTCTAGTTTCTTATAATAGTTTTGCATTTTAATCATATACCACAGTTTTTCAGCCATTGTCCAACTGATGAACACTCCTTCCAATTCTTTGCCACTACAAAAAGAGCTGCTAAAATGTTTTTGTAGGAGTTGGTCCTTTTCCCTTATCTCTGTTCTCTTTGGGATATAGACCCAGTAGTAGTGTTGCTGAATCAAAGGGTATGCACAGTTTTATGGTCCTTCAGATCTGGTACCATATTGTTCTCCAGGATGGTTTTATCAATTCACAGTTGGTAGAAGCAATTTTTGATTGCAAGGAGGAAGTGTTTAGAAAACAAATTAGAGAGTGGTTCAAACTGTTCTAAGTTGGGGAAGCCATTACTCTATTTTTACTGCCCAAGGGCTCTTGGTCATGGTCCTTCATACTAGAAGAGAACAAAAAAATGCACCACTATGTAGGAGTCGATTGATGTACCTTGTGTCTGACTGTGGTTGCAGACCAATATGAACTCAGAAGGCTCTACCACAGATTGGGCACAGATAGCCCACATGAACATTTGGGATGGAGATGTCTCTAAATTTTTGCATCTCATTTTTTTTGAGGTCCTACAGTTCTGCTTTGCTCACACAGTACAATACTTTCTTTGATGTGGGTGCACCATACTGGGCAATCCTATGAAACATCTCCCAAGTCACTTAAATTTGTTTGCCTCAGTTTCTCACTTGTAAAATGAGCTGGATAAAGAAGTGGCAAACCACTTTATTGCCAAGAAAACCCCAAAATAGGGTCACAAAGAGTCAGACATGACTCAACCAAGGTCTCTCAGTAAGAGATCAAATATCACTCATCATTGTTATTGCTTATCTTGGAACCTCTCTAAGCTGGAGAGTCACTGGCAATATTTACCCAATAAGTATTTATTAATAGTCTATGTCATGCAGAGTATTGGGTTAGGTGCTAGAGAAAAGTGGAAGTCCTTCAGTCCTGAATTCTTCTATGACTTGGGCAAACCACCAACCCTCAGTTTCCTTATCTGTAAAAATGGGGTTTGGGCTAGATGGATTCTGAGGTCCCATCCATCTCTAATTCTATACCTGTTCCCTGATCCTCTGCCCCCACCCCCAGCTAAAAATAATATTTTTTCCAAATCTTCCTAGAATAGTTTCTCTGGCTCTCTCTTTCAACCACATCATTCTTTAACTTGTATTATATTTATAAAGTATAATGTTTTCTCCAAAGAGGAGAAGAGACAGACAAACAGATAGGGAGAGACAGAGAGAGAAGGAGGGAGCAAAAAGAAACTTCAATATAGGCTCAGAGTAAAGCTAGGTCTCTTTGTCCAAGGGTTACCCTTTGTTCCTTCCCATGGTGTGTTTTATTCATGTATAACAAACATTTCCTCAGAATGCAATAAAATATCAGCTTCTCTTCATCTGGTGCCGAAACCCATCATAAAAGCATAGAAAGCAAATAAACAAGGTTTGAAGAAAGCAGGAAGCTCTTAAAGTTGCGCACTACCAGTTTACTAGGCAGCAGTGAGGAAGAGGAGGGGGAGAAAAGAGAGTTGGAATCAATTTTATGAGGTACTGGTTCAGCAGCAAATTCTGTCCAGGCAGACCAACACCCAAGTGGGTCAGTGAGTCAGGCAATGCTCTAACTTCTCATGGTTGTATTTATTTCTGGATAGCTGAACCCTTTCTTTGCAATCAGCTGACCATCTCTAAGTCTCCAGAGTTCTGGGGTATCCCTCAACCAGTGTGGCAGCCACCTCCCAAGATCCCTCGGTCCTTCCTTTCAGCTAGGAAAAAAAAAAATTACACTTCCCATCAGTCCCCCTTTCAGATAAGGAGCTACACATATCTCTATGCCTGCCATTCCCTACCTTCCAGGACACATAAGCTCTTTTCATTTTTGTCTTTCTGTCCCAAATACTTACCCATGGTAGACACGTGATAAATATCTGTTGACAAGACACAGTGTGCCAGTTTAATGTCTAGTGGGAAAACATTCAAAAGTGCCAACCAGACACATACACAAAAAGAAACTTCTACCAAGTAAGGGAAGAGAAACATGGGGAAAAGAGTGATAATTGCTAAGGTAAAAGTTAGCAGAGCACTCAGGGGCCATCTGCTTCAAGTTGGCCCCTTTTAATTTTGTCTAATTCTGGTTCCTGCAGTCTTCCCCAATTCCTTGTCCAAACACCACCTCCTTCTCCATTCCTCCTAGGATGACCAGTCTCTCTCCTCTGGCTTTCATGAGGGAATCTTGGACCAAAGAATTCCCATTTCTTAAGGTTTATTTCATTGGCATATGCATTTGCCAGTGTAGAAAACTGGAAGCTGGTATCTTGATTCTGAATTTCCTTTTGCTACTCTGGAAAAAAAAAAAAGATTTATGTTTAAAAGTGCTCTTTGGTCATTTCAGAGGCATTTGGAATTGATTCAAGTGGAAAAATAACAATGTTAGGAGAAAACATTTCCAAAGAGTTAATCAGACAGGCTATTTATGACTAGTTGAATCATTCACACACTTGGGAGACAGTGGCACAACTACCAGATGTTATTAGTTACCATTTTATGCATATGTTAAACTAGAATGTAAGTTGCTAGAAGGCAAGAACTAGGTTGCATGCCCATCACTTGGCAAAGAGCCTCATGCATAGTAAACGTTTGATGATGAAAATGGAAAGGCTCAGGAGATCAAGAGCTGAGAGTATAACTTGATAGTAGATTAGAAAAAGCCAACTGACTTAGAGTCAAAAAGACAGGAATTCGAATCTCTCCACAAACCCTAATAGCTGAGGGATCTGAGACAAGTCATTGAACCCCTCTTGGCCTCATCTATAAAATAAGGGGGATTGACTTATTAAGTACCTTCTAGCTTTAAATCTGTGTGTCATGATCCTGTGAAGATGAATTAAGAACTCCCTCACTATCTTGCTCCAAGCTGAAAGCAATCTAGGCCCCTGGTAGACTTTCTTCCATTCCTTAGAGGAAATTTTTTGCTAAATCCTTCTCAGGCTACTCATTCAAATACCTGGTTTCAGCTTGCCTTTTCATTATTCCATGTACTATACCAGATCAACAGCAAAAGCTTCAGTATCTCAACTGATCTGATCTCATCAATATAGACACATTCAACATCAAGAATCCCAACCTACTCATCCTTTCTATTTTTTTTAATCCCTTACCTTCCATCTTGGAATCAATACTAAGTATTAGTTCCAAAGCAGAAGAGTAGTAAGGGTTAGGCAATGGGAGTTAAGTGACTTGCCCAGGGTCACACAGCTACTCATCCTTTCTTATCGTAAATGGTTCTTTTTCAATCTCCACAGAGGATGTTCCTCCAATAGTCTGGAAAGCTTCACCCAAGGGTTTAATATTATAAGGCTATTGGCACTACACCGAGGCTCTTTATCCATTTGCTGCTTTGTCTGTCCCTGTTGTTATATCTCTGAATCACTTCCTTCTCCCAGACCTAGAAACTAAATGATATTCTTTTTTATTATCAATTTATTTATTTGGTTGCATTAATATTGCCAGGTAGCTCTCTCCCTCTTTCCCCTCCCCACACTAAAGAAGACAACATTCAATAAATATATGTGTGTGTGCATGTATGAACTGTGTTCTTTATGTTTCTATGTTTCAGTTCTTTCTCTGAAGGTGGACATTCATAAGTTAATCTTCAATATTATTTCTATAGCTGCACATAATGTTCTCTTGGTTCTACTCATTTCGCTTTTCATAATTTCATCTAGATATTTCTATGTTTTTTTGACAATATTGCCTGCCTATCAGGCAATATATCCCATATATTTTTCTTCTGGCAGTCTAAGAAAGCCTATGGATCCCTTTTCAGAAGAAAAAAAAAAGATAATTTTTAAAAAATACACAGTTTTGCAAAAGAATCCAATTTTATTAAATTAACTATGAAAGTATTTTTTAACCCTTACCTTCTGTCTTGTACTATGTACAATTCTATGTATTAGTTCCAAGGCAGAAGAATGGTAAGAGCTACACAATGTGGAATAAATGACTTAACCCAATGTGTAACAACCAGGGAGTATTTGAACTCAGGACCCCCATCTCCATACCTAGCTTTCTATCCATTGAGCCACCTATCTGTTCTTCACAGTACTTTAAAAATAAGTTGGCAGTCCACAAATTCTAGTTCGATGGTCAGTATTACTTTGACATCAAACTTAGCTACCATCCATGAAGAGGTTCCTCCATCTTTGCTTCTGTTATCTCCATGTCCTCCCTTAGTTTACGTTACAACTTCAGTCCTGGCGTCTCATTTAATGTCTTCTATCCCCATCACATTAGGAGCTGGGTGGTGGTTAAATAGCATGGCCAATTTCTCTAGGATGACCTAGGCAGAAAGGCAGACAAACACAAGGAGACAGAGCCTGCCCAAAGAACATTTCAAGCCTCAGAGACCTGGAAAGGAACCAAATTGGAGGCACATACAAGTGATTAGTCCAGACTCTCTCCCAGGCCCTTTGACCATCCACCAACAAGGTCAATGGGAATTCTTTTCAAGAAGCACCAGCAGCCACTTTCAGGAACAAATTCAAGTGCCTGAGAGAGGCATCTTTAAACACATGAAATGAAAAGTCTTCATTATTTATTTTTGAGCAAAATCCTCTCCCTGAGTGTAGAGTTTGTATATGTGTATTGTGTGGGGCAGGGGGTGGATCTGTATATGTCAACATTCCCTGTGGTGTTGGGGACCCAAACAGAACAGGCTTAGGTCAGTGCCTGAGAACCAAAAAGTCAAACTGACTAGACAAAAATCATAAACATGGCCTTTCAAAACCGATTTTTGCCTGTGTCCCTGGGAGAATGCTAAACATGAAACCAAACAAAACTTCAATCTGACTAGTCAAAAAAAAAGGAAACTAAATATAAATTATGGTCCGAAATTTTAATCAAGGAAAATAAATGCTCACTCAAGTCTGAGAGACTCACAGGACATGTTGTAAAGATGGGTTGGGAATAGGGATTCATTCCTGTAAGGGATTCCCACTATAGAAACTCCCTCCGCAGACACAGGCTGTCAGCTTATCTATTAAATATAATATTAGAGAGCTGCCTGGGGGTAATTAAAAGCTAAATGCTTGCCCCTAGTCACACAGATATTACATGTCAAAGGAGAGGTTTGAACTCATGTCTTCCTGAGTCCAAGCTCAACATGCTGAAGTAATATAAAAAGAAGCTTTCTTCTCTCAATTTTGTTCCTAATCACCAAGAAGAAACCTAGGGTGGGGGAAGCTGGGTAGCTCAATGGATTGAGAGCCAACCCTAGAGATGGGAGGTCCTGGGTTCAAGTCTGGCCTCAGATATTTCCCAGCTGTGTGACCCTGGGCAAGTCACTTAAACCCCATTGCCTAACCCTTACTGCTCTTCTGCCTTGAAACCAATACACAGTATTGACTCCAAGACGGAAGGTAAGGATTTTAAAAAAAGAAGGAGAAACCTAGGGAATTAAAAGCAAATAAATGTTCTTCTTTTAAAAGATATTTTATTAAAAGTTTAACAACCAGCTAAATGACAATTTGCATTTAACTTAATTCATTTGAACATATAAAATAGCAATTTTTAAAATGTCTTTCTTTAATCATCCTCTGGATTAACTGTTATTCTCCTGATTGTTGTGAAATCTATTGTGACTTACCCAAGAGAGGTAGAAAAGGGTAGACTAGAAGGAAATAATGAGTTGGTCTTTCTTGTTCCCTGAAAGACCAAGGAAAGGGGGCGGGAGGGGTCCTAGAAGCTAGGTGCCCTCTTATCTCCACAGGGCTAGGCTAGGAAATGAGGGAAGAAGTCCTCCAGGGCTGACATTCAAGTCTACATCTGAGGCTGACTCACCCAGGAATGAGGAGAAGACTCAAACAAATGGGCCATTTAGACTCATTCTAAAGGTAGCCTAGGATCAGACTTGTCTTGGCAAGTGCAGTGGGCTAACTCTTGCATTGACATTAAGGATGACAGCTTCCTTCATGACCTCTCATTTCCCTTTCTTCCTCCCAACCCCTCTTCCATAGCCGGCCACAAATAGGTCAGTCCAAACACATAGAAGCATCAAAGAATTCTTTGGACTTTTTAAGTAATAAGAACGTCCCTTGGGTCTCTCCCCCGCCCCCATATATGGCTTAGAAAAAGGAGGAAGGAGAGAAGCCCTTGACTATTTGCTGTGCTAGCTTTCAAAGTAGACCCTGTTTGCAGAAGAGGTTATCTTGGGTCCAACACTCCCTGATGTTAGATGACTGTTTGTTTACTCTGGGTTTGAAAGAGCAGGAATTTTAGACAGTACACTATAGTGAGCCTTCTGTGAAAGAACCTTTGAGAAAATTAAAAAAAAAAAACCAAAACCACCTGCTCTAAGGCTTCCTTAGAAGGGGGACTGTTGCTGAAGAGAAGCCCAGGTATTCTAGATGGATTCGGGGGCTATTGGCTTGAATATTTTTCCTCCTTGAATTAAAGGAGTATCCCCCTATGCTATGGGACCTCAAGGGTCATAGAAGGACAGGACAGTAGGGGCCACTGGATCCAGTCTACTCATTTTACCAATGAGGTATCTAAGGCCAAAAAAGTGAAAATGACTTGCCCCAAGTCATAAAGGCAGTAAGGTATAGCTCTAGATTTTGAATCTGGGTCATTTGATGCCAAGTCTGGTGTTCCTATCACTATACCATGCTAAAGAGTGAGAAAAATTTAAAGATATTCATATTTGGCATGAGATTCTTTTTTAATTAATCTTCTAATTAGTAGAACAGAAATTTAAAATCAGTGACTACCTGTTAGATAACAAAATTAATCAATTATAAATTTAAAGAATAACTAGAATCTATATAGTATGTTAAGATTTGCAGAGCCTTTCATTGTTGTCATCTCATTTGAATCTCGCAGCAACTTTTAGAGGTAGGTACTATTTGTTTTCTTCTTATAGATGGCTACTCAAAAAGACCTTGAGCTTCTAGGATGACAGACAACTGAGGCTGGCATTGCTCAAGAGATTTACCCAGTGTCATACTATTAGTAAGTAGCTGAGGCAGGATTCAAACTTGGATCTTCTTGACTCCAAGTCCTGCATATAATTCACAGGGTCACTCAGCTACTATCTTTGTGGAAGTTTCTAGACATGCCCCCAGTGGATAATTCCATGGAACCATGGATTACATAATGTTCCATCTGGCTCTAAGATCTTCATTTTTGTCTCAAGGACACTGAGTCTCAGAAAGAATGTGACCTATCCAAGGTCATGTAGAAAGTAAATAAGACAACAGACATTTGAAAACTCAGATATCTGGCCTCTAAATCTAGTAGTACTCTTCCAATATATGTGGAATGCCTATAGTAAATACTCAAATATTTGTTAGCTTGAATTGAACTAAAGCCAAAGCAAGGGTATGAGATTTCATAGAAAAATAAATATCACATTCCTCTTACCAAAAATCAAAGAGACAACTTCAAAAGTTGCTTAGTGGTTATATACATATGCAAGCCCTCCAATGAGGAGCCCCTACTCTCTGGCTTAACCATGACTCCTCTCTGTGTATGCCCTTTCTTGGAAAGACTCATTCAATAAATCTCCTGGTCCAAAAACACTTGCCTATCTCCATTCCATCTTGTTTTATTGAGGCAAAAGATGAAAGAAAAATGAAGTTGAATCCATGAAGAAGAATTGAAGATCTTGGCTCACGCTTATAGTCATGGTTGTAATCTGCATTTCACCAAAATTTCTTCACAGCATCGAAGAGGAAAGAATCTTGGCTCAGGATCAGCAATCCCTTCTTTTCTCTGGATGATGTATACACATAGCTATATAAACAAAGAAATCTAAATACATACAATAAATGCTTCTGTATAGATATTATTCACTAACACTAGAGTCAGAGGTAATGAATTCAAATCTCACTTCAGATTCTTACTACCTGTCTGACCACAGGCAATACTTTAGCTTCCCTGGACCCTGGGTTCTTTATTTGTAAACTGAGAGGATTGGAGATGCCTCTAAAGTATTTGCTGGGGAGCTGTTAGGGGATGCAGTGCATAGGACCTAGAGTCAGGAAGACTCATCTTACTTAGTTCAGATCCAGTGCAAGATATTTACTAATTATGTGGTCCTGGGTAAGTCTCTTAACTTTGTTGGTCTCAGTTTCCTAATCTGTGAAATGTGCTGGAGAAGGAAATAGCAAACCATCCCGGGACCTTTACCAAGAAAACCTAAATAGGGTCATGAAGAGTAGAATACAACTCAACAACAACCACAACCCATACGAGAAAGTACTTTTCAACTCTAAATCTATGATCCTTTGAATTGACAATTTGATTATTACAATAACTTTGTGTAATAAGCCCTTCCCCTTTATAAAGAAACTAAGACTCAGAAAACTTATACAACTTGCCCATAGTGATATAACTAGTATGTATCAGAGGATTTGACACAAAATTCTTAAGAATTTAAAACATATGTAAGGAGTGGTGAACTGGAGGATTTCTATAGGAATTGGAAGAACGTCCAGGAACTGATGCAGAGAGAAATGGGTAGAACCAAGAGAGCACTATACACAGAAAGTGAAACATTGTGAAAAAAAAACAATGCAATGGACTTTGCAAATACAGGACAATCCTAAGGGACTTATGAGAAAGAATGGTATCCACATTGAGAGAAAGAACTGTGGGAGTAGAAATGCAGAAGAAAAACAAATGACTTACCATTTGTTTATATGAATATATGATTTCAGGTTTGGGTTTTAAAAGTTAATTGCTCTATTGCAAAAATAAATAATACAGAAAGAGGTATAAGTGATAACATTTGTATGACCCAGTGTAAGTGCTTATTGGATACAGGAGGGGGGAGTGAAAAGGGGAGGGAAAGAAAATGAAATGTGTAAACATGGAAAAATATTTTAAAAATAAAAAAATTTAAAGAATTTAATACATAACTAGAATTAAGTTTATAGAGCTTTGTTCTATAGTGCCAACTGTCAGGGGCAGCATACTTCTTCACTGTGATCACCATTCCCAAACCTCATCTATTCCCTAAGGTTTGCCTTTATTACTTAACTCCCTGAGGATGGTAGAGGTCAAACACTACAGGGTATAAACCACATCCTCTCTCCATATGACTTTGTAGTTATTCTGTTCTATCTGCCACACATAGATAGGCATGCCACTGTCAAGCTCTGCTCTATACCACTATGATGTACCCCATCCCCAAACTCAATAGGCCCCAGATTAAAAAAGAATAAACTTATCTTTGCTCAATGATTCAATAAATGAAACTATGACTATGTAAGAGCGGTGAGTAAGGAAGGAAGACAGAGAGAATTTGCCTCCGAGTCAAGATGTGGATTTAATCAATGCCTACCTTGGAGAAATACTGGTTGGGTAACCTTGCATGAATCACTTCTTTATCACTGTGCCCAGGTAATTAATCTTCCTAAAAGTTGTAACTTTTGTATCAACAGCAGTTCATTTACATTGTAGAAGGAGTTCTCTATACAAATAAAATCACAGATCCAAAGAGAAAAAAAGTAATTTATAAACGGAAAATATGTATACTGTCACAGTGGTGAATAAACAAAGAATGGAAAAGGACACAAAAAGAATGAGTGACTGGCAAATTGTTATAGATGTCTGAATGTTGACAGCCTTTAAAAAATTTAATTAGTTGTAGATGTAAGTTTATTTGGTTTTGTTATTGAAAGCTGAGCTTAAAATTATTTTTTTTTAATAAAGTATCTAAAAAAAGTAGACCCTGCCTACGTATAATTCCTGGGAAAAAGCCATCATGGCAGCTAGCCCTTTGTCCAAGTATAAAAGGGAAAAGACTTTGTTACTCAGTTTTTCCTTACTTTTATATTTGTGCAGGCCCCTTTATTTTTAGCTGTAACTACTTCTGAGGGGGAAGAGCAGTAGGTAACATTCACAATGTTTCCTGCTCATTTGATGTCTGTGTCATAGAACACAAAATCTAGATTTAGGCCTGGAAGGGCTTTAGAAGTCATCTCATTTAGCAATTTTCAAAATGTGGTCCAGGGATCCACGGGGATCTCCAAGATCTTTTCAGTGAGTCTAGGGAGCTTAAACTATTTTAATAATTATTATTATCATAATAGTACATTTTCATTTATATGATGGTAAATATCAATAGATATCTATGTAAATAACAGCTTGTTGGGGTTCTTGATAATTTTTAAGAGTATAATCTAGGAATCCTAACAACAAAAAATTTGAGAACTTCTGATAGTCCAAATTCCTCTGAGATAAAAAAGGCCCTTTAAGGTAAAGTGATTCACCCAAGATCACACAATTAGAATATGATCTAGCTAGACATTTGAATTAATATCATTCTCTGATTTCAAGGTCAATGTTCTGCCTCTTGCTGCAATTAGGCTATAAGTTCCTTATGGGAAGGGATTATATATCATATTCTTGTTCATCTCCAGTAATATCTTGAAACACATTTTGGTCATTCAGTCATTTTTCAATCAGGTCCAACTCTTCATGACCTTATTTGAAGTATTCTTAGCAAAGATACTGGAATGATTTCCCATTTCTTTCTTCAGCTCATTTTATAAATGAGGAAACTGAGGAAATAGGGTTAAGTGACTTGCCCAGGGTCACACAGTGTCTGAGGCAGTATTTGAACTCAGGTCCTCCTGACTCCAGGCTTGGCATGATATTCAATACATTACCTTGCTACCCCAAGTACATAGTCTGTTTCTGGGGTGGGAAAAGTGGGTCATAAATGTAATTTTAATTTTTATTATGAAAATTTAAATCTTACTTATTTTTAAAGGTTTTCTGAAATAAGATAGTCTCTTCCATTTTGGTGATCATAGGAGCATAGATATAGTTAGAAAGAACCTTGAAGATTATTTTATCTAATCCCCTTCATTTTACAGATAAGAAAACTGAGACTTTTAGAGATTAAGAAATTTAACCCAGGTCCAAGGGCACTTAACACAGTCAACAAATTCTAAACTCAGCATTCTTTCTACTAGAAAACATCACTTCTCTATTCTTAGGGGGCAGTTAACTGACTTAATGGATAGATTGCTGAATCTGGGATCAGGAAGACCCAAATTCAAATCCAGCCTCAGACACTTCCTGGTTATATGACCCTGGGCAAGTCACTTCAGCTCGGACTGCCTGACAAAGAATCCACTGGAGAAAGAAATAGCCAACCACTCTAATATCCTTGCCAAGAAAACCCTTAGTTGACCATGGTCTATGGACTCATGAAAAATCAGGCACAAATGAATCAAAATCCGGCGTGACTGGTGTCTATTCTTAGACACCCAGGATGGTTGGTGTTTTGTTCAAGGGTAAAAGGGCATGTTATAACTTGTTCAGAAGTGAAAAAATAAATCCCGAAAGAACTTGGGGGAAAAAAACCTTATTAATCCCCTGAAATAGCTGCAATCAGTAAAGGTTAAACCAAGTCAAATCAAGATGAATTTATTAAATATCTAGTATGTTCCAGGCACTCAGTTACAGGAATAAAAAGAAAGGCAAATATAATGAGCTCAGGAACTCACATTCTAATGAGAAGGCAACCTACAAATAGTTATGCACAAATTATATACAAGATGAACTGCAGGTGACAATAAAGGGAAGACACCAGCATTGAGGAGGACTGGGAAAGACTTCTCAAAGAAGGTGGCATTTTAGGAGAGTCTTGAAGGAATCTGGGCAAGACAAGAGTCAGAGATGATGAGGGAGGACATTCTAAGCATGGGGGACAGTCAGTGAAAATGTATGGAATTGGGAGCCAAGGTGTCTTAGATGAGAACAAAAAGGAGGCTCTATATTATGGGTTCATAGAGTAAGTAGAGGAGAGTAAAAGGAAAGAAGGTGTAAGATTAATTAGTATGTGGCAGTAGAAAGAGTATTGGACTTGAGAATCAGGGGACTGGAGTCTTGTCTTTGCCACTAAATTATGGCGGATCCATTAGAAAATTACTTTATACCAATGGGATTTAGCCTTCCCCAGATGCTACCTGGTTTCAAAGTACCTTTCTGAAGAGTAAATCACAATTGATATTTTTAAGAAGAGAGAGGATAAAAAGGACAGAGGGAGGAAAGACAAGTTTATTTCCTTATATGTGAGGTAGGTGCTATCATTATCCCCATTTTATAAGTGAAGAAACAGAGGTACAGAAAGGCAGGTGATTTACCCAGGTCACTCAGCAATAGTATTTAGGCAATATTTGAACTCAGATCTTCTTGATTCCAGTCCTGTGATGTCTCTACTGATACTCAAAAAAAGCTAATGTGAGTTCAAATTGTATTGAGAGAGACATAGTACCATGGAATACATTGGTGACAATCTTATGATACACATCCTTGGCCATGCCCTGTGTGACTTGAGGCAAGTTAGTTAACCTCTGTCTGCCTCTGTTTCCTTAATTATAAAATAAGGATAATAATTGAATCTGACTCAACATTGTGAGGATCAAATGAGTTAACATGTCAAGTGTTAGTCTGGCAGGATACTCACCAATTGTAGCCTATATATGAGTACCTAAGTCCTATGGAGCTGTATAAGGACCACAAAATTTAAGTGTTTGCCCAGAGTCATTTAGTACCTATCAGAGATGAATCTTGATCCCAGGTCTTGCAGACTCCACAAATAGCTCCATATTAGACTATTTCTCCACTTTTAAATACCCTCTATAAAAGTAAATATACTTGTTTTCCCCATGTCTTATTTATTCTTTACCTTCTCAAAAATATCAATCATAATTTCCTCTTTTATAAAAATGCATAAGACTATGTTGCAACTAAGGGAGGCTAATGCTGAAGGATCACTTGAGTTCAGGAGTTGTGAGCTGTAGTAGGATATGGAAGATTAAATATAGGCTCTGAGTCTAGCACTAATATCATGAACCTGCATGTATTGTGGAGTTCACAGTCACCAGAATGCCAGAGGTCAGACAAATTGGTTCAGAATACAAGGGGTGTATCTTCCATATTGGAGAGAGGGGAAAGAGGGAGAAAGAAGGAAGGAAGGAGTGAAACACTTCAAGAATCTATTATTTTATTGGTGTGAATATTTCCACCAAAAACATCTATCACTGTTGTTTCTGAGACTCAGCGACCTTCAAACACCCAAGTGTTGTTGACAAAAAAAATTCATCTGCTTCCAGTCAACCCTGTGCAAAACCTGTTGGGGTTTTGCCAGGCTTCTGCCTTGAGAGCAGAAGTGCTCCCCAGGTGTTGTTCAAGACTGGCCCTGTGCAGCTGCTGCTCATGATAGCACAGTTCACATTATTAAAAACTTTTATGTTTATAAAATTCTTTTTGATGGCAAAGAACTTGAAATTGAAGGGGGAAGATATTAAGGGGGAGAGAGAGGGGGGGAGAGAGAGAGAGAGAGAGAGAGAGAGAGAGAGAGAGAGAGAGAGAGAGAGAGAGAGAGAGAGAGAGAGAGCTTCCTCTGAGCCAGGTAGAAATTCTAAGGCACCAGCCAGGGGAAAGGATTCTAAAGAGTATAGGCCTTTCCCAGAGGCATGTCTCCAGAAAGGGCAAGGAAGGAAGTCAACCTTTACACTCACCACATTGTCAGTTCAATCAGCAAATTCTATTATCAGTCTCAACTCCAGCATGCTCCACTTTCAAACTCAAAGTGTCCCTCTTCACTCTAAGTCTCTCTTCACTCCAAGTGTCTCTCTTCACTCCAAGTGACTCCCTTCAAGTCTGTGTGTCTCTGTTTCCACTTTTAAAGACTTTTTTTTCTCTTGTGTCACTTCCCCTAAATTTTTACATCTACCAATCACAGCCAACACTCCACTCCAGGACTGCCCTCTCTTTCACACAGTGAGTGGGTCACAGACTTCCCACTCAGTGTATGAAATGGGTGTTCACACCTTTTTGTGGTTAAAATCCAAAATGGGTAGATCTCCATACTCAACCTTAAATACTGTACTTTACACTTTGGGGATCAAAATCTAAAAAGAGACAGGGGATTACAATTTAATCTTCACAATCAAGGAAGAGCTAAGTACCTTCATTGTTACAATCAGGAGAGGGCCAAATCCAATCTACACAGTTGTAAAGAAATACTAATGTACAATAAGAAAGGACAAACAGGTTCATTTTGGAAAAACATGGAAAAGTCTACATGAAATTATGAAGAGTTGAATGAGCAAAATCAAGAGAACATTATACATTACAGAAATATTGTTTGAAGAATGACTTGTGTATGTCCACCCACAAAGGAAGAACTAATGAGTAGAAATGAGCAAGATAGTTTTATATATACATACATATTTTTTTCTCAAATGAAGCCTTCTCAAATGGGGGAAGGGTAGGGAACAAAAGAGTTAACTGATAAATGAAGATAACAAACAAATAAAAATGTTTGCCTTAAAAAAAACATTAAGATAAGCAGTGCAAGAATTGGATAGGAATAGAAGTTGGACATGGGATTTCATTGATAAAGAAAATTCTTTCTACCTACCATTGAAGGTCAGTACCTTCTCTACAACTTAAATTTCTGAAGGTTGCCTAGAAATTTGCCCAGGGTTATAAACCATGCTTGTGTCAGAAGCAAGACTTGAACTCAGATCTTGGCTCAGAGGGTAGCTTTCTATGTACTATACAATACTGTTCAAATACTGTAAACATCAATTTATAATTGAGGGAAATGAGCTTCAAAAAGGTTAAGTTAATTGCCTAGAATTACTTGAGTGAGTTAATGAGACAGAAATTGCCTTCAAGTCTACTTGTTTAAAAGCACAAGGTGCTTATCAGTGTGCCAGGCTGGCTACTACCAAGAATATCTTCTATTGCCTCTAGCCTCTTCTCATGTATCATTTCCATAAACCCTTCCCTAGTGGTCTTGTCTCACCTGTCCTACTACCTGGAATGGCTGATCCTCCAGACTTTTAGGATGCTACAACTTCTTTTGACCCTACAGCATTACTATTCAACAAATCTGACTTGCAGAAGATCTCACACTTAAGACAAAAGCTAAAGTTCTAAATTCCCTGGAATATTTTTAGTTCCTTTTTTCAAGGCTGCCCCAGGACAGCCAGAGGAAGGATGCCAATTCTCTCCTCTTATCTCTTTTCATTTTGTGAAGTTTGGGTTTTTTTTTCCCCCTTCTGCTCAGAGTTGCCAGGAGCACAGCACAATTCCAAAATGTTCATTACACTGACATTCCAAGTCTTGGTGTGGAAATGGTTTCTTGCTGCCCTGATGAACAGTGTGCCAGGAACAGAGAGTACCGACTTCCAACACAGTGTTCTAACAGTAGCATCAAATTCCCCTGAGAGACTCAGCTACTGAGACTCTTCTAGTCTCCCTTCTATTGCTGTGTTTCCTCATTTGTGTGAGAAGTTTTTTAATATTTTTGTGTAAAGAGTTCAAAAAGTTGTATACAGTTTTAAACATAATTATAACACCTGATCTTTGTGTGTTATTATAAGGTTTTCAAAGCAGTTTTTATATATTGTTGCACATCATTCTCACAATGGCCTTGTGAGATAAATGTGACATTTGCTCTCATCTGCATTTTACAGATGAGGAAACTGAGTCTCTCTTTGAGCCAGGATTTGAACCCAAACTATGATAAGGCAGAAAGAGTACTGGGAAGGGAAAAGGGAAGGGGAAGGGGAAGGGGAAGGGAAAAGGGAAGTGGAAAGGGAAGGGGAAGGAGAAAGGGAACGGGAAGGGAAGGGGAAGGGGAAGGGGAAGGGAAGGGAAGGGAAGGGAAGGGAAGGGAAGGGAAGGGAAGGGAAGGGAAGGGAAGGGAAGGGAAGGGAAGGGAAGGGAAGGGAAGGGAAGGGAAGGGAAGGGAAGGGAAGGGAAGGGAAGGGAAGGGAAGGGAAGGGAAGGGAAGGGAAGGCAAAGGATAAACTTGAATTTGGAATCAGAGGACCAATATTCAAATCCTTATCTGGCTATTTATTACCTATATGATCTCAGTTCTCAGTTTTCTCCAAAATGAGGGATTTAGACTATAAATGGCCTATAAGTTCTCTCCCAGCTCCTAACAAGGTTCTATGAACCTGACTTGGTGTTTACACTTTTATCTGATAGACTGTTGGCTCTCATAGAACAGTAGATAGAGAGAAGAACTTGGAATTCTACCAGACCTGGGTTCAAAAACCACCTCTAATGCTATTTTTAACAAAACAAAAATATCCTTATCCCACTAAAGTGGCTTTAAAGAGCTTTGGGAAGAAAATAAAACTTCTCAGATATTAAGATAAAGGAACTAGCATTATTGCTATAGTCCAAAAAGAAAGGATTCATATAGTATAATTTTGTTGTTGTAGAGTGTAAGAGGAGTGTTCCACCCTACACCTAATTAATATTAATAACAAGATGCTCTATTACCAGATATTCTTATCATGCTTCTTTGTTATAGATTCACTCAACCAAAAGGGTTAAAATAAGTATAAACAAGTCCTAGACACCTCTATTGAACCGATCAATGAATAAAAGACATAAAACTAGGTGTGACCAATGTAGGTAATCAGCATAAGTGATTTGATCCATTGGATGTAATCAGATGATGAAATAAGTTGGGATTGGATGAAAGAATCAAACCCATTTCTGGACCTATGTGTATTAGAGAAGGAGAATCTTGCTTTAATATTTCAACTCTAAGGACTCCACAGCACCCGCTTCAGCCATGTACCTCAATGAAGTTGCCCACATACCAAGGCAGTTCGGCCAAGGTGTAGCTATTGTGAATATTACAGCTTCTTGGAACTACAGGTAAGGGTTAAGTGGTAAAAAGCAGATCTCAAAAGTGGATGAACAGCCCTGAAAAAGGCTTAGCAAGGCTTCATCCCAGAGATGCTAGTCCTCCCTAAACACCCCATACATTCCTCTTATTCTACCCATTTCATATATACTGATATCTGTACATGCTGTCTCCTCTAATTGAATATAATTTCTTTGAAGAGAGAAACTATTTCATTTTTTCTTTGTTATTCCCATCAGTAAGCAGAGTACTAAACAAATAATAGGTACTTAATAAATACTTTGCTTCAGGAGCTACTAAAAAGCTCAGTGAATTGAAAGTCAGGCCTAGCAGAGGGAGGTCCTGGGTCCAAATCTAGCCTCAGACACTTCCTAGCTGTGTGATCCTAGACAAGTCACTTAACTCCCATTGCCTACCACTTGCCGCTCTTCTGTCTTGGAACCAATATATAGTTATCTATTCTAAGATAGAAGGTAACGGTTTTGTTATTTTTTAAATAAAATAAATACTTAGCTTTACATCAGTTCATATGTCTTCCCATGCCTCTTTCTATCATATTTGTCATTTTGTATGATGATAATATTTTGTTACATTCACATGTTCCAATTTGTTTAATTATTCCAGTCTATGACCATTTGCTTTGATTCTGTTTCCTTTCTATTACAAAAAGTATCATGGTATGCTACAAATATTTTGGTGGACATGAAACATTTCTTTCTGTCTTTGACCTTCTTAAGACTTGGATCTCTGGATCAAAAATATAGAATTTCTAGTCACTTTCTTTGAGCATTTTGTTGACTCTTATTTTGAGGCTCTAGCTAAAGTTGGCAATTATGTTCCTGTGGCAACAAACAAGCTTTTTCTCACATTTGCTTTTTTTTCTGTTTGTTTTTTCCAAAAACAAAAAACTGTCTCCTAACTTTAGGACTGACTTCTTTAGCCAAGCCAAAGCAAATTTATTAAGCCCTGAGCTCACTAGGTTTTCCTAGAGAAGATCTGGAATTTCCCTCCTTCCACTTGTTCCAAGGAGAGTAACCTGCCCGAAAGGATATCCCTAAAGTAACTTGAAAGTGAAATGCCATGAGCAAGGCTCTTCTCATGATTTTCAGGGTCTAGTGGTTGGTCTTATAGACTATGTCTATTTCCTTCTAGAATGGAGCATCTCAAAATGTTTGAACTTTATGGAAATAATGTGGTTTCATAGCCAGCATTTTCTTCCAGGTATTTGATAAACAAATTTTCTTGAAACCACCATATTTGTTGACTTTCGTTATTATCATATCACCACATCTACTTGTGTTACGGGCAGCTCTCGACATAAAATGCACCTTTTCTCAGGCATGGGAAGGATTGACCAAATCATCCAGAGAGGGGGAGGCAATCTTGGCATGCACTATGCTATATTACCAAAGTAAGGCTTAAGCAGAGAGATAAGAAACACCAATGAATCCATCAGAAGGGTAGAGCTCTTTACCTCAACAGAGGTTTCTCCTCCTATAACAAGTGAGTCATAATTAGAGTTGGAAATGGAGAGGATAAATGAGTTCTAAATGATATCCTCAGAAAACAGTTTCAGAAGCATGCACTGAGTCACGGAGGGTGGCCAATCTTTCCTTAAATGCTAAGACTGTTGGCATATGATTAAAGTTATCACCTTCTTGGTAGAATGGCTAGTTGCTAAACTTGAAATGGGAAAGATTTGGGTTCAAACACTACCTCAAATAAGCTGCATGTCCCTGATTAAGTCACTTAACCCCCTAGATTTCCGTTTTGTCATCTGTAAAATGAGGAGACTGGCTCAATGACTACTAGGATCCATTCCACCTTTAAATCTATGAGTTTTTCTTCAGGAGAAATCCTGAGGGACTATTTGACTTGCTTTTACCTGGTCACTAACATCAGGGAAACGGAGAAGTTCAAAATCTTTTTCAATGACTTCATTATAAGATAGTAAGGCACAGAAAAGCTTCTATATGAAATAGAGTACAGTGAAAAGAGTATTCAACCTGGAGTCAGACAGTCTTGAGTTCAGATCCTTCCTTATTTACTTAAGAGTTTTGTGAATCAAAAGAATGGAGGGGGGGGAAGGAATGTGACATACCTCACTAGAAAAATTACTGACCTAGAAAGTAGATAGAGGAGAAATAATTCAATAATTATTCAACTACCTGAAAATCATGATTAAAAAAAAAAGAGCCTAAACATGATATTTTTAAAAATTATAAAGGAAACCTGCTCTGATATCTTAGGTCCAGAGGATAAAAAAGAAATTTAAAGAATCTAACAATCAACTCCTGAAAGATAACCCAAAATAAAAATTCCCAGAGAAATGCAAACTAAAACAACTCTGAGATACCATTTTTCAACTATAAAAAATAAAAATGCTAGAAGAGATGAGGAAAAGTAGCTACACCAAAAAAAAACATTATTGGAATTGTGGACGCCTGACCATTCTAAAGAATAATTTGGAATGATGCCTAAAGGGCTATAAAAATGTCCTTTGATCTAGCAATAACATTGCTAGAATTATGCTCCCAAAGAGATCAAAGAAAAAGAGAAAGTGCCCCCAAATTACAAATTTATTTATTGCAGTTCTTTTTTTGTAGTGTGTGAAGATTGGATTTGGCTCTCCCCAGATTGTAACAATAAAGGTACTTAGCTCTTCCATGATTGTGAAGATTAAATTGTAATCCCCTAACTATTTTTTAGATTTAATCCCCAAAAGTGCAAATGCAATACTTAAAGTTGAATGGGCCCAGATCTCAAACTATACTATAAAGCAGTGGTTATCAAAACAATTTGGTGCTGACTAAGAGACAGAAAGGAGGATCAGTGGAATAGATTTGGGGTAAATGACCTCAGTAAGACAGTCTATGATAAACCCAAAAATCTCAGTTTTGGGAACCAAAACCCACTATTTGATAAAAAAAAAAAACTGCTGGGAAAATTGGAAGACACTATGAGAGAGATTAGGTTTGGATCAACGTCTCACACCCTACACCAAGATAAACTAAGAATGGGTGAATGACCTGAATATAAAGAAGGAAACTACAAGCAAATTAGGTGAACACAGAATAGTATACTTGTCAGATCTTTGGGAAAGGAAAGACTTTAAAACCAAGCAAGAGCTAGAAAAAAATCACAAAATGTAAAATCAATAATTTTGATTACCTCAGCTTAAAAAGTTTTTGTACAAACAAAACTAATGCATCCAAAATTAGAAGGGAAGCAAGAAATTGGGAAACAATCTTCATTACAAAAACCTCTGACAAAGATCTAATTACTCAAATTTAAAGAGCTAAACCAGTTGTACAAAAAAATCAAGCCATTCTCCAATTGATAAATGGGCAAGGGACATGAACAGGCAGTTTTCAGCCAAAGAAATCAAAACTATTAATAAGCACATTAAAAAGTGTTCTAAATCTTTTATAATCAGAGAGATGCAAATCAAAACAACTCTGAGGTATCACCTCACACCTAGAAGATTGGCTAACATGACAGCAAAGGGAAGTAATGAATGCTGGAGGGGATGTGGCAAAGTCGGGACATTAATGCATTGCTGATAGAGTTGTGAATTGATCCAACCATTATGGAGGGCAATTTGGAACTATGCCCAAAGGACGCTAAAAGATTGTCTGCCCTTTGATCCAGCCATAGCACTGCTGGGTTTGTACCTCAAAGAGATAAATAAGGAAAAAGACATGTACAAAAATATTCATAGCTGCGTTCTTTGTTGTGTCAAAAAATTGGAAAATGAGGGGATGCCCTTCAATTGGGGAATGGCTCCACAAATTGTGGTATCTGTTGATGATGGAATACTATTGTGCTAAAAGGAATAATAAAGTGGAGGAATTCCACATGAACTGGAACAACCTCCAGGAACTGATGCAATGAGAGGAGCAGAACCAGGAGAACATTGTACACAGAGACCGATACACTGTGGTACAATCGAATGTAATGGACTTCTCTATTAGTGGCAATGCAGTGATCCTGTACAACTCTGAGAGGTGTATGAGAAAGAACACTATCCACATTCAGAGGAAAAACTGTGAGAGTAAAAACACCAAAGAAAAATAACTGCTTGAATACATGGATCGAAGGGATATGGTTGGGGATGTAGACTTTAAATGATCATCCTAGTGCAAACATCAACAACATGGAAATAGGTTCTGATCAAAGACACATGTAATACCCAATGAAATTGTGCGTCAGCTTCAGGAAGAGTGGGTGGAGGGGAGAGAGGGAAATAATGTGATTATTGTAACCTAAGAATAATGTTCTAAATTGACTAAATAAACTTATTCAAATGGGGGAAAAAGTTGAATGGGAAGATCTAATCACCAAAGGTGTAAACAGTCCACTTAGTCATGAAATGGGAGGTCTGCGACCCACATGTGTGGTAGTGGGTAAAGAATTAGAATCAACTGCCTTCTGGGCAGTCCTAGAGCAGAGTGTCAGCTGTGATTGGTAGACATGGAATTAGGGGAAGTGACACAAGAAAAAAGGTCTTTAAAAGAAAGAGACAAGGGGCTGAATGGTTGTTCTTTTGGGAGTTTGAAAGAGACACACTTGGAGTGGAGACTCCTATATGAAGCAGTTCTACTGGAGTTGAGGCTGAACTGACACATGCAGAGTGTAAAGGCTGACTTCCTTTCCTTGGCCCATCATCTTGAGACTCCTTTCCCCTGTCTGGGGCCTTAGAATTGGTACCTGGCTAAAAGGAAGCAGGAGCTCTCTCTCTCTCTCTCCCCCCCCTTTCTTCTCTTTCTCTCTTCCTTAATATCTTCCCTCTATTATAAAATAAACTACCATAAATTCCATTTGACTTTAGTAATCCATTTTTGGGATTTCAAAATTAAATCCCTGGCAATCAATTAAATATACTCATTCCAACCATAAAATTAGCAAGAATTTGTGACTGTCATTGTACTCAGGATCAATCTCTTCTAAATAATTTCCTTCACATATACTAATAGTAGTAGTAGTAGTAGTAGTAGTAGTAGTAGTAGTTGTAGTAGTAGTTGTAGTAGTAGTAGTAGTAGTAGTAGTAGTAATGATAATAGTAGTAGCATGACTACTTATTAGAGTTGTAAAGCATAAACATGTTTCTGCAGGTGTGAGAATAGCCCCTACCTCCAGCCTTGTGAGAATAAAATGAGATATTATTTGTATAGTGTTTTGTCAACCTTAAAGCACTTATATAAATGCTAGTGATGGTGATGATGATAATGACTGCTTTATAGTTTATGAGATACAAAAAGGTTTCTGTAGAAGATTCTCCCAAAATTGCCTTTCATTTATTTCATGTATACTTTGCGCATATTTCTATATTTACCTGTCCCCAAATCATGCAATTCAAGAATTGGAAGAGACCTTAGCAGTCATCTAAGTCCCATTCATATATGTCAAAGGAATCTCAGCTATTAAAACAAAAATTCTTCAAGTAATCATACAGCCTCTCACTGAATACCTCAAAAGAAGAGAAAACCATAATCCTATCATCTCCCTAAGCAATCCATTTCACTTCTGGACAGCTCTAATTGTATGAAGGACTTTTTTTTAATTAACATTAAATTCATGATGAATCTTCTCATCATCCACCTGATTCTGCCAACTGGGGCCAAACAGGACAAGTCTTATAGCTTAAGACTAATTATATGACAATCCTTTAAATACTTATAGGCAGATATCGTGATGTCTTCACTGATGGAAGCTGAGCAACTTGAGGAGAAGAACTTTTTACTTTTTTTAATCTTCATTCATTTTTTTTTATCCCCAGCATCTAGCATAGCACTTGGCATAAAGCAGATGTTTAATAAATATTTTTTGGTTGAATTATTGATTACTAACTATAAACTAATTCACTTCAACAAATAATTATCCAAATATTGTACATTTCCCTTCTCTTCTAAGATGGTTTGCTCACAATTAAAATAAACTAAAAGGTACAGCTTAGGGCAGTAGTTTTCAAGGTATAATCTGTGAACTCCTGATGATCCCTAAAATCCTTCCAGGAATATGTGAGGTCAGAATTATTTTCATAACAATACTAAGATATTATTTGCCTATTAAAATACCCAACCCTTTCCCAGCTATATCTGTGAGATACTGGATTTTTTTCTGACATTTTAAACAAAACGCATTGCAACAAATTGAAAACAGAAGTAGATTTGAGTAGATTTGAGAATTCAGATGACTTCTATTATGTTAGACACTAAAGAGATTTTTTTTAAAGATGTAAAACATTCCTTTCATTAATTTTTTGGGAGAAGAAATAATTACTTTTCATAAAAATGTTATACTAATATGTAAAGAGGAACAACTAGATAGAACAGTGGATAAAGCATAAGGCCTAGCGTCAGGAGGACCCGGGTTCAAATATGGCTTCAGGACTTCCTAGCTGTGTAACTCTGGGGATGTCACTTAACCCTAAATGCCTAGCTCATGCTGCTCTTCTGTCTTAAAATGGATGTTAAGACACAAGGTAAGGATTTAAAACAATGACAACCACAAAAAAAAACAACAACAACAAACAAGTAAAGAGTTCATTATTGTTATTGAACTCAGAGTCAAGATCTAAGTTCAAATCCTACTTCAGTTCTTGTTACTTGACCAACAACCCTGGCCTCAGTTCCCTGATCTATAAAATAAGAGTAATGATGTCTTACATCCCAGGATTGTTGTGAGGAACAAATGAAATATTATACATAAAATTCTTTGCAAATCTTAAAGCACTATATAAATTTTAGTTATAATAATTACAGTCAAATTTATTAAGTATTATTGAGTGCCTGCTATGACTTCCTAACTGTCCTTTATTTTTGTGACTGCATTAATGAAGGAATTCTGCTTGAAGACATTAACATTCTCTCCATCAAAGCATATAAGCAACTTATCTTCAACTTACCATCCTAGAGAGTAAACTGAATCACTGAGAAGTCAACTGACACACCCACAGTCACTCAGTCAGTCATTATAAGTCAGAGAAAGATCTGCTGAAGTCAAAGAATTCCTTCTCAGGATAATCTTTTGAACATATAAAATACTCAAGTTTGAATTCTATCTTAGCCATTTACTGTGTGACCCTGGGTAAATTTACAAAGGAAATGCATTATACTGACATACAGTTGTCAACATTTTTCTTCAAAAAGTTTACGTACTCCAAGTTCAGAATCCCAATAAATGCTGGTGATGTAGGCACTCTGGAAACCTTTTAAGACAATAGTCATCTTTGAGATGATACTGAGAGGATGGAAAAGTCACATTTAAAGTTGTGAAATAAACAACCTACATAAAGGTCATGATTTCCTTTCCATTTTCCAATATCTGGGGGAACCATCAGCCAGCACAAAAGGTGTGGAATGGACCTTCTCAGCCAGTTTCCCTAGCATGGTCCTTCAACTTATTTCAGCTGCATAACAAAACAAGATATACCTTTTCTTCTTTTCCCTTCCTTTGTCAAGAATGAAACTAGCAATGCAAGAAGGATTAAGGATGTGTAGAAAGACAAAAAGCTTGAAAGCATTTCAAATGGCAGAACAGGAATCATTTTCATTAACAGAATGGCCTGGTAGTCAAACTAATGAGATGAAACCCAGGAACCAACTTAATTATAAAGAAATGAAATGGAAGATAGGGGAAACCCTGTGGAATAACTTGGTGGCTCTAAGATAGTATGTCAAAGGAGGGCTAATGGAATGGGAGCAAAGGGACCTGTATTCAAGTTTCAGCAAGGCTACCAAGTAGATCTATGAAATTCTTACAAGTCATGTCAACTTTGTGGGCTTCCATTTTCTCATTAGTATAATGAGGAGGTTGAACTAAATCAAAGGTTCTTTCCCTGAGTCAATTAATTTTTCTTTTAAAAAAATCTTGATAACTATTTTAACTGTTAGCAATGTCTAATTAAGCATATATTCTTTTTAAATTTATTATTTATTATTAAGTTCCAAATTCTCTCCTTCCAGCCCCTTCTCTACTCATTGAGAAACTGAGCAACATGATGATATCAATCATACATGTGAAATCACACAAAATGTATTTCTATATTAGCTATGTTGCAACAACAAAAAAGCAATACAAATAAAGTGAAAAAGATTGTACTTTAATTTGCATTCAGAGTTCACTAGTTCTCTGGAGGTGCATAGCATTTTTCTTTATGAGTCCATTGAAGTTATCTTGGCTGGATAAGTGGATTGATCAGAGTAACTAAATCTTTCACAGTTGATCATTGACACAATATTGCTGTGCTATATATAATATTCTTCTGATTCTATTTGTTTCACTTTGTATCAATTCATATAGGTCTTCTCAGGTTTTTCTGAAACCATCCTGCTCATCATTTCTTATAGGTCAATAATATTTCATTCCAAACATATGTTACATAAATCCTTTTCATCCCCCTTCGCTGTCTATCTTTCCTCTAACTCTTACCTGTGACTCCAATAAACTATAGCAATCTCGATGATTACACCTATATAAAACCATCTCAGCAGATAGGCTAAACCAGGTTGAGGATAATCGACAGATCTCAGACCTGTCTATGAGTTAGGGGAATATTTACTCCAAGTACGTGAAGATTGATACCCGTGGAAAGGGTGGATGAGAATAATGTGTTTCAATGATCAGGAAAGCTTCTGAAGCAGGTGCTATGGAGCAATTAGATCTTACTCAGAAATTGAAGATGCCAAGGTCATCCCCTGTATCCCAAGTCCTTTCCAGTTGTCCCAACTTTCATCTTGCCAGTTTTCATGATTTGAAAGAATAAAATGTCGAAAATATCAAGGTAATCAATTTTAAAAATTGGAAATTTGATTACTGCATTATAATATAGTTTCAAATCTGGTACTGCTAGACACATTTACTTCACTTTTTTTTTCACTGATTCCTTTGATATTCTTGACTTTTTGTTCTTCTGAATAAATTATGTTATTTTTGATAGCTAAATTTCAACAAAATTGGTTTTCTTCATAATCCTATGCATTTTTAAACCCTTACCTTCCATCTTAGAATCAATACTTAGTATTGGTTCTAAGGCAGAAGAGTGGTAAGGGCTAAGCAATGGGTGTTAAGTGACTCAGACACAACTGTGACGTGTCTGAGGTCAGATTTGAATGCAGGACCTCCTTAACTCTCAACTTCTGAGCCACCCAACTGCCCCCTCTGCATTTTACTTTAATCATTTAAAAACATTATGAAAATGGTCCAAATAGGCTTTAAACAGAATATTAAAAAAAAAAATTAAGGACCTCTGGATTATATTTGTTCTCTAAAATTGCTTCATTCTCTAAAGTCTATGATTGCTGCAATTTGAAGTCTAATCTCCCAGAGACACATCAAATTAACTGAATAGTCACAGTGTGACCTTGGCTTTGCTAATCCTGGTTCCATAGTCCTTGCTCAGGCAGAACTCAGGAGGATAATTTATTCTTGGAGTAACTATGGTCCATTGAATATTTATGTAGCAAGTTCCACCCACAGAGATTCTGGTTCATTAAAAGCAGCTTTGACTGGACACACTGCAATTGCAAAATTCAACAGTCAATTTATGCTATTTCCCTCAAAAGGAAAAGCCTGTTTTCTTTCCCTGGCAGTCTTAAGGCATATTATTGCCTAAGATTAAGCTATTGCATTGATAATACCTTGTAACTGAGCTTTCAAACTTGTAAAACATTTCCATGCCTATTATACCATTGGATCCTTGTCATTCCAACTGTGGAAACAGAGAGTATTATTATTCCTACTTGAAAGATGAAGACACTGATGCACAGAGAACCTTTGAAGTTGGAGAAATTAGGTCCAAATATTGCCTTCGCATGATAGCGTACTGGACTTGGAATCAGGAAAACCTGGTTTCAAATGCCACCTTAAAGATTAACCATATGATCCTGGACGGTGAATCATAGAGTCTCTCAATGTCCCAGGCAGAGCCCTCTAAGAGTAAAAGATTTAGATGAGTTGGCGATCTCTATCAGTTATGAAGGAACAAAGAAAGGAATGGAAAAGCATTCATTAAGAATGGACTATGGAAATAATGAAGTGGAACAAGTAGAGCCAAGAGACATATATATATATATATATATATATATATATATATATATATGTCTACAGAATTAATATTTGAAGAATAACTTGTAAATGCCCACCTTCAGAAAAAGAATTGATAAACAGAAATGTGGACATATATACATATGTATGTGTATGTCAATAGATATATCAATAAATATAAACATTTCTTTTTGTCAAGTGATGCCTTCAATGGTATGAGGCAGGGAGGGAAAGACTGACATAGCTGGAAATAAATTCTATTTAAAAATTAAAAAATATGGGACTTCCGGTTAAGATGGCGGCTTAGAGAAAGCTAAAGCTCAGATCTCCTGAAAACCCTTCCTGACCGATCTCAAACGATAAGCTCCTAAGGCGCCGAAATTCAAAACGATCAACGGCACAGACCCTGGGAACCCTCCTCCTGGACCTGGACCCGGATCAAAAGGTACGGCTCCCCTTAAAAGCCAGAACCCGAGATCACTCGGACCTCAGGGGTAGGAGCACAGAGTCCAAGGCTCCCGGAAGCCGCAGCCCGGGCTCAGAGAGCAGAACCCTCAGGGCCTTCTACAGTCCCAGTGAAAGTTACTGCCTGGGGCTTCCGCTGCAGAGAGCTGGTCAAAACAACAGCAACCCTCAGGGCGGGCAAGACAGCCTCACGGGCTGGATCCTGCTATCCAAGTCTCAGTGAAAGTCCTTGCCCGGAGCTTGGGAAAGCTGCAGCCCATCCCCCCCGCAGACCGACAAAACAGCCTCACGGCCAGCGATTCTGAAGGCAACTTCTGGAAAGCGAGCCCGGGGGAGAGTGTGGCCTCGTGGTCCAACCCTTCCATTCCAGTTCCAGTGAGGCATATTCAGTTTAACCCAGGGAAAGCTCATAGAAGGGACAATCTGCCCCGGACTAAAGCCTCTGATCACCAGACAGAGATAAGAAAAGCTAACCCTCCACATTCAGAGATGGCAGCAAACTCCACAGAACCACAGAAGCCCCAAAATACCAAGAAAAATAAGAAGAAAGGGGCGACTTTGGACACATTCTATGGAGCCAAAATACAAAATACAGAGCAGACAGAAGATAATATAAAAGAAAATGCTCCAAAACCTTCCAAAGGAAATGGAAACTCTCCACAAACCTATGAAGAATTTGAATCAGAAATGACCAAAAAGATGGAAGCCTTCTGGGAGGAAAAGTTGGAAATAATGCAAAAGAAATTCACGCATCTACAAAACCAGTTTGACCAAACTGTAAAAGAAAACCAGGCTTTAAAGGCCAGAATCAGGCAGCTGGAAGACAACGATTGTGTAAAAGAGCAAGAATCAATAAAGCAAAGCCAAAATACCAAGAAATTAGAAGAGAACATAAAATATCTCACCGACAAGGTGATAGATCTGGAAAATAGGGAGAGAAGGGATAATTTAAGAATAATTGGACTCCCAGAAAAGCCAGAAATAAACACCAAACTGGACATGGTGATACAAGATATAATCAAAGAAAATTGCCCAGAGATTCTAGAACAAGGGGGCAATACAGCCACTGACAGAGCTCACAGAACACCTTCTACACTAAACCCCCAAAAGACAACTCCCAGGAATGTAATTGCCAAATTCCAAAGCTATCAAACAAAAGAAAAAATCCTACAGGAAGCCAGAAAAAGACAATTTAGATATAAAGGAATGCCAATCAGGGTCACCCAAGACCTTGCAAGTTCTACTCTGAATGATCGTAAGGCATGGAACATGATCTTCAGAAAGGCAAGAGAGCTGGGTCTCCAACCAAGAATCAGCTACCCAGCAAAACTGACTATATACTTCCAAGGGAAAGTATGGGCATTCAACAAAATAGAAGACTTCCAACTTTTTGCAAAGAAAAGACCAGAGCTCTGTGGAAAGTTTGATACCGAAAATCAAAGAGCAAGGAATACCTGAAAAGGTAAATATTAAGGAAAGGGGAAAATGTTATCTTCTTCTTTTACTCAAACTCTCTTCTATAAGGACTACATTTATATCAACCTATGTATACTAACATGTGGGGAAAATGTAATGTATAAATAGGGGGTAAAGAAAGACCAAATAGAATAATCATTCTCACACAAAGATTCACATGGGAAGGGGAGGGGAAGAAAACTCCTATAAGAAGGAGAGGAAGAGGGGGGGGGGGACTTAAACCTCAATCTCAGGGAAATCAGCTCTGAGAGGGAAAAACATCCAGATCCATTGGGATCTTGAATTCTATCTTACCCAACAAGGGTAAGGAGAAGGGAAAACCAAGGGGGGGAGGGGGAGAGGGAGAACAAAAAGGGAGGGAAAGAGAGGGGGGAGGGGGAGGGAACAAAAAGGGAGGGACTAAAAAGGGAAACATCAAGGGAGGGGACAAGGGGGACCGTTTCAAAGTAAATCACTGGACTAAAAGGTAGAGCCGAAGAAGAAAAGGTTAGAATTAGGGAAGGCAATCAAAATGCCAGGGAGTCCACAAATGACAATCATAACTTTGAACGTGAATGGGATGAACTCACCCATAAAACGTAGACGAATAGCAGAATGGATTAGAATCCAAAACCCTACCATATGTTGTCTTCAAGAAACACACATGAGGCGGGTTGACACCCACAAGGTCAGAATTAAAGGATGGAGTAAGACCTTCTGGGCTTCAACTGATAGAAAGAAGGCAGGAGTGGTAATCATGATATCTGATAAAGCCAATGCAAAAATAGACCTGATCAAAAGGGATAGGGAAGGTAATTATATTTTGTTAAAAGGGACTATAGACAATGAGGAAATATCATTAATCAATATGTATGCACCAAATAATATAGCACCCAAATTTCTAATGGAGAAACTAGGAGAATTGAAGGAAGAAATAGACAATAAAACCATACTAGTGGGAGACTTAAACCAACCATTATCAAATTTAGATAAATCAAATCAAAAAATAAATAAGAAAGAGGTAAAAGAAGTGAATGAAATCTTAGAAAAATTAGAATTAATAGACATATGGAGAAAAATAAATAGGGTTAAAAAGGAATACACCTTCTTCTCAGCACCACATGGCACATTCACAAAAATTGACCATACATTAGGTCACAGAAACATAGCACACAAATGCAGAAAAGCAGAAATAATGAATGCAGCCTTCTCAGATCACAAGGCAATAAAAATAATTATTAGTAATGGTACATGGAAAACCAAATCTAAAACCAATTGGAAATTAAACAATATGATACTCCAAAACCGTTTAGTTAAAGAAGAAATCATAGAAACAATTAATAATTTCATCGAGGAAAATGACAATGGCGAAACATCCTTTCAAACCTTTTGGGATGCAGCCAAAGCGGTAATCAGAGGTAAATTCATATCCCTGAATGCTTATATTAACAAACAAGGGAGAGCAGAGATCAATCAATTGGAAATGCAAATGAAAAAACTGGAAAGCGATCAAATTAAAAACCCCCAGCAGAAAACCAAATTAGAAATCCTAAAAATTAAGGGAGAAATTAATAAAATCGAAAGTGATAGAACTATTGATTTAATAAATGAGACAAGAAGCTGGTACTTTGAAAAAACAAACAAAATAGACAAAGTACTGGTCAATCTAATTAAAAAAAGGAAGGAAGAAAAGCAAATTCACAGCATTAAAGATGAAAAGGGGGACAGCACCTCCAATGAGGAGGAAATTAAGGCAATCATTAGAAATTACTTTGCCCAATTATATGGCAATAAATACACCAATTTAGGAGAAATGGATGAATATATACAAAAACACAAACTGCCTAGACTAACAGAAGAGGAAATAGAATTCTTAAATAATCCCATATCAGAAATTGAAATCCATCAAGCCATCAAAGAACTTCCTAAGAAAAAATCCCCAGGGCCTGATGGATTCACCTGTGAATTCTATCAAACATTCAGAGAACAGTTAATCCCAATACTATACAAACTATTTGACATAATAAGCAAAGAGGGAGTTCTACCAAACTCCTTTTACGACACAAACATGGTACTGATTCCAAAACCAGGCAGGTCAAAAACAGAGAAAGAAAACTATTGGCCAATCTCCCTAATGAATATAGATGCAAAAATCTTAAATAGGATACTAGCAAAAAGACTCCAGCAAGTGATCAGAAGGATCATTCACCATGATCAAGTAGGATTTATACCAGGGATGCAGGGCTGGTTCAACATTAGGAAAACCATCCACATAATTGACCACATCAACAAGCAAACTAGCAAGAACCACATGATTATCTCAATAGATGCAGAAAAAGCCTTTGATAAAATACAACACCCATTCCTATTAAAAACACTAGAAAGCATAGGAATAGAAGGGTCATTCCTAAAAATAATAAACAGTATATATCTAAAACCAACAGCAAATATCATCTGCAATGGGGATAAACTAGATGCATTCCCAATAAGATCAGGAGTGAAACAAGGATGCCCATTATCACCTCTACTATTTGACATTGTACTAGAAACACTAGCAGTAGCAATTAGAGAAGATAAAGGAATTGAAGGCATCAAAATAGGCAAGGAGGAGACCAAGTTATCACTCTTTGCGGACGACATGATGGTCTACTTAAAGAATCCTAGAGATTCAACCAAAAAGCTAATTGAAATAATCAACAACTTTAGCAAAGTTGCAGGATACAAAATAAACCCACATAAATCATCAGCTTTTCTATATATCTCCAACACAGCTCAGCAGCAAGAACTAGAAAGAGAAATCCCATTCAAAATCACCTTAGACAAAATAAAATACCTAGGAATCTATCTCCCAAGACAAACACAGGAACTATATGAACACAACTACAAAACACTCGCCACACAACTAAAACTAGACTTGAACAATTGGAAAAACATTAACTGCTCATGGATAGGACGAGCCAATATAATAAAAATGACCATCCTACCCAAACTTATTTATCTATTTAGTGCCATACCCATTGAACTACCAAAATACTTCTTCACTGATTTAGAAAAAACCATAACAAAGTTCATTTGGAAGAACAAAAGATCAAGGATATCCAGGGAAATAATGAAAAAAAACACATATGATGAGGGCCTTGCAGTCCCTGACCTAAAACTATATTACAAAGCAGCAGTCATCAAAACAATTTGGTACTGGCTAAGAAACAGAAAGGAAGATCAGTGGAATAGACTGGGGGAAAGCGACCTCAGCAAGACAGTATACGATAAACCCAAAGATCCCAGCTTTTGGGACAAAAATCCACTATTCGATAAAAACTGCTGGGAAAATTGGAAGACAGTGTGGGAGAGACTAGGAATAGATCAACACCTCACACCCTACACCAAGATAAATTCAAAATGGGTGAGTGACTTAAACATAAAGAAGGAAACCATAAGTAAATTGGGTAAACACAGAATAGTATACATGTCAGACCTTTGGGAGGGGAAAGTCTTTAAAACCAAGCAAGATATAGAAAGAATCACAAAATGTAAAATAAATAATTTTGACTACATCAAACTAAAAAGCTTTTGTACAAACAAAACCAATATAACTAAAATCAGAAGGGAAACAACAAATTGGGAAAAAATCTTCATAGAAACCTCTGACAAAGGTTTAATTACTCATATTTATAAAGAGCTAAATCAATTGTACAAAAAATCAAGCCATTCTCCAATTGATAAATGGGCAAGGGAAATGGATAGGCAGTTCTCAGATAAAGAAATCAAAACTATTAACAAGCACATGAAGAAGTGTTCTACATCTCTTATAATCAGAGAGATGCAAATCAAAACAACTCTGAGGTATCACCTCACACCTAGCAGATTGGCTAACATAACAGCAAAGGAAAGTAATGAATGCTGGAGGGGATGTGGCAAAATAGGGACATTAATTCATTGCTGGTGGAGCTGTGAACTGATCCAACCATTCTGGAGGGCAATTTGGAACTATGCCCAAAGGGTGCTAAAAGAATATCTACCCTTTGACCCAGCCATAGCACTGCTGGGTCTGTACCCCAAAGAGATAATGGACACAAAGACTTGTACAAAAATATTCATAGCTGCGCTCTTTGTGGTGGCCCAAAACTGGAAAATGAGGGGATGCCCATCAATTGGGGAATGGCTGAACAAACTGTGGTATATGTTGGTGATGGAGTACTATTGTGCTAAAAGGAATAATAAAGTGGAGAAGTTCCATGGAGACTGGAACAACCTCCAGGAAGTGATGCAGAGCGAGAGGAGCAGAACCAGGAGAACATTGTACACAGAGACAAACACACTGTGGTATCATCGAACGTAATGGACTTCTCCATTGGTGGTGGTGTAATGTCCCTGAACAACTTGCAGGGACCTAGGAGAAAAAAACACCATTCATAAGCAAAGGATAAACTATGGGAGTGGAAACACCGAGAAAAAGCAACTGCCTGAATACAGAGGTTGAGGGGACATGACAGAGGATAGACTCTAAATGAACACTCTAATGCAAATACTATCAACAAAGCAATGGGTTCAAATCAAGAAAACGTCTAATGCCCAGTGGACTTACGTGTCGGCTATGGGGGGTGGGGGGGGGGGAGGAAAAGAAAATGATCTATGTCTTTAACGAATAATGCTTGGAAATGATCAAATAAAATATATTAAAAAAAATAAATTAAAAAAAAATTAAAAAAAATTAAAAAATATAATTTTCAAAGAATTTTTTTAAAAACGAATTTAATATGTACTAAGTCTTAGGGATGAAACTAGATGAAGCTTGGTTTTATGAAACTTTCCTTTAAAAGAAACTTTCCTTTAACCTTTAGAAGGATAAAAAACCTAATTTCTCCAACTTCAAAATTAAGAGAATACCAATAGAAATAATTAAAATTAACTAATAAGAACAGGTCAAATTTATCTAAACAGAACTTTATATTTTAAATCATTTTGCATACATTTTCTAATTTGACTCTCAAAGTAACCCTTTTAGGTAGGAAATATGGGTATTATTATTCTGATTTTATGGAAAGGGGTAATTGAGGTTCAGAGAGATTAAATATTTGCCCAAGATCATAAAGCTAGTAATTAGAGGAAGTGTCATTGGTCAAGTTAGGAACTAAGATCTTCTGGCTGGTCCAATGTTCTTTTTGCTAGGAAAAAAAATATCATTTAATATAGTCTATGTGTTATCTTTAGTCTGTCATCAAAAACATTATTAATAGTTAGCATTAGCATTATATCATGTTGCTGTTTTTCAGTTATTTCAGTCATGTCCAATTCTTTATTACCCTATTTGGAGTTTTCTTGGCAAAGATTCTGGAATTGTTTGCCATTTCCTCCTCCAGCTCATTTAAAGATGAGGAAACTGAGGCAAACTAAGTTAAACAACTTGTCCGAGGTTACAGAGGTAGTAAATGTCTAAGGTCACATTTGAATTCAGGACTTTCTAACTCTAGGCTCAGTACTCTATTCACTCACCACCTAGCTGTTCATATTAATCACAATCAACCTCCCAATAAAAAAATAAAGCCTCCATATAAACTAAAGTATTTATAGCAGCATTTTTATGGTAGCAGAGAACTAGAAACCAAGCAGACACCCATCCCCTGGGCAATCCGAAAAGCAAATAGCACTGTGTGCAAGAAATGGCAAACAGGATGAATACAGAGAGTAACAGAAAGATTTCTAGGAAATGATGTAAAATGAAGACTCAATTTAGTATGTATGGCATTTGGTACTAGACTTTGAGTCAGGAAGTCCTCGGTTTGAATCTTGCCTCAGACACTTACTAGCAATGTGACTCTGGATAAGACACTTGAACTCTGTTGCTCAGTTCCCCACTTTCTTTGTTGCTCAGTTTCCCCATACTTGACTGCATGTGTGACTCTAATCAGTCTTTCCTTCACTGAGATTTAGAAATATTCTTTACTCTTTTCAGCGATGACCTACCTTTACTTTTTTTTACCACTCCCCAACCTAAGAGACAATTTAGCCCTGATGAGGTAAGGCTTGATAGAACAAGGTAATCTAGGCTGGCGTCATTACTAGAAAGAGGAAGCATCCTTCTATTGTTCACATGTGTGGACCTCCTTGATTCAGATTGCCTCTGTTCTATAAAGGGACCAGGAACCCAATGACTGTCAAATTTTTCACAGGACCTAGAATAAGGAAAGTGAGAACTTGCTTCCAACCTCATAAAGAGGAAAATAAATAAATGCATAATAAAATAAAATGAAATTTAAAAAGCACAGGGAGATACAAAAGGAGATAAAAGAGTCTCTACCCTTGAGAAATGGGGGAGACAATAAGCAAATAGATATATACAAACGGGTAAGGGTAATATACAGGATAAATGAGAAATACCTAACAGAGGGAAGGCATTAGATTTAAGAGGGGTTGGGAAAGGCTTCCTGTAAAAGATGGAATTTTAGTTGCAACATGAAGGGAGCCAGTAGGGATTGATGAGGAAGGAGAACATTCCTGGCATGGGGGACAGACAGAGAAAATGCCCAGAGTCGAGAAATGGAGTGTCTTCTTTGGGGAACAGAACTGGCTGGTGGATTAGGAAAAGATTCGTATTGTAGGTAGTGTCTGAACTGAGCTTTGAAGGAAATTAGAGCTGTCCTTTGGGGATCACTGGCTTTCTCTTCTGGTGAGCAGCACAGAACCTGGCACCAGGACAGGTAAATAAATTCCTTCCTTTTTCTCAGGAATGCTTTTGTGTTTATGTCCTTAGAGTAATTGCTCAAAAATGTACCCTCAATTTGTAGAAGTCATTTTTGGTGGATTTATATGTTATTATTGAGCTAGAAATGTTCCTAAAAATCCATGTGCATGCTAGTCATCAGCAAATAATTCTCTCTTTCTCCCCGTATAAAATATATACATTTGCATATATATACATATATGAGTACATGTATATCATATTTCCCTTTTATTTTTAGTAAGATTCTATCAGCCCAGGATAATAATAACTACTTGGTAATTCTTAGAATATTCTGGGAACTATTAGGAAATAAAGTTAATTAAGCTCCAATCCCTTTACCAGATGACTAGTTGGCACAGTAGCTAGAGTGCTGAGCCTGGAGTTACTGGCCTGAGTTTAAATCTGTTCTTAGACACTTATTAGCTATAAGACCCTGTGCAAGTCACTTAAACTTGTTTGCCTCGGTTTCTTCATCTCTAAAATGAGCTCAAGAAGGAAATGATGGGCCACTCCAGTATCTTTGCCAAGAAAATACCAAATGGAGTGATGACTAAACACCAACAACAACTCTTGACCAGAGAGTATCAATAATAGTCTGACAAAGGATCTACACATGAAACTTTAAACAGTAATTATATTACTATTGGTAATGAGTATGTCCATTGTCTACAGTAACTTTTCATGAGTTTTACTGAGTTCTAAGGGCCATATCGCTATCTTCCATGAAGTTTAAAAATAGTCATTAATCAATTAGCCAGTCAACAAGGCTTTTTAAAGAACTTACTATGTGCCTTGCTCTGTGCTACATCATGAGAATACATAGAAATGGAAAAATAGCCTCTGCCCTCGAAGAACTCACATTCTAATAAGGGAGACAATATGTAAACAATTAAGAATATAGAATATATTAACTCCAAAGTTATTACTGCCATATTGCTTTAAGGGATCTCTATGAAGAATGGATTTAAGGGCAGTCAGGTAGCACAGTGGATAGAGCCAGGACTGGATTGGGGAGGACCTGGGTTCAAACACGTCCTCAGACATTTCTTAGCTGGGTGACGCTGGGCAAATCACTTACGACTCCCCTTTGCCGAGCCCTTACCATTCTTATGTCTTAGAATTGAAACTAAGAAGATAAAGGTTATTTGAATTTTTTTTAAAGAAAAAGGCTAGGTTTAAATGTTTACTCATATTATGCTTCTATTCTCCTGGATAGGACACTGGACAATAGGAATCAAGATATAGGATTTGAAACTTTATCACTCCTGCAAAGAAATGGAGATCTTTATACCTCTGAATCCAATTTTATATATATGCATATACACACACACCTGTGGAAATACATATGTATTCACATATGTATATGAATGGCTACAGAGCTGTAAAGAGGAATTTTACATACACATATTTACATATATGTACACACATCAGTACAAGGTTAGAATTTCTTTGGTGGTTGACTGAGGGCAATAATATGGAATGATAATTTAAGGATTGCATACACACAGAGCTTTGCTTATTTATACTAACTCATGGTGCTTTCCATCAGCTTCATACATAATGGATAACACATGGATGGATAGAGTTATGAGAAAAGCATATCAGTCGTATGGTTCAGCCATAGAGATCAGGAGCCATGAAATACCTTCTCAACGAAGTTGGGCCAAACTATTTGTTCTGGTTTCCTTACAAAGTACAGAACATACTGTATGGATTAATCAAATTCTACTTCCTTACTATTTCCTACTGGGCAACCTTGTCCATACCATCACAAAATGTTATTCCCAATCTTGTGGTTTGTCTGAAACCAAGTTACTCTTGGTACAGTAAGTATTGGAACAAAATGTAAATACTACAGGGTACATTTGACTGAGCTCATGGGAAAGCAAGAAACAGAAACACAGCCACTTGAGTATATATACAAATATATATGGGTGCATATGCATATATGTATGTGTGTATGCACAGTGTGATAAAGGATGAAAGGTTTGCAAAAACTGTTGCAAAAACTGAGATGCAAACCTTAGAGAATGATTGACAGGACCATGTGACTCAAGATCACATGGGAGTCTGAGCCTTGAGATCTGGGAAAATTCTATGCCCAATGGTTGCTTCTTCTCAGTCTGCACTCCTGGAAGGACCTAAGACTTGAGGAAGATTTTTTTCCTGTGACCAACAGGGGAAATAGGTTTTCTGGATTCTGGCAGCTGACAGCATCAGTAAGAAGATCTCTGGACCTACTTGGACATCTACCAACTTAAGATCCTGGCCCTATTTGATTGGACTTCTGGTGTGAGACTTGGATATTAGAAACTTAATGCTTAGCTTAATAAGATATAAACTAACTAAACTAAGTATAAGTTTACTCCTAAACCCACGTTCCTTCCTACCCTTCCCAAACAATAAAACTTAATTTATTTATATGTACTTCTTCTTCTTTCCTCACCCCAAATCCTACCATAACAACACACACATACAGGTGTGTGCCTACATATGTGTATACTTACACACACCAGGAACAAGTACCAGAGAAGACTGGGTGGGCTCCACTTTTTAGAAATCATTCTATTAAATTGGTTCTTTATTATAAAGATCTCAAAGTATGCTTTTTAAAGAATTCAGTGACAGGATCATTAATCTCAATTTATAGATGGGTCAACAGAAAAAAAAAAAGGATGACTCACCTGAACCAATGAAAGGATGAAGCCCAAAACAAAATCTCTGTCTCCTGTATTGGATTCTATATCTGGTTATTCTGCATTGAATGCCTATCAAGCAGAAGCTGGTATTTAAAAAGTTAAGAAGATCTAGGTTTGAGTCCCACCTTAGACACTAGCTATATTCCTAATAGGGAGTCACAATTTCATCAGGCTGAGATATTAGATGGCACTGGCAAATTAGTGAAGGAGTGGTTAATCATTTTTATAAATGGGTGGATTTTGCATAGGTTGGTCATTAGGTTTTTATAGTTGAAATACAATGGTTTTTCATGCACAGGTTATGGTTAGAGTCCACAGAGAAAATCATCTAATATCTCTCAACTTCAGTTTCTTAATATGTAAAATAAAGAGGTGAACTCAATGGCTTCCAAGATCCCTTTCCAGGCTTATATCTCTGATCCTCTGGTGGTACAGTGGAAAAAATCAGTGACTAATGACAGAAAACATGAGTTAAAATCCTGCTTATGCTTCATCTCTGTGTGATCTTGGGCAAGTCACTCAACCTCCAGCACCTCAGTTTCCTCAACTGTAAGGAGTTGGACTAAATCATAATGACTATGATCCTATTTGTTGTTATTGTTCAGTCGTTTCAGTCAGGGTTTTCTAGGCAAATATACTTTACTGGTTAGCCATTTCTTTCTCCAATTCATTTTACAGAAAGAAAACTGAAGCAAACAAGGTTAAGTGACTTGCCCAGGTTCACACAGCTAGGAAGTGTCTGAGGTCAGATTTGGACTCAGGAAGATGAATTTTCTTACTTTTTTTAAAAAACCTTTTCCTTCCATCTTGGATTCAATCCTCTGTATTGGTTCCAAGGCAGAAGAGTGGTAAGGGCTAGGCAATGGGGGTTAAGTGACTTGCCCAGGGTCACACAGCTGGGAAATGTCTGAGACCAGATTTGAACCTAGCACCTCCCATCTCATTTCTAGGCCTGGTCCTCAATCCACTGAGCCACCCAGCTGCCCCCAGGAAGATGAATTTTCCTGATTCCAAGCCCAGCATTCTCTCTACTGTACCACCCAGCTGCCCTCCCCTTTATGATCCTTTGAGTTATCTTAAAGGGAAATTGGGCTCAGCTTAAATGCATAATAAAGAGATTTAAAATTGCATAGTTGGATACAGTCAGGTCAACACAGGTATATTTTCATGATATAATGTAAGGGAATTCCAAAGACACTCTTTCTCAATATATGTCCCCAGTCACCCTGAGCCTAAAGGGTTCACATGAGTCTTTTGCATCCTGGCATTGAAGCTTCCAGTTAAGAGTTAGCTCTCCTATTGCCTCTGTGAGCATTTTGAGCCATGCATGCTTCAGGAGGTAGTAGCTGATAAGATTAGGTACTCAGGGGGGGCAGCTGAGTAGCTCAGTGGATTGAGATCCAGGTCAAGATATGGGAGGTCCTAGGTTCAAATCTGGTCTCAGATACTTCCCAGCTGTGTGACCCTGGGCAAGTCACTAACCCCCATTGTCTAGCCCTTATCACTCTTCTGCCTTGGAGCCAATACACAATATTGATTCCAAGACAGAAGGTAAGGGTTTGAAAAAAAATAAAAAGATTAGGTACTCAAGCTTCTAGGATAGGAAGATCCTGAAAAATACTCTATTATATGAGTGTTCAGGGAAGACTAGTCTGGTGTGAGGGTTTGCTGAGCCTCTTTCATCCTTCTCTAGTGTCCATCTATCACTCAGCGCTCACCTCAGCAGCTACATCCCAGCAAACCATCTTGATGGGCAGGTAAACCAGGCTGAGGGTCATCGATTGTCCTCAATCCTGTTAGTGAATCAGAGCCTACCCCAGGCAGGTGAAGACTTCCCCAGCAGAAGGGGCAGATAAGAATAATTTGTTCCAATGTTCACAAGGCAGTGGAAACAGGGGCTCTGGAATGCTTAGAGCTTGGTTAGACATCAAAGAAGTCAAGTCATTCACTGCATCCCTGGCCATCACCAGTGGTCCTGACTTTTGTCTTGCCACTGGACTTCAATGACTTTTGAAGAGAGAGTAAAGCCAAAAACTTGGTGAAACTCTGCCTCACTTAAATCCAATTTATGCACCAATCAAAAGATATCACCAATGACTTCTAATTTTCCCTTTTTTGGTGAAGATTCTAAAGTTCCTCATGCTCAGGCTAATAAAGAGGCAGTGTTCATCAAAGAAAGCCCACCAGAGGAGGGAAGAGGGGAGGGAGAGAATATGAATCATGTAACCATGGAAAAATATTTTTAAAAATAAAAATAATATTTAATAAATGAATAAAGCTATTTAAAAAGAGGGGTGGGGGAAAACCCCACCAGACCTTTAAGTCAATTTCTGTGACATTAAATTGAGAAGCCTCCACTGTTCCCCTTCTTCATATCATGATGATTTTTGACTTGGGCCAAGAAACAGTATGGGATGTGCATATACCGATAAAAATTTACCTTCTCCTTCTATGCTAGGAAATAAGGAAGAAGACAAGAAACCAGAGAGTTTTTAAAAGAAGGGTGCCAAACTCAGAAGTCTCTCTCTGTCCTATTAAAATTCCCATCCCCAAAGAGAGCATTCCTGGTGAGAAAAAAAAAATTGAGAGTTCTCCTCCTCCAGAGGGAGTCGGAGCCCATGACAAGTTGGATTTCGCTACAAAGTTTTCTACATGCTTGGGAGAAATGCAATTTCGATAAGCTACAGTAATTAAGTTTTCCAAATCAAAACTTGGGACAAATGGTCTGAAAAAAGAGAATAGTTTACCAATAGCTTGCTAAAAGTGTAGCCCCAGGGGCAGCTAGTGGATAGAGCAGCAAGCCTGGAGTTGGGAGGACCTGAGTTGGGATCTGGTCTTAGATATCTCCTCGCTGTGTGATCCTGGGCAAGTCACTTACCCCCGTTTGCCCAGCCCTTAGAAGTGCTACTAAGACAAAAGGTAAAGATTTTCTAAAATAAATAACTCAGCAGTACCATGATCTGGGCCAATCCTGAAACACTTATGACAGGGGATGCTACCCACTTTCAGAGAAAGAACTGCCAGAGTATGTCTTTCACATCAGTGTATCTTCGATTTTATTTGGGGGTTTTGGTTATATGTGAATTTGCCCTTCAACAATGACCAATGTGGAATTGTGTTTTGCATGATAATAAAAAATGTAAAAATAAATAAAAGTGCAGTCCCTGTGTTGCAAAAGACTTTTATTATAGAGGTCAGGGTGAGACTGGATTTAGAATTAGAGCACTTGGGTTCAAATTCTCATTTTTTTTTTACTGTTTGACCTTGGGCAAGTCACTTAACTTTTCTAGGTCTCAATGTCTCCATTTGTTAAGTGAGGGGATGGTTCTACATGTTCTAGTTTTTTGATAGATCATGTTTCTCTAAAATGACATTTCCTAGGAATGGTCTCATTTTTCACTAACATTTACTTTATTGCTCATTGACAGCTGGAAAGGAATTAAGAATTCTTCTGGATTAGTCTTTGTATATGAAGATCTATAGATTATAGGTCCTTCATATATGCAGATAATACTACTAATACATCCATAGGCGCATATTTTGAATCCCCCCTACCAGTAGTAAGGCAGGATTTACACCCATCTCTCTTAACTCTTGCCCAGGGATCTAATTTTTTTATTTTTATAATGTTGTCTTTTTCTAAAAACATTTATATTTATAAATAAATAAATATTATATTATGCATGATATAATACAAATAGAATTCATATTATAATTTATTTTCTAAATTTCTATTTGCAAATACATCTGTATGTAAATTATATAAGATAATAATTGTATATACTATAATAATGTATAACATATAAATATATTTAACTATATATTTATGTTATAAATGAATTTATAATTATAATTTATAAATATAATAAAATATAAAGCTATGAGTGTATTTACATGTTTATATTTCTGGATTGATTTATTTTTATTTATAGAGATAATATAAAATATTTAACTTTATACCCTATTTTTTATATGACTTCCTAGAATTTTATTTTTTTTTTTACTTTTACCTTCCAACTTAGAATTAATACTGTATGTTGGTTCCAAGGCAAAAGAACAGTAAAGGCTAGGCAATGGGGGTTAAGTGACTTGTCTAGGGTCACACAGCTGGGAAGTGTCTGAAGTTAGATCTGAAGCCAGGACTTCTCATCTCTAGGTCTGGATCTCAATCCACTATGATACCTAACTGCCCCCTAGAATTTGATTTTCTGTGATCATAAGATTAGAGATTAGAGCTGGAAGAAAATTTAAAGGTAATTTTCTTTATCTCTAATTTTGAACAGAACCAGAAAAACACCGTACACGTAGACTGAAATATTGTAGCACAATCAAACTTAACAGATTTTTCTACTAGCAGCAATGCAATGACCCAGGACAATTCTGAGGGACTTATGAGAAAGAAAACTATCCATATCCAGAGGAAGAACTGTGGGATCAGAAACACAGAAGGAAAACATATGATTGATCACGTGGTTCAATGGGTACATGATTGGGGGGTGACTTTAAGTGATCATTCTCTTGCAAATATTAATAATATGGAAACAGGTATTAAATGATAACATTTGTATAACCCAATAGAATTGCTCATCAGCTCTAGGATGGGGAAGAGAGGAGGGACACAATATGAATCATGTAACCATGGGAAAATATTCTAAATAAATAAATTTTAATAAAAACTAAAGAAAAATAAAAATCTCTCATTTTATTGATGAAGAAACTTAAGCCCAACAAGATATGCTTAACCCCAAGTGGCATTTTAAAGTTTGTAAAACACTTTACAAATATGATCTCATTTTATCCAGACAATAATCCTGGAAGAGAGTTGTTCTTATCAACTCCATTTTACAGATGAAGAAACTAAGGCACGCAATAGTGAATTAACTTGCTCAGGGTCACACAACTAATTAGTGTCTGGGACAGGATTTGAACTCAGGTGAGGTCTTCCTGAGTCCAGTTCCTGCACTCTTTCCACTGTGCCCCTTAGCTACCAAGGAAGCAACAAAATCAATATCCAATTCCAGGTTCTGTCTCTAAATCCAATGCTTCATGCATTTGCTGTTCAGTAGATTTTAGCTGGTCTGATTCTTCATGGCCCCATTTGGGATTCCCTTGTCAAAGGCACTGGAGTGGTGTGCCATTTCTTTCTGCAGCTCACTTTACAGGTGGGTAAACTGAGGCAAACAGGGTGAAGTAATTTTCCCAGGGTCCCACAACTATTAAGTGTATGAGGGCAGATTTGAACTCAGGTCTTTCTAACTCCAGGCTCAGTACTCTATCCTCTAATTCTCACTTCGTAAATACCATATTACTTTACAAAATTCACTGGATCTGCCTGTAACTTTAGTGTCCTGAATACTTTTCTCTAAGTACTATTCCCTTTAGGTCATAGAGCAGGTCTAGCTTTTTCCATCGAGCCACAGAAGACACTAACACAGCAGAGAGGCAACCACAATAAAGGGTACTCTGTGATGTCTGACCATTTTTCTTCTTTATGACCATTGAGGATAGGTGAGAGACTAGCCAAAATGCTAAAGAAAGATTTTGGCAAAATTCTGCACTGTTCCTATCTTTCATGATGTTCTTCCTTAGACTGTCTTTTTGTTTTTTCAGATGTGTCTGTCTTTTCTTCCTAAGAAGATTAAACTCTTTAAGGTCAAGACTATGGTCAAGGCAGACACTCAGTTTTTAGCCTCATAATATTTAGAAGGGACCGCGAGGCGATACAGTAGATAGAGTGCCAGGTCTAGAATCAGGAAGACTCATCTTCCCAAGTTCAAATTTGATTTCAGATACTTATTAGCTTTGTGACCAACTGTTGGCAAGTCACTTAACCCTGTCTGCCTCAGTTCCCTCATCCCTAAAATGAGCTGGAGAAGGAAATGGTAAACCACTCCAATATATCTATAAAAAAAAAAAAACCAAATGGGATTATCAAGTGTCAGATAGGACTGAAAAAAATGACTGAACAATAATAATTAAGGGGATATAGGCAACATCAAATCAAGTCTAATTTTCCATTGAAGGAAAAGGAGGGTAACTTGCCTAAGGGTAAGCAGCTAATGAGAAGTAGATCTCAAAGTGGGAACCGGGTTCCCTGACTTCAAATGTATGACTTATCCAGTCCACCAAGGTCCTGCCTCAATTCGTTTTTGGTGAAACCAAATGCCTCTGACTACAAGAATCATAAGATGTAAAATAATGCAAGGTGGGGGCAAGGTTTCCTTTAAGTTCACTAACTGAGCACTTTTCTCCCAAATAAATAAAGAGGAGAGAAAAGAAAGACAGCAACCAGAATGACTCAGAAGAGAATAATGTCTAAGATAAGGAAAAAGGAAAGGAAAGAACAAGAAAATGAGCAAGAGAAAACAAACTTGGAGATAATGAGCTAAAACCACATTTATACAACATATAGGTGATTGTAAACATCAGATAACAAAACACTAGAGTAAATAAACATTATTCCAAAAGAATAATTAGGAAGACAGAATAGAAACATGGAGAAAAAAGGAAAGAGACAGCAACTCGGGACTTGAAATATACTATATTCCAGATACATCAATATTCTACTTTTTAAAAGTATATTCCATAAAATCCAGAAGTCAAGGTATCATTATGTTTTCCACAACTGTGGAGATGAAATAAAAGTCTAAGTAGCTAAGACTTAAAGGAAATTTTAAGAGTTAATATAGATTAATCTAATTATATAAAGATAAACCTTTTGCACAACAAAAAGCAATGATTCTAGCATCATAAACTAGAAAAATATTGCATAAAAAATATTTAATCAGCAATGACACATGTAAAACCCAGTGGAATTGGTCACTGGCTGTAGGAGGGGGGGTGAGAGGTGGGGAGGGAAAGAATATGAATCATGTAACCATGGGAAAATACTCTAAATTAATTGATGAATTAAATAAACTTAATTTAAATCTGAAAAAAAAATTTGATCAGTACCCCACATCCAAAATGCATAAAAATTGCTGTAAATATCTAGGAATAAATCCTTATCTGATGAGTAAGGAATCAGAGGAAATCAAAAGAAGAAACATACATATTCAACAAATTCATGAAAAAAAATTTAAAATCTTTAGCTTCTAAATTTTTTTTCATGAATTTGTACCAGTTAAATTGGAAAATGATAGAAAACAACAAAATTCAGTGTTGGTGTAGTTTGGATAATTTAATGTTGGTATAACACATTAATCATAAAGCCAAAATGGGTCCAAATTAATGGAAAAAATGGAATCATACAATGAATTACCAAAAACTGTATGCCCTTTAGTGCAATGGTCATACTGTTGGAAATATGGCTCCCAAAAGGAGGAGGTATGGGAAAGGGGATTTGGGAATGGATAAGAAACCTATACTTACAAAATTAATTCTAGGAGTAGTATTTGTAATAATCTGAAACAAAACTGAGTGTTCATTTATTGAGGAATGGTTAGACAAACTGTAGTAATATTAATGTAACATCATATTAAATAATAAATGTGAATATTTAAATTAATATGGGAAGACATATTAATGAAAAGATGACCAAACAATATACACATTGAAAGTATAAAGATAAAAATAATAGCATACAACTATGTTATATTATATATAAGAAAAACAAAGATGACAAAAACAAGAATATAAAGACAAGACTATATTATACTTATGATCAGGGTAGTTATCTATTTGGGAAATAAAGCTTACATACTTTATTGCATAATCATTTGCAATTTCTTAGAGTTTTTGTTATTATTCTTCATGTTCAGTTTTCATATTTCCATTTCTTGTGCTATTTAAATATTTGTTCTTCTCAATTAATTAAAATTAAAAAGAAATGTATACTATAAAAAAGCAGACAACTTACTTTATGTGGATTAGGAAACAGATGATTTTTCCAAGGCCTTTGCAAGGCAAGATTCCAAATATTGTTATTGATTGGGTTTTTCTTACCATCAGTCTTAGGTGGACAGGACATTTCCTTTTTTGCTTTACAGTATTTGTGCTAAGACAGAAACAGTTTATTTAGTCTATTTAAAAAAATAATCCAGTGTTTAGCACAGTATCTGGCACATAGTAGGCCCTTAAAAATCTTTTTTTTTACTTGACTGGAATTATAATATCTTGGAAACTTCAATGGATGTTATAAAAAATGTGGAAACTCAGTCCAGTAGTACCAATCCTGTCTTTTACAAAATATTTAGTACAGAATTTAGGTTTGGTATAGTCATATCCTTTGTGGATAGAAGCAAAAGAACACTAGCTTATTTTCTTTTTGCAATGATATATTTTCTGGGTCATTCAGCTAATACCTGTCACATAAAAGGGGAAACAGAGCTAATTGACACCTAATAAAATATTTCCCTAATATCTAATAACCAACGATTTTACTTCCAAGTGGGAACATTTATTTCAATGAACTGAAGAATAAGAAAGATACTATTTTATGGCTATAATACCAGAGCACTAGGTACCCATCCTCTGATTTAATTAATAGAGGCAGGTTTCTTAGGGTGAACCTAGATATCAGGACTAAGTGCTGTTCAGCCTTTTGGCCCCTTCAAGGATCTTTTCAAAATGCATAGCTAACACCAAGAGTCCTGGCCAGCATTTATCTCTCCGGAAGGGATGAATCTAATGAATAGTTGTTCATTCCCAACATCACCCTCCAGCTGTCTTCAGAGAAGTCAACTTTGTCATTTTCAGAGAAACAATTCTTTTCCCAGTATTTGGTTTCCAAGTTCCTGAGCCAAACATTGGACATATCAACACCATTTCCACTTTCTATCCAAAAAGAGAATTCAATGGAAGCCACGCAAATATGTAGTAGCCATTAGAATTCCCCCCTTGATCCCTAGCTCCCTCCTTGGTTCTGATACAACCTAATCTCAGAAATTTTTTTTTTGTTTTCCATTTTATCTCCATAAATGGGGAAAGTGTATCATTTTTGTGAGGTGTGAGCTCAGAAATACTAAGCAAAACTAATACTTCAGTAAGCTTAGTTTTTCTCATTTTTTCCCTATGAAATATTATGTTCATCACAAAATCTTTATTTTATAGGGTCAGTTAGGGACATGTCCAACTATTGGAAGGGGAATGCTTTGTAAATTGCAATGTGACCTTTTATCCTTAATTCCTCATCTGTAGAATGAGATATTAGACCACATGGCCCCTAAGAATCCATTTCTAAATGTGGAAAAGAATTAGCTCAAAATAACTCAAGGGAAACTATGGTGAATAGGAGGACTGTTATCACTTTAAGAAATTCTCTTATGCTTCAGTAATTGTAAAATAACTAAATACTCTATCTCATGACAGATCATTAGAAAGTATCTCCCTCCTCCTTTCTTTGCCAAAGAAAGGAGGATTCTTCATGCTTGCCTTTGCCTTGAGGGGCATTGGAATAGAAAGGAGCTTTTCCCACCTAAGTGAAGCCAATCTTACTTCTTCTTTAGTTAAATACCTATGGGAAGAAGGGGTCTTTTTTGTTGTAGTTGTTTTCCTTTGTTTTGTCTTTTCCTTCCACAGAAAGGGCAATGGGCATCTTTGCCAAATTCATGACTATACACCCATCCCATTACAGAAAGCATCATTTGGCAAAAAGATATATAGATATAGATATAGATATAGATATAGATATAGATATAGATAACTATGTCTTATTTATTTCTATTTTTCAGTTCTTCCTCTAGAGGTAGATATACCTAATTCATTCTTCAAATAATATTGCTATCATTATATATAATATACTCTTGATTCTGCTCTGTACTGTTGAAATTAGTATCCAATAACTCCAAGTATTATATTTTTGATTTATTAATAATTGCTTGAAGTAAAAGAAATAAAAGACAAAAAGTAAAACCCTAAGTAAAGAGAAGTTTTCCCAGCCATGTTCATGCAAAGAGAGCAAGACGGGTCGGGTACCAGAAACTTTATCTCCAAAATGTAAGGATGTAACATGAGAACAAAAGTGGGATGCTGAGAATTGGAGTTCTGGGGAGCAGACTCTAATTACACAGCTTGTTTCACTCTCCATAACTTTATGTAGGTCTTTCCATTTTTTTAAATTAACCTGTTCATCATTTTTAATGGGATAGTAGTATTCCATCACAAACATACACCACAACTAGTTTGGTGAGTCCCCAATTGATGGGCATCCCTCCAATTTCCTGTTTTTTTTCCCCACCACAAAGAGTTGCTATAAATAGTTTAGGACATATAGGTTTGTTTCCATTTTCCTTTGTCACCTTGGGAAATTAGCGTAATAGTGGTATTGTTGAGTTAAAAGATATGTACTGTTTTGTAACTTTTTAGGCATAATTCCAGATCGTTCTCCAAAATGGTTGAATCAGTTCACAACAGTGTATTTGTATTTCTCTTAGAGTTAATAGGGAGATACTGAAGTTTATTGAGCAGTGACATGATCAAGTTCATGCTTTAAGAAAATAACTGGCTCTTGAGTGGAGGATTGATTGGAGTGGGATGAGGCTTGAAACCAAAAAACAAGCTACTAGAATATAGAAGGCCCTTCCTAGTATCCCTGGGAACCATTATGTAGACATCCAGCTCCTCTGCTAACTCATAAAGCCAACCTTGTAATTCCTGCTGCTAGAATAGTTCTCTCTGTGTGAGGATTTGGCTCCAAAGAATGTTTAACCATCATTAATGTACATACAATTATTTTCTGCCACTCTGAAACAACAGCAAATAACACAGCACAACAGTTGGGTAAATAGTTGTTTGCTTCCTAAATCAAGGTCAAGAAGTGGATAGAAACTAGCAGAGTAACCTCCAGAGTTGGGTACACTTAACCCCCACCTGTAGGTTCACACCTATACCAGATTTTGGAATCCATCCTAACCTCAGACAGGGAGACTATAGAGAAACTTAGGTCAGCAGCTCAACGTCACATTAATAACTTAATCTATTTGTTGTCACAGCTCCTATCTTGTATCCTAGATTCCAGCCAGGTAGAACATGGGACTTGGAGTAAGAAAGACTGAAGCTCAAATGGAAAGTCATTTAACCTCTCTCCAGCTCAATTTCCTCATCTATAAAATGGGAATATAACAATAGCTCCTATCTTCCCAGAGCTATGAGACTCAATATAAATGCTAATTTTCATTATTTTTATTTTTATTTTTTCACCCCAGGAATTTACCCTGATAGACCAAAATCACAAGCAATTTGTTACTGGAGGAAGCATATGAAGTGTGGGTCTAATTACAAAAGTGATGTAATATAAAAAGGGGAAATAGTTACTTGGAAGGTCTTCTGACCACTAACTTCAGTTTAATGAATAGGGATGATTTTTGTTTTTACCCTGTTCCCTGAGTCACCACCAAAAAGACAGTTTTGGCATTGTGAATCCAAAAGAAATGAGATTCTCCCTTTACAAAAGGACAATCTGCCTTAGCAAAAGGGATAATGGTCTTCATTTTACTATGATTATAGGGGAAGAGGAAAAAAAGTAACCATCTTAAGTGCAATGTCTGCCCTCCAAAGCTAGAAATCATCAAGAACAGTAGTCCTAGTGAATTAACTCACTACCACAAAGTTGCTCTGCTTTCTGTCTCAAAGGTTAAGAAAGGCATGGATTCCTCCTACTCCTTGAGTAGAGAATAACTGGACTGAGAATAACCATAAAAAATGGCTTCAGAAACAGCAACCTCAGAAGAGACAAGTTGGAATCAGAGTAAATAAAACTGTGGTTGCCAGTACCTTCCACACACAAACATTGAGTAAGAGCAAACAAGAATTTCAATTGATAAAGGAATGGGTGGTCACCAAAAACCAACAATGATGGGGATGACTACAGTGGAAAAGTCCTTGATTTTGCAATGAAATTCTCCTGCATCATTATTAATAATAATAACTCATAGGTGGGACCTGGAATTCTCACTTCTTCCATGTTGGGTCTGTAGAAAAACACCACCAAGTTTAAGACACTGTATAGGCTAGAATCAATTCAAAACAATAGTTCTTAAGCCCCTATCAGTGGGTATACTTTTAATAGCTGGTCAGAGGGCATATTAGTTCAAAAGAAAAGATATTTTATCAAACAGCATAGTAAGTGGTGATAAGCATAGATCAGGTAGGGTGCAACCACACCACCTGTAGAGAATGCATATTAACAGGGAACATGAGCAAAAGCACACATAGGGAGGGTGGCGGGGAGAAGCCAGGTGACTTAGTGGATTGAGAGCCAGTCCTAGAGATGAAAAGTCCTGGGTTCAAATCTCATCTCAGTTACTTCCTAGCCATGTAATCCTGGGCAAGTCACTTAATTCCCATTACCCAGCCCATCCTATTCTTCTGCATTGGAACCAATACTCAGTATTGATTCTAAGACGGAAGGTAAGGATTTAAAAAAATAAAAAGCACACATCATGAATGTGTGTGACTAGTACACTCAACTGGCCAGGGCAACTCACACTTCTGATACAGAAGAGCATACAATGTCTTCTGGTGATGGCATCATGCTGTTCTCTTTTGCTTTAGGCTGGACATTATGCTTCTAGTGTGTGTAGTGCTGTATTTACTGAATATATCCATTGATCGCATGATCACTGGACTTCTCTCTCCTTGAGTCTCGTTTCGGTTTCATCTCTTCAAGTCCATCTACTGGTATGTTGTCACCAGCTATTAAGGTACAATGACTAGAAAAATCTTTCCCTGACAGCCCTGAACTCTTAGGTGATAGGAGAGGCTTTGAGGTACCACATCCAGCTAGGAACAACCAATCTTAAAGTTAACCAGAATGTTCCCAGACTGTGATTAAATCAATTCTATTGGCTGTCCCTGTCTGGGACCAATTCAAAGTCCATGGTCATGAACAACTGTCATGGTTAAAATTAGAAAAGTTCTTTGAAATCCCATTAAGTGTCTAATACTTTGTGCTTCACACACATATACTTCAAATATTTTGAGGACTAAACAAACAAACAAACAAAAAACAGACACAAAAACACAATCATGAGCAACGTGGATGCTAGACCTAAAAAGCTTACCTTGGGGGCAGCTGGGTAGCACAGTGGATTGAGAACCAGTCCTAGAGACGGGAGGTCCTAGGTTCAAATCTGGCCTCAGCCACTTCCCAGCTGTGTGACCCTGGGCAAGTCACTTGACCCCCATTGCCTAGCCCTTACCACTCTTCTGCCTTGGAGCCAATACACAGTATTGACTCCAAGACGGAAGGTAAGGGTTTTTAAAAAAATAATAATAAAAATAAAAAAAAATAAAAAAATAAAAAAAAGCTTACCTTACTCCCCAGATCCAAACAAAGATGATTAAAAACCAAAGGTTAAGTGATAGAGGTACTCTATCATTTTATCTTTTTGGACCACAGTACTGCTTTTATCCTATTTATTTTCTAATGAAAACAGTAAAAACTCTTATTTGTGTGCTATATTTAAAACATCACAAAACCTTGCTGCCTTCCTATATATAACGCTGCCAGCTTAACAAAAGTACCTTCTATACAAATAACCTTGTGAGTAAGCAAGGCAAAGATTATATTCTTGTTCCAAGTAAGATCCAAATATTTGAAGTTTTTTGCTCTTGATTAGACAAACCAGTGTCAGATGAAGAACTAAATCCAGATCTCTAATTCAAATGTATCTCCCTTTGTGCTTTGCTACCAAAGTCCTGAAGTGTCTGAGACTTTCTTAATGCTATTTCATTAGTCTTTTGGAATAGTTTAATATGAAATTGTTAAGATTAAAATTTAGGGGAGACTGAGGCAGGTAGAAATTAGTTTCTCTCTGCAAGGAGTATTATATTTATGAGGTTTATTAAAGGTTGAGAATTTAAGAATATACAAGTAAGAAAAGGCTCGTGCCAGGTGGGCCATAAGGCCCAGCCAAAACTTCACTCACATCATGAGGCGCTCTGTTTGTCAGTGGAAACAGGAAGTAAAGAGAGCCAGCCTACGGGGAAGACCCTTTAAATAAAATTTTGCTCTCGTCCCAGGTGAGAATTCAATGAGATTAGAGGGCATTCTGGGAGCTAGCAAGGACTCCTGGGGAATGGAGTCCAGAGTTCAAATCTCAATTTTACATTCCCTCGTTTGATCCTCTGGGAAGAAGTCCTTCCCTAAAGGATCATAAAAACATAATCAATTTAAAGATTACAGTAATTTGAAGAACAAAACCAATAATTGCTGGATGCATTGACAAAAAGCCCCTTTGGCATGAAAGTATACATACAAATAAATGTTCAATCAACCACACCTAAAGTTCAATTTTGTGCAACTTGTGGTCTGGAGGCTTCTTCATGGTAGCTTCTCCAACAGTTCAGTTCTGGATTCAGAGAGGTAGCATCTTCTTTACCTAAAATTCTTCTCAAAAGGAATTTAAACTTTGCAATTTAAATAATGATATTTTTTACATTCCCCCCATTAAAGGGGTGATTGACAAATACAGAATCACTTAGGGATGCATGGCTGAGGTATGAGGTATATGAATCAATTGGTAAGAGATATTAAAAGATATCAGAAAAATCAAAAAGAAAAGAAAAGAAAAAACTGGATGAAAATATAGACTACCAAAGTCTTATTTGTAAAAATTCCAAGTGAAAAGAAAAATAAATCTATAACAGGTCCTTCAATTAGGGCCCAATCAAAATGATCTAAGCAATGATGCATTTACCCAGTCAGTAGCCAGGACTACAGAAAGTTGCCACACTATGAGAGGCAGAAAAGAAAGGGACCAGATTATAGAAGCCAAGTAGGAGCCAAGTTTGGGGATACTCGTCTGTGAGTATCTTCAGAGTGAGTGTGGACACCAGGAAGGCCTACATCTTAACATAAGTCAAGTCTCACACTAGGTTCAAAACCTTTGTATTGGCCTAGAAGTGCATCAATCCATCCTGGATTGGCTTTTCTTTGTCTCTGTGCAATGGCTCTTTTGTGTATATCTTGTCCTGGAATCAGACAGAATCATTAAGCAAAGTCCCATAATTTATTTAAATAATTAGTGGCATCATTTTTATAGTCACAAGCTTTTTAGGGCATGCATTAGCAAATGCCCTAAAAATGTATCTTAAACTTGTAGTACTGAAAAATCAAAAAGTTAAAGAAAATCTTAATGCTGGTGACATGTGCTTCAAATAGAAAAAGGAGAGAAAAAATTAAAAAAAAAAACTGAAAAAGTATATTGCACATGCAAGAAAATATAATAAAAAGGAGCTTTAAAAAATTCAAAAATATAGCTTATAATCATTGGCACTCTGTGTCAGCTAAGAAAATATAAAATGCAAGGCTTTCTCACCAAAAATGAGATCCAACTGTGAGTAGAAGGCAAATGAATTGAACAGTAGTACAAATATGTAGATATCAATATCCCCAAAATTCTCAATAGCCCAATTAATTACAATAGCAAACAAACACTATCATATTTCACATAAGTTGCTGTATGGCATTTTAAATCTATGAATCGATGGATATTTGTCACAATTTTTACAAACGTAGCAATCTTTCAACCTTGGTATTTAAACATAATAAAACTCATATTGGGTTAAGAACATAATCAAGAAATTGATATATCATTCTGGTGCAAGTAAAGTAGTGAGCTGAAGAGTATAAATAAAGGGATGCTCCTTTTTTGGAGGCTTTTTAGGAGTACAAATACCCTGAGATTAACTTCCTCAACTTCCATTCACATATTTAGAAATGCGGGAAGGTTGGGGGTTATAAAATGTATTTCACTTCAGCTACTAGAATGGGCCTTACCTCGTGGTAGGGAAAGCAAAAATAACCAGAGATTGTTAAAAAAATTACAAAATCATATTTAAAAAACCCTTAAAATCATTTGAGATATTTAGCATATTAAATTTTCCAAAGGTTGTTATACAATTGTAACCAGTTCTGATGTCCATCCATCCTCTATGTGATAATTTACAAAGTCAAAATAGAAAGGCTGTTTTTTTTTTCATATGGGCTTAATTACAATAATATTTGTTCAGCACAGTTATAGGGGAAAAACAACAGAATTTAACAGTAGTTAACTCAGTACATTTAAAATAAATTCAATCAACCTTCAGTGTAACAATAATATTCAATCCAGTAATATATGAATTTAACATCACAAAGTTAAATCTTAAACCAAGCAAATATCAAAATGCAATAGAAATACAGAGATTTATATAAACCATTGGAGTCTGAAATGCCTTAGAATATAGCCTTTAGTCTCTTCAAAGTTCCTTGGGTTCTTATCCATTTAAATGTCTATTGTCCGAAGGCAGAGTGGTAAGGGCTAAGCAATGGGGTCTGAGTGATCTGCTTGGGGCCCCACAGCTGGGGAGTATCTGAGGCCAGATTTTAACCCAGGACTGCATGTCTGTAGGCCTGGCTCTCAGTTCGCTGAGCCACCCATTTGCCTCCCCAAAGTTGAATCTTTGGGCTTAATCTTTCTTCTGGCAGGCAGGTGAAATCAATGAAATTACCAGAACAGTCAAAAGGTATCCTTTTAAACAGCCCATTGCTTAAAAGTCTGTTTGAAAAGTCTGTTTCTTCTCCTCTCCCTTTTTCTCTCTCCCCTGCTCTGATACCTCCTCCTGCCCCCAGGCCAATACCCCCGTTTTGTTACCAGCTGATAGAAATGAATCCCGATCTGCTCCAAGGAACTGGGTTTGTTGAGCAGGCAGGTCACCAGGTGATTGCAATCTTGGTTGAATTAGGTGGGCCAGGTGAGTGAGAGAAAGACCTCGGGGTGCGCAGGGCCGGGAGCTGGAGCGCAAACAAACAGGGCCTGGAGCTCGGGCACCAGGTGAGAGGCCAGGAGCAGAAGCAGGAGAAGCAGGCAGGCAGAACTTAGCAGCCAGGGGCCAGGTGGGCAGCAAACACAACAGGTCTGGATTGGGGACTGCAGCTTTGTGAGGGTAAAAAAAAAACAACTCAGCCAGAGAAATGTGGCTTAAAAAAAAATTTCTAGGCACTAGATATTAAAAACTGAACTAAAGATCAGAAAAGAAATCAGAAGATTGAGAGTTTTTTCTCCTATTAGGTCGCCAATTGTTAAGATTAAAATTTAGGGGAGATTGAGGCAGGCAGAAATTAGTTTCTCTCTGCAAGGAGTATTATATTTATGAGGCTTATTAAAGGTTGAGAATTTAAGAATATACAAGTAAGAAAAGGCACGTGCCAGGTGGGCCATAAGGCCCAGCCAAAATTTCACTCACATCATGAGGCACTCTGTTTGTCAGCAGAAACAGGAAGTAAAGAGAGCCCGCCTATGGGGAAGACCCTTTAAATAAAATTTTGCTCTCGTCCCAGGTGAGAATTCAATGAGATTAGAGGGCATTCTGGGAGCTAGCAAGGACTCCTGGGGAATGGAGTCCAGAGTTCAAATCTCAATTTTATAAAATCTATATAAATCTAGTTATAAAAAACTGAGGTCTAGTTCCTATGGCCATGTTAGTGAACCTATGGCATGTGAGCCAGAGGGGTCTGCTCCCTCCCCCCTCTCCACGCATGCCTGAGGACACTTCTTATATCACCCACTCCTTTGCCCAGAAGTCCAATGAGAGCACTTCCTCACTCCCCTGTCTGGGTTAAGTCAGGATGGGGCTCACATGTAGCATGAGGATTGCAGTTTGGGCACTTGGCCTCTAAATGGTTCACCATCACTGGCCTATGGTCTGACCATCACTGGCCTATGGTCTGGGGTACAGATAGGACAGTCTCTCTGTTAAACTGAGGGAAGCTCAGTGACACAGTGGATTGAATGCCAGGTCTGAAATCAAGAAGATTTGAGGTCAAATCAGGCATCAGAATCTTACTAACTATATGGCCTTGGACAAGTCACTTTTTGCTTCAATTTCCTCATCTCTAATATAATTTGGAGAAGAAAATGGAAAACAACACCAGTATCTCTACCAAGAAAACCTCAGAGTCATGAAGAATCAGACATTACTGAAAAGAATGAACAATAAAAAAATTTAGACTCTACCACCTCTCCACTGATACCACTAATGCAAATTATAAAGCATTTGTTTTCACCACCCCATTCCACCAGAAAATTAAAGACCAAAACTAGACATAGTTATTTTCTATGGAAATGGCTGCCATGTTCTTATCTGCAGAGTTCACCCAAGTCATAACCTAAGTAGAATAAAAAAATCTTGAAGGCAGGTATTATTTTGTCTTCTTACACTGAACACAGTACTTGCTATTTAGCAGAGGCTTATTGGATTAAATTGAATTGAAGCCCAAATAAAGGTCAGTATAGCTGCATTTCGACAGATGAAACAGAGATATTACTTGTAAAAGATAAAAGATAAACTTGCCCAACTTCCTCAAGCCTGCTTCTGGTAGGCATGTGATTGGAATTCATGTCCTGACCTTTTGTGCTTACTATCATAAGTGAAAGAAGATCTGCCTTGTAAGTTGATGAACAAATGGCAAGAAGAGATGGGCTAAACCATGGCACAAAGATGGAACAGGATGCCTCTTTTCTTCACAGCAATACCAAGTGCCTTAGCTTTTTATGTCTTCCCCACTAGGACTGCTCACTGAAATCAACAAAGACTTCATAGAAAAGAAGGAGGTTTTCTCATTCAGGCAAATCTGGTTGACCTCCTATTTCTGGTGTCATGAGTAGAGCGATGTTAAATATTGGCTAATATGAGAGACCTAAGAGACCGCAAAATAAATAGAGTACACAAGCATATGGCATGGAAGTTTCCAGAGAAGAGGAGGAAAGGGGGACATGCCTAGTATTCAGAGACAGGCTCAACTTTTCTCAGAAAAGCCCATAAACTTCAAGGTTTGATTTTGTTTGGCTATTGAGCAGATTTAATGATTTCACACTGGAATAATCTTTATCTCTTTCCCTAGAGAGACAGAGAACATAAATGATACTCTCCCTTTCTTATATCCAGTTCAAAGTCATGGAGGTTGCCCTTAGTGTTCACAGTGTCTAACTGTTCCATTTTATAGATGGGGAAACTGAGGCTGAGAGATTGTCCACAATCACAACACTAATAAGTGTCTAAGGATTTGAACTTAATTCTTTCTGACTCTAAGTCTAATACTCTATTCTCTGGCAATTTAGATGGCTAGTGAAGGAGGAGATGCTTCAGTAGTCACTGCTGAAAAGGTTCTAATAATAATAAAGGTCAGTGCCTGAGCTCCCCAATGCATCAAGATTAATTAATTAATTTAAAATAGAGAGAGATAGAGAGGTAGATACACATGTGTGCATGCGCGCGCGTACACACACACACACACACACACACACACACACACACACACACAGCTGGTCATCAAAGGAAGACCTAAGCAGAGGAATAAAAATAATAATTAATAAATAAATTCATACACACAATGTAGTTTACAGAATGATCTTCCCTTAGTGAGTCCGAATTGGCCCTTCACATGTCTTTGATGGCCTTAGCCCTTATCAGCCACAAGTGTTTATTGAGCACTTAGCTTCACAAAACACCCTGCTCTGAAAAGCCCCTTAAAGGGAGTGCTGTGCTGAGAGGGACCTCACTTAGCTAGCCCTCTAAATGGGGATTCTGACACCTGGGGGGAAACTCAGTTGGGATAAGACAGAATGCCAAGTGAATACAAGGCCCCCTTTGCCACTGATTTCTGCCATCTGTATGGCATGCATCCTCAGGCCAGACAGCACAATAGCAGAGTGACTTGGTTAGGTCTTGTCATGTTAGCGATGGCAACAAGGACACTCAGGGGGTGGCAGCCAAACCAGGCAAAGCTGGGAGAGTGGAATATCAACATGAAAACAAGGATGCACTTCTTTCATACAGAGTTCCTCCATGCCTTGGAGTTCACTGACACTTCCACGCTCTTACCGCACACCCCTTCAGCCCAGTGTCCTACTCTAAAGCTCTCTACCCTTTCTCCTCTAATACTCTTACTCGGAAATCTCTTCTTTGAGATTCATTCAATCTATATCTATTCCCCAGACAAGATTCTGTTTAGTGGTTGTCTACAGATCTCCAGGACACTGTTTTCTTCCTCAATGAGTCCAGTGTCTATATCCCAGGTTTTTTCTCTTCCCCAATTCCTACCCTCATAGTAGTAGACTTCAACATAGATATTAATATTCCCTCAAACACCCTAACCTCACAGTTCAACTCATTACTCATTACCTATTCTACTCTACCACAGCTAAACGGAAAGATGGTCATTCCTTTCATCTTTCCATCACCCACAAATGCACCACTTCCATGTTCATGAATTCTGAAAATTCTTTTTCTAATCATAGTCTAAGGTCACTACACCTCTCTGTCTTCCGGTCTCAAAACCTATCCCTCATCCTCACTATGACATTTTTAGTTCTTCCCAGGTCATTAACCCTGCACTGATAACATTCTCCTTCCTTCCCCATCTTGACTCTCTTTGTAAAATAATTCAAGTATATAATAGTCTCTTCTCTCCCATCCCTTGCCTTCTTAACCTGTCAGAGATTTTACCCTGCAAAGTCTCGGTCTTAGATTGCCCCCACCATTCACAACCTTTACTCCTAGTCATATGCTGATGAACAAAGTTGAGAAAAATCACAAAACTGTGCCGACTGGATCAACTACAAATGTGTTTCATAATCTCAATGAGGTCCTCATGATGACTTTTATAAAATTCTTTTATCTCTCCCTAAGTGACTACTTATCTCACTTACCATAAGCAGTTTTCCCAACCTTTTTTGTCCCTCTTCCAGTCTCCCATAGCTCCTGCCTCTTTCTATCATCTCAGCTGAGAACTTTGCCTCTTATTTCATTGAAAAAGTTGAGTCCAGTAGTCAAGAGTTCTTTTTCCATCCCTCCTCATTTCAGTCACTCAGGTGGCTTCGGTAACTTTCTCTTTCTTTATTCCTATCTCTCATAAAAACTGGTCCTTCTTGCCAAGATGAACTATATGCACATGTTCTTATTCCATCCAGTCTTCTCTAGAAGACTGCCCCCTCTCTCATCCACATTGTCTCATTTACCTTCCTTCAATCTCTCCCTGTCTACTGGCTACTCCCTTACTGCCTAAAAATATGCCCATGCTGCCCCATCTTTTAAAAAACCCTCATTTGGGGGCAGCTATGTGGCTTAGTAGATTGAGAGCCAGAACTAGAGATGTAAAGTCCTGAGTTCAAATCTGACCTCAGATAATTCTTAACTGTGTGATCCTGGGCAAATCACTCAATACCCAGTGCCTACTCCTGTGTTCCCATTGGGCTGCTTGGCAGAAGAATGAGGGTGTTAAATTTAATTGTGGTTGAAATGAATTTAATTTTGTGGTAGCCTGGGATTTAATTTCTAAATCCCAAAATGAATTACTAAAGTAAATGGAATTTATGGTGGTTGTTTTACAATAGAGGGAAGATATTAAGGAAGAGAGAAAAGGGGGTAGAAAGAGAGAGAGAGAGAGAGAGAGAGAGAGAGAGAGAGAGAGAGAGAGAGAGAGAGAGAGGTCATAGGTTTTCTATTGGTTTGCCATTGCTAGCCTTTGCTGTTCTTCTCCCTTGGAACCAATATTTACTATTTATTCTAAGACAGAAGATAAAGGTTTAAAAAAAACTCTCACTTGATCCATTCCTTACTGCTAGCTATCATCCCAAATCTCTTATTCCTTTTGTAACTAAACTCTAAGGAAGACAATCTACAAGAGAAGGTGTTAATGCCTTTCCTCTCTTCTTAATTTTCTGGAATTGGGTTTTCAATTTCATTATTCAACTAAAACTAGTCTCTCCAAAGTTACTAAGGATTTCAATTGCCCAGTCCATTGTTTTTTTTTCTTAATCCATATCTTTCTTGACCTTGTGGCAGAATTTATTATTAATCATCATCTTCTCCTTGGATATGCTCTTCTTCTTAGGTTTTTATGACACTACCCTTTCCTGGTTCTCCTATCTCACTGACAGTTCTACTATTCTAACTATGTGTGTCCCAAATAGCTCTATTATGAGCTCTTTTCCCTTTTCCCTCAATACTAACTTGGTGATAATATCAGCTTCCAAGGATTCAATTATCTCTCTGCTGATGATTTTCAAATCTACCAATCAAGTCCTAACTCTTTCTCTGGCCTCTTGTATCTAATCCTATCATTTTTTTTTCATCAAAATATCTCTTGTAGAGGTCCCTTCTGTCCCCTCTGACATGGAAACCATCTTCCTTAACTCATGCCTGAAATATTGAAATAGCCTGATGAGGGAGCAGCTAGGTCGCTCAGTGAAACCAATTCACTAGTCCTTACCAACATTCTGCTTTGGAATTATCACACAGCATTGATTCTAGGAGAGAAGGAAAAGGTTTTAAAATATCCTCAACTGATCCATTCATTGCTGCTAGCTATCATCCAATATCTCTCGTTCCTTTTGTGACTAAACTCTTAACCCCCATTGCCTAGCCATTACTGCTCTTCTGCATTGGAACCAATATACAGTATTAAATCTGAGATGGAAAGTGAGAGTTGAGAGAGAGAGAGAGAGAGAGAGAGAGAGAGAGAGAGAGAGAGAGAGAGAGAGAATAGCCTGATGATTGATCTCACTGCTTCAAATCTCTCCCTACTCCAGTGTCTCCTCATCTTAGCTGCCAATTTGATCTGCAAGTTCAACTCTTATCCTGTCACCTCCCTAGTCAATCAATTCTAGGGACACCCTATTACCTCCAAGATCAAATATAAAATCTTCTGTTTCTCTTTTAAAGCCCTCCATAATCTCATAACCTGCCTCCATCTCCATCTGCTTACACCTTACTCTTTTCTATGACCTTAGCAATTTAGCAACTGGTCTCCTCACTGTTCCTCAAACAGTATCATACATCTCCCAACTCTGGGCATTTTCACGGGCTGTCCCTTATCTCTGAAATTCTTTTCCTTTTTAGTCCTGGCTCCTGGATTCCTTTAGGTCCCAGCTAAAACTCCACTTCTGTAAGAAGCCTTTCCCAATCCACCTTTAATCTTAGTTCCTTCCATCTGAAATCCTCTCCAACTCACCTTGCACATTTCTTGTTTGTAAATAAGTTTGCATGTTGTCTCTTCTCTTAGCCTGTGCTCCTTGAGAGTAGTCCTTATTTTGTGCCTTTATTTTTAACTAATGAAATAATAATTATTATGGAGGAATAAGTAAAGTAAGGTTAGGCCTGATTGCTGCAGATTTAAGAGGCAAAGCCAGGATAGATTTGTTTCTCAGGAGAATTATAACAAGGTTAGAACTGTCCAACAGAACCGGTGACAAATCAAACCTGTGATGACTTGTCCCTAGCAAAACAGTTCTATTGCTTCTGTTGCTCAGGGGTACTATTGTGTAACTAGTAGACAACAACTTTTTCTAAGTACATTGTGGGGATGGTGGGAGAAATCTGAGCTCAGAGAAGCTTCTTAAGGGCAGGGTCTATATCTGAGCTCCTCACTGTGTGCTTAGAAATTTTTGTTTCCATATTAAGATTCACAGTGATAAGTTTTTAGCTGAAGGTGTAGAAACTCTGATGCTCTTATGGTTTCCTCTTCCCTATCCTTCCCTTGCAAAAACAAAACAAAATGACCATAGTTTTAGATGGTTTTCCTCTCTTTGGAATTGGAGAGTTCAAGAGGGAGCTAAAGTGAGTTGATCGATCCCTTTCTTCACACATTTTTTGTTGATAATTCAAGATAGGATCAGTGAAAGTTTAGTGAAAAGCCTAAAAGGCTGTTCAATTTTGAGCCAGAAGAGAGTTTGAAGCCCACCTACTGGGCTTCCACCTCCACAGAAAAATTGATGGAGTCTGAATGCAGATCAAAGCATGCCACGTTTTATTTTATTTTCTTCATGATATTTTTTGATATGTGTCTTCTTCTACAACATTACAAACTTGGAAATATGTTTTGTATGATAGCACATGTATAAGCAGTTAGTTTCCAAGCTAGATCATTTCCCGACATAAGTTAAAAGTAAGGTGTGGCAGATGGGAGTGGTCCTGTTTAAAAATACTTTTCGGATAAATTACTCTAGTGAAGACTTTCAAATGCTTTTTAAAGCCTCCTATGATAAAGATGTACAGATTTCACAGGAAGCCTAGCCAGCCAAGCTTAGATTGCATAATCACTGTGTCCCTGGGAGTCCAAGAGTCAGAGAAGCTAACTTTGTATTGGAAAAACTACGGATGTCATCTGGGAATGCTCAGAGCATTGGTTTCTAAGGCAACAGCAGTCTAGCTGCCACCGGAATCATGACCATATAAGAAGAAACAGAGGCTTTGCCTTCTTCTGTATCAACCTGACGCATGCATTCTGTTCCCTTAGCTCACTAGGATTCGACTGGCTGATCATCAACTGTATCATGGAAGGAATGCCAGTGAGTATGCCTTGGGTTATTCCCCACTCCAAACCAGATCAGAACAACCATCTGGCCATAAAGCTGCTGTCTTGGAATGGGAGCATTCTCTGGGCAGATGAGGGAGGCAGGACACTCGATCAATCCCCTGGGTGTTAGTCATGACTATTACACTTGAAGCCCATTTGTAAATTATTTGTTTCAGAGAATTAGATCTGGGTGATTCAGTGAAAATAAAATTAACTCTGGAGTTAGAGAAAATCAATTTGTTGATCATTCATTTCTGATATAGGATTCCCATTGAAACCTGGATTCAAATCCCGCCTATAACACTACCTGTGAAATCTATACCTCCCTAGACCTCAGCTTCCTCATCTGTAAAATAAGAAAACCTGGGCAAGCTGACTTCTTGAATGTTTTCCACTTCCAGATCAATAATCCTATTATGATGACTTTCAAAAACTAAAAACCTCTATCTATCGATCAAAAGCCACTATGTAGCACAGTAGATTGAGTGCCCAGCCTGTAGTTATGAAGACGTATCTTCCTGAGTTCAAATCTAACCTCAGATTCTTCCTAAATGTGTCTCCCTGGGCAAGGCACTTAACCCTGTCTGCCTCAGTTTCCTCATTTGTAAAATGAGCTGAAGAAAGAAATAGAAAACTCATCTAAGATCTTTGCCAAGAAAAACCCAAAAGGGGTCATGAAGAATCAGACACAACTGAAATGATCAAACCACAACAAATTGAGGACTATATTTGAGGATTAGATTCACAAGAGTCTCTCCTGATAACTTGGAGTTGGAGCATGTAAAGCAGTGCTTAGCTTTTCCTTGTTGACAAAACCAACCTTAAATGTTCCCCGTAAATATTATTTCCCCCAGGAACATGAACAAATTTTTTTTTTATTTTTCTCAGTGTATTAGAAAATGACAGTTCCACAAAGATCCTAGGACAAGAGAAGCTTTTAGCAAAAATTAGTTAAGCAAATCTTGGCACAGAAGAAAACAGCTTCATTCTAAGTATTTGTGAAGTGAATGAGAAGCAATAAAGCCCTTTTCTTCTTGGAAGTAAGAAAACCCAGATCAAGTCCTGGCCCTGATACCAGAATGTGGGACTCAGGGCTAGTTGTTTAAACTCTTTGTAGCTCAAACTCAAGGACTTATCTTATAAAATGGAGGTGTCAAACACAGCACTTGTCTAGCTCATAGTACAACCAGAATCATATTAAAATTCAATTGGGGTTTGAGGAAGGGGTCTAAATTGCTCAGCAGATGGAGACCCAGACCTAGAGATATAAGATTCTAGGTTCAAATGTGACCTCAGACACTTCTTGGCTATGTGACTTAAACAAATAAATCACTTACCCCTCATTGCATATCCCTTACCATTCTTCTGTCTTTGAACCAATATCTTATACTGATACTAAAATGGTAGGTAAAGATTTTTTTAATTCAATTGGAAAACATTTAGCAAAATAATAAAAATACTGTAAAACAGTTTAAAAGTATACTTTAAAACTTAATCAGGGAGTCATCTGGATAGCTCAGTGAATTGAGAGCCAGGCCCAGAGATGGGAGGTCCTGGGTTTGAATTTGGACTCAGACACTTCCTAGCTGTGTGATCCTGGGCAAGTCACTTGACCCCCATTGCCTAACCCTTACCACTCTTCTGCCTTGGAGCCAATACACAGTACTGACTCCAAGATGGAAGGTAAGGGTTTAAAAAAAAACTTAATCAGTATGCAGCCAGCCAAGATCCATATGTATGGATTAATGGCCCCTCTTGGTTCTGTTTGAGTTTGACAGGATTATACTAAAACATAGACACATTGTCATTTGTTTCAGTGAAAGGAGCTTCACACCCAGAGTTCCCATTACATGCTGACAAAACCACAAGTCCTTCAAATATTCCATAAGTTTGAGTTAATTTTTTTTAATTCTTTAAGTTGCTGTCCATATAATATGGACAGAATTTCCTCTGAATGGTAAAAGTCCCTCCAACCTGTCAAAACTAGGACCCCTAGCACATGGTGTTCTCTAGCTATTTCAGCAAGGACCATTTGGAGACCTCCTACATGTGCTTTCTAGAGCAACCTAGGATATGTGAGATGTTTGGGTAGGACCAGCACCTCCCTCTGGTATGAGGGTTTGCAATGCCCTGTTCAGAGCTGCCCATCTACCACCAGGTTGAGGGTAACCAACAGGCTTCAAACCTATTGATGAGTAAAGGTGATTGTCTAACCCAACCATGTGAAGAATTCCCCCAAGAGGAATGGGCTGATGAGAAAAATTTGTTCCAATGGCCTCAAAGGTGTTTGAAACAAACACTAGGGAGTACTTAGAGCTTGATTAGCCATCAGACACCAAAGCCATTCACTTCTTCCTCCACCATTGCCAGGTATCCTGACTTTTTTCTTGCCGCTTGACACCAATATCTCTAGAAGAGATAGTAAGGCTATTGACTTTGGGCAACTCTTCCTCACTTAAATTCAATTCATGAATGAGTCAAGATGTCACCCTTTAGGTCACTGGTCCTCTTCAATAATAAAAGAGGAGTCACAGTTTATCAGTCTCTCTATACAATGTTCTCCTGGTTCTGCTCCTTTCACTCTGCATCAATTCCTGGAGGTCATTGCAGTTCACATGGAATTCCTCCAGTTCATTATTCCTTTGAGCACAATAGTATTCCATCGCCAACATGTAACACAATTTGTTCAGCCATTCCCCAATTGAAGGACGTTCTCTCATTTTCCAATTTTTTGCCCCCACAAAGAGTGCAACTATGAATATTTTGGTATATCGTTTTCCTTATGATCTCTTTGAGGTACAAACCCAGCAATTTTATGGCTGGATCAAAGGGCAGGCAGTCTTTTAGCACCCTTTGGGCATAGTTCCAAATTGCCATCCAGAATGGTTGGATCAATTCACAACTCCACCAGTTATGTATTAATGTCTCAATTTTGCCACATCCCCTCCAACATTCATTACTTTCCTTTGCTGCCATAGCCAATCTGCTAAATGTGAGGTGGTACCTCAGAGTTGTTTTGATTTGCATTTCTCTGATTACAAGAGATTTAGAACATATTTTCATTTCTTTATCTGAAAGTTGCCTATTCATGTCCCTTGCCCATTTATCAATTGGGGAATGGCTTGATTTTTTGTACAATTGATTTAGCACTTTATAAATTTGAGTGATTTGACCTTTTTCAGAGGTTTTTGTTATAAAGATTTTTTCCCAACTTGTTGCTTCACTTCTAATTTTAGTTGCATTAATTTTGTTTGTACAAAAAATTTTCAATTTAATGTAATCAAAACTATTTATATTGCATTTTGTTATTTTTTCTAACTCTTGCTTGGTCTTAAAATCTTTCCTTTCCCAAAGATTTAACAGGTCTATTCTGTGTGCACTTAATTTACTTATAGTTTCCTTCTTTATATTTAAGTCATTAACCCAGTCTGAGTTTATCTTGGTGTAGGGTGTGAGATGTTGACATAAACCTAGTCTCTCCCATACTGTTTCCCAATTTTCCCAGAAGTTTTTATCAAATAGTGGATTTTTTCCCCAAAAGCTGGGATCTTTGGGTTTATCATAGATTGTCTTGCTGAGGTCACTTAATGGACCTCTCTATTAGAAGCAATGCAATGATCTAAGACAATTCTGAGAGACCTAAGAGAAAGAACACCATCCACATTCAGAGGAAGAATTGTGGGAATAGAAACACAGAAGAAAAACAACTCCAAAAACACATGGGTTGATAGGGATATGATTGATTGGGGATATAGATTCTAAATAATCACACTAGTGTAAATATCAATAATATGGAAATAGTTCTTAATCAATGACACATATAAAAACCCCATGAAATTGTGTGTTGGCTATGGGAGGGAGGTGAGGATATGGGAAGAAAAGAACAAGAATCTTATAACCATGAGAAAATATTCTTAATTAATTAAAATTTTCCAAAACCAAAAAAATAAAATAAAAGAGGAGCAAAAACAAAAACAACATAGATAAGAATGCAGACATGGCTCCTAGAACAGCAGATAACCTTTGGAATTTAGAAGTCCCTTCCCCATTGCCCTCCATCTATTTTTCCTAGCCACCATCATCATGGAGATGCCAGTATTTTCCCACCTAGACTTGTTCTAAACTAATCAGGATGGAAGACCCAGCCTTCTTCTCAGTCTTCCCTTTCTCCTTGATAACCTGCTTGGGTTTTCAAAACTTGTTAACTACTATTGTAACAAATTTGAAACAAATGGCTAAAGGCAAAGCATTACAGTGGGAAAGATAATATCACATAAAGAGCTCTGGTTTTGGAGTCAGATGTCAGGGGCTTGATTTCTGACTGTCATTTACTACCAAAGACATTGAAGAAGTCTTTCATCTTTTGAGGGCTCAGCATAGTCCTCTATGAAAAAGAAGGGGATTTGACTAGATGGCTTCTAGGGAATTTTATACTTTTAAAGTCATGATGCTATGCATAGGAAGAAATTCTACCTCTCAGGAATTCAGTTTGCTAATCTTAAAAATGGGTATGAGGCTGGCCTCAGCCACTTCCCAGCTGTGTGACCCTGCGCAAGTCACTTGACCCCCATTGCCTAGCCCTTACCACTCTTCTGCCTTGGAGCCAATGCACAGAATTGACTCCAAGACAGAAGGTAAGGGTTTAAAAAAATGGGTATGAGAGTAAACCAGGTATCTTCCAAGGTCTCTTCTAGCTCTAAACCCTGTGACCTATGCTGAGTAGTCATAAAGTAGAGAACAGTAGACTGCATGATCTTTCCCCAAAGAGGAGTTATTCCAAATGTGTTCCTGCCTTCCTTTTCCATTACTGGCCCCCTGTGAAGGGAGTAGGGGAGAAGGATAAGGCAGTAACAGGCACCTCATAAATCATAAGAGATCTCCCAAGTTGTATTTTTTTCCACCCAAGGCATAGATTCATTGTATGGGTTAACCACACTCAGAACAGACTTGGAATAGAATCTGAAAATAGATGTTGGCCAGAAATTTTGGATTCTGTAGACTAAACAAATAGCCCTCTGTGTTGTATTTCCTACTAGGCATGGCACCCTAACCTTTTGGGTGATAAGAAAACCTCACACATAGGTTCAAAACATGGACTGACTCATAAAACACTTCAACAACTTATGCCATATTTTCCAATTCTTCTCTTCCCCTACCCCCAAGTCCTAGAAGGGTGCTGGGGAGCAGCAGTCTAGGGAGATAAATCCACAACATTCAGAATCATTTTAACTGATTTTTTTATCTTTGCTTCTGACCAACTTCCTTCCATTCATAGTCTAATCCTTCCTAAATTGAGTAGTCTCTACTCTGACAAATGATCCTAGTTTATGAGTCAAGCTGAAGACAGGGGAGCATAAAGAAACCCAGTGGTCAATTCATCAGGCAAGTGGAGGGAAATCTATTTTTCTCTTTGTTTATACAATAGACAGATAGATACATTTCTGACTACATGACTATGGGGAAAGTCATATAAGCTCTCAGTGCTCTCTTTCTTTTGGAAACCCTTACTTTTTTGTCTTAGAATCAATACTAAGTACCATTTCTGAGACAGAAGAGTGGTAAGGGCCAGGCAATGAGGGTTAGGTTACTTTCCCATGGTCAAACCACTAGGAAGCATCTGAGGACAGATTTGAATTCAGAATCTCTTGTCTCTTCACCTGGCTTTCTATCCACTGAGCCACCTAGCTGCCATGATTATACCGTTTTAAGTAGCCCTGGTAGGACTTTCCTATGCCAAAGTATTCACATATCTAGACCCTCCCCTTTCAATAAAATAACAATGATTGCAACAACAGTAATAATATTTTTACTCATACTGATGAGATCACAGATCCAAGATTAGGAAGGCATGTAGCATAGAGGACAGGATAATGAATGTAGAATCATAGGATCTTGGTTCATATCCTGTGTAACATTGGGCAAGCCATGTTATCTTCCTGGGCCTTCATTTCCTTATCCATATATTCAATAATAGAATGAATTTCTCAAGCCTCTTGTAATATCAAGGTACAAGGTACTATGTTAAGTTCCAAGAATTAAAAATAACATAAAATAGTCCCTACCATCAAGGAACTCACCTAGTTACTGCTGGAGGAATGCAATATTTACATTGATAAACCGGTGCTTATCTGTGTAAGTTTTCCCGAGGAATGGCCTGTGAGCTTGATACCTTTTGAACCTAAGTTCTTGTAAGAGGAACTGATGGCCACCCTTTGAGGATGCACTGCACTGATGAATATCAGCAATTCCAAGATTGGAACAATAAGTCAGATTTCTGAATGACAAATCGGTATTCTGATATGATTCAAGTCTTCACATTATAACACAATTTTATCTTTTATATAAACTGCCAACTATATAACTAAAACCATGCTAATGATTGTCAGACAGCCTTGAAACCTTAGGCAAGATATTTATTTTTTTCTGGGATGCATTTTTCTAATCTACATATTTAACAGAGGTTTTTCTAGACTCAGATGAGATAATAGATATGATGGGGCTTTGGAGAAAAGAAGTTAAAATGTTTACTCCAATATAACTAAGGTAGAAACATCATCATTATTAATATAGACTTTTCTCGGCTTTATTTGTACTTTTCTCTTCCCACCCCCCTTCTCTAACTCCTCACTCCCAACCTTCAGTGCTTCAAAAAACTTTTCTAGATTGGCCTCTGTTTTTGTTTGTTTGTTTTTGTTTTTTTTTATAATCTAACCTTTTGGGAGTTATTTAGTCACCCACCCCCTCTCTCTGTCCCCACTTATTGGGAGTCCTCTCTTTCCTCCTAATAGTGAATGGGGAAAACATTTACAACAGATGTGCACAGCTGTACTATATGCTGTGGATGACTTTGTTAATCCAGCTGTAGGGCAAGCTTTTCTCTGGCTAGAGAGTGATCTCTGAAATGCTTTCGACCCTGAGAATTTCTGAAAAGGGCAGCAAGCATCATGACCTTAGAAAAAAGCATTCTTTATGATCTAAAGCTCTGCCACTCTCCTTTTTCCTTCCCACTCCCACCTCCAATGAGATCTTTCTCTTTTAGGATCTAATTCTAGTTCAGGGATAAACAAGAATTAGTCCTTTTTAACTTAAAATGTGATTAGTTAATATTGAACTAGGATAAACTGCTAAGCTTTAATTCTTTAAATAAAAATGAAAAATTTTTATCAAAAGTTGAAGCTATAGTCCCTTAGGAGACTATTTTTAGCTTTTCTACGTGGGTAGTATTAGGGGATATGGTTCTACCCCAGACAGAAGCTCAGGAAGAAAGATATCACACTTCATATCAATAAACACTTAGCCCTGGATGGTTACTTCTCCATACTTACAACTATGGTCACACTCACTGCCAGTGGGGTAGGATTAATGGTGGCTGGTTCCCCAGTCTTATTGAATTAGTTTAGAGAAGGTCATAAGTTATAAGGTTTCTTAGAGGTCTTCTAGTCTAGACTAGAAAAGGTCTACTTATACTATAATCTAGAACTGTATTATATGGTATCTTTTATTTTCTTGTTTTTTTCATGTTCAGAACCTTGGATTTCACACTAATTGGTACATCTTTACACAAGGTACATCCTTCTGAGGATGGATGCAAAATGGATGTTCTCCATAGAATAGTAGTGAATAGAGTGCCAGTTGGAATTAAAAATTTCAGAGTATGTTTTACATTATAATACATGTATAACTGAAATCAAATTACATACCATCTCTGAGAATGGGAAGGGAGGAAAGGAGAGAGACAATTTGGGTGTCTTATAATTTCAGAAAATATATGTTGAAAACTGTTGTTTCATTTAATTGGAAAAATAAAATATCTTTGAATAAAGAAAAAAGGTAAATGCTTTATCTTTTTTAGTGAATATCTAGATTTAAAGTGATGGAGAAAATGTTAGTAATATCAATTAAACTTTAAAATAAAAATAAAATAAAAGAGAGCTGAGGGAAAGAAGAATTTCAGATTCTTCCAAGACAGCACTGTTCATCCACTGCTGGTGTCCACCTCTCACTCAATTCTCACCTGTGGCTCAAAGAAGTTGTAATAAGCACAGTGATCACACTATAATAAAACTGTCTTAGTAGATGGGCTGAACCAAGTTGAGGGTAACCAACAGACTTGAAATCAGTCTATGAGGTAGGGAAGAAGTCTACCCCAAGTATGTGAAGACTTTGACCAAATAGGCCAATGAGAATAATTTGTTCCATGAAGGTGGCTGAAGCCAGCACCATGGAGTGCTTCAAATTTGGTGAGCCATTGAAGAAGGTAAAATCATTGGGGCCACTACCAGTTATTTTGCCTTTTGTCTTGCCACCAGAATTCAATGGCTCTAGAAGAGAAAGTGAGGCCAATGACTTTGTGCAATGCTGCCTCCCTCAAATCCAATTCATGAGCAAGTCAGGACATCACCTTAGCAATGTCCTTGGCCCTCTTCAAAAACAAAAGAGAACAACAACAAAAACAAACCATATGATCCTAGACAAACCTCAACTTCTGTGTGTTCCAGGCAGCTCCCAAAGACTTAGCTACTAAGCCACAGATGGGATATTCATGGTAGTTTCCATGTGGTGGGTTCCCAATGTTGACAAATATATCAATGTATTCCCTAATAGCACTTAAAGTTCAATATGTAGTAGGTGCTGGATAAATGCTCACTCATTTAATGAGTGTATAAAATATGTATGTATGTACATATTTTTATATATATGCTCATCATTTTTTATTGTGTTTTTCTGACCACCATCCAGGCAATGCTGTGGCACAGCATTTGAGAGTCAGAAGACCTGTTTTCAAGACTTATCTTTGCTTCTTTTTAATAGTCTGACTTTAGAGAAATCATTAAAAAGTTCTGAGTCTCAGTTCCCTTCTCTATGAAAAGGACATAGCAATACTCACATAACGATCTAAAGAGATTATTGTGATGAAAGTACTTTATGAATTTTGATGAGATATTGGATGTAAATAGGAACATCCAAGTGCTATATAAGTGTCAACTATTTATTATTATGAAATGAATGGGAGTTATTATCATGTGTGTCCCCACCTCTATCCCCTCCCCTGGCATGTGGGGAAAGCAGAGAGAGCTCTGTTTGAGTTTCCGTGGACTTTATCCCTCTCCGGGCCCCATTGGGTATGTGGAAATCCCATCCAAGATGACTGGATGGGCCTTCAAGCATAAAGAAAGAGCAAAAGCAGCCAACCTTGCCCAAGGCCTTCTGGGACAGCTCAAAGGAAGCAAAGAAAGGTCTTAACATTAATACAGTAAAGAAAGTGAGGGAATATCAAGCCTTAACAGCTACAGAGAAAGCCAACAGGGTTCCTTGCTGCATTTTTGTCCTTGAGTCATAAATTTTCCCCATCACCATTTTAAAAAATCATAATAATCATATAAAGGCCCAGTTTATTTCAGGGAATGATCTGGATGGGAAAACTGCAGGGTGCAGGCAACCTGCCAACACCTAGACTAGCTTCCAGCACAACCACCCACCCCCAACCCAGAGTAGAATATATTATTAGTTCAGTAGCATCACCCTTGTGAGGGAGAGCTTTCATTGTGACTGATCATAAGGAAGATTTAGTGTTCCTCTGCTTCCTCCTTCCTTCTCAGCTAAATATCTGATCAAGTCTTATTATGGACCAATCTATCTTTTTGTCAAAGTAGGAAGCCACTCAAATACCTCCCATTGCCTAGCCCTTACTGCTCTTCTGCCTTAGAACCAATGCTTGGTATGGATTCTAAGACAGAAGGTAAAGGCTATTAAAATAAATTTTAAAGGAGAAAGTAGAAATTTAATAATAACAATGATGATGATAACAATAATGATAATGGTAATAATGAAAGCTTAATGGACTTGCTCATGTTCATTCAGCTAGTAAATGGCAGATCTAAGACTTAAATCTATGTCTCCTCACTCTCCATCTCTGGAAATATTCAAGAAGAAGTTGGATGACCAGTTAGTGAGCCTGTTGTAAATAAATTCTTGCTATAGGGGTATTCTTGGACTAGATGACTTTCAAAGGTCCCCTCTTCTAACTCTAAGATGATATAACTCTCAGAGAGGTCAGGGTTATCGCTGAAAAGTACTGCATTTGATCAGCCATGGTCAAGAACATCAGCAGATCACAGTCAAAAGGAAAGAGGAATAGGCCGGTAATAAGTATTTATTAAATGTTAAATCTGGGCCAGACACTGGTAAATTCTGGGGATATGAATAGAAGCAAAAGAGAAATGGTTTCCAACCTTGAGGAGTTCATGTTCTTACAATTCATAAAATGCAATACATTTATACAACATATAGAAGAGAGTGAAAGAGCAAGGTGAGATGAGGTTTGGGAAAAGGTACTCTGGTAGGGTTGTGGTGGCTAATCCTAGGGAGTCAGAAGAACATCCAGAAGGAGAATACGTATGACTGACCTGGACCCAGACTAAGATAAGGCCCCTGAAGGAATTCACCAATGGAAGATAGGGGCTGTCATGGCAGAAGGATATCAACCTGGGCTCATTCCCAAAATGGAAACCCTGGAAGGAACTTACCAATGGGAGAAACACAGTTTGGATTGGACTAGGGTTAAGAAAAGCAAATCATCAGCAAAGAGGACAAAGCCTGGAGTCACAAATATTGACTGGGCTTGGCGATGTCTTCTATCCTACTCAATTTATCTACTACCCCAGAGATCTTAGATAACACTTTGTTTCTGGGGAGTCAAAACAATATGAATCAAGCAAACAAAGCAAACTAATTTGAAAAATTTGGACAGCTAGGTGGCTCAGTAGTAGAGAGCCAAGTCTGGAGACAGGAAGTCCAGGGTTTAAATATGACCTCAGGTACTTCCTGGTTGTGGGACCCTGAACAAGTCACTTAATGCCAATTGCCTAATCCTTACCACTCTTCTGCCTTTGAATCCACATTTAGTATTGATTCTAAAGTAGAAGATAAGGGTTGGGGGGTTTTTTGTTTGTTTTGGGGTTTTTTTGTTTTTTAAGTAGCATGCTTTAACTGTAATGCCCAGATAAATCATGATTACAAGTATTCTCAAAGATAATTTTCCAAATGAGTTTTAATTTGGATCAGATACTTAATCTAGAAGAGGCCTTCAAGATTATTTAACTCAAATTGTTACATTTTACAGATGAGAGAATTTAAAACCAGACAGATCAAAGAAAAACATTGTAAATCGCTTTGCAAACTTTAAAGTTTAAGTCTATTATTATTATTATTATTTTGTTGTTACATGACTTCCAAAAAGGACACTCAAATATACAAGTAATAAGTTGGAAATACAGGATTCAAGCTTAAGTCTCCTGACTTAGTTCTAGTATTCTTTGTATCCTACCATATTTTCATACCATCTTCTTTTGTATGTTAGCATTTCTCTTCCTTCACTGTTCACTCATTTCAATCATGTCTGATTCTTTGGGACCCCATTTGGGATTTTCTTGGCAAAGGTAAAGGAATGATTTGCCATTTCTTTCTCAGGCTTATTTTACAGATAAGGAAACAGAGACAAATAGGTTTAAGTGACTTGCCCAGAATCATCCATTTGGATTCTGTGTAAGACATCATCCATGGCATTGCAAAATGCCTTTCACAATCATAAATCTGCTTTCTTTTATACTTCATTTGTTATTCATAATCAAGGAGTCGCAGTGGAATAATATAGGATACTTGGCATGGAGTCAGAAAGATCTGAATTCAAATCTAGTCTCAGACATTTACTAGTTCTGTAATCCTGGGCAAGTCACTCAACCACTTTCTGCCTCAGTTTCCTCAAGTGTAAAATGGAGATAATGAGAGCACCTAACTCCCAGGGCTGTTGTGAAAATCAAAGGAGAATATCTGCAAAGAACTGAGCACAGTGCCTAGCACAGAGTAAGTACTAAATAAATGCTTATTCTCTTTTCCCTCCCCCATTTGTAAAATATTTATAAATTCACGGGAGATGGAAGAAAACTTTTAGAGTCATATTCTGCTCTGCTACATCAAGTGCTTTGCAAACCTTAAATTATTATCAAATATCAATTGTTGGTATCGCTATCCTCACTCAGTGGATGGTAATCTAGCAGACTCCATTGGGTTTGCAACCACATGGGACAGATGTCCATCCTCATAGAGAACGCCATGCCTGAAGTTCTACATTTCTCTATTGAATGTTGTCCATTCCCTGACTCCTACACACAGTTGGATATATTAAAAAACAAAAACAAAAACTTCTGAAGCCTCATCTTGACAGTTTGTCATTCTCTGCATCTAATGACCTAGTGGTTATCAGCAGCACATGGTAGGGGAGGGGGACTCCCTGGTCTCAATTTGTATTCCTGAAAAGAATGAGGGCAATGACAAGCATCTCGAGCACTCTCGGGCTCTGTGAACTCTTCTTTGTCTCTTGTAGAGCATGTTTTCTCACTACATCAAAATATTTTCTTCTGAGAATCATGTGCAAAAAAGCTTGGGAATTTGCCAACAGACGGATAACATATCAGCCATAGTTCACATTTGGCCTTGTAATCTTGAAGTCCTAAGCTACCAGAAACTCAGAACTGGCAAAGGAGCTAGAGATATTTCTATTAAAAAAGGCATAGGGATGACACAAGAACTACTTCCACTGTTTTAAAGGCTACATAGCAGAATAATTGGACTTCTTGTTCTGGGATTCCAGAGGGCATATATGAGAACAAGGAATAGAGGTGGAAATCAATTTAATATGGAGAAAATTCCAGCATAAAAATGGTCCAAAGATTTAATTTAATAAGATTGAAAAAGCAATTATTTAGACTAAAACATATAGAATGTAAAAGTCATATTACAAGGGTTAGAAACAGAGTTCAAGGTTAGATTGTAGAGAGACAACTGGCAGACTAAGGACTGCTATATTTTTACCCCAAAGATGATGGAAAACTACTGACAATTCCTTTCATGTGTGGTTTACACTAAATGGAGTCCCAATTCTCAAAATTTGTGATTCTCTGATGTTATATTGAGAAGCCAAGGTATGAGGAGCAGTGAGGTAACTCAGTGGCTAGAGACTTAGGTCTGGATTTCTGGAGAACCCAGGTTCAAATCTGACCTCAGACATTTCCTGGCTGTTCGATGCTGGGCAAGTCACTTAACTCCAATGCCTAGTCCTCCTCTTTTGCCTTGGAACTGATACTTAGTATTGATCCTAAGACAAAAGGTAAGTGTATGTATATACATATGTATATATTTATATAGTATATGTCCCTGAAGAATATGAATCACTCCACACCTAGCTCATTTAATACCATGCCATTCTTGGGAAGTAGAGAAAAAAAAAACTGAGATAAGTCTATTTTCCACATTGGGAAAATAAATGTGGAAAGGCCAGGTGATTTGTTTAAAGATCACTCAATAAGAGAATCATAATTGTAGGATTTAAATAATATCTAGTTAAGTATACGTGTATCTAAAATGTGTGAATTTAAAAGATTATTTTATTAGGAATGTGAAAAATAGAGAGATGAGAAATGAGAGGAAAGGAGGCTGGTTTGGAGCCTATCTTAGAAGCCCACATGAAACACAAGAAGTCTAAACTCAAATCATGGTTATGAAGTAGGAGACAGTGAGAGGTATTGCTGAGGCAGCATTAGTCATACTTGACAACTGGATAGACATAGGGAAAGGAAAGAACTGAAGAAAACACAAAGGTTTTCAATTTTGGTAGTTGGAAGAATGTTGTTGCTATGAACAGAAAAAGGGAATCTAGGAAGAGGAACTGATTTGGAGCAGAAGATAATGAGTTTAGTTTCATATATATTTATCTTGAGTCTGCGATGTTGATACTACATCTGGCTAGAGAAATATGGGATGAGAACTTTACGGAGAAACTGGAGCTGGTAATACAGTTTCATAGTCATGCACAGGAGGTGATCATTGAAACTATGGAAGTAGATACAATTAGCAAGAAAGAGAGTGTAGAAAGAGCTGAGAAGCAGGGCTAGGATAGAGCCTACAATAATTTCGGATGGGATGAGGCAGAAAGAGGAGCCAATCAAAGGACTGAGGAATAGATGGTAAATCTAGAAGAAAGCCAGAAAAATGTTAAAGAAACCAGACAGCTGGGGGGGGGGGATTCAGCTCTGGGACTTCCTTTGGGGTAGAGATACCCTGGCTGTTGATTTCAGGGTAAGTGAAATCTCATCACAGCCCTCTAGAATTATCTGCCTTCACTCCATTGAAACATCCCAAGGGATTAGCCAAAGAGTCCATCTTACCATCTATCTCTTCCTCAAGAAATAATAATCAAATTGACATTACCACTGCTATTAGAGAGGGCAAGGTTACTGTCCAGTGGCTTCTCAGAATTCTTGGGATTGTCACTCCTCTACTCAAAAAACTTCAGTGTTAATGTCCTTGAAGGACCTGAATCACTCCACACCTAGCTCATTTAATCGCCATGCCATTCCTGGAAAGTAGAGAAAAAAACTCAGATAATTCTAATTTCCATCTGGGGAAAGTAAATCTGGAAAGGCCAGGTAATTTGCTTAAAGATCACTCAATAAGTGAATTATAATTGTAGGACTTAAATAAATCCTATCAGTTCAGCATCTTTTCTGCTGGAATGATGTCATATTCTCCCCCAAAATAAAACATAGATGCTGAAGAGAAACAAAATCTTCCCTTTGATTTGTTAACCATCATTCTGCTATCATATCACCCCATTCTAAATCCTCATCCCCTTCCCAAATGCCTTCCCTCCCCCTACTCAATATTCTGAGTAAGTTACACTACCAGTTTTCTTTTATTTTCTAGAATTTTACAATGATGACTATCAGCTTACCCAAAGTAAACTAGGGTGGGCTGCCTGCTTACTCAATGGGGACCATTTTTCTTCTCCCTACTTAATACACCACCTTAACAACCCTGATTTCTTGCCAAACCCTCCCACTGATAGTGCTGAGAAGAGCTGGTATAAAGGTCCCCAGTGGAGCAATAGCCCACAGCAAGCAAGAAAAATGAGGCCAAATGTTTCTCATCTGTGCCTTAGAGATGAATTCTCTCAGCTCTAAATGGATTGGGCTGAGATGCTTTAGATATTCTGCTATTAGGTCCACTGGCCTATTCAAAGAGGAGGAGGGAAAAAGGAGAAAACTTGCTTAGGATAAGTTCTGGGCAGTTGCTGTTGTTCCCGTTGCTACCCTGCACCAGAAAACAACAGATGCCTCTGTTCAGCTCGCTCCTCCTAGATTCCTCTGACGTTCCTGATAGCCCAAGGTTCTCCTTATGGGGCAGCCAGAAGAGTGTTTAGTCCTTGTTGGCTAGAATATACGCCCACTGTTTACTAACACAAGTTCTTGTATATAGAGATGGCAAGGAAAACTGGGTGATGGGCTAGCTATTAGCAGGCCTGCCTTGCAGCAATTCTTACCACTTTTACAGTGTTCCTTATCATGATGACCCTTTATCCCCAAGAAATAGACTCACCTTGAGCTTCTGAAATTCCTGGAAGGGGGAAAGAAACATTAAATAGAAAGAAAATATTTCCTATCTTGATGACCTAAACTCATTGCTGATTTCTTGAACCAAATCCATTTTTATTTTCACAAAATCACAGAACCTTAGAGTTGGCATCTGCTGCTCTGCATTGTTTCAACTCCAAGGAATAAGATTTCTCTTCCAGGTTTAGTTCATCACTTCTAAACTCACCACCATGCTTCTAATTCAAGTCTTACTTGACATTGACATAGCTTCCCTTGACCTCCTCTCCCCTCTGATTGGAGGGTCGAGTACCAAACTCCTCCCAATGCCTTACTTTATAGAAAGCAGAAACTGGGCTCAACTCATTCCTCTTTTCATCTGCTGTTCTGCCTGGTTTCAACTCCACAGAACAAGATGCCTACAAGCTGGGTAGCCCCTGGTGTCCCATCCTTTCCTCCAACTTTCTTGCTTCCTTTTGTGTGCTGTCTGCCCCATTAGATTGTAAGCTCCTAGAGGGCAGGGGCTGTCTTTTTATTGTGTTCTCTAGCACTTAGTGCAGTACCTGGCAAACAGTAGGTACTTAATGTTTATTGGATTGAACTGGAATGGATTAGGTTGGAAAGGACTTCAGAGGTTACTTCTTCAATTCAGTCCTCAAGAAAAATAGCATTTAGATTTAAATGTCAATTGATGGCCATCCAACCTCCTTGTTAATTAAATTAATAAGAATTAATAGAATTAAGGAATCTGAGCTGGAAGGAACTTCAATAGCCTACCTGAACCTGACAAAGAATTCCCTCTTTAATGTGCCCTACAAATGGCCATCCAGCTTCAACTTGGAAGTCTTATAGTATAGTAGTAGTCTCTCGGTAACCGAGGATGACTATTGTCTTTGTGTGTTTTTGTGCACAAAGACACTTGTGCATGAAGATTTAAGTGGAAAAGTCATCACACCTGGAGACTTCCTCAGCTGCATTGGATGGCCGTGTTGTCTTTTGTGCTCCAACATGCCCTAAGCACTCCACAGTGCCTTGCTGTGTCGCCATCTCAGCCGTTGAACCTTCTTATTGGTTTCTTCCGCCTGTTCAGCCGAAGCAGTCTTCACATGCTGGGTGAGCAAAGCCCTGGTTCACCAGGGGTCAATGACCCGATGGCTACCCTCACAAGGTTTAGCCGGCCTGTCGAAGCTGTTGCCTGGGGTGTGGCTGCTGCCGCATGCTAGCAACTACTAGGAGCCACAAGTGAGAGCTGGGTGTCAGGTGGGGGTCAGAGGCTGGAGAGCTGCCCTAGGAGGGCACGACAAGCCCTCCATACCAAAGATATTACTCCTCCCTGAGCATCCCATAAGTGACTAGAGTATGTAGAACAGTCAGATCAAAGACTCCATGGAAACAGTAAACTCGAGGTTCTTTTTTTTCCTGCCAAAGTAAAGAAACAATCCACAGAAAGACTCATCAGTGTTCATCCTCCCAGTAATAATAACTGATCATTCACATTATACACTTTATTTCATTTAATTCTTACAATTAACCTGTGAAGCAGTTATTAGAAGAATTATTATACATATTTTACAAGTGGGAGAAACTGAGGCTCAGTGAGATTAAGTGGCTTGCCTATGGTCACACACCTGAAAAATGGCAGAGATAGAACTTGTCTTTCTTAGCTCTCAGTCCAGCATTCTTTCCATCATAGCATGATGACACTTAAGATGAGAGCAGTAAAAGCGGCAGCAGTTAACAGTGACAATGGTATTGTATAAGAGAAAGAGTTTGGGATTTAGAGTTAGCTGGAATCCCAACTTTGACATCACCTGTGTGACTTTTAGAAACACCTTACCAAACCTTTGGGATTCAGTTTCCCCATCTAGGCTATTGAAGTAGATGGCCTTAGAGGTCCCTTTCAGATCTAATTCTATGATCCTGTGCAGCACATAAAGGTTTACAAAGTGTAAATGTAATTTGCACATATTGTCTCATGTGCAAGCACAGAAGACAAAGGTATCTCCTCATGACCAGATACTCCAAGACCTTCCATAAAGTCAGCTTAGATTCCAACATTCCAGGGAACTGATTAGCATTTAAGAATAGGGACGAGTTTCTGGAAAATTCAGTTCATGGGCAGCTCTACCACATCCAGTTCCATGATGCTGCTTATTAAGTCCTTAATCAATACCCAAACAGTTCTCAATTAGGAAAAATGGTAAGTAGAGGAAGAAGGACACACAATAGCCAATGACAAGTATTGGTGGCATGGCAAATAGACAGTTGGACCTTGTGTTAAGAAGACCTTAGGTTGAATTCTGGCTGAGACACCAACAAGCAATGTGACACTGGGCAAATTACTTAACTTTTTGTGGCTCAGTTTCCTAATCTGTAAAATAAGAGAGTTGAAGTTGATGACCTATGAATTCTTCCCTTTCTATTCTCTACCTTTGCCTTTAAAGCAACCCACAGGCTAATGAGCCCTCCAGGGGCTAGCTGCCAAATCTGAGCTGAAAGCACCATGTGTTATTTGGGAGAAAGGACTCAGGGTGTTTGCTGCAATATAAACAGAGACGCTGATAGAACAAGCAAGCAGTGAAAAGGGGTGCCAAGCCCAGGAAGGAAAGAGGGGCTTGATCTAGCGCATACTCTTTCATAGACAGTAGTTATAGGGGGTAGGAGGGAAGCAAGCAAGGGAAATCTCAAACTTCTTGGTTTTTGCCTTTTCACAAATAAACCCTCTTCTGAGGGTAGCAAATAAAATCTTCCCAGTGCACTTGGTACAGAATGTAATGTTGAGACTTCCATCCTTAATGGAGAAATGAATAAGCAATTCAAAATGGGCCTTCCTGCGCTAGGGTGAGGGCGTTAAATTGTCCACTTTTCCAGCAAATGTTCCATCTGCCAATCTACCTGCAAAGAAAGGCACTATTTAAAGCTTTGCAACAGCCCGGGATGGCTGTGGTACAAAATACACACTCACATGTGCCCCTCAAAGCCCTGGCAGGGGAGCAGGGAGACCAAGGAAAAGCAAATGAAATATCCTGGCAGGTCTTCTAGCTTTCAGGAATTCTATAAGCAAGGATCTTGCCAAAATCCAGTGGACAGGATGTATAGGGAGTTAATAAAGCAAATGTTTGCCTAGAATGTTCTGTAGGTGAAAACAATTTTGGAAAAGGATTGGGGAGGAGAGATTGCTGGTGTAATTGCACTGTAAGAATTAGTGTTGTTTCCTTTAGATGCTTTATTATCTCCCTTTGCATTGTATCTCACTGTTACCCCAAAGTAACGAGAACTAGACATCTATTTTACTGTCTCCAACACAGCCTCTCCAAGGCTTGAAGAATGAATGAATAATAAGAGCATTTATTAAGTTCTTACTCTATGCTCTGCCATTGTGCTGTGGGCAAGCAAGACTGATAGACGCTGCCTTCAAGGAGTTTATATTCTAATAAGGGACAGTTACAAATGAAGACTTAAATGGAAATGAGGTGACCATTTGGAAATGGTGTGAAGTACCATGTTGGTCAGGTTGTTTAGGCAAAGGGAAGCAATAAAAAAATCAGATTTGTTAAACCTTTATTATGTGCCAGGCACTAAGCTAAACCCTGAGGATTTAAATACAGGCACAAATAAAGACAGCTCCCACCCTCCCAGAGGGAAGGAAGAAAAGTCCACAGAGACAGGAACTGGACTGGGTTAGAAGTAAGTTTATCTGACTGTCATGGAGGATTTCTCAAAGGGAGTCCCTCCAGGGAGGAATTCACCAGTCTGAGGGGAAGGTCATGGGGATGGAGATCTGTCCAGCATGAAAAGTCACTTGGGGCTGAGGTGGAAAATCAGGAGAATCAAGAGCTCAGCCAGCTTAGAAGAAAATTGAGAGAACCTGAGAGAATCCAAGGTAGCAGGATCAGAGGGGACATCTTGAGGTGAAGTAGCCCAAGTTGTGGAGAACCACCTAATGAATAGTTCCCATGGGATTCATTTCTCTTCTGATCCTGGTAGAACTGGTAGGTCCTCAGAAATGACTTTTAGATAATGAGTTCTTTGCAAATTTGTCTCTGTGTGTATGTGTGTGTATTTTTATTTTTATTGTTTTGGTCTTAAACATAACCATTTATTTAGAAACAATAGCAATTTCAACAATAATGAAAATATAAGTACATATGTATTAAAGAAATCAAATGAATAATAATGAAATAATAATGAAATACCAGACTGAATCATCGCATCAGTCTGGCCAAAATGACCTTCCTAAAGTATATATATATATATATATATATATATATATATATATATATATATATATATATATAAAATCCACTTGGGACTGCCTTGACCATTCCTACTCAATCAAATACAACAACTATTCATTACTTCAAGGACTATCTCTTTGAGTTTTGAAGCCTTTCGCAACCTAATTCCTTCCTACTGTTATATTTATTTCCCTCTTTATAATCTATGATTGAGAGATGCTGGCCTTTTTGCTGTTCTTTGAACATGATGTTCCATCTCCAAATCAAGCCCCTCCACAATGCCTCAAATACTCTTCCTCCTTCACCTCCATCTCCTGGTTTCTGTGGTTTGCTTTAATACTGACATCAAATCTGTGTATGTGTTTAAATCTTTATTCTGCCTTAGAATCAATCCTAAGTATCAATTCCAAAACAGAAGAGAGATAATGGCTAAGCAATTGGGATTAAGTGACTTTTCCCAGGGTGACACAAATACAAAATGTCTGAGGTCAGATTTGAATCCAGGATCTCTCATCTCCAGGCCCAGTTCTCTATCCACTGAGTCACCTAAAAATACCCTTGCCTGTGTTTTTTAAAGCAAAAATCAAAAAACTTTGGTAAAACAATCTGGCTCTGACTCTAGACCAATGGATTGACCTCCACAATGTTGAGAATCAAATTATTCCAGCAGGAGCTTTGTGTATTCCCTTAGACAAAAGAATACGGACACACATAAGAATATGCCAACCTAGACACAATTGAGCTAGGAAGGACAACCTTTTCTCCTGTTCAATTTCTTTCCTTCTAGCCTCATAACTTTAGCTTCTAGAAATCAGAATCCAAGACTTTTATGTCTTTATATTTATGGAGTCATTTGTCATGTCTGATTTTTTGTGATCCCAATTTGGGGTTTTCTTGGCAAAGATACTGGTTTATGTTTACCATTTCCTTCTCCAGATTATTTTTACAGATGAGAAACTGAGGGAAACAGGGGTTCATGGTCTGCCTAGAGTCACAGAGGTAGTAAGCATTTGAGTTCAGATTTGAATTCATGAAGATGAATGAACTTCCCTGATTCCAAGCCCAATTCTTTACCCACTGTGCCACCTACCTGACCAGTTATCTTTAGGAAAGTGCCTCAAAAATGGCATTTATGATTGTAAGAGCCTCAGATGAATTTATTACCCCATATTCAGTGCGTTTCTAGAGTGTAAAAAGAAAACCAGAGTTATTCAACAGATGACTCTTTTTGGTAAAACCCATGAAATATTGTGACATTTCCCAGAAGTTGCTAAATCTGAGATTAGAAAGGAAAGAATTTTATTTGGATTTTAATTTTATTTCTTCAATGGATAATTCACAAGATACATATCTGGTTTCTGTGCAAAGTCCCAGGGGTAAAGTTATGAGTGCATCGGGGTCAGAGTTGGGTGGTATTATCAGATGCCCAGCAAAGAGAAATGAAGACCAGAAAAGGATATGAAGCTTTGAGACATAGATTTCAACACAAGATCAAAGAGCTGGAGAGCTACAGGTTCACTCTAAGTGAGGGATGACCCACAAGTTTCTTAGCATGATAACAGGGACTACTTGCTTTCTCATCTGAGATCCTATAGCTTAACTACAATACACATTCTAGAATAGTAATCCTGAAAACTTTCATCAGAATGAAAATTCAAATCAATTCAACATACCTTGATCAGGTGCCTTCTAGGTTCCAGGCACTGTGGATATAAGACTTAAATCAAACAGTCCTTCCCCTCAAGGAATTTACATGATACTGGGACAAAATAACACATGCACAGAAAAATAAAAGAAAATATTGTACTTTTTTTGGTCTGAACTTGTGATTTAATTGGTATATAAGGAACTCCTAATGAGTAACTATTGATGCCAAGAGTTTTGCACCATATAGTCTTGTCTAGAGTTGTCTAGGGTCCTGAGAGGTTTATTTTATATCCTGATTATAGTGTCTGACACATTTTTAAAAATCAGATCTTCATATGATTGATCATGTGGTTTGATAGGAATATTATTGGGGATATTGACTTTAAACAATCACTCTATTGCAAATAGTAATGATAGGGAAATAGGTTTTGAACAATGATACATGTAAAACCCAGGGGAATTGCTCCTCGGCTCTGGGAGGGGTTCTGGGGAGGAGGGGAGGGAAAATATATGAATCATGTGGTCATGGGAAAATATTCTAAATTAATCAATAACATTTTTAAAAATAAAATAAAAACCTTTGAGAAATACTAAAAAAAAATCAGATCTTCAGTTTCATTAGGACAGGTAACTCCTAAGGAGAAAAGTCCCTCTATCAGTGCAGAACAGCACCACCATTACAATTTATAGTTCCAGAATATTACTGAGAGACTACATGACTTACAGAGGATCACATAGCCAAAAGGTGACAGAGACAGTTCTTGAACTCAGGTCCCCCTGACTCCCAGGCCAACCCTCTAGCTTCCATGCCATGTTGAGTCTCAACTATGAAGTAAATGCAAAGTTATTTTTGAGGTAGGGTGGAAGGGAAAGGAATCCTGGCAGTACAGAACTGTATTTATTCCTCTGCTACTGTTTCCCCGAATTATTTGCATACTGATGGGTTCCCAGCCGCCATTTCTTCTGCACTGAGGAATGAGACAATACAGTTCAGAACATTGTGTGGACCAGTCCCTGAGGTCTCCTTTAGCACAATAAATATAACCTCAAAAGTCTTTTCTGGTACAGCTTTAGAGTTGCTGAAATTGCCCCCAGAAAAATGGTGTTAACCACTGGGTGATTTTGTCACTACAATCATCAAAAAATAGTCCCCTCTCCTTCTGCCCTGGCCAGACCACATCAGCAGTATGACATTCAGTTGTGGGAATCAGTGAATATTTCTGTTGTGTTGTATTTAAGTGGACTGTTCTTTTGCTGTAGTCACTATTTCCTATTAGAAATGCACTAAGAATGAGCCAGTGGTTGCCAGTGTGGTCAGGGTAGGGATTTTTTGTCAAGATAGTGTGGAAACAAAGTCAACTTGGATCTTGCCAAGCTACTGTCCCACAGTAAATGCAATTTGGTAGAATTGAACCTAAATTGAATTTGAGCTAAAGTCTATAACCAATACCATAAATCTAGAACAGGAAGTGATCTCATGAGAAGTGAGAAGTATTTAGGATTCTTAATTAGACTTTTATTTAGTATTGGCTGGTATTTTTATTTATTTCTCCATAAATGGTGAGTGAAATCATTTCCAGCTTTATAAACCTTGATAAACTTGTGATATGGGTTTTATTTTTGCTTTTATATTTCTATAGTTTAGTTTGTATCCATTTTTAATGTTGCTTTTACCATATGATTACTTTGATAGGGTAAGCAAACTTGGGGTTCCAGAAATACATTTGACACTTAATTTGAAAGACGGAAAGACTTTGGGAAATAGGATAGTTTCTGTTTGTTAAGATTTTGCCAGAGGCAGAGTGCCTGTCTTTTAGCTAACTGTCAATGTGTCTTTGCAGATGGGGAGCATCCCTACATGCCATTTGTCTATACTTATGCCCTATGTTGTCTATCTTTAGCAACAGGGTCAAACTTTCTTGGGCACACATCCCTTTGTCCTTTTGTGTGGTCAACAGCAAAGCCCTGACCAAAAGGGGGAAGTGTCAACTGTATTTCTTGAACCCCAAGTTTGCCCTTGTTCCTTGGAAACTTGCTTTTTGAGGAAGTCCCAAACTGACTTTGTTTTAGACTGAATAATGGATCACCAAGCATCCATTAAGTGTCCTGAATAGGAGTGATAGAAATGCTCAAATCCTCAATCACCCTTTTTGTCTTATAGGTTTCCCCCATTGTATCAATGATCCATTTCCAAGAAAACCAGCAACTGGCTGGAGCCATCCTTTAGTATCCATTGTGGTTTAGACCACTACCTGATACCCCACCCTCTTTCCCAAGCCTGCTTGCAACTTGTCACTATATGTTTGCTTTTCTAAATTTCCCCAAAAAGTATTTAAGTCCCCAAGTTCTGTTATTCTTTGGGAAATCTTCTCTGATGGTGGTTTTCCCAGAGACAATGTTCCCAGAGTCCCAGAGCATTAGTTCTGTGAGGTATTAAGTGCTTTATTGTGTGTGAAGGCCAAATATTGAGCACCGACTCTTGTCCTGATTAAAGATTTTATCTTACTGACTACTTTAGTAGTTCTATGTTTTTCCAAGTTGACATCTTTCATTTTACAGATGAGGAAACTGAGGCTCCTGGAAGTTACATGATTTATTTTCACAAGGTTCCTGATCTGTGTTCTTTCCGCCATATCACCTTCTGGGAACCAAAAACACAGAAGAAACCAAATGACACTCAACCATGGACACTGACATCTCAAGTAACTTCAAGGATTTTATTTGCTTTGCATTATCATCAACTTCCAACCCACCAGATATTAATTCCCAGGGGATTGCTTGAGCAGATGCCTCATCTTCAGAGCTAGCCAACTTCCTGAATAGAAACAATACCTTATCCCCACATGATCTTTATTTTTTTAAGCAGATTTCTGAATTGGTCAGAAGAAAATCATGTCATTTAGCCATTGTGGGGAGCCTGGGGTTTTATTCTCCTTAAACAAACAAATAAATATTTCATAAACAGAAAATAGAATGCCATTCTTTTCTTATAAGTTCCTTGAGGGAAACAAAAATAAATGAATAAATAAGTTCCCTGGAAGTAGATTTGAAGAAATTGAACTCTAAGCATAGAAAGGCAATTCTCCATCTGCATAGACATTTAAATTTTATAAGATAAAAAATGTAATTTCATATTTTTGTGTAAAAATCATAGCTAAACTATTAACAAAAATAAGTAAGTCCATTCTGAAAAATTTTATATATAACAAACTTAAATCTGATTAAATATATGATCACAAAATATATTTATTGGAAAACAGACAAATCCCTCATAAAAGTCTTGGTGTTTCAGTCTTATTGAATGACAGATTTTGATCTAGAAAGTCTTCTAACCCAACCTCATTATTAAGCAATGAAGGAAATAGATGCCCAAGTTACTCAGCACTTGAGTATTTGAGTCAAAATTCAAACCCAGAACTTCCTGACATCAAATCCCTGACATTGCCCTATACACTACCCCATTCTTCCTCTCTGGACAATGTTCTTTTTTTTTTAAACCCTTACCTGCTGTCTTAGAATCAACGCTAAGCTAAGTATCAGTTCCAAGACAGAAGAGTGTTATGGGCTAGGCATTTTAAGTGACTTGCCTAGGGTCACACAGCTAGGAATTGTCTGGGCAATGTTTTTTTAAATTAACTAACAGTTAATTTTTTTTAATTTACTTATTCATTCTTCCCTTTTTCCCCTCCCCACTCCATAGAAGATATCATCTGGCAAAATATATAGATTATATCTTTCACATTTCCACTTCTCAGTTCATTATATGGAAGTGAATATTCACAAGTTATTCTTCAAATATGTAAATATGCATTTTCAAATGAATTAGCTGAAAACATAAATGGGTATTTAGAAGTTGATGGTTTTAAAATTGATGACCTCTTTCTGATTGATCTTTTTTTTTTTCCATCCTTGAAAGTACTCATCATATCTTTGTTGAATGAAATACATAAGTGAAGAAATAGTTCAATCAAAGGTAGGACAACAATGGACTAGGCATCAGGCAACCCTGGTATCTCTTGACAGCACTGCTACCAACTAACTGAATTATATGCCACACAGGCTAAGTGCTCTGTAGGAAAAATATTGATGATTAAAACCATCACTTACTATCAGTGGTTGCAATTTTCCTCCTAGTCTCTAATTGCCTTTGTCTTCTACCATCTTGTTTATGCTCAACCCAATGCTACTTAACATAGCTCTTATTGCCTTGAACAAAACAGAAAATATTAAAGATGAAATATTAAGTGCTGCCTGCCAGTCCATAAGACATTGTAATAAAGCACATACTGAATTATCTTGACACTCCTTTCACTGGCATCCACTCTACCCTCCAAGCCTAGCAGCCAGAGAGACCTCACACAAAGAGCTGAAAAACTGCCCCTTCTTCTATGATTAAAAGATGAACTTGGTGCATTATTCAGCTCACATTATGTGGTAAAAAATATTTTAATGCCTTTAGCCTAGCAATGTTTAATACCGCCCTCTCTGCTGCTCCTTCAAAGTGCTCCTGAAAAGAAAATAAACCACTCATCTTTGTTTCTTTCAACCATAGCTAGTTTTCTTTTTCAAGTAACATAATCCCTTTCATTGAAAAGGTAGGTCTTCCTAATCTCTTTTGGCCTTTACAAATTTCCTACTGGGCTCCAATCTAAGAGTGATACCTTTTACTCATTGGTAGAGTCAATGGAAACCAGATATTGCCCCTCTCCAAACTGGTCTCCATTTAGCTACACATAACATTCCCTGTTCCATTCATCCTTACACAGGCAGATATCATAGGATGCACACAATACTGGGACTACAACTTGCCCCCACCTTTCAGGCCTTCTCAAGATCCACGGCAGATGGGAAGGAAAGACTCTAGTCTTTTTCCAAGAATAGTTTCCATTTGGCTCTGGATAGTCATGACAAGCAGAGACCTCAAAGTTTCCAAAGAATTAGAAATACAAACATCTGGATTAAAAGAGGTCCTTTCCAAGAGGCAGGGATTAGACTCATTCATTGGCACATGGCCGTTTCTACCTAGGTTATACAATGTTTTACATTATAGCTGCTATTTTTATATATAACACATGCTAATCAATTCAATAAATGTAGACTCATTTGACAAAGGTATCAGAGTATAAAACATTTTGTTAGTTTCTTTGAATGACATGGAGGTGATGGAGTGATTGATTCAATCAGTTTTCACTCTGATGCATGAATTTCTGTATCTGGGAATTTTTTTTAAAGTAGGATATCAATACAGGATAAGAACTAGCCTTAAAAATAAGGAAGATGATTGTATAGAAAATTAAGCCCCTTAGCATGGTATCTGATTTAGATAGCTGTTAAACTGGGAAGAAAAGCCAGACTTGGCCTTTCTATATCCTTTTACAAATACATTCCTTGTCTTTATCATTGAACAATACAGTTATCCTTTTTTTCCATGACTGTTAAGACTCCCAATGAGAGAAGGACTATCTTGGATATTTAAGTCTTTCTCAGTCTTATGGGAAGGTATTGCAGAGATTTTTTTTAGTTGGAAGGGAACTTTAAGGTCTAGTACTTCCATCTACCCATTTTGTAGAAGAGGAAAATGAAGTTGAAAGGGGAAGTGACTTGGCCAAAGTCATACAGAGAGCTAGCAACAGAGCTGGAACTAGAACTCCCATTTCTTCCAAAACTCAGTCCAAAGTCCCTTCGTTTCAAATATTCCTAACCTCTTGGACAGTGTACTTAATATGTACTTAATAATAATAATGGTACTTAATAATAGGTACTTCCTAATGATGCCTGATTGATTAATTGATCTTTTAACTCCCTTTTCCATGTTCTTTCCACTTTTCTGCCTGTCTCTTCAGTCTATTTCTTTGGACCAGTAATGCTCAACTTTCTTCAAATGTTAATACTCAAATTTCACAAAACTATCCATGCAAATAGGGCTTCTATTATTTTTTTAAATATCAGAATACACTGAAAGTTCAATGTAGGAGAACCTTTGAGAATTGTGCAATAACCCAATATGGGAAAACCCAATTGGGAATAAGTAACTTTCAGTATGAGCCCTCCAAGGCTTTGTGAATATAAAGTTTCAGTTGAGTCAGTTGATGTGGGACTCTGGGTCTACCTTGCATGCCAAAATTATAGAAATGTTTCAGGCCAAACTGTAAGCAGGAAAATTCCTTTGCTTCCTTGTATTCTTGTGACTACTAACCCTAAAACATCAAGGAACTCCTGATAAGGCCCCAGACATCCTTGAGAAAGTCCCTTGAGAGAATGATCCTCCTTGGACTCTCCCCTAAGTTTTGAGATAGACACAGAGATGCATCTACAGGCTGTGCTTTGATACCATCGGGATTGACATCTATTTGTTCCCTAAACTATGTGAATAATGACTGATGTCTTCAGGACAGAAGACACGGCTGTGACCCTGGTCAGATGACCCCTCCCCCCAACTTGTGCCTGAATTCGTACTCTCCTCAAGTCAGGTATTACCTGCAGTAAAGAATATAAAAACCTCAGAATTGATCTCTTTTAGGAGGCAGCTTTCCATCAGTGCTGTCCTCCCAGCCAAATTCAAAATGAATTCTAAATGAATAAATTTCTCTTTTTATTTTTAAGCTAAGTTATGGAGTCTTGCATTCTTGCCCCCCCCAACACAGTGAATCTATCAAACAAAATGCATTTACTATATACATCTACTATAAGTTAGGCACAATTCTATTCCTCCTCTTCCTTATTCTTATAGTGTTCTCAACTGTCCTCCCCCAATACAATGTAAGTTCCTTGAGGTCAGGCACTGTCTGTCCTTAATTTCATATTTGTATTCCCAGGATTGTGCCCCACACATAGTTACCCCTTACCAAATACTCACTGACTTGTTCTTGACTCAATGCTGGGAATACAAAGAAAAATACAAGTTAATGCCTGACCTCTAGGAGTTTATCTTCCATCAGGAAAAACAATATGTACACATGTAAGCAAATGCAAAATGTGTTCAAAGAAAAAGTAAAGTAATTTCCAGATGGACACTAGCAACTGGAGAGATATAGGAGGTGGTGCTTAAGGTGAGCTTTGATGGGAAGCCAAGGATTCAAAGAGAGCCAAGTGAGAGAGGCATGGGGGCAGGAGGTGAGCGATGATAGAATAAGAGGGGGGAAGGCACTTAAGGGCAAAAGATAGTGTAGAGTTGAAATGGCCAACCCTTGGATTGAGATTAGACAGAGAGAAAAGTGAAGTCATTGGCCTAAGGTAGATAGAACACTTGACTAGAGTCAGAGCACCTGAGTTGAAATCCCATCCTAGATGCTTTGGGAACTTAACCTCCTTAGGTCTTGATGTCCAATCTGGGAAAGGGGAATGGGAAGTTGGACTAGATGGCCTCTGAGATCCTTTCACTAGACACGGAATCCTATGACCTATATCACTAAATGGATAGTGAGGAGCAAAAAATAATGGGATAGACAGGCAGCACTGGTCTGGAGTCAAGAAGACATGAGCTCAAATCTGACATCAGATATTTACTTGCTTTATGATCCTGGACAAGTCACTCTGTTTGCCTCAGTTTCCTCACCTATAAAAGGAGGATAATAATAACATTTATCTCTTAGGGTTATTGCAAGGATCAAATGAGCTAATATTTGTGAAACTCTTGGCACATCTTAAAGTTCTATATAAATGCTAGTGATTGTGGTTATTGTTAGACATCAAGACCTTTCTTACCACAAGAGGTTTGTTAAGCCAGCCTCTTAGAATCACTTTCTCTCAATGGCTGGGGAGACTCCCTCTTAGGGGACCTATAAAAACAGAATCAATCATGTTAGTTTCTGTGTGGTCCTTTATGCTTTAAGACAGAAGCTTGCATGACAAGTTCTCTCAAGATGCCATTAGACCTCAGCATCTATGGAGAGGGTGATGCCGCATGATGAGTTTCAGAATCAGACTGAAAAGGGGAATTGTAAAGCCAGAGCTCTGAAAATGTCATGTTTGGTTCCAGGGTGGGCCAGGAACAGACCTCAGGGAGGCCCAGCTTGGCTCTCAGTGGGATGGCATTTCAGGCCAAGCAGGAGGGAGAAGAAAAAAAATCAATGATTTTAGGGTAAACAGTCAGGGAAATGATGGCATTCTGACATGAAGCAGCCGTTCTTGTGTCCAGGAATTTCCCTTTCAGGAAGAAAACAAGGAGCCTCCTATTTGGTTCTGTCATTGGCAAGGAAAGAATAGCATTTTTCAACTCAGTATGTATAGCTGTGTTCCTGGCTGAGCTTGACTGGAGCAGTCGTCAATCTACATTTTTGAGGCATTTCCAAATACTTCTGAATGAATATTTCCCTAATATCCAACCAGAGCACCATCCATCACCATCTCTGGGCATTAGCTCCAATCCAGGTGCCATATCCAAGGTTCTTTACTCTTACTACCTATCCAGGAAAGACATTACTAATTGCTTTAGGCTAGGACATGTTGCTCTCTTCCAACTCATCTTCATTTTCAGTGAGGATTTGGCACCAGTTAGAAATCCTGGACAATCTAATTTTTGCCTCAGTCATTAACATAAATGCTTATAGTGGGATTCTTAGCATCTTCTATTCCCTTTTCTATCACTCTGCCACAGCCATGATAGAGACTGAAGAGAGGCACAAATGACCATTGACAAAAATGTATGTTGTAAAGCTTCCTATAGAAGATCCATAATCAAACAAGAGACCTTGGCCGAACTATCTACATGAGGAAACCAAAATGGATGAAGGTCCATATTGCTCAGTTATATGATATTCAAATAAATGTACAACCCATAAAGTGAATTCATCAGATCATATAAAGAGCCTAAACAGCCCTGTGCAAGGACAAATACCTGAACCAAGACAAAAAGAGGAAGAGAAAAGCAGGTAAGATTCCCTTTGGGAATTGCATAATTATGTTTTGCTATTGATCCCAACCTTTTCCCTCAGAGACCAAATTTTTAAAAAATATAATCATGACAATAACAATAACAAATATTACTTTAGCATTTTTAGGAAGTACTTTATAAACATCTCATTTGCTCTTCACAGCAACCACAACCTGGGAAGTAGGCACTTTTGTGCTCTCAAAGACAATAGGCACAGAAGACGTCCACTATATCTGGCATTGCTTTGAGGAACAACATGGATAGAAGATCTGTGGCTGGATATGGGCAAATGTTACCCTGGATGAGAAGGCATAAATGAATTAGGATGTTTGCTGTTAGAGAAATTAACCAATCGATTCATTTAGCCTTTTAATAAAATAACTGAAGTAAGTTTTGGCTGACGTGGTTCCCACAAAACTGTACTGGTTCTAGGACAAAGCAGAAATTAGGATCATAAATTGAGGGGGGGGTGGGATCTTAAAGACAATCTGGTCCAGCCTCCCCTCATTTTACACACAGAGAAATTTAAGACTAGAAAGAATAAGTGACTAAGCCACTAAACCACATGACTAGTAGATGGAAGAGCCAGGACTGGAACCCACAACTACTATCTCTGAATCTGACACTTTCCATTATACTAATTGCTACCACAACATCCCAGGTGCTTTGAATGCATCTCACTCGGCCCTTTCATGGAGTAAAATAAGAATGAAACCATCCCTAGATCTATAGTAAATCAGCTAATCACATTCTCCTATGCACTTAAAATAGCTAAACAGCCTTTTGGTTCTTTCTTCTAGCCAAGCCTCTGACTCTGATACAGTTTTAAGATTCCTTTAATTTATAAGAGAAAATTAAATTTTTGTGCAATTCTGTTATTATTGTGATTGTTTTTAATTTGGGATTTCCCTTATCTCTCCCAACCAACCACCCATCTCACCCAAAAAACCACCCTGCCATTAATTAGATGGATTTTTATGACTGGGAAACCCCCTAGGAATTTTGATAGATGGTATACCTTTTTTGGTATATAGAATCAAATGAGAAAGAGAATAAGCATTTTTTGAAAGTGCCTACTATGTGCTAAACAGTGGGCCAACAACTCTATGAGGCAGATTCTATTATTAGCCCCATTTTACAGTTTAGGAAACTAAGGTAGATAGCAATTAAGTGAATTGCTAAGGATCACAGCTAGTAAATGTCTGGAGTCACATTTGAATTCGGGTCTGCCTGAATCTAGGTCCAGTATCCTATCCATGGTATCACCTAGCTGCCTACATGAGTGAGCATTAATAATAATAACAATAGCTAACGTTTCTATAGCTCCTACTATGTGCCCAAAAGCTGTGCTAAACACTTTACAAATATTATTTCACTTGGTCCTCACAATAATTCTGAGAGTCGGGTAATAGTATTATCCCCATTTTACAGATGAAGAAACTGAATCAAACAGAGATTAAGTGACCTTGCCATGGGCCACTAGCTAATTAGTTTCTGAGGTCAAATTGAACTTCAATCTTCCTAGCCCTAGAACCAATTTTCTATCTACTGTGTCACTCAGCTGCCTAAATCAAAGAATATTGATGATATATTTTTCTGTCATTTGCATAATTTTACATCATAGGAGATTACTGTTCCATGGTAATGTTCTCTCAGTGTCCCTTGGGTTATGGGGGAGAGGTTTTGAGGCAAGAAGGATGAATGACTACCAAAGAAGAGGCTAATAAAAGACACAATTGTGATATTGGTCCAAAGGAGGAGTTGATTCATTCTCTAACTATCTTCTGAATCACTCAATACAAGGGACTTCACTCCACGGCAAAAAAAAAAAAAAGAATGGTGCTATCCAAATAAACTCAATTACACTGTTGTCCAAATTCCCCATCAGACTCATTGAAAATGGAAAAGATACAACTTTTTGTTCTGCATCTTCCCACCAAAGTATTTAGACATTTGACCTGGGAGTTGCTTTTCCCTTTAACTCCTATAAAATTTGTTTGTCTTTATTTGGGTCAAAAAGGAGTCTTCCAAGTTTACCCAGATTTCAATTCCTCCTCTGGTCAGTCTCTTTTTTACCCCTCCTCTAAGCCCCAGTCCTGAGTTTCCCAATAAGAACCAAACTTGACTGGATAGAATAGTTACAAAAATTGGTATTGATAGTACTGTGAACCAGAGATCATGGGAAAGGGTAAAAGACTAAATTAATGTCCAATAAATTATAAAGGGAATTAGCACAAGCTTTAGGAGTCTCCAGACTATAAAGGGAACTAATATGCAACCTCTAGGATATGAAGATAATATTATATTTTATGTAATTATAAGATTAAAATTAATATCCAATAAAACTAAGTATTATATTTTAAGATTTATATAATAATATATAAACAAGATTTATTAATAATCAGTTGAAGTAGAGGAATAAGTATAGCCTGAGTAAAGAGCAGTTTACTGGACCACGAAAGTGGGAGAAGAGAGAGGAGAGAGCTGGGTTACAAACACTTAATCTCAAAAATTTAAGGGCATAATGTAAGGATGAAAGTGGGATGCTGGTAATCATAAGGGTATAATAATTAATTCCCATTTTCCCTATGATTCCCATGGAAAACAAGAATGTAGAAATCTCCCAGATTTACATGCCTCATTTTCCCATGGAATTAGTACACATAACCAACTTAAAAGATCTTCAACTAAAGGTACATACAATATGGCACTCTTTAAGGGGAAATTACAATAAATTGGGAATAAGAGGGAAATAAAAGAGAAAAAAGAACAAAAACAATGATTGCTAGGTGTTGACAAAAAGTTAATTTGGGGACAGTCCCCTTCATCATAAGAGTGTACATTCAAAACAAATGTGCTCAACCCCCCCCCCCCCACAGTTCCAGTCACTACATCCCAAATTTCACTCTGGATATTTTAGTGCAGTATGTGGTTTTTGCAGGCATCTCCATGGTGCCTTCTCCAAATAGTTCACTTTCTGGATTTGGGGAGGAAGCAAGTTCCTTATCCTAAAATTACTCTCAAAAGAATTAAAACTTTTCATTATGGGATAATAATACAATCCCCACTAAGAAGGGTGTTGACAAACATATGGATCACCTAGGGATACATGTCTGAGTTATGAGGTATATGAATCAATTGTCAAAAGAAATCAAAAACATCAAAAAATCCAAATAAAAGAGAAAAAGTAACTTCTGGATAAAATATAAAATATCAAAGTCTCATGTGTAAAAATTTTGAGTGAGAAAAAATAAGCCTATAACAGGTCCTTGAATTAGGGCCCAATTAAAGTGATTCATGTCCCACAAGCCTGTAGTAGCAATTATGTGCTTACCCAATCAGCAGCCAGGACTACAGAAAATTGCCACACTATAAAAGAAAGAAAAGGGGCTAGATTTTGAAGCAGTAAGGAACTAGTATTCCCTGGTCTGATTTTACCTTTTCTCTCAGGGATAGGGGAGTCAGGATGGTAGCCAAACTTTGGTACTTATCAGAATGTGGCAGAGGGAAGACCTGCATCTGACATATGTCAAATAGCCACAACCTCGAACCTCAAACAAGTTCAAGTACTCTGTCTTGGTGCAGAATCTCATCAATCCCACCGGGACTGATTGGTCTCTTTGACCTTGTGCTCATTTACATTCTGCAGGTTAACTTTGTGCTCCTTGGCACTGTGCAGTGGCTCTTTTGTGATACCTTCTCCTGGAATAAGACACAATCATTAAACAAAGTCCAATAATATTTAACAAAACAATGGAAGGTTTCCATAGTCTAAAGCTTTTGGGTAAGCATTGACATTAGGGCTAATAGACATTTTAACCTTATCCTAGTGCAAAATCAAAAAACCATTAAAGCTGGTAGCATGTGCTTCAAGGTACAAAAAAAGGAAAGAAAAAATAAAACTCAAATACTATATTGCACATACAAAGGAAAAGAATAATAAAAAATGTTTTAAAAATCAAAAATATACAGTTCACAATCAGTGACACACTGTGTCAGCCAAGGAGAGTCAGAATACAAAGGATTTTTCACCCAAAAATGAGATCCATTTCTTTTTTAACTTTTTTAACTTGGCCATCCAAAATGTGAGTGAACATAATTTTCACAAAGTAACAGCTTTATAAAACAGTAGTGAATGTGGGGTTTAAAATTAATATTCAATAACTAAGTATTATATTTTTATAAATTTTTATTAATAATGACTAAAATAAAATAACTACCTAAATCCAGCCTGTTCACAAGTAAAAAAGCTCATGGGAGAAGTCACAGCCAACTTAAATACAATCATGCAAAAGTGAGGACACAGGAAAAGAGAAAAGGATTCTAGGTAATACAGAAAGGGAATTTTGGATAATGTCTTAGGGGTACGAAGATTTCTAATTATACCTACATTCATATACACATCAAAGAAGTTCCAAAATTCCCAAGTTACAAGAGCCCATTTAATGACAATAGCAAAAAATTCTGCTACCATTAGGATTCAGATGAGTCTTTAGCCACCTCCTATGTGACATTAAAAAAAAACTATGAAGCTTATAGATATTTGTCACAAGTTCTATAGATCTAGCCAATCTTTCAGCCTTGTAGAAGATATTTCTAACAGTCTATTACTACCATCCTTCCAAAATGTGGCAGAGGAGCCCAGAAAAAAACAAACACCTCTGTACTGCTGATAAAAACCTTTTCTGTCTAAAATATCACCAAGAATCTAGATCATTCTGGTGGAAGGGTAGAGTAAGCTGAAGAATTACAAATATAAAAACCCCATCTAGTGGATACAAAGCCTCCTAGGAAAAACTTCCCACCTACTGGATGAAGTTATAACCCATTACAAGGTAACCAAGCTGGGCAACCTCCCTCCTCTGGATTTAGACTATAACTGCATAAAAGGCATGTCTTTTGAATGTCCCATCCATTGCAATGTGGAGGCAAGAAATATAACAGTGAAAATCACTTCAGATGTCTTATCCATTACATTTTTAATAAATGCGGAGGTGGGGAAATACAATAGTGCTATTGCACTTCACTTCAGCCACTAAATGGACCCTTACCTATTGTTACAAACAACTCAGCAGGCAAATGATCAGTCAGATCAGTCAGTGGTTCTACTAGATATCTGAAAATCACTTCTGAAGACCCCTTAAAATCAATTTAAATTCTTAGGTAATTAAATTCTCCAAAGGTTGTATACAGGTTGTAACCAGTTTGATGGAGTCCATCCATTATCATCTATATGACAATTAACAAAGGCAAAAAGTAACAAAAGGCCATTTAGGCAACATGTGACCTCAATCAATCTGGTGACAAACCTAGCATCCATAAGTACCTATGGTTTTGCCATGAAAAAGAGTTTGCACAAGTTGTTTATGGACTTTCACAATGGTATTTTCTCTAGTACAGTCATAGGGGGAGGTACAAATATAGACAATGTAAAGAACATATAGCTAACAGCCAAAACACATTAACTTAAAATGGCTTAGTATACTAGAAGATATTAGATTAGATTAATATGTGAACTTAAAAAACAAATTAAAGCTTAAAACAATCAGCAAATTTAACATATGTGACAGGATATAGGCACTGAATTCAAGAGTCCTTTTCTCCAAGTTTAACAGCTGCATTAAAGAAATGTCTTCACTATTTGGATGTAAACAAACTCAAAGAGTTAACATCAATAAGGCAATGGGATTTAAAAAGGCTCAAAATTCACCTCCTAGACTCATTAAGGTTCCCACCCCTCCCAAGTATCATCATCCATTTAGATTCCTTTGGTCACACGTCTAGGGTTCCCCATACCCACACTGGGAATAGTGTGGACAAAACCTGTATTGGACGTGTTGCAGAGACTGGGCAGGCCAAAATGACAAAGGGGTGTAGGGAGATGAATCTCCCCTCTGAATGTTGAGATCACTCAAGATATCAACTGCAAGGTATCCAATCAATACAAGAACCCCCAGGAACAGAATTAAGAAAAGACATCCTAAAGTTGTAAGCTGTGTGAGCTCAGTAAGGCTCTTCAGAAACAAGAGCTATTTGAGATAAGCAGGACACTGGGCTATGCTTGCAATCTCTACTTCCTGTCTGTGGGTGGTGTTACCCTACTATGCACTGCCAAACATTCCTTAAGGAATGTTTGGGAGAAGAGTTCTTCACACCCCCCCCAGGGGTAAAACAACTGGCTCAGTGATACCTCAGTCCCCACCCCCACAGCCAGGAGCATGGATGCCTCCATGTGCAGCTTAAAAATTGGCTTGGAAGCTAGGCAGAGTTGAGGGTGGGCAGCATGGAAGGGGCTGCTCTTAAAAAAAACTTGACTTGGGAAGCCACAGCAAGCAAGGGAAAAGAGGATTTAGATCTCACCCTCCATGCAGGAACCTCAGGGGATCCACAGTGCTCTGGAGGCTTCAGCTTATCCCTTTTGGCAAGGAGTTCTATGCTAAGTAACTCAAACAAAAACAGGCAGACAGGTATGGAGGGAGGGGGATAGCAAGAGCAAGCAGCTGGGTACCAGAAGTGGCAGGAGAGAAACTCAGTTTCCAACTTTTCCAACTGGTTGCCAGAAATGTAAGATTAAAATTAATATCCAATAACTCCAAGTATTATAATTTATCAAATTTATTAATAATCACTTGAAGTAGAGGAATAAGTATAGCCTGAGTTTAATGGACCAAAAAAGCAGGAGAAGACAGTGTGAGAGAGTGGGGTTACATTTAATTTTCATTTAATCTTCAAAACATAAGGACATAACCTGATGACAAAAGTGGAATGCTAGGAATCATAGTTCAATGATACAGAAATTAATTACACATAATAGATTATATAGATTTCTGGATAATAATAATAGCTAACATTTATATACATTTATTTAGAGTTAGCTAACATTTATATAGAGTTTCTTATGTGCTAGTCACTATGCTAAGCACTTTAAAATTATTATCTCATTTGATCTTCACAAAAACACTGGGAGAGGGTTCTATTATCTCCATTTTACAGATTAGAAAATGGAGATGAACATATTAAGTGACTTTCCCAAGGACACATAGCTATTATGTGTCTCAGTTCAGATTTAAACTCAGGTCTTTCTGACTCCAGGCATAGAACTCCATTTAAAGTCCCACATAGCAAGTATGAGACCGAGCTACTTTATACTCTTATTATCACCATTACTCAAGAATGCTCCCAAACCCAAAGATGCTCTTGGGAAAAGGCATGTGAAAAGATATCGCACAGAAACAGTGAAAGACATTCTGGATTAGGAATCAGGTGATGGCATGTCTGAATCTCAGAACTGGAATGGTACCTCTGAGTTCAGGTTGTCTATGTGCAAAAACTACCTCCAGGACATACTGGATGAGTTACCACTGACCCTTCGCTTGAAGACCTCCATTGTGAGAAGAATCCCAATAAACCAGTTCCACTTTTAGATAGCTCTAATTGTTAGAAAATAGTTCTCCAAATAAAGACTTTTTCTTGACAATCTCCCACCATCTCTCCTGGTTCTTCCCCTTTGAGTAGAATAAAACAAGACTATTTTCTCTTCTTTTAAAAAAAAATTGTGTGATCTTATCCCATTTGATTGTAAATTCCTTGAGGACAGGGACTGTCTTTCTTTTTCCTAGTATTAGTATCTCTAGTCCTTAGCACAGTGCCTAACACAGTACTTTTTTAATTTAATTTATTTTTTAATTTAATTTATTTAATTTAATTTTTAAATTTTATTTAATTAGTCAATTTAGAACATTTTCCCCTGGTTACAAGAATCATGTTCCTTCCCTTCCATTCCCCCACCCCCCTCCTATAGCCAACATGCAATTCCACTGGGTTTTATATGTGTCCTTTAATATATGCTTGTTGCCTGCCTATCTTTCATGTGACAAGCCTTCAAATATTTGAAGATGACTATTCTAACCAATGGGTAGTTTGGCGGTACGGTGGATAGAGTGTCAGACAGGGAGTCAGGAAGACTCATCTTCCTGAGTTCAAATCTGACCTTAGACACTTACCAGCTATGTAACCCTAGACAAGTTACTTAACCCTGTTTGTCTCAGTTTCCTCATCTATGAAATGAGCTGGAGAATGAAATGACAAAACCACTCTAGTATCTTTACCAAGAAAATACCAGATGGGATTAGGAAGAGTCAGTCACAATTGAACAGCAATAGCAATAACAATTATGCCTAATACCCCTAAGACTTTTTTTCCCCTAGGCTAAATATGTCCAATTCCTCTAACTAATTCTCATGTGACATGAACGCTAAGCCCTTCACTATCATTGTCCCCTGGGTGATCTCCAGCTTATTCATATCCTCCCTACAATTGCACTGCCATAAACTCAACAAAACATTCCACATTTGGCCTGGTCAGATCATAATTCAGCAGAACCATTGGGCTAGTTGCATTAAACTTTATTTATTTTGGATCAATTGGTTGGATCAATTCACAACTCCACCAGCAATGAATTAATGTCCTGACTTTGCCACATCCCTTGCAACATTCATTACTTTCTTTTGCTGTCATGTTAGCCAATCTGCTAGGTGTGAGGTTTTTTTTTTTTTTTAGAGTTGTTTTGATTTGCATCTCTCTGATTATACGAGATTTAGAAAACTTTTTCATGTGCTTAATAATGCTTTTGATTTCTTTGACTGAAAATTGCCTATTCATGTCCCTTGCCCATTTATCAATTGGAGAATGGCTTGATTTTTTGTACAATTGATTTAGCACTTTATAAATTTGAGTAATTAGACCTTTGTCAGAGGTTTTTGTTATGAAGATTGTTTCCCAATTTGTTATTTCCCTTCTAATTTTGGTTACATTGGTTTTGTTTGTACTAAAACTTTTTAATTTGATGTAATCAAAATTATTTATTTTACATTTTGTGACTCTTTCTAAGTCTTGCTTAGTTTTAAAATCTTTCCCTTCCAAAAAGTCTGATATGTATACAATTCTGTGTTCACATAATTTATTTATAGTTTCCTTCTTTATGTTCAAATCATTTACCTATTCTGAGTTTATCTTGTTATAGTGGGGTGTTGATCTAACCCTAATCTCTCCCACATTGTCTTCCAATTTTCCCAGCAGTTTTTATCAAATAGTGGATTTTTGTCCCAAAAGTTGGGATCTTTGGGCTTGTCTTGCTGAGGTCAGTTACCCCAAGTCTATTCCACTGATCCTTCTTTCTGTCTCTTAGCCAGTAGAGTTTGAGATCTGGTGCTGCAAGTCCATCTTCCTTTGCAATTTTTCATTATTTCCCTGGATATCCATGATCTTTTGTTCTTCCAAATGAACTTTGTTATGGTTTTTTCTAATTCAGTAAAAAGTTTTTTGGAATTTTAATGGGTATGGCATTAAATAAATAGATAAGTTTGGGTAGGATGGTCATTTTTATTATGTTAGCCCATCCTTCCCATGAGCAGTTAATGTTTTTCCAATTGCTCAGATCTAGTTTTAGTTGTGTGGAAAGTGTTTTGAAGTTGTGTTCATATAGTTCCTGTGTTTGCCTCGGAAGATAGATTCCCAAGTATCTTATATTGTCTAAGGTGATTTAAAATGGAATTTCTCTTTCTAATTCTTGCTGCTAAGATGTGTTGGAGATATATAGAAATGCTGATGATTTATGTGGGTTTATTTTGTATCCTGCAACTTTGCTAAAGTTGTTGATTATTTCTACTATATTTTTAGTTGATTATCTAGTATTCTTTAAGTAGACCATCATATCATCCACAAAGAGTGATAGCTTGGTCTCTTCACTGAAAATTTTAATACCTTCAATTTCTTTTTCTTCTCTAATTGCTACTGCTAGTGTTTCTAGTACAATGTTAAATAATAGAGGTGATAATGGGCATCCTTGTTTCACTCCTGATCTTATTGGAAATTCATCTAGTTACCCCCATTGCAGATGATGTTGGCTGATGGTTTTAGATAGATATTGTTTATTATTTTTAGGAAACACCCTTCTATTCCTATACTTTCTAGTGTTTTTAATAGGAATGAGTGTTGTATTTTGTCAAAGACTTTTTTTGCATCTATTGAGACAATTATGTGGTTTTTGTTGGTTTACTTGTTGATATGGTCAATTATGTGGATGGTTTTCCTAATATTGAACCATCCTTGCATTCCTGGCATAAATCCCACCTGATCATAGTGAATAACCCTCCTGATCACTTGCTGGAGCCTTTTTCCTAGTATCCTATTTAAGATTTTTGCATCTATGTTCATTAAGGAGATTGGTCTGTAGTTTTCTTTCTCCATTTTTGAAATGCCTGACTTTGAAATCAGTACCATGTTTGTGTCATAAAAGGAATTTGGTATAACTCCCTCTTTGCTTATTATGTCAAATAGTTTGTATAGTATTGGGATTACCTGTTCTTTGAATATTTGATAGAATTTATTTGTGAATCCATCTCGACCTGGGGATTTTTTCTTAGAGAGTTCTTTGATGGACTGTTCAATTTCTTTTTCTGATATGGGATTATTTAAGAATTCTATTTCTTCTTCTGCTAATCTAGGCAATTTATATTTTTTGTAAATATCTATCTATATCACCTAGATTGGCATATTTATTGCCATATAATTGAGCAAAATAGTTTTTAATTATTGCCTTAATTTCCTCTTCATTGGAGGTGAGCTCTCCCTTTTCATCTATAATACTGTTAATTTGGTTTTCTTCTTTCCTTTTTTATTAAATTGACCAGTACATTGTCTATTTTGTTAGTTTTTTTCAAAATACCAGCCTTTAGTCTTATTTATTAGTTCAAAAGTTCTTTCACTTTTGATTTTATTAATTTCTCCCTTAATTTTTAGGATCTATAGCTTTCTTCTGGATGGGGGGGTGTTAATTTGTTCACTTTCAAGTTTTTTGATTTGCACGTCCAATTCATTGACTTCTGCCTTCCCTAATTTGTTAACATATGAACTCAAGGATATAAATTTTCCCCTGAGTACTGCTTTGGCTGCATCCCATAGATTTTGAAAGAATGTCTCATCATTGTCATTTTCTTCAATGAAATTATTAATTGTTTCTATGATTCATTCCCTACTAAGCGATTTTGGAGAATCATATTCTTTAATTTCCAATTAATTTTTGATTTGGCTCTCCATGTACCCTTACTGATCATTATTTTTATTACATTATGATCTTAAAAGGTTGCATTTATTATTTCTGCTTTTCTGCATTTGTTTGCCATGTTTTTTTGCCCTAGTACATGGTCAATCTTTGTGAATGCACCATGTGCTGCTGAAAAGCAGGTGTATTCCTTTTTGTCCCTATTTATTTTTCTCCATATAGCTATTAACTCTAATTTTTCTAAGATTTCATTCACATCTTTTACCTTTTCCTTATTTATTTTTTTATTTGATTTATCTAAATTTGATAGTAGTAGGTTCAGGTCTCCCACTAGTATAGTTTTTATTATCTATTTCCTCCTTCAATTCCACTAGTTTCTCCTGTAGAAATTTGGATGCTATACTATTTGGTACATACATGTTGATTACTGATATTTCCTCATTGTCTACACTCTCTTTTCTCAGGATGTATTTATCTTCCCTATCCGTTTTAATCAGATCTATTTTTACTTTGGCTTTGTTGGATATCATGATTGCAACTCCTGCCTTCTTCCTATCAGTTGAGACCCAATAGGTCTTGCTCCAACCTTCAATTCTAACCTTGTGAGTATCTACCAGCATCATGTGTATTTCTTGTAGAAACCATATGGTAGGATTTTGGATTCTAATACACTCTCTTATTCGTTTACATTTTATGGGTGAGTTCATCCCATTCACGTTCAAAGTTATGATTGTCACTTGTGAATTCCCTAGCATTTTGATATCCTCTCCTAGTTTGTCCTTTCTTCTTTTGCTATATCCTTTTAAACCAGTCTTTTTTTCAATTTTTAAAATTGTTTTAATCAATCCCCCTAATTCCCTCCCTTAATATGTTTCACTTTGTGGCCCCTAACTTTTTGTTCCCTTCTTGTTTTTTCAGGGTCTAAGTTCCCTCCCCCTCTCTTTCCTTCCTTCCTTTTTTGTACTCCCTCACCCCACCCCCTTTGTTTTCCCTTCTCACTTACCCTGTAGGATAAGATAGAATTCAAGATCTCAATGGATCTAGATGCTCTTCCCTCTCAGAAATGATTTCACTGAGAGTAATATTTAAGTATTACTTATTAGCACTCTTTTCCTCTCCTTCTTATAAGAGTATTCTTCCCCTCCCCTTCCAATGTGTATCTTTGTGTGATAAAGATTATCCTATTTATTTTATTTCTTCAAGTATCTACCCTTTTCCTTTCTTTCTTTCTTTTTTGATATCATCTTATAGACTTTAATGCCCCAATCTCTTCCTGTGAGTGATTCTTCTAATTACTATAATAATGAATACAAATTTTGAGAGTTACAAATAACATTTTCCACATATATTAATATATATAATTTGATCTAATTGTAGCCCTTAAAGAAGAGAGTTTGAATAAAAAAACATTTTCCCCCTTTTCCCTCTCTTTCTTATTTACCTTTTCATGTTTCTCTTGACCTTTGTGTTTGGATATCAAACTTTCCACTTAGTTCTGGTCTTTTTCTTTACAAATACTTGTAAATCTTTTATTTTGTTGAATGTCCATACTTCCCCCTGGAAGTATATAGTCAGTTTTGATGGAGAGGTGATTCTTGGTTGAAGACCCAATTCTCTTGCCTTTCCAAATATCATGTTCCAGGCCTTGTGGTCCTTTAGTGTGGAAGCTGCCAGGTCTTGTGTAATCCTGTGACAAGGAAATCACTTTAAAAGACTGATATATATTAATTTAAGGTCGCCAAGGAATTCAGCTATGTAATGAAAACTCAAGTCAGCCATCAACCTTTTATGGAGTTTAATTACAAACAGGAGGAAGAAAGGTATGAGAGAGAGAGAGAGAGAGAGAGAGAGAGAGAGAGAGAGAGAGAGAGAGAGAGAGAGAGAGAGAGAGAGAGAGAGAAGGGAATAGGGCTTAAATACCCCCTCTGTTTAGGCTGGGCCAAAAGGCCCAAGCCCTTAGATAGCTGAGGCAAAGAAAAGAGATCAGTCCCTATCACTCACATGACCAAAATGGAGAAACAGTCTCAGGGGCCTCCACCTCCAGCTTCCTTCAGAGCAAGCTTCTCCGAGCACAACCTCTCAGAGCAAACCCTCTCCAACCTCTCAGTCCTCAGACCCCGTTACCTTTAAGGAAACCATCCAAGTTCCCTCCCCTCAGTTCTCACATCTACCAATCACTGTCCATGTCTTCCCTGTGCCAATGGTGGCTCTAGCTTAACCCAGGACCGCCCAGAGGTCTGTGGCTTTGCACATGTCTGTTGAAGGTCATATTCTCAAATAATTAAATCTTGATCCTTTGCTGCAGCCCTTCCTAAATCCTGTTACCCTGAGCAGGGTGGAGATTGGAAGTTCCAAGACCTGGTTCTGTCATTCCAAGTATCTCTATTGTTATCAATTCTAAAATCAATCATGACTCAAAGAACTTCCTGTTCTATGCTTAAGCATAGGTCAAAGCCCTTTCCATTGTTCAGCAAAAGGTTTCTGTCCTAAAGTAATCTTAAGTAGGGAGGAGAAGGACCCTCCCATGCCAAGGGGTGGTTCACATTCCAATAGACTATCAGTAGGAAATTTTTCAAGTATGAAATTTCCCAATGGTGAAATTTCCAACATTTATAAGTCTAAGAAATTTTAAGGTTTACAATCCTGATTGGTGCGCCTTGGTATCTCTTTTTGGCTTCTTTTAAAATTTTCTCCTTAGCTTGGAAGCTCTTGAATTTGGCAATTACATTCCTGGGAGATGTCATTTGAGGATTTAGTGTAGCGGGTGTTCTAAGAACTCTTTCAATATCTATTTTTCCCCCTTATTCAAGAACATCAGGACAGTTTTCTTGGACAATTTCTTGTAGTATGATGTCAATGTTTCTGTTTATTTCTGGGTTTTCACGTAGACCAATGATTCTCAAATTTTCTAGTCATGACCTGTTTTCCTGATCTGTCACCTTGTCACTGAGATATTTTATGTTTTCTTCTATTTTGTCAGTCTTTTCACTTTGCTTAATTAATTCTTGCTATTTTGTAAGATCTTTGGTTTCCAGTTACTTAATTCTGGTCCTTAAGGCCTGGTTTTCTGTTATAATCTTTTGGTTTTCTGCTTTAATCTTTTGATATCCTGCTATAATTTTTGAATTTCCATTTCAGTTTTGTCTATCCTGCTTTTCATGGCTTCCAACTCTTTCTCCAGTTAGGAGTTCTTGTCCTTTAAACTGTTATTTTCTCTTTGAACTATTTCCCACTTTTCTTGCCAGAAGGCTTCCATCTTTTTGATAAGCTCCAATTTAAATTCTTCAAGAGCTTGTGGACAATTTCCATTTTTTTGGAAGGTTTTGGCTTTGTTTGAATTTCTTCCCCTATTTCCTCTGTAGCCTGGGTTTTTCCTATGTAAAAGTTTTTGAGGGTCAATGCCTTCTTTCTGATATTTTTGGAGAGTGTTTGTTGCTCCCGGGTACAATTTGCCATCACTATGGAGTATTTTTCTTCCCTTTTTAGTCATAAATCTGAGTGAGATGGGCTGGCTCTCTGTGTATGGAGTTTAGGAGCAAGAATTTTGCCTGAGGCAAGCTCTTGAATCTCTGCAGCCTCCACTGTCCACTGCCCTTCTCTGAGCCACCTTCCCAAGAGCACCCATGGTCTGAGTTCCCCAGCCCATCAGGTTTTCAGGTGTAGTTGCTCTCAGGGGTAGGTCTCTGGTGGTCTTAGTCAGCTCCCAAGGACCTAGAGGTGCCCCCTTGCTCACTCGCTGATTCTGGCATGCTGACTCTGACTCTGGCTCTGTAGGTGTGGTGGGGGAGGGTAGATCAGCTCACATTTGGGTGGGAGCTTTTTCATCCCCTTATAGTGTGGAAATGCCCAAATCCCATGAACCTTCAATGCTGTACCCTACTATAGAGTCCTTTGTTCTTGTGAATTTGGTTTTTTTTTTTTTTTGGTCTTTTGAGGTAGTCTATATCGGTGGGTACTGAGGAGAGGAAGCATCCCACATCTAGACTGCTGCCATGCTTACCTGGAAGCTCCTCTTTTTTTAATTGAAAAATTGTATTTAATTAATTAAGAATATTTTTCCATGGTTATATGATTCATGTTCTTTCCCTCCTCTTCCCCATCCCATAGGCAACTCGCAATTCCACTGGGTTTTACTTGCATCCTTGATCAAGACCTATTTCCATATAATTGATAATTGCACTAGGGAGATCATTTAGAGTCTACATCCCAGTTATATCCCCATCAACCAGGCAAAAATATCCACTTTCTTGATTAGAGGTGTTGGTGATTTTCTTTTCCTAAAATTTCTCCAAAAGATTTTAAACTTTGGATTTTATAATAATTATACAATCCCACCTCAGAAGGGTGTTGACCAATGCCAGAATCACCCTGAGATACATGGCTGAGTTTTGGGGTATATAAATCAATTATCAAAAGAAAACCACCAGCCCCCCCAAAAAAAAAACAAATAGGAAAGAAAAAAATAAATTCTGGATTATATATATATTATATATATATAATATATACATATTATATATATATAACATATATATATACACACACACATATATATACATACATAAAAATCTTATGTGTATATGAGTAAAAAGGTATAAACTTGTAACAGGTCCTTGAATCACCAGCAAGGCCCAATTAGAGTTGTTTATGACCCACAAGCCTGAAGAATAATTTCAGCAATATTGTACTCACCCATCAATGGCCAGTACTACAGAAAATTGCTTTACAATTAAAGAGAAGGGACTAAATTTTGAAGTAAAAGGGAAATATGATTCCCTGGTATGATTTTACCTTCAATCTCAGGTATAGGTGAGCCAGAAAGTCAAACTAAGGCACTTGTAGGAATCTGGCACAGCATCTGAAGTTGTCAAATAGCTCCTTCTTCAAACTTTAAAGCAAGTTCTCTGACTTGGTACAGATCCTCATCAATCCTACAGGTATTGTTGGTCTCCTCAACCTTGTGCTTCTTGGCACTGTGCAATGGTTCTTTTGTGATTCCTTCTTCTGAAATTAGTATAAGTTCCATAATATTTAACAATAATCTAAGTAAATGACACAAACAAAATCTCCTTATCTATCAGATGACCCTGTCACAAAACAAAATGTGATCAGTCTGGGAAAGCCTATTTTTGATAAATCTGATCTATCTGTATGTGATCGCTGCTTGCTTTTCTAGATGTTAATTAGTCATTCCTTTCAAAATGCATTTCAGAAGTTTATCAGGAACAAGTTCAAGCAGTATAGCTAGGTTGCTCAGTGGATAGAGCACCAAGTCTAGAGACAGGAGTTCAAATCTGTCATCAGATACTTGCTAGCTATGTGACCCTGGGTAAGTCACTTAGTTCCAGTTACCTAGACCTTATTGCTCTTTTGCCTTGGAACCAATATTTAGTATTGAATCTAAGACAAAAGATAAAAGTTAAAAAAAAAAGTTCAAGCTCACTGGTCTATAGTTTAAAGACCTCATTATATTGTTTTTGGTGGTAGTTGTATTTTTTAAATCAGGATAACATTTTTCAGTCTTGTGGTATCTCACCCATTTTGAAGTGATCTTTCCAAGACAATGAATCAGTTATCACATCTTCACATTCTTTCTGTGTCCAATAACATCTAGTAGAAAGTGGACATAGGAATTAAAGTCAAAGACCCATGTTAAATCTTAAAATCTAGGTTTGCTATATATCACTCCAGAGACTGAGTAAACCAATTAACCCTTCTGAACCTCAATATCACAATCTACAGAATAAAGATGTTGAAGTAGATAGACTCAGAGGGTCTCTTTCAGTTCTTCATCAGAGCAGGAGCCTATGATAATGCAGCAGTACTAGATACCTATCATTTTATTGTCCAAGACAGGAGCCATGGATTTTGTTCCTATTTCCTCAGATGTAAGCCTGATTCTCCTGTCTCAGAAAGAAGCAGAAACCCAGAATTTGTCCTTCTATGTTCTTCTTGAAACAGTTTTGCAAACATTGAACTTGATGAAAAACCATCACTGAAAGGGATGTCAGGGTGGCTGTAAGCCACTGCATGAGTTAGGGGGAATTCCATTGGAATCCTATTGGATGAGTTGCTGGCCTATAAGATCAAGATATATAGCTCTTACTGAGGTCAGCTGTAGCACAGAGACCCACCTTAAGAAAACAGTCCATTTCAAATGATAAAGGCAACATGGCAAATTGTAAAAAGTTCTGGATTTGGAATCAGAGGACCTAATGTCTTATCCTGTGTTTGTTCCTTATTCCCTTAAAGTCTCAACTCAGGGGATACCTCTTATAGGAAACCTCTCTCTCTCAATACACTACTAGTCTATAGTGCTTTTTCCCCTACTCTACATTCCTTAGTGTGTACTTTCCTGAGTACATGTCATATCTCCTCTGAGAAGGAAAACTCCTTGAAGCCAGGATTGTGTCCCTTTCTCACAGTGCTTAGGTATTGATCAGTCATTTCTAAATCTCTGTGGTTTTCTTGAGCAGATACTGGAGTGGTTTGCCATTTCCTTCTCCAGTTCATTTTATAGATAAGGAAACTGAGGCAAACAGTTAAATTACTTCCTCGGAGTCACAGAACTGTGAGGCAAGATTTGAAATAATGTCTTCCTAATTCCAGGTCCAGCACTCTAAACACTGCACTACCTAGATGTTCATTGCTCAAAGTAGGATCTTAATAAATGCTTGTTGAATGGAATTAAATTTTGTGACCTAAATAAGTCACATCATCTTTAAAAAAAAAAAAACCTTTTGCCCCAAAAGGTTTTTTTTTTCTTTAAATCTATACTAAGTATTGGTTCTGAGGCAGAAGAGTAGTAATGGCTAGGCAATGGGGGTTAAGTGACTTGCCCAGGGTCACACAGGTAGTGTCTGAGGCCAGATTTTAACCAAGGATCCCCCATCTCTAGGCTTGGCTCGATCCACTGAGTCGCCTAGTTGCCCTCATACTATCTCTTAAGACCTCATTTTCCTTGTGTAAAATGTAGGCTTGATTTACATGGGTCCCTTCCAGATCCAAAACCTGTGACCTACAATTTAGTTATTCCTTCCTCAAAACACTCATGAGCCAAATCCCACCTTCAAGAAGAACATTAATGTGGGTAACACCATCTACTAAATTTAATACTGGGGACATCTAAGCCAGTTTAGGCTTGCTTTCTGCGAGAAACTTTTTTTTTTTCAAAAAAGAAAAAAGTGAGTCATCATGATGCAACAGAATGGAATTTAATCCAAGACGAAGGGTCATATAGCAACACCAGATAAGTAAAAAGGGAAAAAATAACTTCAAGAACCCCAAATGGCAACTTAATAAACACAAAAAAAAACAGTGGAGAGGAGAGAGACATTAGTACCACGTGGGGCAGATTCCTCAGACTGACTCATGGGATTTCTTGCAGGGTTAGTCCCAAAACACAAAGTACAGAGGAAAAGTCTGGGATTGGAAATCGTTGACTTCCAGTCATTGTCATGATTCTTCTGGGAAGATAGCCAGGTGCTAAACAGCTTCTCTGTCTCACTATTCATGGCAGCAGAATCATTATTACCTTAGCATTTAAGCTACTCAATAGTAGAGAGCCCATAAAAAATTGGAAAATGAGGGGGTATCCCTTGAATGGGGAATAATGAACAAACTGTGTTATCTGCTGGTGATGGAGTACTATTGTGCTGTAAGGATTGATGATCTGGAGGTTTTCTATATGAACTGATGCAGAGTGAAATGAGCAGAACCCGGAGAACATTGTACATAGAAAGTGAAACATCCACTGTATGGACTTTGCTACTAGTAGCAATGCAACAAGCCAGGACACTCCTGAAGGACTAATGGGGAAGAATGCTAACTACATTGAGAGAAAGAACTATGGGAGTAGAAACAAAAGAAAAACCTATGACATCACTTATCACATGTATATATGAGTGTGTGATTTGGGGTTTAGCCATTAAATGATCGCTCTATAGCAAAAATGAATAATATGGAAATAGGTATCAAGTGATAACATTTGTACAACCCAGTGGAATTGCTTGTTGGCTCCAGGAGGGAGTAGGGAAGAGGAGAGGGAAAGAAAATGAATCATGGAAAAATGGAAAAATATTTTTTTTAAAAAGAGGAGAGACCACTGAATCCTAGATTTTGGAGTTGGAGAGATCTCCACAGTCATTTTGTTACATATTAGCAAGTAGGTCATTCCACCTCTGCTGGCTAGGATTATAATCTAGGTAGGATATAATACATAGTGGAGATTCCATTTTTCTTTTCTTTGGTCCAGATTTGTAACTTTTATTGTTTAGTTGTTTTTCAGCCATATCTAATGCTTCATGACCCTATTTGGGGTTCTCTTGGCAAAGATACTGGAGTAGTTTGTCATTTCCTTCTCCAATTCATTCTATAGATGAGTAAACTCAAACCGACAGGAATAAGTGACTTTCCTAGGGTCACACAGCTAAGAAGTATCTGAAGATGGATTTGAACTTGGGTCTTCCTGACTCAGAGCCCTACCTTTTATCCACTGTACCATCTAGCTATCCTCATTTACAGGAGTAGGGAACTTCAGGAAAGGAAATTCTCCCCACCAATGGCTATCCAAAGCTCTTCTATAATTAGAGCCTTAGAAAATAGCCTAGGGGCATTTAAAAAATAAGTGACTTGGTAGGGTCATATGGCCATTAATTGCCAGAGGCAAGATTTTAATGGAGTTCTTTCTGACTCCAAGCCTGGCACTTTATCCATTATTTCAGGCTGCTTTTTGGTCACTCAGTCAATAGAGGAAATTCTCGATTTTTATATTACCCTCAATAGAATGACTGTGGGAATTAAAGACAGGTTGGCTTCCTCTTATCACGATGCATACTGTTGCCAGCTCTGCACTGACCCTTGTCATCAGCAGGCAAATATGTGGAGAAAGTAAAATTTTTCTGGTTGTATGGGCCAAAATAGAATATAAGCAGGAAGGAAAATTTGCCACAAAGAACATAAATGCATTCCACTGCCAAAAACAAAGGGGCCAAGGATGATTTAAGCCAACTTTCACCCTCCAATTCCATTAGCGTGGATAATTGAGAGTTGATTACATTAAACAACAAATTGGCCCAAGTCCCATCTGATCCATGAAATTGAAACTAGATCAATGTACTGATGGAAAATGTCACAAACAGATCATTGAGCCCAGAAATTCCATCTTTACCCTTATTATCTATGTTATTACATATAAAAATTCTCTATTCAGTTTTTAAAAACTTTTACAAGCAGGCTCCTTTTTCTCTTTTCAGTCTTCTTAGACCATACTCCATCCACATACTCCAGGATTCAGTGACACCAGCCTTCTTCCTATTTTTCTCATAAGACACTCTCATCTTCGGACTCCCCTGCATTTGTACACAGTGTCCCCCATTTCTGGATTTCCTCCCTCTTCACCTCTGTCCTCTGGCTTCCTGGGCTTCCTTCTAGTATCAGCTCAACTCTTATCTTCTGCGAGGAGCTTCTCCCAGTCTTCTGAGATTTCTGATATTTAATTTTGATTGATTATAAAATCCTTGTACCAAAAAGGGAATTGCCCCTAAAGTCTCCTCATTAATGCATCTATCAATCATTTTTAATATGTTAAGAGACACCCAATCTCCATGAAATGTATAATATCTTTGGACCCTTATGTATCCTGGTGAGACAATCCTAAAATGCATAGATACCATATATAAAATGATTCACTGGGGAGACAAGCAAGTCTCCCAATGAATCAGAGGGGGAAATGTGGGAAGTTCATATTAATCTGAACCCTCTTTTGGCCCCCTAAACAACCTTTTGATTTTAAAATAAAAAATCTTGGGTTAGAAGCCCAGAACGTTATCTTCCTGAGGCCATGGGTGTGATCCTCTCTCCTCTTGTCTACCATGCTAGGAAAGAGTGTACATATGCTATGTGGCCATTCTAAACACTGCATGGATACTCCTGGAATCCCAAAGACCCACCTGTTGTCCAGACTGAGGTCTGAGCCCACCAATCAGAGAGACAGAAAAAGGGATGTCAGGAAAAGGATGTTTAAATTGGCAGAGGATGGGAAGTTGCTCTCTTCCCTTAGAACCACAGACTAGAGAGGACAAATGGTCTGGCTCAGGGCTGGCTCAGCCAGCTCACAGAGGAGGCAGTTAAGAGCTAGCTGGTCACACATAGTTTATGCTACCTTTCTATCTTCATCCTGCTTTTTGCTATTTAATAATTAATTATAAGACTAATACACCATCTCCAGAGAATTTTAATCATAATAACTCTATATCTTGTTTGAGGCAGTGAGGTGGCACAGTGGATAGAGTGCTGGAGCTTAAATAAGGAAGACCTAAGTTTAAATCCAACCTCAGACATTAGCTGTGTGCCCCTGGACAAGTCAACTATACTCGTTTGCCTCAATTTCCTCATCTATAAAATGAACTCAAGAAAAAATGGCAAACCACTCCAGTATCTTTGCCAAGAAAGCTTCAAATGGAGTCACAAAGAGTCAGACATGACTGAAATGACTGAATAACAACAACTTATCTTGTGTGTACAGAGGAGTGTTAGAACATTGTCTCCCTTGTTCAAGTATAAGCTCCTTGAGGCCGGAAACTTGGTTTTTTGCCTTTCTTTCAATACTTAAGACAATGCCAGGCACACAGTAGAGGTTTAATGAATGTTAGTTGGTTAGACTTGACTCGGTTTACCCACAAAGAGGAAAAAATCCATGTGTATCAGACCTCTCCAATTGTAGGAGATATTTTAGCAAAATGAACATGAGCTTTTCTGCTTTTCCAAATCTTTCATCAAAAGTTTGAAAATAGCTAAGTGGGACAGTGTATAAAGCACCAGAACTGCAGTTAAAGGGTCCTGGATTCAAATCTAGTCTCAGACACTTCCTAGCTGTGACGTTGGGCAACTCATTTAACCTCAATTGTCTAATCTTTGCCAAGTTTCTGGCTTAGAATTGATACCAAGACAGAAGGTAAGGGTTTAAGGGGGGAAAAACCCTTCACTTACGGCACAATCTTATCTAGCTGAACATGTAGGCAATCAGGAGAGAAAAAGACTAAAGCCAATTTCTCTATGTTCTAGGGCTTCTCATATATTCATCTATTGCTCATTTTGAAGCAATAAAAGGTACTGTTGTTTTTCTTTATGCTAAGGATAAGAACAAGGACATGGGATTGCACATTTTAGAGTAAATGAGATTTGTATAGGATGACTACACACTTATTAATAACAGAAGGTTCATTCTCACCCAAAGAATGACTAATGATGACATGAAGTTGAGTAAGAGGGTATCCACAGAATTTGCATTATATTCTGTTGTGTAGGAGAGAAATAGTATATGGCTGCCTTGGGAAGCTTGAACCCATCAGTTAACTTCTCAGTATCCCAGGCAACTGCTGAAAAGTGGAGTTTGAGTACTGCGAGTGAAGGGCATGTAGATGGTGTAGTGGATAGTGGAGTCACAAGAAGGCTCATCTTCCTGAACCCAAATCTAGCCTTAGACACTTGTTAGATAGATGACCCTGGGCAAATCACAATCCCATTTGCCTCAATTTCTTTATCTGCAAAATGAGATACAGAAGGAAATGAAGGAAATGGCAACCACTGAAGTGCCTTTACCAAGAAATCACCAATTGGGATCCTGAAGAGTTGGATATGACCAAAAAATGACTAAACTGAAAAACTGTGTTAGAAAAGAGTATGGTGCTGTCCATGGTGTGTAAAGGAAGCAGCCCTAACATCAGGGAGACCTATGTATGTTAAGTGACTTGTCCAAGATCACACAGATTTAAGTGCCTATAACACATTGTCTATGTATCTTTGGGAAAGTCTCTTAACTTCTCAGAGCCAGAGACAACTCGCTTAGACTTAAGTGATCCAGCAGATACCAGTACAATTCCTAGCTATATGACCCTGGGCAAATCACTTACCCTCAATTGTTTAACCTTTGCCACTCTCCTGGCCTAGAATTGATACTAAGACAGAAGGTAAGAGTTTTTTAAAAAATTTACCTATGGCAGAGTCTGAACATGTAGGCAAACAGGAGAGAAAAAAGATGAAAGTCAGTTTCTCTGGTGGAAAAATTGCACTGGAGGGAGGAGTTACTATCCTGAGAACTCTCCATACTAATGGAATCATAGATTTGGTCCAAAAAAAGTGTCTGTAAGTATACTACAGGAATGTATGTGACTAGACTCCAGAGCATGGTTGCATAGGCTTACAAGAAAAACTTTATCTCAACAGTCTCTGCAGCTATGTTCAGGAATCTGCTTGCACATTCTTGTGTGTCTATGTCTCTGTGTCAGTGTCTATGTGTATGTCTGAGTCTGTGTGTGTGTCTGTGTGTATCCGTGTGTGTCTTTGTGGCTCTGTGTGTGTGTGTGTCTGTATCTATGTGTGTCTGTTTCTGTGTCTGTGTCTGCAAATGGATTTGGATTTGCATTGGATTTGGGAGAGGATCTGATGATTTGTATCACTTATGCTAATATTCCCTTCTTTACTAAAGATATATATCAGAGCCAGGTTATTAGCAATAACCACAATAACAACATAAAACACTACGATTTTAAACTCTCAAGAGCTTCATGGCTACAGAGAAAAGAATAGAAAAATCCTGTAGGTAGTCAGACATGTAGCTACCTGGAGGTCTTGAATCTTTGTGGAGAATACCCCTGCCCATTTCCCACATCATCAGGGTACACCCAACTTGAAAAGAGGCATAACAACGTTTCTTTTACTCAAGCCTCATAAACAAGGAAGCATTTGAAGAAGAGAAGAGAGATGTTGAGTTTTATCAGATCTTATACAATGTTCATGTCCTATTCTATACCCTTCACCAATACCCTCTAGTACAATAGCCCTTGACCCTCTGGTCATTGTCAGGTTGTGGATGGATTTATCATCTAGACCCAACGACACATTGACCAAAGCCCCCCTACATCAAGCCCACGTATAAAGACCTATCCATTCTTGGAGGTTTGAAAGCAACAAATGTGTTTGCTGGGAGAGAAAATCTGGGATTTGCTGCCCAATCTAAACACTATGGCCAGCTTAACCAATATCTATTTGCATGATTTCAAGAATATATCATCATTGACCAACTGCAAATGACCTAATTATTATCAACAAAACAAGAAACCAGGACAAGTCCAAGAGATTCATGAGGGAAAAAAAAAGAAATCCACTGCCACAGAAGGAACAGACAGCTGCCCAAATGCAAATTGAAACATAGCATTCTTTACTTTATTTCTTCCATTAATTTTTCTCACATAAGCAATAGGTGTCTTCTTATACAACACAATAAACATGGAAATATGCATTATGTGATAATATATGTATAACCTATGCCATATCACTTGTCTTCTTGGGATGGGGGAAAGGGTAAGAGGGAAGGAGAGATATGGATTGCAAAATATCAGAAAATAAATGTTAAAAATTTGTATTGACATGTAACCTGGAAAAAATAAAAATATTACTTAAAAAAAGAATATAGCATCATCCTGAACATTCCCTGACTTTGTGTATATCAAGCACTATCTTCCCCACTTAGGGACATTTTCCCCATATAAGGCCTGTTTCTATCCTAAGTGCTAAGGTAAATAAATATTTCCTTATCTCACTGAAATCAGTGACTGGTGAGATAAGGCCAAGAACATTAATGAGAGATGACAAAACACTTTTCCGTGGAATACTAATAATAGATAGAGAATTGGGGCAGTTACCCAGTCCAGTAGAAGATACGTGGCTGATCCCTTTCTTTGAACCCCAACCTCTTTCTCTACCAATTCATCTGTAGTTCTCACTTTTGCATCAGGCTAAAAACTGAGATTCTTTAAACTGAAATTTCTTCAACCTGTTTACTCTTGAAATCCCCTCTGCCTCCCTCTATGACTCACCTTAGGATACACCTCCGAGACCAGCAGGAACAAGTCAAGATGTGCTTGGAGTAATAAGGTAGCAAGAGTTAAAGAAACTAGTAAGAAGCTCTCCCACCCTGCTTCTAGTCAGGCTATATCTTGTTGAAGATTTAATCTGTATACCACCCTTTCCTTTGGGGACTGGAACCAGAGCCACATTCAGTGCTCAAAAAACACTTAAAGACAAGACAGTTTTCAGCAAATCCTGGGGGTGGGGAGGAACGTAATTAAGGATGCCTTTGATTGACATAACACCTTTCTTCCAAAGAATTCAAGTGGTTTTGTTATGCTGGATCAACTCCTTTGTCCAAATGCATATTGTAAAGTAAATGGATTATTCCCAACATTCCCAACTCTTGGGAAAATTCATAGGCATGAAGATATTTTGATACTATCTATCTTTTTTAAAAAATACCTTATCTTCTTTCTTAGAAACTACTGTATATTGCTTTCTAGGCAGAAGAGTGGTAAGAGCTAGGCAATGGGGGCCAAGTGACTTGTCTAAGGTCACATAGCTAGGAAGTATTTGAAGACAGGTTTGAACTCAGGACCTCCTGTCTCCACATCTGTCTCTCTATCCATCAACACATTTAGTCATCCCCCCTCTATCTACCTTTTCTCCCAAGCCTTATAAAATCCTGATTTTTTTTAATCAAGAAAAACAGAATAATCATAGGCTCATAGGAGGGAACTTAGGGATCATGAGGTCCAATTTCCTGATTTTACCAAAAAAAAAAAAAGGTAACTGAGGCTAGATTAAGTGACTGCCCCAGGGTCACACAGGGAGTAAAGGCCTGAGGCAGGTTGTGAATTCAGGTCTATATGATTCCAAATCCAGCTCTCAATAGAGCAGAATTGCCCTTCAGAAACCCAATACCCAATTCTCTTTTGCCACTTAGCATGGTGTCCTGTACACAATAGTTGCTTAATAAATGCACATTAACTGAATGATCTTTTACCAGCAATGATCTGGTGCTTTGACCTGTAGAAAAATAACTATATTTGCCAAATCCTTCCTCTGAGTGCAAGTCTATGTTCAGTGGGGTGCAAAATTAAACTTGCTTCTTCCTTAAAATCTTCTCTAAGGATTCTAATCCATGGTGAGCTTTCCATGCCTAAAATACTGAGGATCACAGAATACTCTTTATTACATATGACCTTGTGTTATTATCTATTTATTTCATATGTAACCCAAGTTTCAAACCAAGTCTGGAGCATTTTGCATGAGACTCTCCTAACTGGTTTAGAGAAGGCTGACCATAATACTATACACCTCCTTAAGGGGCACTAATGGCTGCAAGATAGTCTTTAGAGGCAATTAGTGGAACAGTGGTTAAAGAGCTTGGAGTGGAATCAAGAAAACCTGAATTCAAATTCAGCCTCAAAGAGGTAATAGCTGTGTGAACTTGGACAAGTCACTTAACTGCTGCTGTTTGCTTAATTTCCTCAACTATAAAATGAGGATAATAAAATTTCCCACCTCCTCAGATTGTTGTAAGGATCGAGATAATATTAATAAAAATCACTTACTACAGCACCTAGGCATATACTAGTTGTCATCTTAACTTTTATTCCTTCTTTTTCTTCCCTGGAGCTAGCCTCAAAGACAGTAGAGAACCATGAAAGAATGTTCCCCCTCTTCAAAGTTCTCACACCAACTCTGTTCCTCTGAGAAGCACACAGCAATCACATCAGCGTTCTTTATACCAATTAGAAGAGTCTAATGCAAAAATTCTCCTGGAAATCAGGGTGATCTCTATGTCTTCCACAAAAGTCCTCTTGGAAGACCTCATCATAACAGAGAAGATGAGGTTATTAGAGCTACCCAGATGAAAAGGCTCTGAGCACCAGTTTTCAGTCATGATGAACTTCACGGCTGTTGTTGGAGAACCAACTTCCCATGATCAGAGAGGCTTTTGACCAGGGCACCGTATGGCGGTGACTTTTTCAGCCACAGCAGCTTAGGAAGACCACCTACTACAGCACAGGAGAATTGGAGAGAATGTCTAAACCAATGGAATCATGGCTCCTTATGTATGTAAGTCCTACCTCTGCAGTTAATCTTCCTCAACACTAGTTATGTCTTTAACTTATTTTATGTATATGTGGTTTACTATTTGCTTTATGTATAGTAAAATTTCTTGAAGAATACTGTTTCATTCATTTATTATCAGTTATCACAATGCTGGGCACGGGGTGGGTGTTTATTATAGAACCATAGACTGATGGAAATGGAAGGGGTCTTAGAGGTCTTTTTGTCTAACCCCCTCATTTTATTGATGATGAAACTGAGGTCCACACAAGTGATTTGTCTGTGCTTACGCAGTATGATGTACTAACAAAGTTAAGAGAAGCCTATTGTTCTCACTTCTAGTCAAATGTTCTTTTCCCTACATTGCTCTGGCTCTTCTACACATGGCTAGTGATCAAACAGTAACATTGACCCCTTTCTCCGAGAGATTACTCATCAAGGTGATAGACAAAGCCAAAATAGCTAATGAATATTAAGAAATTTTTTTCTTGGTTTCATTGAAAACAAAGAGGCTATTTTGACAAATGAGATTCTTCTCAGTCACTCTAGAGCTCACTGTCAATAATGAACAGTAATCTCTTAGTAAGAAATAGCATGGGGTTATAGGTACAAAGTCAGGGTCTCAGAGTCACAAAGACCTGAGTCAAAGTCCCATTATAGACACATATTAACTATGTGAGCAGGGGAAAGGCACCAACCCACTCAAGCAAGTTATCTGTATTGATAGAAGGAATTTCCGCATTCAGAGTTAGGAAGAAAGGAAGGGAGGGAGGGAGGGAGGAGAGAGGGAGGAAGGGAGGGTGGGAGGGAGGAAGGGAGGAAGGGAGGGAGGAAGGAAGGAAGGAAGGAAGGAAGGAAGGAAGGAAGGAAGGAAGGAAGGAAGGAAGGAAGGAAGGAAGGAAGGAAGGAAGGAAGGAAGGAAGGAAGGAAGGAAGGAAGGAAGGGAGGGAGGGAGGGAGGGAGGGAGGGAGATAATACCTGGAATAATGAAGCTGTATCCCCAGGTGGGGAACTGTGCCTATAGCTGTCATAGAATGTCCTTAACTTTTTCTTTGAGGGATGATAACATTTCTCTTTAATCAGGCTGACTGGCTACCTAAAGTTAGCTCAATGCAGAGAGCTATAGTGTCATGGCCAGGCTCACTGCCAGGAAGACCGGAGTTCACCTCTGACACATGCTTGCTCTATGATCCTGATGAACATATTTAATCTCCCGTTCCCCAGACAATTATATTTATAAAAGGAGTATCCTCCACATACACACAGACACACACCATTTCCTCCAGATTCCCTGTGCCAGTTAAATCACAGGTCCAGACAGGAGGGTGTAAAAGGCCAGAAGGGATCAATAATAGCCCCAAGATCAATGGCTTACCAACAGGAGAGCAGAGAACACGTTATTTCCTGCTTTTGCAAATGCTTGCTGGATTACACTTCACGCCACTTCAGTCTGCTCTTGATGTTTTAATAGCATGCCATGTGCTGTTTCTGTACAATTTATAGGTTTGTTCTCAGTTTATCAGCAAAAATATTCCCCCTGACCTTTGCAGTCTTGGCAGCTGAGTTGTATTTCTTGGATTGTTTTATGCCCACATGGAATCAATCAGAACACAGAAATCCCCTCATATTACAAAGCACTTCCCCCCACCTCATCCCCATCAGAGTTAGTTCAAAACAATAGAACTTCAAGGAAGGCTAGAGATGAGCCTAGAGCAGTCTATGAGTATTTCTCTTAGCTAATAAAGATCAAATCCTCATTTTCCTGAGAGAACCACATCCCAAAACAACTAAGGCACAAACCAAAGGCTTTTGGTCCTCAGAGAGCTGCATCTCAAAACAATTGAGGCACAAAACAAACAGCCCAAACCAAGTAGGAAGCAATTTTGCTTTGAAACTGAAGAAAGGGAAACATGAAGTCCTTTAACGTCTAGTCCATGACAGTTTTTGCCAAGGCTGTTGTCCCAGGTTGGGCAATGCCAGCCACACCTCAGGTAGTTTCCCTGGTGGCCAGCATGACCCAGTTGGACGTGAAGCTCATATATTTCTTGATCAATGGATGTGTCAAGGGCTTTGTCTACCAAACAAACAGATGCATTTGGAGTCCCACAAGAGTGCTTCTATCTATTTCCTCCAGGAGGATTTCAGTGCTAATATCTCAAGATTCTTATCTTAGGCTGTGTTCTTCTCTAAAAGCTTGGATCTCTGCCCCCTTTGAAGGGTAGAAATTTTGGCTTTTAAAAAGAGGCTAAGTTGCAAGAGTTTCACGTTATTTATATGCTGGGCACATACTGAGGATTTCCAGTGATTCCTTTGTGAATAGCTCAGAATACCTGGTTGTAACATTCATAGTCTAGGACATAGTAGAGTGTGGCACTGCCCAGAGATTTGTCTGCCTTTTGTTTGGCCGATGATTCCTTTTCTTGATTAAAACCTGTTCTCACATAGTAGGGGAAGAGAGATCATAGACAAAGGGACCAAAAAAAAAGTTTCTTAGGGGAAAAACAAATCATGAATATACCTCTTCCGTAAAGCTGGCTCACTTGTGACTCAGCTGTCTAGTTGTGAGCTCCGTGTTTCCTGGTATTTTGGTGTTCCAAACCTTCCCATGTCAGTATTAACAGTAAATATCTCAGTTTCCAAAAGAACAAAGACCTAGGAGAAAAGGAACCCATCTTCTCATCAATAAACCATAGGATAAGTCTATTATCCTATGGTTTATCTTCTCATCAATAAACCATAGGATAATAGATTTAGACTGAAAAAAAATCTTAGAGAATATCTAAGTTAAACCCCTCATTTAATAAATGAAGACACTGAGGTCCATACAGGTTATAGACATACTTGTCTAAGTTCACACAGGCAATATATGATGGAACTGGGAGTCTAACTCACATCACAGGATCATGGATTCTGATGGAAAAGAGACCTTACAGGCCAACTAATCTTTTCATCATAGAGATGATGTTCTCTGATCATAAATCCCCTCTGTACTATGCCGCCTCCTATAAGGTGGAAAAGATCATAGCTCTCCCTTTGGATACCAAGTTAAAGGATAAGCTTTAGGAAAATCCAAAGTTAATAATAATATCTTTGTGCAATAAAGTTTTGTTATGATTATTTGATGCTTCATATTTTCACATTCTAGAGTTGGAGGGCATTAGAAAATGGGAAAAACTGCTCTAAAACAGGTGAGAAAAAGATTAATTCTCTACTGAATACCTTTAAAAGCCCTTACAAAGCTCTATGATCTATTATTTACTTGGCTTTAGTGCCTTCTCTCTGGGTCCCACTTTCCTCCTCCATAAAATGGAGAAGTTAGACTAGTTAACATCTATGTTCCATTCCAGGTCAAAATTCTATGATGCTGTGATCAGATTCTATACCAGAACATAGCACTGGATTATTCTCCCCATATTGGTTTAACTCAATTCAGTAGTGATAATCAGGTGCTGATGAACGGCTCTGTTTTTTTAACCCTTGCCTTCTGTCTTAGAATGGATATTAAACATTGGTTCCAAGGCAGAAGAGTGGTAAGGGCCAGGCAATAGGGGTTAAGTGACTTGACCAGGGTCACATAGCTGGGAAGTAACTGAGGCCAGATGTGAACCCAGGACCTCCTGACTCCAAGCCTGACTCTTTATCCACTTGGCCACTTAGCTGCTGCCTGCTAAGCTTTTCTAAAGAAGTCATTTTAGCTATGCAGAAAATAGCACCAAGGAAAAGATTTCAAGGCCAAAGAGCATGGATGTCCTCATAGAGATCCTACCCTTAAGAAGTGCATTTTGTGTATTCTCCAGTAATCTGTACCCACTATCAGCATTCCAGATCTATCAGGCCTTAATGCTCATTCACTGAGCATCACTGACATTCTCATTCCTCTGGTCCTTTCTCATGTTAGTGTGAAATTCCAGTTTTCCAGGCCCACATGCATTGGCTCCAAACTCCCAGTCCTCTCTGGAGGCTGAGGGTAGAGGGTGACTCCTTCAGTCTCCAGCAGCTGCAGGAAGCTTTGAGTGACATCACTTTCCCTGAAGCCAAGAAGGTTCCATGAGGTCAGGATCCAGGAAGCCATCTTTGGAGAGAAAAGACCCAAACTCCAACCTTCCTTCCGCCACTAGGGAATGAGCTCACCATTTTCAGGAAGCCAATGTTCCAGAGATGCCAGGTTATTCCTGAGTAAGTGTCCCTCCATTCCTGGAACTCTGCAGGTGCTTTATTAGAGGAAAATACCTCCCAGTCTGGACCAGATGGGGCCGTAGATGATGGGCGTCCGTCTAACTCTAGACTTTTCCTCATTTTAAGTTACAAGGCTCTTGGGGGAACAGACTGGCCTGTTTTCTTGGGCCAGGACGTATAGATCTTTGAATAATCAAAAATGGAATACATTATGGGTTAGGGTGGGAATGGAAGGGAACTTCCCCCCAGGGATCTCTGGATTAGAAATTCCTGGCAGTAGTTTCTCTCACTTCAGTCATCTATAATTATTCTCTGGATCATGAACATTTCTGTCTTGTGGGTCAAATGTGCAGAGAGGAGGTGGAGGCCAGGTGTAAGATCTAATAGATCCAAGCAATTGCATTGGATTTCATAGCTTTAAAAGTATTTCTAAATAGGTTACAGAGAGAAGCAACATGACATGGTTAATAAGGTACTAAACTTGCAATCAGAAGACCCAGAATTGAATTTCATCTCAGAAATGAGTGTGAGCTTGTTAAGTCGCTTAACTAATAGTTCCTTCTCGGTAAAATAAGGAGATCAGATTTGGATTTTTAAAAATACTTACCTTGTGTCTTAGAATAAGTTTTGGTTCTAAGGCAGACAAGCAGTTAAGAGCTAGGCAATTAGAGTTAAGTGACCTGCCCAGAGTCATGCAGCTAGGAAGTGTCAGAGGTGAGATTTGAAATCAGGTCCTCCCATCTCCTGGCCTAGCACTCTATCCATAGTTCCACCTATCTTTCTTTCTCTCTTTCTCTCTCTCTCTTTCTTTCTTTCTTCCTTTCTTTCTTTCCTTCTTCCTTCCTTCCTTCCTTCCTTCCTTTCTTTCTTTCTTTCTTCCTTCCTTCCTCCCTCCCTCCCTCCCTCCCTCTCTCCCTTCCTTCCTTCCTTCCTTCCTTCCTTCCTTCCTTCCTTCCTTCCTTCCTTCCTTCCTTCCTTCCTCCTTTCCTTCCTTCCTTCCCTCCTTCCCTCCTTCCTCCCTCCCTTCCTCCCTTCCTTCCTTCCTTCCTTCCTTCCTTCCTTCCTTCCTTCCTTCCTTCCTTCCTTCCTTCCTTCTTTCTTTCTTTCTTTCTTTCTTTCTTTCTTTCTTTCTTTCTTTCTTTCTTTCTTTCTTTCTTTCTTTCTTTCTTTCTTTCTTTCTTTCTTTCTTCCTTCCTTTCTTTCTTCCTTTCTTTCTTTCTTTCTTTCTTTCTTTCTTTCTTTCTTTCTTTCTTTCTTTCTTTCTTTCTTTCTTTCTTTCTTTCTTTCTTTCTTTCTTTCTTTCTTTTCTAAAAGCCTTTACCTTCTGTGTTAGAATCAATATTGTGTGTATTGGTTCCAAGGCCACAGTGTGGTAAGAGCTTAGGGCACAAGGGTTAAGTTTGTCACAAGGATCAAATATAATATGTGTAAAAGTACTCTGCAAACCTAAAGCCCCTTGTAAATGATAGTTCTTGTTGTTGTTCAGTCATTGTCATCATGTCAGACCATTTTTTTTAACCCTTACCCTCTTAGTATCAGTTCTAAGACAGAAGAGCAACAAGGGTTAGGCAATTGGGGTTAAGTGACTTGCCCAGGAACACACAACTAGGATGTCTGAGTCCAGATTTAAACTCAGGTCTTCCTGACCTCTAGACCAGTACTCTATCCACTGTGCCACTTAGCTGTCCTTAAAATGAGAGCTGTAGATAACAGCTCTAGGATAGCTATTTATTTCCTCCAATACAAAAGAAATGTTTAAATCACAAAAGACTTATAAGTACACATTGTCACATACTTAATACTCAAAAAAAGAGAATTATGAGTCTGATAGAAAAACAAGGTTAGAGTTAGGCACCAATAGAAAACAACATTAGGGTGAGGGGTATATTCTCATAAAAATGAAGGTATTTTATGGGACTGCTGATCTCACATTCATCTCACATCTGTATTCTAGTAACCACACACATGCCCCAATAACATGACAAGCCTGGTTCGGCTTGTTTAGTGCTTTCAACTACAGAATCCTCCTGGTAGCAAGTCCCTTCTCCCAGCAAAATTGTTGCAGAAGTCAACCCAGAAGCACCTGGCTCCCAAAAATGCGTATTTATTCATTTACAAATTACACACATGTAATATATTTTAAACATTTTAATCATTTTATTTACTAATGGAAAATACTTAATAACTTTTATGGAAGCCATATGATTGAAAATGCATTGATATGTTGTAGGGCAGATGGAGGACTGTCAAGAATCATTGTAAACAATTAAATGTCAGTTCATTTTGATCGGTACATCTAACCAAGTGGATGAACAATTGATTGAGATTTGGGTATTTGATTTAGACATTTAGAACGGGATTAGACCATGTAGGAGGCGATGAAAATAGTCCAGGTGAAAGGTGATGAGTAACCTGGAGGTGGCTTTGTGAATGGAGGGGAGACATGCAAAAGATGTTGTGGAGAGAGAAATGAGAAGATTAGCCAATGCTTGGAGATGTTGGTTAAATGCAGGTGAAGAGGAAGGATGATACCAAGGTTATGAGCTTGAATGCCTGGAAGGAGAGTGATGGCCCCATCAGAAAGAGGGCAATTGAGGAAGAAGAATGGGTTTGGAGAAAAAGATAATCATGAAGCAGATGATAACCATCTGGGTTTACTCATTGTATTCAACTCACTGTGCTCTATCGATTCAGTCATGTTTGACTTCATGACTCCATTTAGGGTTTTCTTGGTAAAGACATTGAAGTGGTTAGCCATTTCCTTTTCCTGTTCATTTTACAGATGAGGAAACTGAGGCAAGCAGCATGCCAGGGTCCCATCATTTGTAAGTGTCTGAGGCCAGATTTGAATTCACATATTCCTGACTCCAGGGCCAGTGCTCTATCCACTGCATCCTCCACCTCACTGCTTATTCGATTCAATAGTCTCACCCAAAATGAAAAGGGTTGGGGGCAGTGGAGTATTCTTCACTGGTGTGGAAAGTAGTACCAAGCCACTGGCACAAGCCTTTGAGGAGAATCTGCTATAACCATGATGGGAGTATTTTCTCAGTGAGATCTGAGTTCCTGCTTCTATGGTTGCCATGGCTATGGATAGGGTAGTCTAGAAAAGCCCTGGAGGACCTATAAGAGGTACCAATAGAAAGGAAGTGGGAAGATTTGGGACAATCAGGAGGGAACCATAGGTGTTGGTGTGCAGTAGACAAGATCCACAATTAGCTACCTGGAAAGGATGGGATGTGATCCATTGCCCCAATATCACCCTCTAAATGAATAGTTGATTACACACTCCTTAAGAATGAAGTAGGGCCTGATTCTCTCCAGAGGATGATTATAGTGCCCATTTTGAAGGCTAGTGGTATTATAGATTCAGCATTGATTTTGGAGTCACAAGACCTAAGTTCAAGTTCATCTGAACCACTCTGAGACTCTGGGCCAGTCATTTCACTATCTCTTGGCTTCAGTTTCCCCATCTGTAAAATAAGGGAGTTGGACTAAATAATCTCTAGAGTCCTTTATAGTTCTGAATCTATGATCCCGTGATTCTGACCATGGGAGGGAGTCAATTGGGATTTATTTTAAATGCAGGAAATCATAAAAACGCAACTTCTAAAGAATGAAGAGGGTGGTCCAGGGATTAACCTTCTTTTTTACTCCCTCTCATGTCCTATCCCAATCACCATCCAAGTTTGAAGTAGAAGGGGGCAGCATTCTAGGTTTACACCCCCACATCCCAGGGGCTGTGAGTCATGGGGCTGCAGTAGAGGACAGGCTGCTCCAAAGAGTCCTAAGAGAGACAGTTGTAGGCGTTCAGATCATTCCTGTTACTCCTAAAGAATGTCCCTTCAGGAAGCTGGTTCATTCCAAGGTTGTTGTCCTCAGGACTGGATGAAGTGCTATGAGGTGTTGGTGAGATAGACCAGCATGGTATGGTTTGAGTTCCGGCTCTGCCATTACCCACTAGGAAATTTCTTTCACTTCTCTAGGCTCAGTTTCCCCTCCAGCAAAATGCAAAGAATAATGTCTTCTTTGTAAGAGGGAGAGAACTGAGAAGTTTCTTGTCCTGGGATGGAGAAAAATTACTTAAGCCCCAGTGACATGTGCACCTGGTTTAGTATTAATTCTGAAATTAAAAGTAAGAGCACACACCTCTGAGGTTCTCTGAGGGAGAACATCTAGACTAATTTGTTCTTAAGAAAAATAAGGACATATCCAAAGCTCAAAGACTTCCACTGATGGAGAGCCCAACACCTTTTTCTTTCTTTCTTTCTTTCTTTCTTTCTTTCTTTCTTTCTTTCTTTCTTTCTTTCTTTCTTTCTTTCTTTCTTTCTTTCTTTCTTTCTTTCTTTCTTTCTTTCTTTCTTTCTTTCTTTCTTTCTTTCTTTTTTCTTTCTTTCTTTCTTTCTTTCTTTCTTTCTTTCTTTCTTTCTTTCTTTCTTTCTTTCTTTCTTTCTTTCTTTCTTTCTTTCTTTCTTTCTTTCTTTCTTCCTTCCTTCCTTCCTTCCTTCCTTTCTTTCTCTTTCTCTTCCTGTCCTTCCTTTCTTTTCTTTCTTTCCTTTCTAAATTTTTCTGAACTTCTGAATTTCTTTCCTTTTTTAAAAAAATCTTTTAAAATCTTATCTTTCCTAAGGAGCAATAGAGGTGGGAGGAATGGGTGAAAATAGATCGATCTTTGACTGCTCTCAGCAGCTTACTCAGAGAAGACCTGAGAAGGCTATATGGTTCACTTTGGGAGTCTATATGAGGTCTGAATTTATCTAAAGTTGTCACAACCTATCAAATTCAAAATCTTGACCCCACTTCACAAACTTTTACAATGTTTATATACTAAAATATCTTCACCTCAACAGTTCTCATCTTGCCCCGATTTTTACCTGTGTGATCTGGTGTAAGACAATCTCTCTGGGTTTCAAAAAGGAAATTATATAGGTTAGACAACTTCTCAGGTCCTTTTCAGTTCTAGATATAAGACTGTACTGCTTACTATGGTCATCTCCTTGCCAAAGGACTCCTCCAAAAACCATTCCCTAGATGATTTCAACCCCTCATCTTTGGAAATACTACCCTGGGGTCATGCTATCTCATCCTGATTAGTAAATCAGACAGTGCAAACACAAATGAATCACTCTATATCCAACTCCAGATCCCAGATCAAATACTTCACATCCCATCAGACTATGTACAATTTTTTATGTGTTGTATACCCCATCTTCTTTGTATTTGTTGCTTTGTGTATATATATCTTACCAAATACATGTAATAACAAATTTTCCCACAAGTTTTCCTAAGTTATATAATCAAACTATTCTTCCTCCCTCCCTTCCCTTCTCCCTCCTGGTGCCCCACAGGTGATTCAATCTGGGTTATATATGTATCATCATATAAAACATGTTTCCATATTGTTCATTTTTGTAAGTGGGAAATTTTATAAAACCCAAACCCTAAAATATAAACCCAAATAAACAAGTGAAAAATCACATGCTTTCATATGCATTCTGACTCCAATAGTTCTTCTTCTGGAGGAAGAGAGCATTCTTCATCATAAGTCCCTCAGAATTATCCTGGATCATGTATTGACAATAATAGCTAAGTCCATCAAGCTGATCATTCCACATTATTGTTGTTACTATTTACAGTGCTCTCCTGGTTCTGCTTATTTAACTCTGCATCAGTCCGTGAGGGGCTTCCTAGTTCCTTCTGAAGTCATCCTGTTCATCCTTCCTTTCAGTACAATAGTATTCCACCACCATCATATACCACAATTTGTTCAGCCATTCCTCAATCGATGCACATATCCCTTTAATTTCCAATTCTTGACCATCACAAAAAAAGAGCAGTGATAAATATTTTTGACAAATAGGTCCTTCCCCCCTTCCTTTTTTAAATCTCTTAGGGGTACAGACCTAGTAGTGATATTACTGGGTCAAAGAGTAAAGGGTATGCATTGTGTTATAGCCCTTTGGGCAGGATTCCAAATTCCCCCCAGAATAGCAGGATCAGTTCACAGCTCCAGCCTCAATGTAGGTCCACTTCTTGTATGGCGAATAGTAGGAAGTCATTTTTTTACACAATCAATATATTCCAACAGACTTCCCATATGTTTAAACATGATAGCAAAATATATTATTTAATAAGTATTTCTCAATACAAACACAGCTAGGCACTTTATGACTTTTCTTAGCCTTATCAGAGCTCCTAGCATTAATAGTTTGGCACTTTGGGACCATTACTAAAAATTAATTAGCATTAATGAAACAAAGAGAAGTCCTGCTCTAACATGGACTCTTCTTATTGGACAAAGACGATGGGAGAGCTAATTTTGGCCCCCAAACAATATGACTCACACTAATGCCCAAAACAATGTAATGACTCAAACTCAAAGCAAGAATGAGCATGATTGGGCAAACTACTACAAGGTTTTTTGTCATTCAGAAAATGGCACAGATTTAGCAGGTAATTAATTTTTTTTTTATTTTACCTATTTTTCTGCCTTTTTTTCCAGTTGCCAAATACATATACCAATTACCCTGTGTTGAGTTAGCGTAAAGTGAGGTCCTACTGCAATCAAATCACTACAATTATTTTTAGAAAATCCGTATCATTTAACTGCTCTCTTCTCCATTTATTATCCCTTGGTTTCTAAAATGAAAACATTCTTTCCTGAAAGTCACTTCTTTCGATGTGTTGTCTACAGTTTCTATAATGTATCTTCTTTAAGGACAGGAACTCTCTTGCTTTGATACTATGGTTATCCCATTACAGAGCCACATTAGCTCTCTTCAATTATTTGAAGGAATATCACTTTGAAGAACACTTTGACTTACTTTTCTTGGCCCTTAAGGACAATGTGAATATTATAATTTTGGGAAATGTACATTAAAATTGTTATTACATGTAGAATATTACATTACATATAAAATAGAATATGTTTTACAAAATAATTTATAATAAATATTGATTAGAAGAGCAGTAAGGGCTAGACAATTGTAGTTAAGTGACTTACCCAAGGTCACATAGTTAGGAAGTATTTGAGGCCAGATTTGAACTCAACTATTCCTTACTCTAGAGTTGGCTCTCTATCCACTGTGCTACCTAGCTACCCCTATGCTGCTTAACTTTTTTTTCTTTTTAAACCCTTACCTTCCAACTTGGAATCAATACTGTGTATTGGCTCCAAGGAAGAAGAGTGGTAAGGGGTAGGCAATGGGGGTTAAGTGACTTGCCCAGGGTCGCATAGCTGGGAAGTGTCTGAGGCCTTATTTGAAACTAGGACCTCCCATCTCTAGGCCTGGCTCTCAATCCACAGTACTACCTAGCTACCCCTATGCTGCTAAACTATTAACAAACAATTCTTCAAAAAATATTTTTAATATAGGCATGATATGCTATTTTTTAAATTTTTACTTAATTAATTAATTTAGAATATTTTTCCATAGTTGCATGATTCATATTCTTTCCCTCCCCTTCTCCCCCCTCCCAGAGTCAATGAGCAATTCCACTGGGTTTTACATGTATCATTGTTCAAAACCTATTTCCATATTATTAATGTTTGCAATAGAGTGTGACATGATATACTTTTAAATATAATATCCATCATTAACATTTTCTCCATCACTTTCTTAAAGCTAGACAATTAGCAAAATAATAAATTATGTTTACCCCTGATCTATAGTGTTTGTCCATTTCCAAGTTTTAAATGCTCACACGGAAATTGTAACAATCAGGTGGGAATCCATCGAAGCTGTCTCTAGCACACCCTTGCTTCCAACTCTGGGATTCTGATTCTGCGTTGGACAAGGAATTCCTTGGAGCAGGATGCTGGACTTAATGATATTTAAAACCTTTTATACCTAAAAGGGTCTGTCACAAGACTGTACCAATCCTATTTCTGATGTGTCTGCTAGCAGCCTAAAAGATACTGAAAAATTCAGAACTCTCAAAACCAGAAAAGCTTTTCAAAGTAACATATAATGAGACACTAAGCAATGAACTTTCATACTGGCCAATCCCCAGATTTCACCAGTAAGGCCAAGATAAGGACTCCTGTAGGGGAAACACCTGATGGCAGGTGATCCAGGTAGAGCACTCAGGTGCTAATTTATCCATGCCTGGCCAGGACAAGAACCTAAAGGCATTTAGCTATCTAGAGAAGAAGTCAGGTTATCTGAGAGAGTGATGATGCTTCATTTAAAAAATCAACTATGATGCATAAGGTAAGAAACAAAACAAACAGACAAAACTGAAAAAAATTGTCTTGAGAGTTGTCCATAGATTTATATTCCCTACATTCTAAACTAAATCAGGGAGATAGACTGCAAGCAGTTGTCTTGGATAGTGGATAGCTTGGAATTGGCTAGCTTTGCAAATTTGGTGGGTGCTAATTTAAGCAAGATAACCATTAAAGAATTCTGCTTTGAGCAAAAGGAACAGAACCAGGAAAACATTGTACACAGAGACTGATACACTGTGGCACAACCAAACGTAATGGACTTCTATACTGGCAGTAATGCAATAATCCAGGACAATTCTGGGACTTATGAGAAAGAATTCTAAGAAAAACACCTGCTTGATCATATGGTTCGATGGAGAAATGATTGGGGATGTAGACTCTAAATAATCACCCTAGTGCAGATATCAATAATATGGAAATAGGTCTGGATCAATGACAAATGTAAAACCCAGTGGAATTGTGTGTCAGCTCTGGGAAGGTGAAAGGAAGGAGGGGAGGAAAAGAACATGAATCATGTAACCATGAAAATATTATCAATTAATTAAAATTTTTTTAATTAAAACCCCTACCTTCCATCTTCGAGTCAATACTCTGAATTGGCTCCAAGGCCGAAGAATGGTAAGGGCTAGGCAATGGGGGTCAAGTGACTTTCCCAGGGTCACACAGCTAGAACATGTCTGAGGGAAGATTTGAACCTAGAACCTCCCATTTCTAGGCCTGGCTCTCAATCCACTGAGTAACCCAGCTGCCCCGATAAGATTTCTGTTTCTATTCATTTCACAATTAACAAATTCCTAGAGAAAGAAAAGTGTAGTGAGTAGAGAATGGGCTTCAAAATTAAGAAAATCTGAGTTCAAGTTTTACCTCTGATACCTGCTGGCTATATTAACCTGGAAAAGTCACTTAACCTTAGACAGTGGTAAGTGAGATTAAAATCTCAGCTGCTTAACCTAGTGTAATTGCTTAATGCACCTTTGTTATCTTTTGGTCAACTCTCAAATCATATTAGCTTACAGTCTAATAGGGGATATAGCATGAAAAAAATCTATGTATTTAATAAAGGAAATATTAACTTCATCCTACTCCCCAAGGGGGAAAAAAAGACTATAAATTGCAGAGAAGCCAGTTCTGTTGAGAGAAGTTTCCTCCCTTGGCAATTCCATTTACTAATGAAATCACACATCCAGACCTTTATCATACTCCTATAGTATTGTTATATTTTGATGATTCAGTTCACAGAGGTGGCACAACGCTGGGCATGGAGTCAGGAGCACCCAAGTTCAAATCCAGGTTCAAAAATTTACTAGTTATATGACTCTTGACAAGTCACTTATCCTCTATCTGACTATATTCCTTCATCTGTAAAATTATCTGGGATAATGATAATATCCACTTTGCTAGTTTGTGGGGAAGATAAAATGAGATAATGCTCATAAAGGGCTTCTACTACTTCCATTTGCTTTCTCTAATATTTAGAACTAAAAATGATAACTAGTCGTTACCAAATGGCAGATCTCTGCTTTAAAAGAGGAAAATGTTCCTAAAAATTGGAACTATTCAAAAGTGGAATAAACTGTCTTAACAAAAAAATGAACCCTTCATCAGTCGAAGTTCTCAAGTGGAAGGTAAATAACCACGTGCCAGATATAACAAAGGAAGCACTGCCCTGGTTCAGGTTTGAGCAAGATCAATCCTGAGGTTGCTTCCAATTCTGAAATTGCACGATTCCCTATGATTCTGTTATTCTAAAGGCTTGTTTTTGTTGTTTTTTAATCAAGAGATCATCCAGCCAAAACTTTCAATTTCCTCCCTGCCAACCCAGTAGCAACACTGAGCAGGTTGCTGAAGTAATGGTTTACTGAGGGAAGAATGCTGAGTAAGTAAAGAACTCTAATTTACCCTATTAAGCTTTTCTATTCTTGGGGACTAGAGAAATAGAGTATAAGAATTGGTATGAGACTGTAACAGTGTAACAGAACTGTCTCCAATATGTCCCACTCATTTTCACACGGAGTCGAGGACTAAAAAGCAAAAATCACTTCAGGTGTGTCATCCATTACATTTACAATAAATGCAGAGATGGGAAAATACAGAAATACCATTGCACTCTACTTCAGCTACAAATGGACCCTTACCTCTTGTTACAAACAACTCAAGAGGCAGGCAAATAATCAGTCAGAGGTAGGGATGCTCCCAGATATCTGAAATCCGTCTGAATACTCATTAAAATAAATTTAAATTTAGACAATTAAATTCCCAAAACTTGTATACAGGTTGAAACCAATGTGATAGAGTCCATCCATAAGCTCTGTGTGACAATTAACAAAGGCAAAAAAGGAACAAAATGCTATTTATGGCCTTTTACAATGATATTCTTCAGTAAATCACAGGGGAGGTACAAATAAAGATGATGTAATAGAAAATTCCAATTTTGGTATCTTATGAAGTAGTTAGTAAATTACATACATACACGTCATATTTAGAATTGTGGTACAGACTTCTTCATTCTGGGGAGGGGAACAAACTGAAACAGTGAACATCAATAAGGCAATGAGGTCTGAAAAGGCTTAAAAATTCACCTCCAGATTCTTTGAGGTTCCTTTCCCTCCCAAGTACCATCAGTCATCACAATTCCTTTGTCCACACCTCTGGGGTCCCACATTCTGAGGGGAGTTCCCGCACTGAGTACAGATGTTTGGGTGTGAGTTCTGATTTGCCTCATTTGAATAACTATTCCTCCTATCAATATTACTATTCCTGAAACTTCTATTCCTATTTTCCTGATTTCTCTTCTTACAATTCATAATTACATTACCCACTTTTCCACAAAAATAACATGTTAGTGGTTGTTTTGTGGATTCTTGTAAGGGAGCTATGATCTCTCCTTGCTTTACCTTCCCAAATGTCTCAGTTAATTCTTTTATTTCCTTCCTCAATGTCTCTACTAAAGTAGCATTCTCTTTATCCTTCGCACCCTGTTTAGCTGCCAATTCCTTTATTTCCTTCCTTAATGCTTCCATTAAATCAGTGTTCTTCTTTTCCATTTGTCCCTCAAAAGCATAAACTGCCACTCTTTTCAATTATTTAAGGTCCATAATAGGCCAATTTGTACAGATAGTCATAAAATAATTCCTAACTACCTTACAACTGTTTTTTACAAATTGTATCCTGATTTGTCTAAGGTCCTGTTCTCTATCCAGATCAAGCTCAATATATCTGCCTCCCAGCTCAATAAGTCTATCCATAAACTAGGAGGGATTTTCACTGTCTTCCTGATTAAGATTTTCTAATTTAGTCCAAATACTAGGCCTATCAGAACAGGCTCTCATAGCTTTTAGCAATGCATTTCTAGGCTGTCATAGTTGTAAGTAATCTTGCTCTGAATTTGGGTCCCATTTGGGATCTTCAGTTGGCCAATGAGTTGTTCCCTCTCCTTGGGCCTTCAGTTATTAAGCGCCCCCCAAACTTCTCTAAAGTTTGCACTCACACTTCACCTCTATCTCTTAGAATCTCTAGTTTCCTTCAAAACTCAGTTCAACATATCTCCTACATGAAGGAAGCCTTTCCTGATCTATACCAACTGCAGTGTCTTCCTTCCTCAAAAAATTTTGACATTTATTCATTTTAGACTTATTATAAAAGTTTTTCTCAACAGAATTTAAACTCCTTGATGACAGGCACAATTTTACTTTTGACTTCCTTTGTACTCCTTGGACCTTGGACCATCCTGGGTACATAGAAAGACCTTTATAAATACTTGCTGACTGTTTAATTGATTGCTTGTATTAAGGTTAAAAAGGTTGGTTTCTCCAAGTATCTCAAACCTAGAATCTAGATGGAGTATTTTGAAAATGAAGAGGTAAAGAGAAAGTTAATTTCTTCTATAGGTTTTAATCCCTGAAGACTAAGCTATGTAGAAGGCTTTAAGGCTTTATGACTCTACTTAAATGACTCAACATTACAGTGTATGTCAATATAAAAGGCAAGGAAAAAACCAAAGTCAACTGATGTTGGATACAGGGATTTCTCCAAAGCAAGAGCTACACCTGAGTAAACAAACTGAAACAGTTCAAGGATTTTTCATTCTTGGATCTCATCAAGGAGAATGTGGGACTTCCAAAGGGGAACAAAGGCAAAAGCTACAGAATCAGTCCATAACTGTACCTGCAGAAAAGGGACATGTTCTGGGACTTAAACCTGTAAAGGTATCCGGAATTCTGCCTCCTCCGATTCATGTAGTTATTCTTGACTCCTTAAGAAATAAAGTGGGTAAAACAATATCATGGTTATCCAAAATGGGTTTGGCATTTCCAGGTAATGAATGATAAAGATCTAAATGATTTTAAAAAAATGAAGACTAAAGGTATTGTTTAGAGGAGGGTATTTTTCAGAGCACTGGATCAGGTGCTAGGTCCATGATCCCTGCTATTAGAAAGAGCAGAATTTGGAGCTGATGCCATGAATGAAAGGCAAAGAGATGACAGCTCCTGGGAGACTATGATGGAGAATGTTATACAGCAACACTCATTAGAGAAGGGGCATCTGCTGTGGTTTTGCCTAGAATAATAAGAAGAATGTTTATTTGATATAATCTTCTGAGAGGAGATATAGGCAGCCTTTGTTTGAACTGAAAGCCTGCCAGGGCAGCAGAAATGACTATGGCAAAGATTTGGAATGGGAAACTTCAGCAGCATTGCCAGATTATATTTATTGAGCTCCCCCTACTAGACTATAAATTCCATAAGATTAGAGTGTTTTTCCTTCATGTTTCTTTTATGTTTACATATTCCTGTAGGGATATAGATGATAGGAGTAATTTGGGCAAAGCTACAGGAAGGCAGAAAATAATTTATAGGATTGTAGAACAAAGGTTACCTGCTCCACCCAGCTGCTTCAATATTACTAAGTGAAGCAACAGGGTAATTAGAATGTCTCTAGCATCAGTAGGCAAGAGAATAATGGGAACTGAAAGAAATTTATTCATCAGAACTCAACTGTCAATTAGGTCTGGAGGATGGGAGGTTTCACTTCCCTGGGAGGGATAAGTAAAGACATTCAAAAAATGAATTTTATCTAGAGGACTTTTGTCATGCTGGCTGCTAATAGCAATGGGTTAGTGTCACAAAAGAGCTAGATTAACCCTGAAGCTATTCCTTAATACCCAGAAAATCTGTGTCCTTTCTCCTGAGAGAGAGAGGACTTCCTCTAGAAGCTATTAATCAACCAATAAATATTTTGTAAATACCTATTATGTACCAGGCATAATGCTAATCCCTGGAGATACAAAAAGTGACTAAAGACAGTCCTTGTTCTTGAGTAATTTAATCTAATGAGACAGACAAACAACAAATATATACAAACATCCTATTCTCAGGTTAAATAAAAAATAATTAACAGAGAGAAGACACTAGAATTAAGAAGGTTGGGAAGATCTTCCTCAGAAGATAGGATTTTAGTTGATACTTAAAGGAATCCAAGGAGACAAGAAAAAATGCCCAGAGCTGAGAGATGGGGTTTCTTGTTCATGAAACAGCAAGGAAGTCATTGTTTTTGGAGAGAAGAGTACATATCAGGGATTAAGTTACCAGAAGACTAGGAAGATAAAAAAGGGCCAGGTAAAGAAGGGCTTTCAATGGCAAGCAGGAGAATTTATAGCTGATCCCAGTGGTGATAGGGAACCACTACACTATTGAATTGTGGAGCTGGAGAAGGAGATGAGGAAACAGCAGATGGTAGGGTGGCAGGGAAAGTAGCCCAGTAAATGACATCAAAAGCCTTGTTGGAAAGCAGAAAACTGCTATTTTGGAGGCAAAAATATGTTACATTTGTTCTTTTTAAATGAAGTAAATAAAAAATCAAATTTATGTGCTTTTCCCTCAAAGTCTACTAGAACCTTTTGTTTTTAAGCAGGACAGTGACCTGATCACATAAGTGCTCTAAAATGATTCATATAGCAGTGTGTAATGGATATTGGAGAGGAAAGAGAGGAGAGGCAAGACTATTGGGTAAGAGGGGGTGGATTATGCTTGAATAATTTAGCATAAAGCTAAGCATCCTAGATTATTATTTCTTTTTTTTTTAATGAATACAAGGGTGAGGAGGCTGGCATATTTGTTTGGCATAGGTAAAAGATCCAGAACCTTTTATTTTTCCTTCCAGTCATCTGATTGCTATTTCTTTTCCTCCTTATTCCAGAAGTTATGTCAGAGGGTTCCTATTATCCACTTTATTTTCTAGCAGATTTAAACTGGCAGGTATCACACAGCTTGAAGGCATCAGGAGGAACATGAAAAGAAGTCATTTAAGGCCTTGCCCTGTCAAGAGTAGTTGAGCCTCCATAGTGAACAAATACCTCAGATGGTTGGATTTAGTTATTTTGCCCATCCATCTCATGTTGGCTAATACTTGGCAGAGAAGCAAATGGGAGAATGCCTAAGGTCCCTATTCTCTGTCCAATCCTTTATTAAAAGCCAGGGTTCTGAGTTCCAGGGCTGTCAGTTCTGTTTTTAGAACCTGGCATTTGGATTTGAAGCAAAAAAAAAAGAAAAAAAACCTGGAAGAATTTATAGCATTTAGGAAAATCCAAACAGGGTTTTTGACAGTGACATGGTATGTATCACACAGTGTCATCTCATGAAGTTCATGCAAACTTGAGGTGAAGCTTCTGAGGATGTGTCTCGAGGGAAAAAGATAACTTCATTCTTGGTGTAATTACTGGCAATAAGCAGATGGGTGATACTTATGTGCATGGCACTCTATGGACTTGGCTTTTGCTCTGAAGGGTAATGGGAACAGAGGTAGAAGAGGCTATCCAGCTGAAGGAATTTCAGAAGAAACTAGTGGAATCAGCTAACCACAGTGGACAAATTGAGTGTGGCAGATTGAGTTATATCTGTTTAGCTCAACATTCTATTACTTTCCTAATATGGAACCCAGAATTTCTCCATTTCTGGAGTTGGTTGTGATTCTTATTGTTGTCTCTGCTTCCTCTTCGGATACCAACTGGCCTTCCAGCTATGGTCCTCTTACTTCCCTAACTCATTAGCCTGGTTCTCGATTCATGATATTTAAAACCATTATGCATAGAGGCAGAATTATCAAAAGTTGGAGGAAGAACAGTACATTCTAGTCATTTCTACCAGGCGCCATATCTATTGATTGGATATCCTCTGAATTTCACATGGGGTACCATTTGACGGTAGCAGATTTCAAGAATAGGGTTTTTATTGTTATTTTTTGGTCTGGACTTGAAATTTTATCTTTGCCATGATCTCTTGGTAAGGACATTCCCTCTACCAGTTAAGATCAGTCAACTCATCTACAACCTATAATCCTGTAGCAGTCCGCCCCCTAGCTATGGGCAAGGGGAACAGTCAGTCTTGGGCATGCTCAGTAGTGCTCATGGCTGGGAAGGCCTCTGACCCTTGACCCCAGCTTCTCCCAGGTTAGGCGGGAAAACAGGTTTCTTTGTTCTCCCCTGGTTAAGAGAAACCACACCTATGCCTTGTCATTAACCAATGAGAATCATCCCTATGTACTGTGTATATTTGCATATCAAAAACTATATTTAGCCCAGCAAGCTCCGCCTTCTCTCTCTCTGCTCTCTCCTTCTCTTTCAGGCTACCTGATGGCTGTCCTTGCAGGAGCTTGGCCTCTGGCCAAGCTCCATCTTTAATCTTTCTCTATTCACCTCTCTGACCTGTGTGGTATGGATCTCAGGACTGGAAAAGCCTACGCAATGGTCCTTTGATCAGAGCTTAGCTGTGGCTCATTGATAATTAATAAAGACTCATTCTGACCACCTCATATCTCTAATAGGACTCCGTCACTCCCCTCGTGGTATCAAAACTTCTATCCTGTCTCTATCTTCCTACCTTGTGGCTTCTCTCCCCTCTGAGAGAGCTACAAATCCCCAGAAACTGCTTGAAGGCTCTGAGAGGTTAAATGATGTGACCCTATCTATGGTCACACAGATATTCTGTGTCAGGGATTGAACTTGAACCCAGTCCTTCCTTATGTCTCTATATTACCTCTCAAGTTAAGCTAATCACCACATTGCCCCTTGGGTTAGACTTATACTTGAGAAAAGAAGAGAAAGATTAATCTAAGTTGCCAGTAACTGAATTCCAAGGGGAAGAGCATTTAAAGTCCCTATACCAGAAATCTAGTCACCGAAGACAACTTATACCTCTCTGCTGCTTGTGAAATTATACTGGGAAAAGTAAAAAATAATGACTTTGCACTGTATTCCAATGTAGACTTCAAAGTATATTCAAGATTAAATAAACCTATACTTTGCAATATCAAAAATATGTTTCCAAGATCATATTCATCAGTTTCCCCACATTGCAATTTCTCCAAGTTGCTTTCCTTCCTTGCCCCACCCAACCCTCAAATTGGGCCCATATGTTGCTCCTTAAGGAAAGTCTATTGTCTTTTCCCTCCCAAACAGTGCCCCCCCCCCAAAAAAGTGATTTGGCATTTTGAGTGCTTAATATTAATCTTAAATTTATTATTTCTTGAACATAATTGTAAAAAAACTAAAAGGATTGTAAATCACAAACATTCTCTGCATTATTTCCTTTGGCCAGATGATACTCCCGTAATGGCAATCATTCTTAGCACCACTTCTGAGAAGTGATAACCTCTTCTACTTAGTCCTCAAATCCAGGTAAAAGAGCAACAGGGACTTAAGAAGTGACCATATGTTGGCTCATGTGCAAAGCTAGTATTATATCTATCCATTACCTTAAATAGTCTAGAAGAAATGTTCAAATTCAGTCTCACTTTGGATTACTTTATCATCATTATTAGGAGAAAGGTGGATCCCAAGCTTTATTCAATCCTTGACCTCTTCTCTCACCAGATACCAGTTCCACAATAAACACATTCTGGACAGCAAAAAAAATAAAATAAATAAATAAAAATAAAAAATATCCTAACAGAAATCAGAAAAGGTATACATAAGGGAATATATATATATATATATATATATATATATACCAGAAAATACAAAATGAAGGGGCTCTCCCATAAGAGCAAGATAACTCAGATCAATTAAGAGAAATACTTGAATTTCACCTAAGGGGAAATTCCCCACTGAAGTCTCTAGTGCAATGATATTGAACCTATGGCACAGGTGCCACAGATGGCATACAAAGCACTCTTTGTGGTCACACAACTGCCTCCCCCCCACCACCACCACCAAGTTTGTTACTTAGGAGGGCAGAGGGACTCAAGTGGAGCTGCTCCCTTCTCTCTCTCCATCATGCCTGATGACATTTTTTCACATTACTCACTCCTCTTCCCAGCAACCTAATGGGAGATCACAGGAGGTAAGATGGGTGGCTTATAGGCAGCAGAGCTGGAGAGGAGCAGAGCACCTGAACCAGTTCCCTCCCCCTCTCTACAATAGCTGAAGACATTCTTCACTTTACCCGCCCCTCCACCCAGCAGCCCATTGGGAGCACTTCCTCCCTCCCCTGTGTGGGGTAAAGGACTAGGGGGGGGATGGGCACAGCATGCAGTCTCTTGGGGGGTGAGCATGGCACTTGGTCCTGGGGGGGGGGGACCAGTACTCCATCTCTAAAAAGTTCTCCATCTTTGCTCTAGTGCAATGAACTAGAGCTAGGGACATGAAATAGAATGCCAGCTCTTCTCATCTTGGTTTCTTTCCAGTCTTTTCTATTAGCAACATGAAGTGGATTTGGTCCCTTCCATTTTCCCTATTGAATCTGGAAGTCATATATACCCAAAGCAGTTGAAAACTCAAAAATCTAAAGCTGAGAAGTCCCAAAGAGAAGTTGAATCATGATGAGTCTTAAAAGGATTCAAGCAAGATGGAGCTCTTCCACTCTTAACAACTCCCACCTACCTCTTATTCAGGACAGAACATTCACCTCCACCAGTAAAGAGAGAGTTTCATACCAATCGACTTTGGGAAAGGAGTTATGTGCAAAATGTACAATATATATGCTCTCATTTGATCTTCACAGAAACTCTGGGAAGTAGGTAATGCATTTATTACATTATACCATCCCATTTAACAGATGGGAAAATCAAGGCTCACAACATTTAAATGATTAATCCAAGGACACATGGCAGTTAAGCAACTTCTACTCATTCCTCCTGGTTCTTCCCTCTTCTATTGCCTCTTCTACATGATAGCCTTTTAAATAATGAAAGATAGCTATCAAGTCTCTCTTGGGTCTTTCCCTAGTCCTATCAACTGATGTTCACAGAACATGAATTCAAAACCCTTCACCCACCTGGTAGTTCTTCTCCAGGCACATTTCAGCTAATTAGTGTTTTCCTTAAAAAGTGGCACCGGGTACTGAACATAATTGAAATGTGATCTGACCAGAGTGCTAGGGATCCTGTTACCATGTTTGGTAAAACCTAGACATGTACAATATTCACTGATTTCCAAAATAAATTCTGGGTGGGGGAAATGAGTAGGGTAAGGGAAAGGAATAAGAGTTTTTAGAATGCCTACTATGTGCCAGTCACTATGCTAAGCCTTTTTGTATAAATATTATCTCATTTGATCCATACAACAACCCTGGAAGTATATGATATTTTTATTTTACAGTTTAGGAAACTGAAGCAATCAAAAATTTAGGAACTTGCCCAAGGTCATACAGCTAGTAGGAGTCTAGCTCTGAATTTGAACTGAAGTCTACATGATTCCAGGCCCAGTGCTCTAACTACTGCATCACCATCTCCTTCTCAAAGTGAAAAGCAAAATGATTTTTAAGGGCCAACCCCCAATATTGAACCTAAACCACATGAGCCTGGTGGAGTGGGGAGAAGAGTTTTGGTTCATAAGTTTTCATGTCATCATGTTAAAAAGATGATGGATTACTCTCCCTAACAGAGTTGTTGTTTGTCCTTCATTTCTTTTGTTTCTTTTTTTACACCCAAGTATCTTAACTATTCTCCACACTATAGAAGGCATCACTTGATAAAAATATATGTATATATAAATTATATCTTTCATGTTTCTATTTATCAGTTATTTCTTTGGAGGTGGACATTCACAAGTCATTCTTCAAATATTAATTCTGTAGCTGTATATAATGTTCTCTTGGTTACTCTTTTCATTCTTCATTATTTCATGTAGATCTTGCCAAGTATTTTTAATTAAATTGCATATCATTTCATGTAGTGTAGTAGTATTCCATGTCCTTCATTTCAAAGACCAATGACATCCCAGGGTGATGTCTTGACTTGGTCATGAATTGGATTTAAGTGAGGCAGAGTTGCCCAAAGTCATCTGCCTCACTCACTCTTACAGAATCATCAAAGGCCAGTGGCAGAGTACCACATGCATGGAAAACTGTACACTGATCTATGTCCATTCATAGAAGCAGAAAATGTTTTCTCTTTTTGTTACAAGTTCATCCCAAACAAAGTTTTTAAGCCTTGACCAAGGGGAGTAATTCAGGCTGGCAAACCTTTCCTTAGGTATATGGGTCCTGTCCTCTTCAGGGTCTGTTATACAGGCCAATACAATCTCAGTGGAATCCAAATAGACTCAGTGCATGGTCTGAGATAAGAATGAGCCAGGAGAATATTGTCAAGTATAAAAAGTCTGTTCCATTTTCTATAACACAAACAACCACAATTTATAGAGCAATTTAAATTTATTTATTGAGCAATTTAAAGCCTTGCATTTATGTCTCAAGACAACCCTGGGAGGTAGAGATATTAATATTTCCATTTTACAGATAAAGAAACTAAAATTGAGGAAAGATGAAGTAATTCTGTCAAAGTTACAAAGCTAATAAGTATCAGAGACAAGATTTGCACTCAGTGTTTCCTGACCTCAAGTCCAACACAATTGCCCCATCCCTTATGCAAACTGCATGTTGCTTCTCTTCCATTGGTCTTCTGAAAACCTATTCTTAAGAAGAAATCTTGGAAATCCATTCATACTGACTGAGGCATATATAATTAATAAGAAATTCCCTAGCTTCCTAAGTTTATAATTTTCAAAAGTTATAAAGTTAAATGGCAAAGAGTGATTCATTGTGCATTAGATGACCTCTAGTAAAAGGATGCTTAGGAACTCAGGAATGTAGAGGTCACTAGGGGCTAGGATGCTTCAGTAAGAACATGTACATGTGGAGAAAGGTGAGGACCAGGAAAATGGCCCAATAGCAACCCTGGGAACTGGTGGCTTAGGGGATATTTTTCCTAGACAGTATCAATATACTGGTGAAGGATCATGAAACACAGTTGTCCTTCCAGGAATAATGGACATGATTCTACTTGGCAGAACCTTTGGGAAAGTCTTATTTATCACATACTCCTTAAGTAGCTTTGCATTTCTCCCATTACCTAAATAAGTTCCTTCTCACAGAAATTCCCTCCATATACTTGAGGGCTTGTTCACGCCCTTAAACTTAAACTTAACATGTCTGAGCAAATAAAATGCATTTGTATTAACAGAAGGAAGGAAGGAAGGAAGGAAGGAAGGAAGGAAGGAAGGAAGGAAGGAAGGAAGGAAGGAAGGAAGGAAGGAAGGAAGGAAGGAAGGAAGGAAGGAAGGAAGGAAGGAGAAAGGGAGGGAGGAAAAGAAAACCAAGGCGATGATTCTCAAGATGGTTTTACAAATAAAGGGTTCAGCTGAGATTTCAGTCAACAAGGCCCCTAATCCCCAGCTATCAGCCAAAGCAATCAACCTGAGAAAGACAGAAAAAACAATCTGTTCATTAAAACCTGTATTTCCTCTGGCCCTTGGATGAGCAATCCCTGCCCACACAATCTGTATTGTTATTATCAGCTAGAACAAAAAGAAGGGTCTGTTCTACCCCCCATGGGGTAGTTGCCCCATTTCTCACCTGGGAACTCAGCAAAACTTCAGCAGAGGTTCCCTGGATAAGGTTCAGGTCTTCCTCACCTTCCATTGATCTCATTAAAATCTGGTTTGAATCATAAAATTTTATGTACTCCCTCTTGCAGGATGGGTGGCAAAATTTCCTATTTATTTTAATACCTATTAAAAATCTATTCTGTAAACAGTCATGAAATAGGGAGCAATCATTACAAAAGTGAGAAGTCAGATAATGAAGCTGGAAGGATTATCAGCTAGAAGGCACCTTAGAAATCGATTCTATCATTTTACATATGAGAAAATTAAGGTTTAGAGTAGAAAGCTAGATGTCCAAGGTCACATAGCTTGTATATACCTACTTTTCTTGAGTCAATACATAGCTTCATCAAGATTCCATTCTGAAAGGGACCCTGGAAATGGCCCCCATATGTGACTGTAGTTTTCCGATCTGTTTTCAATTAATGTGTTATGTACCACTCAGTTGTATTCCCTTTGCAATTTAAAAAAAATTATATATATATATATATATACATATATATATATATATATATATATATATATTTATATAATCCATTCCAGCTCTGTTGTGTAAAGGGAATCCCTCCCTCCTAGGATCTTGAACTTTCTGCTCATTGGAGCTTAGCTCATTAGCAACCTGGAACTAAGGGTTACAGGTCTGGGTCAGAGAGATTTTTATTGGTTTCTGAGATGTGGTAGATCAATGAAGAGGGAAAGGATGTGACATGGAGAAGGATGACTATAAAAATGAGACTGTAGAGGAGGCTGGGTCTTTTTTCTTTGGAGATTTTTAGCTGGGAGCTTGTCTGAGATTTGGCATTGGTGGATGGGACAGAAGACACTCTTCTGGGCTAGGTGGCAGGCTAGGAAATATTTTTTCCCATTTCCTTCCCTCCTTATTTCTTTCTTATATATTAAAATTAAATTGTTAAAAGCTACTATCTTCCTTGTGACTTATGGGTTAATTATTTTTATCAATGGCAACCACAATGATATTTTTAAACTAATATTATATTTCTAAACAAATTTCTAAATATTACATTAAGCATAATATTATTATTTATAATAATAATAAAAATACATATTTATAATTATAATTAATATTAATAATAAAATATAAATAATAAATATAAAATAATTTAAATATTAATTAGCATAATAATAAAAAATAAAACAATTAGCATAATAATGTCAATCCTGATACCTCAGGGATCCCCCAAAGTGCATTCCAGAATAATGCAGGACATTTTGCAATGTGTAGTGAAGTGGGAGTAACAGAGATTACAGATGTGCCCAGGACTAGGAAGAAGGTATAGTCCCTAGGCACAGAAATCCAGTCAAACCCATGTTAGCACAGTGACTAGCAATAGTAGGTGCTTAATAAATGCTTATTGACTTACCCACATCTGGGGCATTGTGTTGAGTTTTGTCTGGGGCACATTTTAGGAAGAATATTAATTTTTGTGGGAAATAGTTTTATTTATTTGGTTACATGGAAAAACAATTTTAACAATTATTTTCTGACATTTTGTGATTCAGATTCTCTCCTTCCCTGTCATGAAGGTAGCACTTGATCTGAGTTTTAAAGGATACTAGGGGCAAACACTGAGAAATATAAATGCTTATACTGAAATTTTAACAACTGGCTATAATTGGTTTGAGCTGGCTCCAGCACATCTCTGGATGTAGTCATAACTTGGAGAGGCAGGTAGAGTCAGGTAAAAATGTTAGGTCTCTAGATCTCCCAAGCAGACTGCAAAATTATGAGGGCATTATTATTTCCCTAAGAAGTTTCACAAAGAAATATATGCAAGGATAGAGGTCTTGATTGTTCTGGTCTCTTTTTAACAATGTCAGGAATCCAGGAATCTGAAACAAAGCATCCTTCTCTCCTCCAGATTTCATTATCACTAAATCTCAATAAAGGCTTTTGGAGGATATTGGAAAACCTATGGCCCTTCCTGCTTCTTAGATGGGATAAGTCTCAGGAGGCATTTTTTATCAGGGTTTGTCTGCTCTCTGAGCCAATCCCAGTGCATTCCAAATTCCTAGACCCAGCTGAAAACCTTGGGAAAATGCAGAGCCCTCCAAAAAGTGAGCAAGCTATTACCCTAACCCTATAAAATGTGATTTTCTTTCTGTTATTTGGTTTTCCTAAATTGCTTTTTGTGACTAGGGTAACCAGATGCTTCTTCCACAAATACAATGATTCAAAAAGTAGAAAAGTAGAAAGAGAAGGCAGCAAGGTGGCATAGAGTAGATAGAGTGCTAGGTCTGTAGACAAGGAGACCTAAATTCAAATCCAGTCTTAGACACTTATAGGCTATGTGATCCTGGGCAAGTCACTTGACCCTGTTTGCCTCAGTTTCCTCATGTATAAAATGTGCTTGTGTGAGGTGGAATCAGTGTATAATTCTCAGAGTAATATTTTGGCTTATAACTCTAATAATTAAAGAGCCAGTGTATCTCACTTACAGGTTAGGATTGCCCCAACTTTATTCTTAATACAAAGGTCTCCTAACCCCTTCTTGGTCTGAGGGAAACAATAATAATTAGTGTAAATGTTTCTTGTAAGTTTGTACTTTAAGATTTTAATTTTTACCACTGTCCTCTGGGAACTTGCCTTAAGGTAAGTCCCAGACTGACCTTATCTTAGACTAAATGGTACCCTTTTTGTCTTGGAAGTTTCTCCCATTGTGTCAGAGTCCTCTCCCAAGGAGTCAAGTCCATAGCTAGAATCATCCTCATGTATCCATAGCAAAACATGAGTCTCTCGCACATAACCTAACCCTGAACTCCTCCTCCTCTCTTTATATCCATTGTAAAGCTAATCAATTTAACATTTCTATCCCTTATTTCTGGATTAAAACTTCTATCTTAGACCCTGGACCATTTCTTTAAAATGTTAATGTGAAGGATACTCCCATCCAGGAAGGGTTGAATGTGTAAAATAAGTCTATTGTATTTTCCTTTAAGTCAAGAGTATCTGTAAATCCTGGAACATTGTCTCTGGTCCATGCTATGAGGCATTGCTCCACATTTCTCTCTCTCTCAATAAAAGATATTGTTTTAAAAATGGATTTCCCCAGTCTCTCCCTCTTGAATAGTGGCTAAAAAGGGTGCATCTTGTTATTTCAAGATCCCCTTAAACTTCCACTTCACATAATCTGGAGAAGGAAATGGCAAACCACTCTAGTATCTTTGCCAGGAAAACCCCAAATGGAGTCACAAAGGGACACAACTAAAACAACTAAGCAACAACAATATGATTGAAAAAGTACTACATAGACTAAAGTGAGGTGATTTGTGTTCTAGTCCAATTAGAGAGGTGGGATGTCAACCTACTTCTGTACCTTTGTGTGATTCATGAATGTCACTTAACTCTGAGAGCAATCTGGAACCACAGCCAAAGGGTCACAAAACTGTGCATAACTTTTGATCTAGCAAAACCTCTCCTAGGTCTATATCCAAAAGAGGTCAAAGATAGGAGAAAAGGACCTATGTGTACAAAAATATTTATAGCATCTCTTTTTGTGGTGAGAAAGAATTGGAAACTGAAGGGATATCCATCAACTGGGAAAAGGCTCAACAAGTTGTGGCACAAGTCTATAATGGAATTCTATTGTACCATAAGAAACATTAGGATGATTTCAGAAAAACCTGGAAAGACTCATATTAACTGATGAAAAGTGAAGTCAGCAGAACTAGGAGAACACTATACACAATAATAGAAATATTGTTAAGGACTATTAGTATGCAAGGACCTAAGTCACCCCCAAGGAGTTCATGATGAAAAATGCTATACACAGCCATAGAAGGAACTGTCAGAATATAAATGTAGATTGAACCATACCATATCCCACCTTATTTCCTTCATGTTTTTTTTCTTGTATGTGTGATATGCCTTCTTTCATGACATAGACCCCTGGTGAACCAGGGCTTTGCTCACCCAGCATGTGAAGACTGCTTCGGCCAAACAGACGAAAGAAACCAATAAGAAGGTTCAACGGCTGAGATGGTGATGCAGCAAAGCACTGTGGAGTGCTTAGGGCGTGTTGGAGCACAAAAGACAACACGGCCATCCAATGCAGCTGAGGAAGTCTCCAGGTGTAATGACTTTTCGTGCCACTGGACCCAGGCTTCCAACGCCGAGAGAGTGGTACTGTCTCTGTGCATCGGCTTTTCCACTTAAATCTCTTTCACGCACAAGTATCTTTGTGCACCCTCTTTAAGACCTGCGGCGATGGGGGAGTGGTGACACAACAGGTGGAGGTGACCACTGTCAGTTGTAGTCACGATCCTGCACGTAGGCGGCCCACGGACCAGTGGTCGCTCGGCTCAGTAGGCAGCAGGGACGTTCGGCAGCATCCTGGGTGACTGAGCAGCCCTCTCTAGGACAGCACTGCTCACCCTAATCAAGGGAGGGGACTAGAAAAGGTATCCCAAACATTGCCTGCCCTACAAACACCCGGTCAGCACCGCGGCTGGCAGGTCATCCCTTTAAGCGGTCGAAATCAAAAGAAACAAAATACAAAGAAACTCCTACTAGGAGCATGGAACATCAGGGCATTACTTGATAGAGAGAATACCCCAAGACCCGAGAGAAGAACAGCATTAATTGGTAAAGAACTGGCGCGATATAACATCGACATCGCAGCCTTAAGCAAAACACGCTTACCAGGAGAGGGATCACTCAGCGAACCCACCACTGGATACACCTTCTTCTGGAAAGGTAGAGCCTCAAATGAAGACAGAATCCACGGTGTTGGCCTGGCCATCAAGACCAGTTTGCTCAAACAGCTGCCAGACTTGCCTGTGGGCATCAGCGAGAGGCTCATGAAGATCCGTTTGCCTCTCAGCAAAGACCGGTATGCCACAATCATCAGCGCATATGCCCCAACACTGACCAGCACAGTGGAGACCATTGAGCAGTTCTACTCTGACCTGAATGCCATCCTGCACTCAGTGCCCACAAATGACAAGCTGATACTACTGGGAGACTTCAAAGCCCGCGTTGGCCAGGACCATGAAAGATGGAAAGGAGTGCTCAGCAAACATGGCGTGGGCAAAATGAACAACAACGGCCTACTGCTACTCAGCAAATGCTCAGAGTTCGAACTCACCATCACAAACACTGTGTTCAGAATGGCGAACAAATATAAAACAACGTGGATGCACCCACGATCAAAACAGTGGCATCTCATTTACTACATCATTGTATGCCAGTGAGACATTCAGGATGTACAGATCACCAAAGCCATGAGAGGAGCTGAATGCTGGACAGATCACCGATTGGTTAGAGCGACTCTTCAAATGTGCATTGCGCCTCGCCATCCAAAATGCACCCAGACAGTTCTCGCATTTTACAATGTGAGTCATCTCAGAGATCCATTTTATCTGCAAACATTCCAGTCTTGCCTGGACGACAAGCTGTCTGTCAAGGGACCACTCACTGGAAGCTCAACTGAGAAATGGAACCAGTTCAGAGACGCAGTGACGGAAACATCAAAGGCAGTCCTAGGCCCCAAGCAATGCAACCACCAGGACTGGTTCGATGAGAACAACACTGCTATTGAAGACCTATTGAACAAAAAGAACAAAGCCTTCATGAAGTGGCAAAATAATCCAAACTCTGCTCCTAAAAGGAACAGATTCAAGTCTCTCCAAGCTATGACGCAGTGTGAGATCAGGAAGATGCAAGACTGATGGTGGGAAAAAAAGGCAGAAGAAATCCAGCACTTTCTGATACAAAATCTACAAACAATTTTTCAGTGCCCTCAAGACATTAAAACCCGCCACTTCCCCCTTACTATCCTCTGGCAGTGACACTCTCATAAAAGACAAAAAAGGCATCAGCAACAGGTGGAAAGAACACTTCAGCCAGCTTCTCAACCAATCTTCTTCAGTTGACCAAAGCGTCCTTGACCATATCCCCCAAAACCGCACCATCGAACAACTTGACGTCCCTCCTTCAATAGAAGAAGTCCAAAAAGCCATTAAACAAATGAGTGCAGGCAAGGCACCCGGTAAAAACAGGATCCCAACCGAGGTGTACAGGGCCTTAAAGGGAAAGGCACTTCAGGCATTCCATATAGTGCTGACCAGCATATGGGAAGATGAAGACATGCCCTCAGAACTCAGAGATGCCTCTATCGTAGTCCTATACAAGAACAAAAGCACACGAGCAGCCTGTGACAACTACAGAGGCATCTCACTACTCTCCACTGATGGAAAGATCCTCGCCCGTGTTATACTCAACAGACTCCTGTCATCTGTTTCAGAGCAGAACCTGCCTGAATCACAGTGTGGCTTCCGACCAGATCACCGCACCATCGACATGGTCTTCACAGTGAGGCAAATGCAGGAAAAATGCCTTGAGCAGAGCCTGAGTCTCTACATTGTCTTCATAGACCTGACAAAGGTGTTCGACACAGTGAACAGGGATGCATTGTGGGTGATCCTCAGCAAGCTCGGTTGCCCAGCAAAATTCGTCAAACTGATCCAGCTCTTTCATGGCGACATGATAGGAGAAGTCCTATCTGGTGGAGAGACTTCCGATCGCTTCAACATCTCCAATGGTGTGAAAAAAGGCTGCGTTCTTGCTCTGGTGCTATTCAACCTATCCTTCACCCAAGTATTATGACATGCTGTGATGGATCTAGACTTGGGCGTCTACATCAAATACCAACTGGATGGCTCACTATTCGACCTTCGCAGCCTGACCGCAAAAACAAAGACAACAGAGAGACTCATCTTGGAAGCTCTCTTCGCAGATGACTGTGCTCTCATGGCCCACCAAGAAAATCATCTCCAAACCACTGTGGACAGGTTCTCTACCTCAACAAAACTGTTTGGCCTGACTATCAGCCTCAGCAAAACAGAGGTGCTGTTCTAACCTGCACCAGGGAGGCCAACTAACCAGCCGTGCATTACAATCGACGGCACGCAGCTTTCTAATGTCAACACTTTCAAGTACCTGGGCGGCACCATCACCAACGACGGGTCTCTAGACCACGAGATTAATGCCAGGATCCAAAAGGCCAGCCAGGCACTCGGCCAGCTGCTCTCTAAAGTCCTCCAACACAGTGGTGTAAGCACTGCAATGAAGCCCAAAGTGTACAATGCAATCGTCCTTGGCTCGCTCCTGTATGGTTGCGAGACATGGACACTGTACCGGAAGCACATGAAACAGCTGGAGCAATTCCACCAATGCTCTTTCTGGTCAATCATGAGCATCCGATGGCAGGACCGAATCACCATCCAGGAAGTCCTCGACAGAGCCAACTCCACCAGCATCGAAGTCATGTTCCTCAAAACCCAGCTACAATGGTCTGGACACGTCATCCGCATGGACTCACAGCGAATACCAAGACAGGCATTCTATGGTGAACTGTCAGCTGGACTCAGGAAACAAGGCCGACCAAAGAAAAGATCCAAGGTTCAGCTAAAGTCCAACTTGAAGTGGGCTGGCATTACACCAAAGCAACTAGAACTCGCTGCCTCTGACAGAAGCAGCTGGCGAATCCACATTAACCATGCTGCCACCACCTTTGAAGATGAGCGACGTCGACGTCTTGCCCCTGCGCGTGAACGCCGACACCAGGCCACACCCGCACCTCCCGTAGCAACTGGCGTCCCATGCCCCATGTGCCACAAACTCTGCGCCTCAGCCTTTGGACTCCAAAGCCATATGAGGGTATATTTAGATGATAATGCACAAAGACAATCATCATTCTTGGTCATCGAGAGACTACTACTATTGCATGACATGAGGAATATGGAAATTTGTATTGCACGACAGCACTGGAATAACTTATATCAGATTGTTCACTGTTTGAGAGGGAGAAAGGAGAGAGAATTTGGACTATAAATGGTCAGAAAACAATTGTTAAAAAAATTATTTCTACACAAAATTTTTAAAAAAGGAATAGACAAAATATGTCACTTAACATTCATGATCCTCATATTCCTTGCATGCAAAAAGATAGGGAGAAGACTAGTCAGTAGACTAGCTGACTTCTAATTTCCCTTCCAAGGGAAGAAGCTAATACTTAAATTGCCAAAGAAGCTAGGTTTCCATCCCACTTCTGATGCTTGCCGTTCATGTGACTTTGATCAAGTAATTTAATTGTCCTAAGCCTCAGAATTTCCTAATCTCTAAAATGAGAGGATGAACTACATAAGCCTATATCCCCCAAAGAGAATAAGGAAAAAGGAAAAGGATCCATTTGTACAAAAATATTTATAGTAGCACTTTTTATGACATAAAAGAACTGGAGACTAAGGCGACTAGAGCACTGGAATTGGAATCTATGTGACTCAGTTCAAATTCTACTTGAGATACTTGCTAGTTGTCTCAGTTTCCTTCTCTGCAAACTGAGAATAATAATAGTATCTATTTTATAGGATTCTCATGAATGAAATTATGGAATGTAAAATGCTTTAAAAACCTTAAAGCACAATATAAATGTGCTAAATAAAATATCATTATTATTCATTTGTACACATATTGTCTACTTTTGATGAAAAGTAACTTGAAAAGTAAAAACTGTTTGATTTTGGTTTTTTATCTTTGTACCTCTAGCATCTAGCACACAGTGGGAGCTTAATATATGCTTGTATTGAAGTGAATTTAACTCCATAGAACAAAGTTTCACCTAAAAGATGGAAAGATTTAGAGCCAAAAGAGGCCTTAGAGATGATGTCTAACCCCTCCACTTTCCAAATGAAGTTGAGGCCTAAACAGGGGAAGTAACTCACAGGAGATCACATAAAAAAAAAAATAAGTAACAGAAACAGAATTCACATCCAGTTCTTTGAATGTCAGAACCAGTTTTTAATCCACTGTTACAAAGAGAAAAGTATTTGTTATAGGATTATAGACTTAAAGCAAGAAGAAACTTTGAAGATCATTAATCTAATCTCCTCATTTTTCATTTGAAGAAACTGAGGCCCAGAGAAATTAAATTATTTCCCCAAAATTTGAACAAGTAATAAATGTTAGAACCAGATTTTAACCTAAATCATCATCCTACCTGAAAGCCAGAATTCTTTCACTTGCACCATTTTGTCATCCTTGGCCAAATAGAAACAAAATTAAGGAAGAATTATCCTCTTGGGGAAGAGGCCATGAAAACGAAAAATTTTTAAAGAGTTAAAAAAAAACACCCTCTTACATATTGTTGAGCTGGATAACTACCCCTGCAGCCAAGTGAATGAACTTTAAACTTTCTCCTAGGGAAAGGCAGCCACAAGATATTTGGCAGCATGATGAGCTAATTACTCCCTGAATGCATGACATTTGCAGTACTTCATTTTGCACAGAATTAATGCAAGCCCTGCATATCTGGCTTTTTGCTTTTTCATTTCAATGGCAAACAACAATATAGTTTTCTTTCCCTCTCCCTGACAGCTATTATCCTGTTTCAGAGGCTCATTGACACCTAACTGGGAACTATATCCCGACTAGGTTGTATAGAGGAAGAAAAAGATCTAGGCCTGCCCTGAAGTATTTCCCATTTATTCCATAGTGGGTGAAAGACTGAGATAACAGACTTGTTCCAATTAGCAATGCCTTCCCCATAATGCCTCTCCCCACTTAGCTCCAGGACCACCACTCCCATGATTCTCTATCACCATCTGCATAAAGCTGATTTACTGAAACTGACACCACCAAAAAGGGATCTCAAGGGTCTCTAGTCAACCAGAGATCAGAATCTCAACATTTGTCTACTGGAACAGGGCCCTTAATACTTCAACTTTTATAAGCAAGAGAACCAGTATGATCCTAATCCCCAATATTTAAAAGAACATATATTTAAACCCATACACTCTCATCATTCTCCTCACAGTTCAGTTACACTAAGTCAATTCAAGAAAATTTTGCACCAGTCCTAATGCCAAGCTTCTAATATTTCTTAGAACTGAGTGAAATTTTCCTTCAGGGATAGAAATTGTGAGAGGAAGAGCTCATGAAGAAGAATGGATGAGATAGAGGACCCTGCAGAGTAGAAGTTGAAAGAGATGAGAAAGTTTAAAGTTCAGTCTCTCCCTTGGTGCTTCCAACTTTCTCTCATGTATTCATTCATATTTTCACCCCTTAGCAGAGAAAACCCAAAATAAGATTGTAAGGTCTTTGAGTACAAGTATTAGGTACTATTCATATAAAAATATGTATATATATATATGTATGTATGTATATATAAAGTTCTATTCATTTATATTAATAAATCATTTATATATAATTAAATATTATATATAATATTTATATTCAATGTTTCTCTGAACTGCTGGACATAGAGATAAAAATCCTAATTTCTCACCAAATATTTATTGAATGGCTAAATAAAATGAATTATAGTCAAGGTAATTAAGGAATAAGGGAAGACCAAGAATAATCTGCAAGTAAGAAAGATTATAGTCATTGATGAAACTATGCCTTTATGGTATTCATTCATCTAGAAGATACCCTGCCCCACTTTCCATTTAAACTTCCATTTCCTTGAAACTGATTAGTTGAAGGAAACAGTTAGCTTCTCAGCTAGAATTTGCACTGACTCTGAGTCAGAGAAGCTAGGTTCAAAACCCATCTCTGATGTTACCTGTGTAACCCTAAAAAGTCATTTATCCTCATTGGACTTCATTTTCCTCCTCAGTCAAAATAGTGAGGTTATAATAGATGATCACTGAGGCCTCTGTCTCTCCTCTAGATGTGCTGTCTCGTCCTTTAAGAATAAGCTTTTGAGAGCTGCTATGTGGACAGTGGATAAAAAACTGGACCTGGAGTCAGAAGAGACCTAAGTTCAAGTCTGGCCTTAGATACTAACTAGCTCTGTGTCCCTGAGCAAGTCACTTAACCCTGTTTGCCTCAATTTCTTCAACTATAAAATGAACTGGAAAAGAAAATGGAAAACCACTCCCAGAAAACCTCAAACGTGGTCATGAATAGTTGGAGAAGACTTTGGTATTTGTAACCTGTGGACGTAGCACTACAGTAAGAGCTTAATAAAAGTTTTTCATTCATTCTCAAGACTTTTCTACAACCCACAGGAACTCTCTGGTCTGATCTTCCTCCCCTTCAGTACAATCCTTCTTTGGATCCCTCATTAGTAGACACCTCCCAATGAGTGGTCTTGAGGTATTCTGAAGTCTATCACTCCTCTTCAAGAGCTTTTTCTTGAATTTAGGAGATTTCCTCCTCAAAAGTCACCTTCCCTCATCCTTATTCTTGCCCAGATCAATCAATCAATTATTCATTAATTGCTTGTACTATGTGTCAGACACTGGGGATTCCAAAACAAACAAAAAATTATAATGCCAAAGCTACCTTCCAGAACCTTATCTTTTATTGGGGAAGACCATAGGCTGTGTGTGAGAGTGTGTATTAGAATATATAGGATCAATACAGAGTAGTTGAAAAGAGAGAGGATGACACTAGCAGGGATCAGGGGAGACCAGAGAGGCTTCCCAATCTTGTTTTGGCAGAATTACTAATTATAGATCTGCCCCAGAGGGGCAATTTAACTTCAATACCCCCAGGCACAGAATTGTTACTTCTCCTTCAAGGAAAACGCAACAGAATCTTGTTTCTCTGTGAGAGGGGCTGTGTAAGCCCAGTTTATACATATATTATAGACATTCTTTTTTCTTTCTTTTATTTTTTTCTTTTTAAAAGAAAGACATCTGGGCTAGAGAGCAGGCAATGGAAGATTGCCTCTCCCCAAGATTTTCCTGGTACTTTAATTCAGACATTAGGACACTGACTATTATTTTTGGCGACCACAAAGAGAACAGCTATAAATATTCTTGTACAAATATTTTTCCTTATTATCTCTTTGGGGTACAAACCCAGCAGTGCTATGGCTGGATCAAAGGGCAGACAGTCTTTTAGTGCCCTTTTGGCCATAGCTACAAATTGCCCTCCAGAATGGTTGGCTCAATTCACAACCCCACCAGCAATGCATTAATGTCCCAACTTTGCCACATCCCCTCCAGCATTCATTACTTTCCCCTGCTGTCATGTTAGCCAATCTGCTAGGTGTGAGGTGATACCTCAGAGTTGTTTTGATTTGCATCTCTCTGAATATAAGAGATTTAGAGCACTTTTTCATGTGCTTATTAATAGTTTTGATGAGATGAGTTATTGAATGGAAGACACTTTATAATAAGTGAAGTCTTATATGAATATCAGCTATTATTATTTTTAAATATCACCAACTGTTTTTCAAACAGAGCCCAGGTATAGCAGCCCTTAACTTCAGAGAAGGCCTCTCCTGATGGTAATGCAAAGTGATACTTGCTATAATGAGATAGCAAGAGCTGAGGTGAAAGAGAGTAAAATAAAAAAGGGAAAATGGAAAGAAGGAAAATGGGGCAATAGAGTGTAATATCATTGATAACAGAATACTGTAAATATGTCCACAAAGTCATCTTATGAACCTCTTTCATCAAAGATGAACAATGAGAACAGATGTTTTTTTTCATATTTTCATATTAGTCATGTTGTAAAAAAAGACTGAAAAACAAATAAACAAAATAAAGTTGTTTTTTAAAGTATGCTCTCATTTTCATTCATATTCCATCAGTTCTTTCTCTGGAGGTGGGCAGCATTTTTTTTTTATCATAAATCCTTTGGAATAATCTTGGATCATTGTAATACTGAGAATGTCATTCACAGGTGATCATATCATGATATTGATATTACTGTGTACAGTGTTCTCCTAGTTCTACTCAATTCATTTCACATCAGTTCCTGTCTTTCCAGGTATTTCTGAAAGCAGCCTGTTCATCATTTCTTATAGCACAATAATATTCCATCACAACCATATACAATTTGTTTAGCCATTCCCCAACTGATGGGCATCTTCTCAATTCCTAATTCTTTGCGACCATAAAGAGTTGAAAAATATTTTCATACATATAGATATATTTCTACATATTCTGTATATATAAATATATTTGTGTATATATAGGTCCTTTTCCATTTTTTTAACTTCTTCAGAATACAGATCTAGTAGTGGCATTGCTGAGTCAAAAGGTCCACGTGATTTTATAGCCACAGTGCATTAGTATATCAATTATCCCATATTCCCTCCAACATTTGTCATTTGCCTTTTTTGTTATATTAGCAAATGTGAGAGATATGGAATAGTATCTGAGAACTGTTTTAATTTGCATTCAATGCAAATTCTTCTCTACTCAGTAGTGATTTAGAGCATTTTTATATAAATATAGAGAGCTTGGATCACTTAATCTGAAAACTCTCTGTTCATATATTTTGACCATTTATCATCTGGAGAATAATTTATAATTTTATCGATTTGACTCAGTTCTCTGCATGTTTGAGAAATGAGTCCTTTATCAGAGAAACTTGCAATAAAAATTTTTTATAGTTAAAATCTCTATTTTCCCTCCATCTTATTTTCCCCATTTTTATCTTACTCTCTCCTTTCACCTTGCCCATCCTGAAAAGGGTTTGTTTCTGCTTTTGTCTCCTTCAGTCTGTTTTCTCTTCTATCAGCACCCCCTTCCTTTATCCCATTCCCCTCCTACTTTCCAAGAGGGAAAAATATATTTCTATACTCAATTGAGTGTGTATTTTATTTCCTCTTTGAGTCAATTCTGATGAGACTAAGATTCAAGTATTCCTCTCATAATTCTTAAATTATCTCTTCTTGATCTATTTTCCAAGTCAGTTGTTTTTCCAGTGAGACATTTCACATTTTTTCCTATTTTTTCCATTCTTTTGATTTTGTTTTATTGCTTCTTAATGTCTCATGGAGTCATTAGCTTCCACTTGCTCAGTTCTAACTTTTAAGAAATCATTTCCGTCAGTGAGTTTTGTAACTCTTCTTCTATTTGACTAATTTTACTTTTTCAGAAGTTCTTCTAGCCAGTGGATTTTGTACATCTTTTACCATCAGACCTATTCTGTTTTTTAAGATATTATTTTCTTCAGTATTTATTCTGCCTCCTTTACTAAGCTGTAAGCTCTGTTTTCATGGTTTTCATGCACCACTCTCATTTATTTTTCCATTTTTTCCCTCTACCTCTCTTATTTTATTTTTAAAATTCTTTTTGAGCCCTTTGAGAAAATCTTTTGAACTTGAAAACAATTCACAATTTTATTTGAGAATTTGGATGTAGAAGTTTTTTGACTCTCCTGTCTGAGATTGTGTCTTGAGTTTCCTTGCCACCATAGTAACTTTAAATGGTCAGGCTCTTTTTTGTTGTTTGCTGATTTTTCTAGCCTATTTCTTGACCTTTAATTTTATGTTAAAGTTTAGCTCTGCTCTTGGGGTGGAGGGAGCACTGCCTAAAGCTTTAGATATTTTTTGTGCAGCTGTTTTCCAAACTAGTTCTAGAAATTTATAAGTTTAGTTCTTCCAAGTTTAAATTATCAAAGGTGTTGTGTGTTTACCACACTTCTTACCTGTGCTCTGATCTTCAAGAAACCACAAGCATTCTTTTCCTCTCTGGAATTGTGACCCCACTTTTCTTACACCATGACCCAGGACTGTGATCAGGTTCCCTGTATGAACAATGCAATAGAATCCTGCTCCCTGTGGCAGTGGCAGTAAAAGCGAACCCCTGTAATCTCATTCTTAGCAATCATTTGACCCACTGGAAAATAATTTTTCATACCCATTTCCTTTATCAGTGGAATGAAGTTGCATATTCACTATTAATAATAAATTTGTTTTACTACTGAAACTAACAAATATGTCAATAATTTGGATATTTTTTCAGAAGCATAAAATCACATCTAGCACATTAAGTAATAAAAGTAGAAATGAAATTCAGGCTTCCTAATTGCAAGTCCTGCACCCAGTTGCCTGGAAATTGTTTCTAGAGACAAGCCTCTTAATACAAAAATAACTGGACTCTAAAGGGATTCTCTAAAATAATAGCTTACAGAAAATAACATGTAAATTAACACTAGAAAAATCCAAGCCTTTGCATCATCAGGGCCAGATAATATGCAGCTTGTATTATTCAGAGACCTGTTTGGGGAAGATTTTGGAAGGGAATGGAGGAGGAGTGAACTTTGGACATCTCCCCTGAAATTAACAAGCACTCTGCATTGCTATGAAGTTATGTTAGAGGAAAAGGAAAAGAAAGATAAGAGAAAAAATGAGTATCTTTGAAGATGATAACTGGCTTCTTTAAGGGAAAAATATTATCAGACAATTAGATCGTTTTTTAAAGCAAGGGTAGCCCAATGAGATGGAAAAATAAACATGCTTTATTTTTGAATCATGCATTTCAGTATTTCATACTGTGGTTCATAAATTGTTCACTATAAAGTTCCTTTAAATTGGTGACCAGGACCCAGTCCCTCTGGCTTAAAGGAAAACAAAAGAACTGTAAACAAAAGGTGTATTTCCCCTTGGCTAAGGGAGGAGGGAGTTAGCAAGGTGCCCCAAGGGAAGTTGGAGTTCTTGTTTCCATTTGACATTCTAATTAGATATGGAGTGTTGGGGAATGGGGTGGAGCCAATGACCCAGGAAAGAAATCCAAGGCTAATTGTAAACTGAGAGGTGTTGCAAATCCCAGAGAGGACCACTAGATAGTGTGGTTGAACCCTGGGGTTAAAAAATGTGGGGAAAAGTAACAGAAATGGAACTTTGTTTAGAGAAATGGCAAACTGATCCACTGGTGGAAAAATAATCCAAAGCATACATATTCCAGAAACAAATAGGCTTGAAAGGCAGCAAAATCTAGAACTATCATTGAAAAGTGACAGCAAACCAGATAAGTAGCACTTGTTTCCAAATCTTTACTCATAATTGTGTATGAGGGGAGAGGAAGAGGGATAGAGAGAGTAATAGAGTCTTGGGTTGTTACTGTCAAAGGATTATAGATCTGGAACTAAAAAACAATTAGTTCAATACCCCTTCCCCACTTTTACAGATTAGGAAACCAAGACCCTGGGATTTTAAATGATTTAGTGAGCTTCAGGTTGAAATATTTTTATTAGAAAAAGAAGATATATTTTATATATTTTGATCTTCATCTTTTTGTGTGTAGCTCCTATTAAAATGTACAGACCTCATAAAAATAGTTTTCAGTTTACAAAATAAAATAAGTTTTATTTTTTAATTTGGTGTGTTGCTATTTATTTATATATATAACATAATATGTAACATAAAAATATATATTATTTATTATAAATATGTTATAAATTATAATAAATATCTTTATCCAAGAGAAACAAATTCTCACATTAGCTCAAGTCTAAAAATCTAAAATATAATATTATCAAGGAAACCAATTTTAGTTGAAATATAGTTATCAAAATATTTTAAAAGTCAAGTTTCCGAACCACCAAAATCTATCCAAACACCCCCAGGATAAGAACCCCTATCTAATGATTGAGAAAAATAAATGGTTCTGGAAATTTCAATTATCTTTTAACTTCTAGAAATTTTAATTATACTAATGATCTCACCTAAGCTACCCCCGCCCTGTGCCTACCACTTTGATCCAGCTCTTCAGACCCTCAAGGTCAGAATCTCAATTCTCTGTAGAAGTATATTCAATAAAGAAGGAAAAGAGTGTTTTCATGTACACAGGGTGTCATCACTTTACTGGCACTTGGCTCTCTGAGGTTGGCTGCCATCTCAATACTGCATTGCCTCCACTCTGACCATCAGCTTTATCCCTTCCTTCTCTCCCAACTGAACATTTTGACTTCATCCATGTGACCATGACTCTGAAAGGTGAGTTTTTGCTTTGTGTCGCCCAGAACTAGGACTCTGTGATATTTCTCAGATCCAAATCATGTGCCACATATTCTCTTTTTTGTTTTTCTTTTTAAAGTGTCTTCCCTCAATAGAATATGAGCTCCAAAAGAGGATAGACTGTCTTGCTTGCATTTCTTTCCCCATTGTTTAATACAATGCCTGAAACATCTTGTTAAAATAAATTTCTCTCTCTCTCTCTCTCTCTCTCTCTCTCTCTCTGTCTCTCTCTCTCTCTCTCTCTCTCTCTCTCTCTCTCTCTCTCTCCCCCTCTCTCTTTCTCTCTCTCTCTCTCTCTCTCTCTCTGTCTGTCTGTCTCTCTCTCTCTCTCTCTCTCTGTCTCTCTGTCTCTCTGTCTCTCTCTCTCTCTCTCTCTCTCTCTGTCTCTCTGTCTCTCTGTCTCTCTCTCTCTCTCTCTCTCTCTCTCTCTCTCTCTCTCTGCCTTTGAGATGTATTAAGGCCCTATAGAAACAGTATGAAGACCTCACCAGAAGGTGTCTATAGCTCTAGAGTGTCAGAGGTGAAATCTGGGCCATCATATGACCACACATGCTTCTTATGTGTGTCATGATTCCTGTATATGTCCATCTTTCCATTGATGATGAACATGTTTATGGGACAATGTTTCCCTAGATTTATTGGACTATTCTATTGCTTTTTTGTCTTACTATGTACAATACGGTTGCTTTGCCTCCCCCCACCCCATTTTCTTTTTACCACCCCAACAATTCCCACCTCCCTGGAAAATTACATTTTACTTTCTCACATAGTATTCTCTTGTACCCTGAAGGGATTGGAGAGTCAAATAAATGACTTAAGCTCCCATTGATTGTGCTACCTCCAATTTCAAGAGTTGAATAACTAACATCTAAGTTCCATTTTGCCAGCAAACATCACATTAAATTTTACAAAAAATATTTGCTTTGAAGATATGGTAAGACAAAATATACAAACATTTTCCTTTAATACTTCTGGCAAATGAATTCATCTATGGCTATCTCAATTTCTGATGAAGTAAAGGGGATTAGGTTTAGGGCTTAGTTTATTTCCTATAAAGTATTAGTCCCACCAAGTTCAAATCCTAAACCCTGCTACCCAGAACCTTTGTTCCCCAAGGCCTCACTGCTGGGTCATCTAAAATATCCTCCCTGGATCCCTAGAATTCCAGATCCCTGTGGCTCAAGTTCCTAAGCTGGAGACTACTCTGTAACTAGAACAAAAAAAAAGATAAGAGAAAAGGCCAAAACCCAAGATCTATCTCTTGGAATTACGTGGCCTAAAGGAGGGAGAAGGTGGTGGCCCTCAGCACCTCTCTCCCTTGCTCCTGATATCACTTGCTATAAGTAAAGGAGTTTTTCCCCCTCAGATGCAAATACAGAAATACTTCTCATTCAAGCAGTTTTAAAGTTGGAGAGAGATCTGGTTATGTAGCCAATGGAAAAAGGCTATTCCTAACATGGGGTTGACCAACACAGATTGCCCACTCATGTCTTAATTTCCCAGCCTCCTGAAAAATAGGTCCATGTATATAATGGCTTAGTAGATGATTTGGGCACACATATATGATTTCTTTAAATTTCTTTGCTTTTAACTAGAGATACCTACAAGTCAAGAAGTAAATATTTTTAAAGACTAGTGGCCTAATATCTTTGTTTAAAAAAAATCTTTACCTTCCTTTTGTAATCAACTCAGTATTGGTTCCAAGGCTGAAGAGTGGTGAGGGTTAGGCATTGGGGGTTAAATGACTTGTCCAGGGTCACATTCTAGGAAGCATGGGAGGCCAGATTGAACTTGAGACCTCTCATCTCCAGACTTGGCTCTCTAACCACTGAGTCATCTAGCTGCCCCACTAATATTTTGAGTGAATGCAGGCCCAATACCTTTAATATGAGTTCGTTGATTTGGTAGGTCCTTGTGCAAGAGGACTATTCCCAGGACTACACAAGAATGCAATATTTTCAATTAGTATTCATGCAATAAAATCCATATAACACTGAGTCTAAAATTAACAGAATTTAACCACAGGCAATTCAAAGTCCAAAAAAGTAAAAAACTATAGAAAAATAGGCAAAAATGTTCTCACTGCTATCATATTCATTTTAGCAGAATATGAGCTGCTTTAGGGCAGGGATAATTTTTTGGTTTGTAATGATAGATTTAATTTATAAAATGTTTTAAGGTTTATGACAATCATAACCTATCTTATTTGTTTCTCATAATAATAACAATAACATAATAATAACAATAGATATTATTTATGTGGTGCTTTAAAATGTTTTGTTATTTATTGAGTCTAACTCTAAAACCCCATTTGGAGTTGTTCTTTTCAAAAATATTGGTTTGGTTTGCTATTTCCTCCTCCAACTCATTTTACTGATGAGGAACTGAGGCAAACAGGGTCAAGTGACTTGTCCAGGGTCACATAGCTAGTAAATGTCTGAGCCCAGATTTGAACTCAGGAAGGTGAGTCTTGCTGACTCCAAGCCTGATGTTCTATCCATTGCACCTCTTATTTTTATGTACATTACTTCATTTTATCAAAATAAGATAATCTGAAGATGGGAAGCAATGGCAAGTCTGCCCCAAATGAAGTCATGAAGAGTCAGACACGACTGAACAACAACATGTAAAGTAGCTTGCAAACTTTAAAGTGCTCTATAAATTCTGGCCATTAGTATTGTCTCATTGTAGAGTAAATATCTCCCAAGTTGCTTTTAAGGACCAAAAGGCAAACAAATGAAATGAGAAGGAGCAAAGAAATAAAAATTTGTACTTGATTTCAAATCTTGGGCAGCTGTTGGGGCTGGCTCCTTTTGATCTTTAGATAATCTGTTTACCGAACAGAAGGAGTTGAGGTTGAGCACAGGGAAAATGGTAGTGAAATTGGATTCTGGTAGGTCCAGAACGAACTTTCCAACAACAATAGACACATCCCTCTGGCTGTAGATAAAGTTGCTATGTCTTGGAACGCCAGGGTCTTCAGAGGTGCTGCAGAGAAATTAGATCTGGTGCCTGGACCAAAGGGAAAAATAAACCAAAGAATGGATCCAAGTCTTCAGAATCCCAATTTCTACTACATTCCACTGTCCATTAGGTCAGTGCCACACACAAGGGGAAGAGGATGAAAGGTGGGCAGAAAGAGATGAGGCATATCTTATGTGCAAATAATTGCTGCCACAACCAGATGGCAAGGTGAATATGAAATGTTCCTCTGCCCGTCACAAAGAAAATGAGAGATACTGGCATAAGTGACTTGTTTATTCATTGAGATGTACTCAACTGTAAGTCCATGAAAGAATTTCCTATCAGACACAGCCTCAAACGTAAGAAATAAAGAAGGAAAGAAAAGCTTAGAAAGATATTTATTCACATCTGGAAGGAATCTTAGAGGTCATCTGGTTGAGTCTTCTCATTTTATAAAGGAAGGAAAGGAGACTCAGAAAGGTTAAGAACTCATCCAGGATCACACAGATAAGAAGTAGCAGAGCAGAGATTTGAACTCATGTCATTTGTCTCCAAATCCAGTGCTTCTTATACTCTGATGTCTATCTCCCTTATGTGTGCCCAGACACCATCATGCACCAATAAATGCCTTTATTGTTTAATAAAGAAATCATGGATCTTTAAGAGATTTCAGAGACTATTTAGTCTAAGTCTCATCAAGTGATTTGCCCAGGGTCACACAGTAAGACAAAGGTAAATTGGCAACAATTAATTCCATGGATGTCACTAAAAGGAAAAAGCCAGGACTCCAATGCTCAGGGTACTAACTGAATAAGTCCCATTGCATCAGGAATGATCCACAATGTCTCTCTAAAGCTGATTTCCAGCTCTAATCCTGGCCATAGACCGTCTAGCCAAGAGACTGGCTCCATTATTTTTTTCTTTTCTCTTTTGACTCTATGGCATTTTTTTCCCATTATTAAGTAAGAATCTTTGGTATAAATGCCTTCTTTTCTTGGAGAGGAAATTCCTGGGCAGAAAAAGTGTGGTTGTTTTTCATATGAAGGACATATTAAGTCTTCTTGTTTTCTTACCAAGTAGAAGTGAAGTTGGGTTGACTAGTTTTAATCTGAACAATGATCTTCTAGATATAAATATGAAGTGACACTCAGTACCCATTGGAGAGGATCCATTCTAATAGTAGCCCAACTTCAGCATATTGGCTCTGGCTTTTGTTTATTTGTTCAAGACTCAGAACTGATACAACCACAAGACAGTACTAAGAATGGAGCTTAGTCATAGGACTATGAGTACAATGACAGTCCTAAAATCCTCTCATCCTATAATGCCATAATCTTATGTCCCACCAGGTGCAAGAGAAAGTAACAAAGCCACTAGGCCAGGCAGGGCCTGGAAGATTTAAGTTTAAGCTCTCAATATCTTAATACACTGGACAGAAATGTAACCCTTACAGTGCAACTGGGCAAGGGGACAGGAATGATCTCTAACTCCATTCATCTGGTAGCTAGGAAACAGTTTCTGTGGCAATGCCAACTTACCAATCTGAATTCCCAGGGACTCTAATTTTTTTGTTGTTTTCTTCATCTTCTTCAGTGACATTCTTCAGATTCCTTTCAATTCAATAAATATTTCCTGATTTCCTATTAGATGCTTGACCCTGTACTGAAGTGGCTCTCCTTGCTCAGTCATATATCAGTGTCATTTCAAGACCCCCACTTAAAGTGAGTAAACACACTTAAAGAGTTAGTATCTTTGTAATCTTTTCCCTCTGGATGTAAGGATCAACAAGGGCCCAGAAAACCAGTATATAGCAAGATTTAGTAATATGCAGTAAGTCCTCCACTTACAAATAATTTGTATTCTTAAGAGATTGTTTATATCAGTTGTTTGGAATCATAAGATTTATTTTCCCAAGGAAGCATCATTAGAAATGGTGGTTAACTAGCCAGGTTTGCCCATAAAGGCTTCATCAATTAGACAACAAGCATTTATTATGCATCTACTATGTGCCTGTCACTCAAGTGATCCCCAATCTACCTGTGCCCATTTTATACAAATTTTTAAATAGAAATAGCCAAACTAAAACAACTAACTGAGCAGTGGAGACCATTAGCCATTAAGAAAGGGAATTTCTATTGCAGCCCTTTAGAATTTTCTTTCCTTTCTTCTTTTATTTCCTTTCCCTTTAGCTTGGCTTCTGTCTAGAATTATCCTTCACTCTGACCCTATGTTCACTCTTGCCTGATCCAAAACTAATAGGGCAGGATCTGAGGCTGTCGTTTGTCCTTCATTTTCATAGAAGACAAATGGCATCTGATGTTTGACTTGCATGTGATTGGATTTTAGTGAGGATGAGTTGCACAACGTTGTCAGCCCCACTCTCTCTTCCAAAGTCATCCAAGGCCAGTGGCAAGACAAAAGTCAAGATGACTGATCTTGGCATCTTCAACGTCTTAACAAGCTCTCTGTGCTCCATAACACTTGCTTCAACCACTTTCATGGCTGCTGGAACAAATTGTTCTCATCTACCCATTCCACCAGGAGAAGTCTCCATGGGCTTTAACTAGACAACCCCATAACTCACCAACAAGTTTGAGACCTGTCGATTACCCTCAACTTAGTTTGTTTTACCTGCCAACACAGTTTTATTGGGCTCAAGCCTCTATACGTGCTCTAGCTTCTTGGAGCCACCAGTGAGAATTGGAGGACAGGCGGACACCAAAGATGGATGAACAATCCTGAAAAGGGTTCAGCAAACCCTCACAGCAGAGGTAATAGTCCTCTCTGAATCAAAGGAAAAGAGAAGCAAGGAGGAAAAAGGACCCACCATCACCATCCCTCTACCCCACCCCACGACACACAGGCAGACACATTTTCTTCCACTGATCTGGAGTTCATACTAATTTCAACAATAATGGGATGAAGTTGAACTTTCCATCTATAAAAGATAATAGGATGTTTGATGGCTAATCCAACCCTTTCATTTTATAGTTGTAGGCTCAAGGAAGTTAAGAAAGAAGGAATGATTTGCTAAGCTAGTAAATGCATACATAAAAATTGAGGAGGCTTTAGCCTATTGATTGTGCAAATTCAAAGGAGAAGAAAAGGGTTGCTAATTACAAATATGCCTTATTTAATTTGCATAGTATCCCCAGTACAATTTCTATTTGGGAATGCTTATTTAGCATCTAGTTTGAGGCCAGGCCCATCATGCCTATGATCCTTGCTGCTAGTTGAACTGAGAATAATGGTTCACTTGAGTTTGGGAGTTTTGAGCTTCGATAAGGTTAAAAGATAGGGTTAAAATCAATTAGGTATCAGCACTAAACCATCACCAATAGGGTAAGTCCCTGGGAGTGGAAGGTCACCAGGCTGCCAAAAGGGAGTGAACTTATTGATATAAGAAATAGAGTAAGTCAAAGATTCTGTACGGATCAGCTGTAAGGTTGGCCCATGAGAGAACTGTGTACTTTCTGCCTTAGTAAGAGAAGGAAAGAAGAAAGGAAGGAAAGAAGGAACAAACGAACGAACGAACGAACGAATGAACGAAGGAACGAAGGAACGAAGGAATGAAGGAACGAAGGAAAGATTACTAAACTAGGTGGTATAAAAATCCATTTATTTTGACTGTCACAGATCCACTAAATTACTTTCATACTTTGACCTCGTTTACATCCTAAGCCCTGGAACCACTTTCTTCCTACATAGAGACTACATTGAAGGTAGACATTTTTCATTTAGATGTAACCTGTACACTTGCCCTAGCATTAATCTACTCTAAGGTCCCCACCAACTCTAAATATATGCTCTTATGAACTTTAAATGAATCAATGAATAAATGGTCATTTATTAAGTGCTTACTATGAGCTAGGTCTTACAGTAAGTCCCAGGAATACAAATATAAGTGAATAAAACAATCCCTTCCCTCAAGTGCTTTATATTTGAATTGTGGGGAGACAACATATAAAGGGAGATGGAATATGCAGGCAGCAGCATATTTTATAAATGTGTGGTAATCTCATAGAGGTCTGGTCTCAGGGAAGAAAAGTAGAAAATTCATCTATCAAGGGAATGAGGAGAATATCCAGAGTGCAGGAAGCATGATTTGAAAATGGCTGAAAGGTATATGGTAGCCTGGATCTGGGCAAGATAACTCTAGATTAGAGTGAACGTTCCATACATGTATATAAGCATTCCCTCATTCCCTTGAATAATCAAAAGATGATTGTGTATATTCAACAAATACTAAGTAAATACCCATGAAATCAAATGGAAAAATCATTACCAGTTATCTCAACATACCAAAAGCATCATTCCAATCTTAATTCATTTTGATCCAACAGTGTTTTTTGCATAAAGCAGTTGTTTATGGTAAGGAGAATATAATGCAGTCATTCAATCGCCTCCATCTTCAATAAAACTATCTTCCACTTTTGTGGTCTCCATCATGCCATCCCCACCAGTCTCACACAACTGGAATGCCAAAGACATGAAATCAACTTCAGAGGCCTTATGCTGTGACAACAGTGGCTTAGCGAAAGCAACAGACATTTGGTTTTCCAATCTAGCATTGCAACATGATTCCACTTCCCATAGTTTGGGTCAAACAAAATCCCCACAGGTAAATGTGGATAAAGACCACTCTGGCATTCTTTAGTAAGTACCTAATAAACACACTGCGGATATTGGCACCATCCTTAAATGGATGCAAAAGAGGACAGTGGAAATTCCAGCCTGGAGTGGCTTCTGGGGCTCAGCTCTTTCTTTAGAATCTTCGATTGGAGGAAAAATAATAGACCAGAGCAGTCTGGAGCCTGCATTAAGGCTCATTTACTGCATTCATTTATCTTAATTTTCTGTCTTTCAGAAATGAGAGCACAGAAAATGGTTTTGGAAATAAAGACCAAGTTTTTGTAGAGTATTGATACCAAAATACAACTACTCTGTCAAAAATAATGCTCTTGGCATAGCCCATTTCTGCCTCCCACAATGTCTGATTGTGGTCTTCTGGATCTTAATAGTCAGAGGCTCAGTCTGTGGGCTCTTCCCAAATACATCAAAGTGAGGAGAAGTCATTTGACCTTCTTTCTCCAAATTGGTGTCTCTAGTACTGTATTTCTAATGGACTGATAACTCATTTCTTTTTCTTTCTTTTTATGGGACCTGTGATTTCATCGATGTAGCACAGGGAAATTCCTTCTACCTGTGCAAATCAGTAAATACTCTAAAATTGAAAGTATTAGATAATTGCCTAGAGCATTGTGAAGTTAAGGGGCTCAAAGCTGGCTTGTACTCAGATCATCCTAACTCAGAAACTGGCTTTCAAATTCATTAAACCACGCTGAGTCTCCTCCCATTTCTATATCCTCCACAATTATATAACAATGAATATTCACCATGATATTTCTGTGTGGATGTAGGACAAGTATTATTAGGACTTTTTTTCAGAAGAGAACATTTGAGGAAGTGACTTACCCAAAGTCACATAGCTAACAAGATTCAAGGTTTAGTTTTGAACCTAGATCCCTTGACTTCAAGTACAATGTTCTTTATACAGTTATTCCAGAAGCCTGTAAATCTTGTAAGATCTCATATACCTCTGATATTTTCTGATCTTGCCAGTTTTTTTGTACCTTGTATAATAGGGAGGTGGTATAAAGTAATCAAAGATAGTCTCAGAATTAAGACAACTGGGATTTACATCCACATCTAATTTCAAGTACTTAACCTTTCACTGCCAAAACCAATTAACTACACTTATGAATTGCAGAGCTATTGAATACAAGTAGTTTCTTTACTGGGGAGTCACTTACACCAATAATATCACAAATCCAGGGGAAAAAAAAGAAACCATAGCACAGAGCTAGACAATAATTCTTGTTCAGTCACTTCAGTCATGTCTGATTCTTTGTTCACCCCATTTGGAGTTTTCTTTGCAAAGATCCTGGAATGGTTTTTTATTTCTTTCTCCAGATGGACCAGGAAACTGAGGCAAACAGATTTAAGTGACTTGCCCAGGGTTCAACAGCTAGTAAGTGTCTGAGGCTAAATTTGAACTCAGGAAGATTAGTCTTCCTCACTTCAGGCTCTGCACTCTATCCACTGTGCCACCTAGTTGTTAATGGTTTTCTTGAATTTTAAATATAGTCTATAAACCAAAGTTACTTATTATCAAGAGTAAATATCTTAAAAATCAGTCTATCAGTTAGTAGCCCATTTCCTAAGATCACTTCTTTTCATAATCTTTCCATTTTCTTCAGTTTATTAAAACCTAGTTCCCTTCTGAAGATATCACATCCCCATTGGTCCCTCTCCTGTGCTAATTGGAAATTGCCTTGTCTTCTGATATGCTGAGAGGATGCTCCCCACTGTCACCTATAGCCCCTTCCTCTGCCACCATCAATCGACTAGCTCTCCTTTTGGGGGGCTTACTTTGTATTTCTAGACTATCTAGACCAGAGCTATAATAATGTGGTCCATTGGCAGCTAGGTCTTTCTCCCTTTTCTTTCAAGGAGTTCAAATTGTTTTATTATCTATCTCTCTAACCCAACTTTCTCCTTATATTTAGGAGTTTTAATCAGCACATTTATATCCTCTCAAACACCCTGACTTCACAGTACAACCTCCTCCTCGACTTCCATGATTTGTAGTCTGGCTCTACCTCATCAAACTATAGGGATGATCATATTTTATTTCTCATCATTGCCTGTAGTTACACCAGTTCCATGATTGTTAATTCGGAAATTCTCTCTTTTTTAATCACAATCTCCCATCTCTCCCTCTGCCTAATTCCTCCTCATCACAATCTCCAGTCCCTTTTTCCCTCCCAATTCATTTCCTCTATTCTGGCCTCTCTTTCCTTCTCTTCATCTTATGATAAAGGAATCATAGCTTCCGAAGTTGAATGCTACACTACACACAAATAAATAAGTACTACACAATGAGGTAGGCTCTATATATATAGGAATTCAGTGAAAGGGAGAGATAATTATAGGAAGGAAGAGTCATAGAGGACCTCACAGAGAAGATGAAAAAAAAACCCACAGTTTAACTCCTCCTTGATGATTTTTGACCAGAATAATGAATAAAAGTTATTTTGTTATCAGTAGCTTAGATAGACATAGGATGGGTGGGTCAGACCCAGAATAGCCTGAGATCCCAGGACTGGGTATTTTGACAGGGAAATGATATTTGCTGAGGGTTGAGGGATTACATCAATGACATGTAATAGGTAGTGAGATAAGCAAGCAAAAATAATAGAGGTGAGTAGAATACTAAATATGTAAAGATATAGCATATATAATATATAGATATATGTTATATCTATATAGATACATATAGCATAGATATAGCATAACAAAATTTGATGACTGTAAAAACAGATTTATTTGTTCAATTTAATTCATAACTATGAATGTGAATGGGACGAAATCACCTAAAAATGGAGAAAGAATGGACTAGAAATCAAAACAATATGCTATATTCAAAAGCTATACTTCATACAGAAAAACTAATACAGAGTTAAAGTGAGAAGTTATAGTAGAATTTATTTTGACAGATAAATATAGAAAAGGAACAATCTTCATAATCCCAAGAAAGATAATAACAAATAATCATCAGGGAAATTAAATTATGCATAAAGGCACCTAACATGAAACAATATCATAGCATAGCATCTAAGAACTTAAAGGAGAAGATAATTGAATTACAAGAAGACAGACCAGGGGTTCTTAATCTTTTCTTTTTCATGGGACCCTTTAGAAGTTTAATGACGTCTATGGACTTCTTTCTCAGAATGGTTTTAGAAACACAGAAAATGAAATACAAAATATTACAAAAGAAACCAAAGATTGGTGAAAATAAAGATGTCATTTTTTCCCATCCATTTTCATAGAACCCCCTGAAATGTATTCATGGACACCAAGTTAAAAACTCCTGAACTAGACAGTACAACTAAGTGACTATCATTGCATGAAAAGAATGAATCATGTGAACGGTTTGCATTATTCGAACCCACACTGTTTCTTTCCATTAGACTGGTACAAATTGCCACACTTTATATGACTATAACTTCAAATGGTATAAATTTCAGTTCAGCTAGCCTAAACAATAATTGCCAGTATCTTCAATACTCTTCATGTACCCTAGACAAATATAACAAAAAGATGAAAAAAGAAATTAAAGTTTTGAATAGACTATTAGAAAAATAGTTTTGACAACTATTTAATAGGAATATTGAGGAAAATGACTATTTTCCATTATGGCATAACTTTATAAAATTTGATCCTATATACTAGGACATAACTAATAAAGATTAAATACTTCCTTTGTTGACTTTGGACAGCTAGGTGTTGCAATGTATAGAGTGCTGGACCTGAAGTCAGGAAGACTCATCTACTTGAGTTCAAATCTGACCTCAGACACTTACCAGCTATGGGTGACCCTGAGCATGTCACTTAACCCTGTTTGCTTCAGTTTCCTTATGTGTAAAATGAGCTGGAGAAGGAAATGGCAAACCACTGCAGTATCTTTGCCAAGAAAAACCCAAATGAGGTCATGAAGAGTTGGAAGCAACTGAAAACCAACCAGACAACAATCCTGACTACACAAGAATATCAACAATAAATCACTTCATGGATGTCAGAACTGCTTCTACCAATACAATCTATAACTTAATAGACAGTTTTACAGTTACCTGAGGCTAAGGGAGATTAAGAAATTTCTCCATACTCACTTGCTATTGTGTCAGATTAAACTCAAGATTCATAAAGGATGGGTAGGAAGATTAAGAAATGAAGGAGACAAGAAACGTTCCAAATATGAGCAAAGTTAAAGTATGAAAAATGTCATGGCATTTTTTTCCTACAACAAACTATCTTAGCTACCAAATAAATCAAAAACCTAATTACTGGAACTGGGAGGTAAAGCAAGGGTTTGGTTATAAGGATCTAAATACAAGATCAGAGAGGGACTGCCAACAAAACTGATTTGCTTTCAATCCTGAAGCATCTAGTCCATCCATGTCCTTTTATCTTCCCTGATGAAGGATGAAATTGGTCTAGGAGTCTGATGCTGAATTTAGGCTATAACTTATATCTATGTTGGCTCATCCAAGTTATTTCAGGGGTATCAAACCTGGCTGGTCATCACTCTCTACTCTATTTATGTGGCATCTTGGTTGGATTCTTAGAGATCCATCAGTCTTAGAAGTCCTAAACTTCTAATGATTGGTCTAGAAATTGTCATAGGTTCAGAGTCTGTACGAAACACCACTGTGACTTTGGTCTTTTAAAACAAACTCCTCTAGTCACCAATCTATTACTCAGATAATAAAGTTCAAATTCCTTTGCCTGGCATACAAGGCCCTCCAAAAAAAAAAAGGATATCACCTTACTTTTACAACTTAATTTTATAATGTTTTCTTTTCATATTCTATGTTCCAGACAAACTAAGCAAACTCTATCCACCAAAATGTCCTCAACTTTCCTACTTCCTTGACTTTATTAATTCCTGAAATGCCCCCCCTTTCTCTCTCCTGTTAAATGACTAACCATCCATCAAATTTAGCTCAAAATTCAGCTGTCCTCTTTGAAGCCCTCTCTTATTTTCCTAGTTAGTAAAGCATTTTTCTTCCTTGGACTTATGTGTATGGCTTTTATCTCTCTAATAAACTATAAATTCTTTAAGGGAAATTTTATGTCATAATTGAATTTGTATTTCCCCAGAACCATATGTAATGTACTACACACAAAGGTGATTAATAAATGTTTATTAGGTTAAATTGCATTTATCTGACTCAAATCCAATTGCCAATTTCAGGGCCCATGTACTTAAGAGAAAGAAGGAAATAATCCCTTATTAAGTACCTACTATGTGCCAGGCACTGTGCTAAGTTACAAATATTTTGCAAAAGTTGTACAAATATTTGATCCTCACAATGACTTTGTGAGGTAGGCATTATTATTTCCATTTTACAGTTAAGGAAACAGAGGCAAACAGGGTAAAGTGGCTTGCCCAGGGTCAGATCCAGTGCTTTAATCACTGCGCAACCTAGATGGTTAAAGGCCATTTATCTGGAGTAATTACTGTCCAATGAAAGAAGATGAATGGATTTGAACATGTTATGATACCTATTCTTATAAAATTTTAAATATTTTTTCATCAATTTCATGTAAAAAATTATAGTCTTCATATTCTTTAAATTTTTTAACTAAATTCTATCTCTTCCCCTGCCCCTTCCTGAGATTTCCTAGTATAGATTTTATATGTGCTTTACATGTAAAACATTTTTCCATATTAGTCATTTTGTGGTGAGTCCTGGAACAAAAAAATGAAGAAAGAAAGTGAAATATAGCTTGTTTAAGTCTGCATTCAGACTCTATCAGTTCTTTCTCTGGAGACAAATGGCATTTTTCATCAAGAATTCTTGGAAATTGTCTTAGATCACTGTATTGCTAAGGATAGCTAAATCATTCAAAATTGTTCATCATATAATTTTTCTGTACTGTATACTCACTTCACTTTTGCATCAGTTCATGTAGGTCTTTCCAGGTTTTTCCTGAACTCACCCTTCTCACATGATACTTAATACTAAATACTTTTTATTCACAGGCTTAAGTTTATAAAAAAATTTCTCATTAATCTCTCAAACATGTCAGTGAACTATGTAAAAATCTTTCCATTTCACAAATCTGTCCCTAAATATTAGTATGAATTCATATTTGATCAATAATTCAGAAAATGGGGTACTTTTTCCTGGAGAATATTTCTTTTAAGGAATATTAACATAGTTAAATTGGAAATTTAAATAAGTATTATCCTGGCATTGATGGAACATGAAGAAACCGGGTGGATATTTAACATTTGCCAAAGAATGGGTGGCTCAAAAGCTCATTTTTCACAATTTTATTCCCAAGGACAGGAGGGACAAAATGTTTTCCAATGCCTGGATAGTCATGAATTTATAAAATGCTATGAAATCCTGGAGGGAGACTTCCTTTCATTTGCTATTTCTCAAATTACTGAAACCACAGGGAAATCTCAACCATAACTTCAAAGTCATCTGCTACTTGGTTTTATTTTTCAATAAGTCAAAGACTTATACTACAGAAGAATGAAAAGCTTCAAACCCAAGAGACTGTGCTAACTTTTTCTGTGGTTTATCTATTAACACAAACATATGATGAGTCTAGTGTTATTCCTCCATTTGAATGCACTTCTTACATCAAATCCAACTACTATTTGCCAGACCCAGAATCTAGTTAACCCTTAACATGTGGCCAATCTTGAATGCTAAATGTGAGGAAATTCCCATTTTTAAAAGTATCGTCTTGGTTGGGTCCTACTTTCCCCAAAATTCCAGTTTCTATTTTGTACATTTTAAAATATTTTCCTCTTTTGAAGTCTGGTTCAGGTTTTAAAGAATATCCTTTCAAAGAAGAAAGTCAAAAATGGAGATTGGATATATAGCATAATTATTATTTGGCTAAAGAAGTCATAAGCTTATAGATTTGGAACCAGAGGCATACTTAGAGAACACTGACTCCGATCTCTTCAGTAAAAGAATATGACACAGGAAGATTGTGGCAGCTACTTCAGGGCTCAATGTAGGGTTTGAACCCAGGATTTCCTGATTCCAAGACACTTTGGTTAGTGCTCCAGATTGCCTCTCTTCTTCTGTAAATTGATATTGCTCTTTAGGGTCCCTTCTAACTCTCAAACCTATGCCCATTCTTAGAGTCTAAACTAGGCATAGGAGACCATGGCTTTCTCCAAGGGCTCCAGGTTTAGAGGGTATTTACTCCTCTGGTGGTCCTTTGGTAATTAGAAACAATAGTGTTGAGCATCTAGTTTGAGAAAAAAAATAATTAAACTAGGAAGCTACCCCATGGCAGGCTTTAGTAAATTGTCCCTTCCCCCAGTCACTATCACCAGAATTTTCCATGAAAGAAACACAAAGGAATTGCAAAAGTTAAACTACTCTGTGAATAATTATATTACCTTTTCCAAAGAATGGAGCCACCATGTCCCTTTCAGGATGGGGATGAATTGTGGTACTTGTCCCAAGAGTAAAAACGTTCTGATTACAGCTTTATACATCCTATGTTTGGGTGAGGCCAGAAGCTCTAATTTTAGGTCTCCTCCTACAGGATAGCTCGTCTATGCACACCTAAGCCAATAACTTTAATAAAACTTATCAAATACAGGGCAAGATGACGTCCCAAGCCCTAGACTTGGACAGGGGGCTGAGAAGCTGACCAAGACCAATGGCTACATCACAGGCTTGATAAGTAACTCTGGATTCCCAGCTATGCTGTGCCTCAGTTGTGAGACATGGATAATGAACCAGAGTCAATGTTGATGAGGAATAAGGGCAAATGGTAGACAGTGGCTATTAAGGGCACATTTCACAACAGAAGGTGCTGAACTTGTCAGATCTGCTGCTGCTTTTAAGTCCTCAGTGGCAGGATTTTGTTGTTCTCTGAATTTATTCAAGAGGATGGACAGTATCGTTAATTACCATTGCTTACTCTGATTCATTCATTCAATTTAGCCAGACTCACTAATTAACTAATAATAATAATAATTAAATTATTGATGTAATAATAATTACTTAACTCTTAGGAAGTGCTTTAACATTTGCACAATGCTTAGTATGTGTTATCTCGTATTACCCTACAACCTTGAGAGGCATGTACTACTATTATCATCCCCTTTTACAGAAGAGGATAATAGAAATTAAGCCTGAGAGAGGGGGGGGTCCAGAGTTATACAGCTCTTGTCTGAAATCGGATTCAAACTCAGTTGGAGGAACTCCCCTCTATATTACTACCAAGTTGCTTTGTTTTAGAGATGAAGGTGACCTTTTTTGTTGTTGTTCAGTCATTTTTCAGTTGTTCCTAACTCTTTTTGACCCTATTTGGGATTCTCTTGGCAAAGATACTGAAGTGGTTTGTGATTTCTTTTTCCAGTTCATTTTACAGATAAAGAAACTGAGGCAAACAGGGTAAAGTGATTTGCCCAAGGTCATACAGCCCATAAGTGTCTGAGGCAAGATTTGAATGTAAGAAGATGGGTCTTCCTAATTCTGGACCTGGAGTTTTATCTACTCCACTTACCCAGGTGCCCCCACAGGGGAACTTTATAAGCCTTTAGGTCTAATCACATTTTAGAGAGGAAGAACTGAGAAGCATAGAGTTTAAGTGATTTGCCTAGGGTCCCACTGATAATAAATAGCAAATCTCAGATTTAAAGCCAGATCTTCTGATTCTTAGTTCATACTCTTTTGACTGTACTGTGCAATTAGAATTTTGTATCCCAGGCTTACGTTTCCCAGGGTAATAGAGAGACAGGGGTACTTGAAAGATGTTTTTGAGGACTGAGTTCTGTTGGCACTTCCTCTTCCTCCACTAAGCTGGGCAGCTATAATGGAGTCAGTCAGTCCAGACCAGCGGGTAAGTCCACCCCTCACAGCCTTCTTCTTTTGATGAATTTGAAAATCTTCCCTCCTAGACTTTGAGATAGTTCTGCTGTAATTTAAATTCTCTAATTTATTTTCTTGAAAGGAAGGGAGACAGAGTAGAGGGGAAGTAGGGAGATCCCTGCTATTTCCTATGGCTACTTTTGATGGTGGGATCAAAAACTGTCTTCAAGGAATATAGCTTTGAGTTCCCCTAAGGGAAAATTGTAATCCAAGGGTATCTTCAGTGAAGGGCAAGAAACTTTCATTCAGCTCAGCCAGGCAAAGGGGTTGAGAAGAGTTGCTCTCATCCAGCTCTTTCCCAGAGTCTTAGATAAGAAAACTGACCAGAAAATCGCTCTCTGGCCAACAGTTTTCCTTTTGAATCTTCATGGAACTGTCCCATCCCCTGCAAGTACTGAATTTGCCCCTCCAGAAACATTTTCTTCAGAATGCAGGTTTCCCTTGTCTTTGGCAAATTCCTCGTTCACACCAGAACCCCGTTTTCATCCTCACCTTACATCCTTATGTGTGCAGATAAAGTTGCTGAAACTCCACACCCTCTTCTCTCTCTTCTCCTGCAGAAACTGTCCAGAAAAACTTCTCTTTCCTCAACCTTTACTTTTGTCATTTTATTTTCTCTATTTCAAGTGATTATTAATAAATCTTATAAAACATAAAAGGCATTGGATATTAATTGAAATTTTACAGTACCATGCAATTACCTGAGGATTTGTTGAATGTGAAATAAATAATAACTCCTGATTTGTAGAACGCTATACTATTAACGATATAGTTTGTACAAAAGTCATCCTGGGAAGGTGTGACATATCAGAACTAATGAATCTGGAATCAGAGGATCTAGATGCAAATTAGGGTTCTTTCCTTTACTATATTTGTGATGCTGAACAAGACACTCATCCTGTCCAGGTCTCAGTTACTCATCAGCAAAATGAGAGAATAGATCTATGATTCCATGATGTCATCTGATCCACACCACAACCTTGTGAATTTGGGAATGACTATTTCCATTTTACAGATGAAGAAATAGAGGTTCCCAGAGAGGTTAGATGACTTGACCATAGGCACAACTTAGTGATCATGGCAATGGCAGGATTTTCCTGACCCTGAGTCCAGTTAGCTATTTACTATTCCATTTCTGCCTCACTAAAGTTTAATGCACATGCAAGGCAAACCATGACTCATGGTGGAATCATTGGTCTTCCTTGAAAATAAATGACACACAACAACCATGGGGTCAGCCAGGTGGTATAATGAATAGAGTACTGGACCTGGAGCCCAGAAAGACCTGAATTTAAAACCTAACATTAGCCACTTGCTAACTGTGTGACCCTGGGCAAGTCACTTAACCTGTTTGCTTTCATTTCAACTCTAAAATGAGGATAATGGTCACACCTACCTCATGTGTTTGTTGTGAAATTGAAATGAGATACTATATGAAAAGTGCCTAGCACAGAGGCTGGCACAGAATAGGTGCTAAATAAATGTTCACTCCCTCTCTCTGCCCCTTCCTTCCCCTATTCCAGGCTGCCTTTATAGAATAATAAGATATTATATAATGTTTTATATTATATATAGAATGTATATTTTATTATATATAATGGCACATAATGTGTCTTTACAAAAATGGCTTCTTTTCAGAACCATGTGAATAATCATCAATGCTCTTTTTAATTGATTAATTAAGAAAATGTTTCCATGGTTACATGGTTCATGTCCTTTCCCTCCCCTCTTTCCAACCCCCTCCTGTAGCCAATGAGCAATTCCTCTGTGTTTTACATGTGTCATTAATCAAGACTTATTTCCATATTATTGATATTTGCACTAGGGTGATCATTTAGATTCTACATCCCCAATCATATCCCCATCAACCCATGTGATCAAGCAATTATTTTTCTTCTGTATTTCTGCTCCCACAGTTCTTCCTCCGGATGTGGTTCACAATCCTTAATACTAACGTGCCAACAAGCTAAATTGGAAAACTGATATTGGAGTTAAAAAGAAAAGGGAATAAGTTATGTTGTTCCCCTAAGTCCTTGTTGCCTTTGGTGAGTTTTAAGTTCACAATCAGAATGGAACTCCAGCTTTCAACCTGTGGGAAGGGAGCAATGAATAACAACTGCAGGCAGGAACCCCGATGTCTTCCCTCTTGTGGGTGCTGAGTGTGGCCCACCAATGTGCATAAAGGGAGACAATAGTGACATCTCACATGCTGAGGTTGTGCCAATCACCTGTGCTGGAGTGGGGGAACTGTGTGAGCAGGATGTGGGGAAAGAAAGACAGAGAGCTCCCCGGGAAGACACAGGGATTCAGGTTCATCTGAGGTTTCCTATCTGTTTAAGCATGCTAAAACTCCTTCCTGTCCCACTAGGAGAGTATTGGAAAGCACTCCAGAGAGTGCTGTTCCACTAGCAAGAGTTATTACCCCCCTTTTCCTCTAATTATCCTAGTTAAATGCTGCCTCCCATTGGACCTGTGAGACCTCCAGCAAAGAGGAGCAAAGGGACGTGTGTGACCTGCTCAGGCTGTTTTGATAAAGACATTGCAGGAGATCAACTCTCCATTGCCAACATTTTATGCTATTGTCTCTGGACTGTTACTGGGTCCACTCTGGGCTGATCCCCCATCCCACCTCCTTCGAACAAACGTTGTACTCATCTGATCTCCATTTCACAACTCCTAGCTTGCCTTCTGAACTCCATGACACCGGTGAACTTCGGGCTTCCTGGCACTGAACTTTGGTTACCTTTGCTATCTAGACCACACTACTTTCCGCCATATGAGCTCTCTTCTTATTATTATTCACCCTTAAATATCAACTCATTCAGCCTCCATCCCCATAATGAATGGGACGTGACCCCGCCATACATTTTAAAAGGTAAGATTCACCAAATGGTTTCATTTTTGCAGTTCTTTGGATTTCTCTAATTTCCATACTAATAAAACCTTGTAAAAATCTCACATAAAATTTCAATTATAGTTGGATATTATTAAATGCCTAAAATTTTAATTTTAATGTGTTGCTGACTAATTATAAGACATAGAACACATCATTTCATCTTTCTCTGGATCTCAGTTTCCTCACCTGTAAAATGAGCAGAGGACCAGATGGAAATTAGGATCACTTCTAAAGAACTAATCTGCATCTCAGGGATGCACAAGCACATTTTTTGTTTAATTTAAAAATAAAGAAATACCATATTCCACTGAATTCTAGCCATTCAAAGTGCAAACGATGGTGATGTAGGCGATCATATAACAATGTATTTCCATATATTTCTAGATTAGGAGTTCTTAACCTGGGAGTATAGGAAAATTTTGACATATTTTCATAATTGTATTTTAATAGAATTGGTTTACTTTGAAACCTCTGTATTTTATTTTATCCATTTAAAAATGAGATTCTGAAAAAGGGTCCTTGGGCTTCACCAGGTGAAAAAAGGGACCCATGACACAAAAGATTTTATTTTGTTCCTCAAATTCATATTCCAAGATAATAAGAAAAGGGAGGGGAGAAAAGAAGTATACCTGAATTTATATTGTATATCCAAATGATATCTAGATTAGGCTATCCATGTGACCTCTGAACTTCAGCATGGAATAGTGGATAAGACACTGAACTTGGAGTCAAAAAGACATGGGTTCAAATTTAGTCACTTCGACTAGCTGAATAGCCCTGGGAAAGTCATGTGAAACCTCTGTGCCTCAGTTTCCTCATTTATAAAATGAGGACGTTGCACTTGACCTCTAAAGGAACCAATAAACACAAATCTGTGATTCTATTAATCTTCTTAACCTGGAAACAATTCATTTAAAGCTCATTTACTTTATCATACTTTTTCTGTCACATCTATCTGACTTAGACTTGAGGCTAGCTTCCTCTTAACTGTTAGAGTTCAGTTAAAGAACATGGAGCCTGCTGATGATTCTGGGTGGTGAGCAGATCATCTTTTAGTCTAGAAGGGCACTGACTCCATCTGCAACCCTGCCCTGCCCAAACCTGCCCTATCTTCCCTCCTTAGCCAGGCAAGGCAAGGCAAGTTGCTAGGAGCTATGTTCTCTTGCACAACATAACCCATTCACTACATGCCATGCAGCCAGATCTGTGGTTAGGGTGGGTTTTTTTCCTGTGTCTGTTTTGGTTTGCTTGCCTTTTTATTTTTTAACTTATTTTGCTGCAGAAAAATGCATGTTGTTTTTGGAGTCCATAAAACCATGTTTTTTGAATTAAATATATCTTGACAGAGAATCCAAACAAAAATCCCATATGGGTTTAATATGGTATAAAAATTGTTCTCTAGCCCCTTCTTTTCACAATTCAATGTTTTTCTGAGTGGGTTAGTGTTAAGGCAAAGGGGTAGAGTTAAGCAGAGGATTCCAAGTCCAGAAAAGGGAGAGATTCATTTTAATCCATGTTCTCCCTCTTGTTAACTCCTGCTTTCACCAACAAAGTTGATCCCATAGAGATGTCAAAAATCATATACAGTTCCTTAAACAATGTGACAGCTGAGAAACCTGAAAACACTTGAATGAATTGATGCAGAGTGAAACAAGTGGAACCAGGAGAACAATAATAACAATATTGGAAAGAAAAACAATTTTAAGAACTTATTTTTCATATACTATATTCATTCCTATATATTAGGGAGAATTACTCTGATTTCTTGTGTCTGGGATCTGGGTCAGAGATACCATCCAGTCTACTGCTTTTTGCATTTTCCTTGTCATTGGGAATCCCAAAGATTGACTTTTTTTTTTAGCAGAATTTGGTTAACAGTTGAAGGAGACAAGGGTCCTTTTCCTGTGTTTGTGTTCCCTATGACATAGGTATGGGGAGGGGCGGATAAGTTGATGAGCCACTTCTTAATTAGCTATCACTAACTAAGATGTCATTGGATGGCCAAGGGAGAGGCTGAATAATGAGCTCCTAAAAATCTTTTTATTAAGTTTCCTGACCCAGCTCAGGTTGTCCCTGATCCTGAGAGAGACATAGAGAGAGACCTATATCATTTTATCAGTTATGATGCTGGCCTAACCAGTAAACTTGATATATTCAATAAACTTATATTCTCACCCAAAAATCAGTCTCTCAAGGAAATTTTAATTGAAACACAACTTTGAAATACTTAAGAACTTTTATCAATATAGTGACCTAAAATCAAGCATCTTTGGAGTAATTCGTGTATTTATTCATTTTTTAAAAAAGAGAATACATGGATTAAAAGCTATTCCCACCTGAGCACAGTCAATCATCAGCATCCAAGTGTCAGAAACCAAAAATGACTTCTTTACTATAGGTTAGAGGAGTTTACACAGTAGGACTACACTTGGCCCACTCGATTTTTCTAGGGGCCATCACTATTTATCTTGAAGTATGTATGAATACATAGAAATCTTAAGTGGAAATATTTTTGTTGTGTGCAACAAATACATCCCAGATTGGTCCAGTCTCCCCAAACCATCCGCTGAAATTCTAAGGCAGCTCAGGATGCCCGAGGTCCATAGACTTTTAGAGAAGAAAAGGACCTCAGAAGTCCAAGTCATGGATTTCTTCTGCAAGAGATTGTGTTGAATATGAACAGCTGAGGTATCTTTGAACTCTAAGATCCTATGATTCTCCCAAAATGGTAATCCATCCTTCACATGAAAATTTACAGTAACATGAAATCCATTATTTTTCAAGGCAGCCAATTTTATTCCTTGGTGGCTCTAAGAACTCGGAGGATTTTTTTTTTTTTAAATATTGAGCCAAAATCTATCTCTCTGCAACTTACATACCACATTTCTAGTTCTACTTTCTTGTACTAAACAAAACAGTGCTCTTAGAAGATATATTACTTCAAATAGGTCAATAGACAGTCACTGGTTAAGACAATGCCCCAGCTACATTTTCTCTCTTAAGGCTGACTATCCCTAGTTCTTTCAACAAATCACCTTCCCTAATGGATCATCTTGTGGTCCTGAACACCTCCTGGATGCATCCCAACTTGCCAGTTTCCTTATTAAAATGTGGCACCCAAAAATCTAAACAACTCAAACTGAGAAAGAGAAAGTAAACAAACCATTAATGAATGCCCAAAGGTGGAGGGAAACTCATTGCAGGGAGATTTAAAAATATAGTCTATCAAGGCAGCGAGGTGGCTCTGCAGATTGAGAGTCAGGCCTAGAGAAGGGAAATCCTGGGATCCTAGCTGTGTGACCCCCATTGCCTAGACCTTACCTCTCTTCTGTCTTGGAAACAACAATACTGATTCTAAGAGGGAAAGGGAGTGTTTTTTTAAAGTATATTCTAACATATGTTTAAAAGAACAAATATTTCATATGCTATATAATCTATTTTCAAAAATAAGGAACAAAAATACTTTAATGAACTCTTTCTATAAGACAAAAAAATGATTCTGATGTCAATGCATGGTGGAGCAGAGAAGGAGGATGGTAGACCAATATTGGTCAATATTGATACCAAAATAAAAATACTGTTTAAGAAACTAGATGTGTATGTCCATGTATATATACACATACATGAATACACAAGTGCACCCAAAAAAATTATTTAGGGTTAAATTAGATTTATATCAGCAATACAAAAAATATTCAATATTTTTAAAACTATTAGCATAATTAATCTTTTTATAAATAAAAATAAGTATCTAGGAGGAGAATTCTTATCTGATGAAGGAATAGAGGTGATCACAAGACATAGCAGATCATTTCCCTTACATGATATTAAAAAAGCTTTTTATGAACAGCAATGTAACTATGTTAACTGAATAAAATAATAAATAAAATGAATAAAAATTTCTTGCATCAAATCTCTCAGATGACCATATGATATCCAAGATATCTGGGGCACTAATATTAATATAATATTATATAACATGAAATGACATGACATGACATTATAACATAACATAACATAATATAACATAACATAACATAACAACACAACATAACATAATATAACATAACATAACATAACATAACATAACATAACAATATAACCCAACGTAACGTAACGTAACGTAACGTAACGTAACGTAACGTAACGTAACGTAACGTAACGTAACGTAACGTAACGTAACGTAACGTAACGTAACGTAACGTAACGTAACATAACATAACATAACATAATATAATATAATATAATATAATATAATGTAATGTAATATAATGTAATGTAATATAATGTGATAACATTATATTACATTACATAATATAACATAATATAATATGATATAATATAATATAATACAATATAATACAATGCAATGCAATGCAATATAACATAATATAACATCATAATATAACGTAACATAACGTAACATAACATAACATAACATAACATAACATAATATAACGTAACATAACGTAATATAATGTAACATAATGTAATATAATATGATATAATATGATATGATATGATATGATATAATATGATATAATATAATATAATATGATATAATATAATATAAATGTCTTGATACAGAGATAGAAGAAAACTCCTAAAAGATGGTCTCAGTGCACCCATCCCCAAGTCTAGTTTGCCCCTAAGGCTGCTTCCTTCTTTTAAAAGCAGCTGGAAAATAATTACTAAAGCCATAATTAATTTAAAAAGAAAAGAAAAGATTTGATATATATTCCTTAGTTCTTTGCCAGGGATCTTTATCCAAGTCTGAGAATCTTGTCCACCTGCTTACTATAAAGAGATGCTCCCTAAAACCTGTTGTACCATTCCAGCCCTGGTTAGTCCTTTTTGAGAGTAACCATCCAAATCTCTTCTCCTTCACTTCCTTCTGTGCATCTAAAGGGTACACCCCCTATTTGCCACATATAGTTCGCTCAAACTTCTCCAACTTTCCCACTGAGCTGCACTAAATAAAAAGGCTGCAATCACGACCATAAGTTGTGCTGGTCAAATGTCTCTCTCTCAATCTGGGACAGAGACAATATATGATCCAAAGACACTCTCCAATGGGTAAAGGGTCACAGCACATGAATGAAAGGTTCTCAAAAGAACTCGTAACAGTGATTTGAACAACTGTTACATATCATTCATAGTAAGAAAAATGCAAATTAAAACAACTGTGAAGTTCAACTTCAGACTCAAAATTGGCGAAGTATTTAGGAAAGATAGACACTTAGGTATATTGTTGGTGGCACTAGGAAATAATCTATCCAATTCAGAAAGGAATTTGAAAATATGCTAATAAAGTAACTAAAATGTTCTTTCCCTTTCATCCAGAGATCCTACTACTTGGCATACACTGCAAAAGGGCCAGTGACAGAAAGAAAGTTCCCCATATACATAGCTATTTTCACAGCTCTTTTTGGTAGACTCAAAGAACCAGAGAAAAAGGAAATACTCATAATTTGAGCATTGGCTAAACAAATTCTGATACTAGATTATAATGAAAGATTGTTATAAGAAAAGAACTCTAAAAATAATGAATGGCTTACCATATAGATTTGGGGTAAACCTAACAATGGCTGGTATGAATATATCTGTCAAGGATCTTGAAAAATCTAATTTTTGAAAGAGTATTAAACTAAAAAGGGTTGGAAAATAAAAAGACTTATGTTTATCCCTGAAATTAGAGAGTAATCACGAAGGAAGAAAAATAGCAACTGAGATACACATGAGATAAAAGAGATGAAATCTAAGAAAGGAGTCAGTAATACAAATTCTGCAGAAGATATATGAGAATATAGAGGTTATAAAACATAATGTAAATAATTTTGATGATATTAAGTTAAAAATCTACAAAAATGAAATAAAAATGCAGCTAAACATAAACTAAAATATAGATGGGGGAGGGGAAATCCTCATATTAAATAGCTCAGACAAGAATCCAAAATCTATAAAGCACCATTTCATAATGAGTATGTGGGTCAAAGGACAGTAAGAGTTTTGAAAGAAGAATGCAAACCATAAATAGCCACATTAAAAAAATTTAAATCATTGACCAAAGAAAGGAAAACTAAAACAACTTTGAGACATTCCATAACCACCAAATTCACAAAATGGAAAAATTCATTGTTGGCAGGAATGTGGGAAGACAGGAATGCTAATTCACTGTTGGTGGACCTGTGAATTGGTCCAATCATTCTGGAAAACAATTTAGAATTATGGATGAAAATTAAGACATTTTTCATGCCCTTTTACCCAGGAATTTTGTTTGGGAATTTATAACCCTATGAGATTACTAACCACAAGAAAAGATCTTTAAGTAAAAGTAAGAAATTTAAGCTAGCACTATATATGATTTTGTTCTAAAACTAGGAATAAAATATATGATCATATAGAATGGCTAAATTGTGGCATAGCAATATACTTTAATATTACCACACTATAAATAATGATGAAAGTGAAGAATTCAGAGAGACATGAGAAGAATTATATAAAAGAATGCAGAACTTGAAGAATAATATATGTGGTGTTTATAACAATATAAATATGGAAAACAGCAAAATAAACAGAATGCAGGTTAAATTAAAATTTGTGAGTAATAATTACTTAAAGAATGTATTTATTTAATAACACATAAGCTACAAAATGGGAGAGTGAAATGTACTATAAGTCACAATTGCTCTATAATTTAGTTTGGCTTAGTTGTTTTTCAGGGAAAGACAGATTAGTAAGTTTTTTTAGGAAATGTATCATGTCAAAATAGAAATGCATTTTAAAAAAATAATCTATACCAATATTCAAATTATTCATTAAAAATGTTGAATAAAATAGAGCCAAAGACAGAGTCCTGAGGCAGTCTATTAGAATTTGGAAGGAAGGAAGAAATGAAGAAGGAGGGAAGAAAAGGCACATTTATTAAGCACTTTGGCCTGAAAATCAACTCCAAGAAAACAAAGGTCCTCCACCAGCCAGCACCACCCCACCCATATATGGAATCATTGATCCCAGTAAATAGAGAAGTTTTGAATGCAGTGGATAAATTCACTTATCTTGGCAGCATACTTTCCAAAGATGTCCACATACATGATCAGGTTAATGCAGAGCTAGTTCAGCATCTGAGGGGGCTCTGAAAGAATGTATGGGAGAGAAGAAGTATTAAGCTGCAATGTGAAGATGTGCAGAGCCATTATGTTGACCTCACTGTTGTATGCCTGTAAAACCTGGACAATCTATCAGCATTGTTCCAGAAAACTAAACTACTTCCACTTGAATTGTCTTGGGAAGATTTTAAAGATTGCCTGGCATGATAAGGTACTGGGCACTGAGAACTGACAGTTCTTGAGTTGAACTGTCAAGAAACCAACTCAGATGTGCTGGCCAGGTAGCCCAATGCCAAGTCCACACTCCCCTAAATGACTTATTCTAAATGATAAAGAATTCTTCTGATTTTTAATGATTTTCCCACCTTCCTACTCAGTACCAAAGAATAGATTTCAAAGCTGTATACAGTAGATCTCTAAGGCAGGTAGCACTGCCACAATTCTCTTCTTTCCTCTCAAAGATTTGCTCTAATTATTAGTATGAAAAGAAATAGGATATAGAATATAGTAGTATAGTAGTAGTAGTCTCTTGGTAACCGAGGATGATTGTCTTTGTGCATTTTCATCTATGGTGTATAGATGAGTGTGCACAAAGACACTTGTGCATGAAGGAGATTTAAGTGGAAGAGAGACAGTCCCACTCTCTCGGCATTGGAAGCCTGGGACCAGTGGCACAAAAAGCCGTTACATCTGGAGACTTCCTCAGGGATATAGAATAGAATAAAATAGAATCGAATCATTCTGGGACTTTGCTATAAAGCACCACACCTAACCTTGCTCCTCTTCTGGGCTACCTCCCTTGACCTCAGTGGGCATCCTTTTCAAAGGTAGAGTCTCTCACCCTCTCATTCTATTTCAAAGTTTTTATGAAATGGTGGAAGACTCCTCTTCTATGCAAAAGTTACTTAATTGCCCAAGTTTCTACTTACTTCTATAGATCTCAATAATACAACATAATAATATGGTATTTTTTTTAAATTTTGTAATTCTTGAACAATAGATCAAAGACGAAGAACTACCATCTCATGATTTTGGAAAGATCATGTCTTCCCATCCAATCAAAGATGAACATGATTAACAGTTTCTCTAAGTTATACTACAATTCCAAAACATAGTAAAATGAGCACTGAAATCTGCAGTGAAAGGACCTGAGTTTAAACCTTAGGTCTATCATTTACTAGCCATTTAACCTTGAGAAAATAATTTTCTCTTTCTAGGACTCAGTTTCCTCCTCTTATAATGGGTAGGCTGGAATAGATGATTTGTAAAGTCCCTTCCACCTAGATATCCTAGTAAGTTTGAATGATATCTGTCTTCTCTAATCCCTAGCAACAACAATAACATTAAAAAAAACCCACCTCCATATTTTGGCTCTGTTTTAAACCCCTGTGTCATTAAGCAATCAGAAACCCTTCACCAGACTATACACTCACTCTCTTAAATTAGAAAGGGTGACCATTCTTTTGGCTCAGTTCTATATGTATACAAACTCGTCATGATCTTGCAATTCAAAAAAAAAATCCCTCCTGGGGGTTGATATCATTTGAACTTAATTCTTAGTGCCTCAGCCAACTTCATTAGTGTGTATGTTCCACACTGTCATTTTTTATCCAGACTCAAAGTGCCAACCTCACTGTCTTACTCAAACTCTAGTGTCCATCGCATGCATCCATCAACACCTAGACAATCATCATCATTTTCATTTCATTTGTTTATTTTATTCATTTAACTGACACTCAAAATTTCTTAAAGAAAAGGAACACAGAACTTGGAAAAGACATCTGACAGACACTGGATGTTTGAAAATTGCTTAAATAGTTTGGGAAATCATAATTTATAAAAGAGTCTTTTAAAATACCAGGAAGGAAAGCATAGTATAAGATAAACTCATTCTCTAAAGGAAAGGCGTGTATTATCGGCATCAGAAATGTCCTCTTCTTAAGAATCATTGGAAATTCCATGATTTTGTAGATTGATAGAAATCTACAGACTTTAAAAGAGATCTCAAGAGGTCATTTAAACAATCATATTGTCTCTTATACAACACCTAAACCATTCCAGATTAATCAGATTTCCAGAAAATGAAATTTCACAACTTCCTTCACTAACAGACTCTGCCGGGTACTCATTTGTAATACCGTCTCTAAAGATGGAAACTGTAGTCCCTTCTATGTTCCTAAAACTGCTAGACCAACTCAGTCTTCTTGGGAAGATAATAAAGCCTTTAATACCCCAAGATATTAATTTTAGGAGTCAGAAGAGCATAGGAGAAGGGGTATAGGTCTGGGGTCATGACCAAGACATGAGGGCTACCTATGGCATGCAAGAAAGACTTCTCCCATCCTGACTATGACACTAATTAGCTATATGACTTTGAGAAAGTCAGTTCCTTTATCCAGGACTCAGTTTGTTCATCTGTAATTAAACAATTTATTTTAGTTGTATGCCTTTGATGTGTAGATAGGGGAAATATTGTTTATAGCTTAAGAGAGCCTACCTAGTGCCTCTCAAATCACACAACATTTGTTGACCACCCTAGGACAAATGTATATTCAGGAATCCCAAGACTTTCAACTCCAACTTTCAACCACAAAACAGGGGTTGGGCATAAAGGCTTAATAGTTCACCACTTTTTCTTAACCCTTACTTTTTCTCTTACTAACAACTAAGATAGTAGGACAAGGACTAGGCAAATGGAATTAAGTGACTTGCCAAGGATTACACAGCAAGGAAGTGTCTGAGGCCCGATTTGAACCTAGATTCTCCCAACTCCTGGTACTCTATCCTTTGTGCTACCTAGCTGCCCAGGAGTATGAGTTCTAATGAAAGATTAACTTTCTTCCTGCTCTTCATTTTCCTCCTTCTGTCTTCTTCTTCTTCTTCTTCTTCTTCTTCTTCTTCTTCTTCTTCTTCTTCTTCTTCTTCTTCTTCTTCTTCTTCTTCTTCTTCTTTTTTCTTCTTCTTCTTCTTCTTCTTCTTCTTCTTTTCTTCTTCTTCTTCTTCTTCTTCTTCTTCTTCTTCTTCTTCTTTTCTTCTTCTTCTTCTTCTTCTTCTTCTTTTTCTTCTTCTTCTTCTTCTTCTTCTTCTTCTTCTTCTTCTTCTTCTTCTTCTTCTTCTTCTTCTTCTTCTTCTTCTTCTTCTTCTTCTCCCCTCTTTCTCCTCCTCCACCTCTTCTTCTTCCTCCTATTCTTCTGTCTAGCTCCATTTCTATACATATTTTTCTGTCTCTCAAGTCGCTCAACTTCAAACCTCCCCCCTTTTCTATTCTTTCATGTATTTTCTTTTTTACTCTTTTTAAGGGGGTAATTATCCCCAATTCTTCATATTGACCGATCTTTCTCCTTTCTGAACACTCGGGACCTCAAAAAGCCATTTTGTTTCTTCACATCAAAGATTATTCTATTCCCCTTCTCAAAATGACACACCCTAGATCCTCTTCTTTAAGCTTTTGTATCTTCTAAAAAACTTTTGAATCAAAGTACGGGACATGTGCATTTGATTACACTTCAACTTCTCCGACTCCAGCCAGGCTGGACATACCCTTAAATCCACAATGCTCTCAGAGCTTTCATTACTCACAGGCCATAAGAAACTAAGGGATACTGCTGAAAAGTAGGCTCTGGACCTTGGGATGATCTCACAGTCTGCATTTCTGAGTAGATAATCCTAGATAAAGGGCAGAAGAGGTCAGCATGTAGGGGGATATTATAAAGGATGAATGGCTCAAGAAGGAATAAGAGTAGTAGAGAGGAGCTTGGGTCAAAAAAGAAAGAACAAGGAAAAAGCAAAGAAATGTGTCTTTTGAAGCTACCTCAGATTGATTTTCTTGAACCATTATTGTTGTTGTTTCTGCTTCCATAAGAAGAAAATGAAGTTTTATCATAGGACTATAGATGTAGAGCTAAAAGGGCCTTTATTAAAGTATCTAATATGTGTCAGACACTATGATAGATGCAGAGGTTACAAGAACAAAGAATGAAACTATTTCTATTAACAAGAAATGTACATTCAACCTAGGTAGGAAAGTAGATAAACAGCTTAAATATAAATTTTATAAATAGAAACAAATAAAAAGTAATCAACATAAAATAATCTCTCCTCCTTCCAGGCCATCTTCCACTCAGTTGTCAAACTGCTCTTCCTAAAGAACAGGTCTGATAATGTTATCTTCCTATTCAAGAACAGTGGCATCTTCTCACCTTCAAGATCAAGTAGAAAATGCTCTGCCTCACTGTTCAATCTCTTTATGAAGTAACCCCACCTTGACCCCCACACACATGCCTTGTGATACTGGCCTCCACCATGTCATTTCCTAAGTTTGGGCAATTTTTATAGCTGACCTCCAAACTTGGACTTTTTCTTCATCACCTTCTGGCTTCCCTGAATTCCTTCAAGCTGTTGTTATTGTTCCGTTGCTTCTAGACACATCCAACTCCTAGTGACCATATTTGGGGTTTTCTTGGCAAAGACACTAGAGTGGTCTGTCATTTCCTTCTCCAGCTCATCTTATAGATATGGAAACTGAGGCAAACAGGGTGACTTTCTTAGTCATACAGCTAGTAAGTGTCTGAGGTCAGATTTGAACTCAGGAAGAAGAGTGTTCCTGACTCACTTAGCTCCCCATTCCTTCAAGCATCTGCTAAAATTCTACCTTTTACAAGAAGCCTTTCCCAAACCACCTTAATGCTAATGCATTTCTTCTTCTGGTTATTTGCAGTTTATTCTGTCTATAACTTGTTGGTACATAATTGTTTGTATGTTGTCTTCCCCGTTCGATTGTGAGCTTTTCGAGAGCAGGGTCTGCTCTTTGCCCTTCTTCACTTTTGTCTCTTATGAAGCATTTGGGTGGTGCAATGGATAGTTCTGGGCTTAGTCAGTAAGACCTAAGTTGGAATCTAGGCTCAAATAAATTTACTGGCTGTGCGGCTCTGGGCAAGTCACCTACCTCCAGGTCTTCTCCCTTTCTTCATCTATCAAATAAGAATAATAACAACACCTGCCTCCGCCTCCCAGGATTGTTGTGAGGACTGAATGAAGTAATAACTATGAAGTGCTGAGCCCTGTTCCTGGAACATAGAAAGGGTGATATAAATGTTAGCTACAGTTACTCTTAAATGAGATGAGATTTGTAAAGTACTTAGCATAGTGCCTGGAATATAGGAGGTGCTATAAATGCTTATTCCTTTCCCCCCTGTTTTGTATTACCAGTGTTTAACACAATACCTGGAATATAGCAGATGTTTAATAAATGATTCTTGACTGACTTATAATTTAGGAGGAAGAACACTAGCAGTTGAAGGAATCAGGACAGGCAGAAGATAATTATAGAGCTGCATCTCAGAGAAAAAAGGCAGAAGAAAAGGAGAAACACATTCTAGTCATAGAGAGAGGCCAATATGAAGGCATGGAGAGAGGAAATGGAGTGTCCTGAGTGAAGACATAAAAAAGGCCCATTTGGTTGGGTTGCTAAATCCAGAAGGAAGGGTGATATCCATTGAGGCTGGAAAAAGTTAGGAGCTGGGTTGAATATGGCCTTTAAAAAATAAATACCAGGGGGCAGCTAAGTGGCTCAGTGGATAGTGTAAAAATGGAGATTTTGAACCCTAGATTTCAATCCCCAGAAGTCCTTGGTATTTCCCAGAATTCCCTATAATCTCACCCGAGTCCCCACATTGGTGAGATCACAATTGGTATTTAACTGGCAGTAACACCTCCCACGCTCTCTTCTCTTCCTTCCTTTGCAATGATGTAGCAAGTATAGTGGTAAACTAAGCATGGGGATTTTAAATGGGCTAATCAGCCATGGTTTTTATTTTGTATCTTTTTTATGCCTTGAATTCTAATGATCCTTAGTAAACCTCATAAAATACAATATTTTTATTAGAGATGATTTTAATTTTTACAATAGAGAGCCAGGACTAGAGACAGGAGATCCTGGGTTCAAATCTGGCCTTAGACACTTCCCAGCTGTGTGACCCTGGGCAAGTCACTTAACCTCCATTGTCTACCCCTTACTGCTCTTCTGCTTTAAAACCAACACACAGACAGTACTGATTCAAAGACATAAAGTAAGGTTTTTAAAAAATAAAGGATAAGTACCAGAGTTTATTGAGTTGTCTCAGGGACATCCTGTTCTGAAATGTCCAACAGACTTGGTGATTCGGTCTTGTTGTTGTTTGTCCTTTATTGTCAAAGAGGACCAATGGCATCACAAAGTGATATCTTGACTTGGTTAGGAATTGGATTTAAGTGAGACACAAAGTTGTCAGCCTCAGTCTCTCTTCCAGAGTCATCCATGTCCAGTGATAGCACAAAAGTCAGGATGACCAGTGAAAGCCCAGATGCAGTGGATGACCTTGGTCTCTTCAATGTCTAACCAAACTCTTAAGTACTCCATATTGCCTGTTTCAGCCACCTTCATGGCTCTGGGGACAAACTGTTTTCATTCTCCCATTCCTGGTAGGGAAAGTCTTCACACAGTTGAGATAAATATCCTCCTAATTCATGGACAGACTTGAGACCTGTTGGTTACTCTCAACCTGGTTTAGCCCATATGCAGAGATTTTAGTGGGGTGTGGCCACTGGGCATGCTACAGCCTCTTGGAGCCACAGGGGAGAGTTGGATGAAAGATGGACACCAAACATGGGCAAACAGCCCAAGTCCTCACACCAGAGATGCTGGTGCTATCTCAGAGGAAAGACTATACAGATATAGAAAGATATTTCTTCTAGAAAGAAATATATAGATCTGAAAGTCATCTATATGGAGAAAAGAATTGAACCCTGGAGAGCAGATGTGCTTGGAAAGGGTAAGAGGATAGGGAAAGGGGGAAGAAAGGGTCTGCCACAGAACCCTGGGGAAACATCTACCTCTGGTGAGAGGTTGATGAAATAGCAAAGGAATCAGAGAACCAGTGGTTATATAGGTAATAGGCAAACCAGAGGGGTATAGTGTAATGAAAACCCAGAGGAGAGAGAATATCTAGGCCAAGAGGATGGTGAACAGTGCAAAATGCCCAGATAGTCCAAGAAGGAGAAGTACTGTGTAAATTGCTTAATCTGGCAACTTGGCTGAGAAAGGAAGAACATCTATAGAACAACAGCTTGAGGGAACAGAAGGATCTAGCCAAAATGTCTTAAGGATTGGGGAGACTGGGGTATGCTTGAAGGAAAGAGTAGAAAGCGAGAGGTTGGAGATGCAAGAGAAAATATGATATTTGAGGTTGTAATTTGCTAGAAAATACAAGGGAGAGGATTGAGGGCACATACAGAGAGGCTGGCTTTGGTAAGGAGAAAGGTCACCTCTTAATCAGACTGGAGGGAAGGGAAGTGGGAGATAATATCAAAGGTATATGCAGAACAGGAAAGAGAGCTCATGTTAAATGGTCTCTATTTTCTCAGGAAAATAATAGGCAAATTTTTCAAATGAGGAGATGGGGGAAGGGAAGTGTGGGAAGCTTGAGGAGGGAAGAGAAGGATTTGAATAGCTTCTATGAGGAGTGAAATTGGGAACCAAATAGAGAGGAATAAAAAGACTGCCATGCTGCAGTGATGGCTCAGTTGAGGTTGAATAACATGAATTGGTAATGCACCCAGTCAACAGAGTTGATACTTCCTCCAGCTGCATTCAGCTACTTGTGAATAGGGGTAGAGGAGGTGAATGGTGGAAGTAATCCAGGGCTGAGGTTTGGCAAGAAAAAAGTAGCTATAGGACAAAGAAAGAATGGATTCAAGAGCAAAGGATGGTGTGGAGTTGAAATGGGTAACCTTTGGTTTGAGTTTGAGGAGGGAGGAGAGTAGAGGGAGAAAGGGTTAGGTAATGGCCTGAGAAAGGAGGTGAAGGGATTGGAAGTTCCAATAAAAATGAAGACCAGATTTAGAAGGAATGGAGCATAGAGAGAGGTAGAATAATAGCAATATGGTCAAGTTATGGGAGAATGGCAGAGTTTCAAATAAGGGAAAAGGAAGGGTAATGGTGAGACCTGATAGGTGACCATCTCTATGTCTAGCTGAGGTGGTGAAAAAGATTAGCTCATGTATGAGATTTAAGGAGGTTATTACCTATCTAAAATTGGGAGGTTAGGGCGTTTGAGGAAGAATCTAAGTGAATGTTAAAGTCCTCTAGTATAAAGGCAGGCAGGAATTGAGGTGTGAACCAGGAACTGAACTCTTTGAGAAAGGAGAGAGGATGACCTTGGGTCATTAGTCCAAACCCTTTATTTTACAAAGAAGTTGTGACTTAGACAGGCTTATATATATATAGATATACTCTATTCCCTTCCACTGTTTCTGACACATGATATTCCATCTCCAGATTATATATACTTGCCCTGGTTGTTGCTCCTAACTAGAATGCTATTCTTCCTTGTGTGTTCTTCCTAACTTCCCTGGTTTTCTCCAGTATTTAGCTCAAATCCAACTTTCTACAGGAGGGCTTTCCCAGTATCTTGCTCTGTTATTATTCTATCATTTTTCAGTCATGTCTGACTCTCTGAGACCCTTTGAGATTTTGTAGGCAAAGGGTCTGGGGCTGTTTGCCATTTCCTTCTCCAGCTTATTTTACAGAGAGGAAACTGAGGCAAATAGGGTTAAATGACTTGCCCAGGGTCACACAGCTAGTAACTCTGAGTCCAGATTTTAACTCAGGCAAAAGAGTCTTTCCTGACTCCAGACCTGGAGTGGTGGTACCTACTATATCCTCCAAGTATCATCTACTACTAATAAGATTGCTTTCTATTCCATAGTCCAGATCTTTATATACATGGTTGTCTACATGATTCCTCCATTAGACTATGAGCCAGTTGAAGGTAGTAACTGTTTTTTACTCTTTCTTTGTATCTTGAGATTTAGTACAGTCTCTACACATAGTAAGTGTTTAAAAAATGCTTGTTTTGTGGTAGTTTTGGAATCCAAATACAACACTGTTGACTAATAATCCATTGATCTTTCCATTGGACCATGTAGTCAGAGCCCAGACTCAGAGTTAGTAATGTCTGGCTTTTAGTCCTAGATCTATCTGATTTTATGAAATACAAATATGCTTGAAAAGTTTAAGGACGTTTAACATCAAAAATTTAAATCATTTAACCTTAGAATCTTCATCAGTCAAATTAGGAGGTTGGTCTAGATCACCTCTAAGATCCTTGCAGACTCTAATTCTATGACTCTACACCAGGCCTGACATCAGGAAAAGTCATCTTCCTGAGTTCAAATCTAGTCTCAGACATTTACCAGCTATATGACCTTGGGCAAGTCACTTAACTCTGCCTTAGTTTCATTCATAAAATAAACTGGAGACGGAAATGGCAAACCACCAGTAAAAGAAAGCCCAAATGGGGTCATGAGAAAGTGGACATAACTGAAAAACAACTGAGCCTTGAAGCAGAGGTTAAGCAACTTACCCAGAGTCACACAATTAGTATGTTTCTGACTGATACCAAACCCTGTGCTCAATCCACCATATCAGCTAACTGGAAGAAGGACTCATCCACCCTGAGGAACTTAATCCATTGGAAAACAAAAGAGAGCCTGGCTTTATCCACTGAGTCACTCCTGTCAACTGCAATTCTTGGTCATGTCCTCCCACGAATCTCCCATGAACTGAAAAAGACCTCTAAGAGAATCTGATCTAGTATGGTCCTAGGATCATAGGTTTGGACTTAGAAGGCATTTTAGAGGCCATTTTGCTGATGCCCTTCCTTTTACAAATGAGGATATTGAATCCCAAAGAAGCTAAGGATTTTATCCAAGTAGAAAATGAGTAGCAAATGTAAACTGTTGTTTTTTCTTTAATTGTGTCTGACTTTTCATGTGCCCTTTCCTCCTCCAACTAATTTTATAGTTGAGGAAACCAAGGCAAACAGGGTTAAATGACTTGCCCAGGGCAGCATAGCTATTAAGTGTCAGAGGTCAGATTTGAACTTGGGAAGATGAATCCAGGTCGAGCACTCTATGCACTATGGCACCACCTATGTGGAATGTAAAAGAGAAACCAAATGGATATTCAGAATCCCCTAGTATAAATCCTGACAGAGGCAGGATTCAAACACAGGTCCCATGGCATGAGTGCTCTTTTTACTCTATCATGCTGGGAGACACACATATTATTATTTTCACTTTACAGATGAAGAACAAGCTTGGAAAGTTCAAAGGGATTGTCTAAGGTCACGGATAGGTAGGGAGTTGCAGAGTCAAATCTGCTTCAATATAAGACAACGTGAAGCCAGCAGCTTCATGTTTGACTCAGGCTCCAGGAGAGTTAAAACATCTGAGAAAGGAGAGATCTGGTGTCAGGAAACCTGCAGATAGTAGGCGCTTTAATTAATTTTTATTGACTGACTGACTTGAATTGGGCCTTGAAGAATGAATAAGATCCCAAAAGCCTGGCTCTCAGCATGTCCTGCTTAGTTAAAGAAGAAAAAAATAGCAATAGTCAAGAGAGAAATGAATTCACTAGACCATTATTTCTTAGAGGTTGTGGTCTCTGAGTAATTACAGAACACAAAAATTTTGGTTGATGATCACTTCTATGAATTTTTGCAGAATGAAAATTTCAAGCATTTAAAAAATCCTTAACAAAACCTCAGAATGTTTGGACATTTAGGGGATTAAAAATAGTTTTTTTTTAACTTTAGTATCATGCCATTCTTACAAGCAAATTTAAAACTAACTTTTACTGACAGTCCTTTTTTCTTTCTTTTCTGGCAGCAGAATTCTTATGTCAATTCCACCTCCAATTAGGGAAACTTAAAAAAGGAAACATCATGATGAAAATGTAATTTACTTTGTAATTCCGTCAGTTGTGGGTTATGCTAAGTAATACTCAGGGCCATGACAGCCCAGAAAAAGTCTGATCCTTCCTTTTGCTGGAATCATCCTTCATCTTTGCTTATTTCAATTCACTTTCCTGACAGACCAAAACCTCTTAGAGGACACAGTGGATTGCTTCCCAAGAGTAATATACACCAGATTATCACTTCTTTTTTCACTACTGTTTCCCCAGGATTGTCTAAATATATATGAGGTTTCTGGGAAATACTCAGTGTCCTTTGGCAAACAGGAATTTGGGGGAGCTCCTGGCATTAGTACATAACTTTCTGATTTTTCTCTTCTATCAGTAGCAAGAATCATTAACTCTTAATGAGATGTCTGGAGCTTGAAATAATAGAATCAAGAAGATCTAATACAACTTCCTCATTTTACAGAGGAGGAAACTGAGGCCTAAGAAGGCTAGATGTTTTGCCCTAAATCCTAGAAGTAGCAAAGGAGAGAGGTAAGATTGAAAACTGAAAACCACTCCCATTTGGAATCTTCTGACTCTAAATCGATTCTTTATGAAATATGTACAGGATATAAATTATTATCCTGATTTTGTCTTTGAATCCTAAGGGCTAAGAAAAGCCAGGTGATATTTTAAAGATCATTAATTAAGACAATCATCTATCTATCTACCTTTTGAGATATAAGGGATTTGGCCCAGAATTTTGACTCACGGAAAACAGTAAGTAAAAATTTGAGGGAATGAAAGAAATGGATATTTAAATCTCTTAGTAAAATTCTTGACAGACATTCCCCATTTGACAAATGGCCAAAGAATATAAACAAGCAATTTTCAGATGAAGAAATCAAAGCTACCAATCATCATATGGAAAAATGTTCTTACCCTTATTTAGAAAAATGTAAATTAGGATAACTCTTGAGGTTTCACTTCATACCTATTAGATTGGCCAATATGACAGTAAAGTAAAGTGAGAAATTTTGGAGGGGATGTGGCAAAATTGGGGCACTAATGCATTGTTGGTGGAGTTGTAAATTGATCCAACCATTCTGGAGGTCAATTTGAAATTACTGTGTCTGTATACCAATGGTATCATAAAAAAAGGGCAAAGGACCTACTTGTACAAAAAATATCTAAAGCAGTTGGTTCTATGGTAGCAAAGAATTGGAAATTGAGGGTATGCCCATGTATTGGGGAATGACTGAACAAATTGTGGTATATGATGGTGATGAAATACTATTGTGCTGTAAGAAATGATGAACAGGATGATTTCAGGAAAAGTTAGAAAGATCTGCGTGAACGTATGCAGAAGGAAATAAGCAGAACCAGGAAACCGTTGCACACAATTACAGCAATATTGTACAATGATTGACTGTGAAAGACTTAGCTACTCTCAACAATACAATGATCTGAGTCATTTCTGAAGTATTCATAACAATGTTTTCTACCTCCAGAGAAAGGACTGTTGGAGTCAGTTGCGGACCAAAGCATACTATCTTTTACATTCATGTATTTAGGGCTTTATTTGGGGGTATTGGTCTTATACAAATATTCCCTTACAACAATGACCAATTTGGAAGTATATATGGCATGACAATACATGTATAACCAAGATCAAATTGCTTAACAACTCCAAGAGATGGGAAGGAAAGGAGAGAGGGAGACAATTCAGATCTTATAATTTCAGAAAACATGTGGAAAATTGGTATTACATGTAATTGGGATAATAATATATCTTTGAATAACATTTTTTTAATTTAAATCTTCACAGAGCAGGAGCTATAGCTAGATAGATGACAAATAGTATTTTTCTTCTAGCCTTAAAAATTGTATTTTGGAAAATAGGACATGAAATAGCTCTTTTAAGTGACTTTTGATATATGTTGGAATTGGAAGATCAATATCAAGAATAGGAATTCACTTAGGGAATTACAAAAATACCTTTATAGAAATTGTAATATATTAATGCACTAATGCATATGATATATGTATATGTATAATATATATGTGTATTCTCCAAGATATGTGTATAATATTCTCTAGGAGATATATAAAATCTGGAGGATATATATTTTAAATTTTTTATGTATTTATTTTTAAAATATTTTCCATGTTTACATGATTCATTTCTTTCCTTCCCCTCTTCCCTCCCTACTTCCAGAGCCAACAAGCAATTCCACTGGGTTGTACAAATGTTATCACTTGATATCAATTTCCATATTATTCATTTTTGCTATAGAACAATCTTTTAAAGCCAAAACCCCAAATCATATACCCATATATACAAATGATAAGACATATGTTTTTCTTTTGCATTTATACTCCCATAGTTCTTTCTCTCAATGTGGATAGCATTCTTTTTCATAAATCCTTCAGAATTATTGAATTGTTTCTAGTAGTAAAATCCACTACATTGGGTAATTCCACAATGTTTCACTTTCTGTGGTCAATGTCCTCTTGGTTCTGCTCATTTCACTCTGCAACAGTTCATTGAGGTTCTTTCAATTCCTATAGAAATTGGAGGATATATTTTTTAATTTAGACTATTGGGGATTGCCCCATCCCACCCCCAAGCTAACTTCTTAAGGGAGAGGTGGGTGACAAAGCTTTGGTTGACAGCTTGTGGATACTAGAAAGTCCTTGCCCAATGTCATAGAATTACCATTGGAAGATTGTGAGTCAGGAGAAGGTAACCAATATGAAAAGCATCTTTCCTCAGAACTGGTGACCATATTAGTAGACCGTCACAAAATCTTGTCTTGAGTAGTCTACGTGGTTCATTTCCAAAGGCTGATGTGAAAGAAACTAAGTTCCACATCACTGTAGAATGATGCTTTGCAGCTGGCTACAAAAGCCTCATTCCCATTTGGATGAATCCTTATTCAACTACCATTGAGGGGATCCTGACCTTAGCATTGTCTTGTATTTTAGCTTCTGAACAGCTGAAAACCCTCTGGCCTAGTGAGTTCCCTAAACAATTCAGACAACACACAAAAGCGTGTTTCCTAGACACATGGCTGATGTCTTTCGGATCAGTGTTTGATCTCCAAATTGTGTAACTAGAAAGTGATCGCTTCATCCTGCCCCAATGACTCTCCCACTCAGAAAAGTGAAATGTGCGCTGTGATTAATGAGAAAAATGAATATTTCCAGCAGTTACTAATTTGACCTGGTGTCAATGAGGAGGCGGCAGAGATGGAGGATTAGGGATTTGTTTGCACTGCGGTGTTTTTCAGATCCTTATTTGGTGAAGACTGGTTTACCTGCGTGTGTATGTGTGTGGTGTGGTGTGGTGTGGTGTGGTGTGGTGTGTGTGTGTTTGCGTGTGTGTGTTTGCGTGTGTGTGTGTGTGTGTGTGTGTGTGTCTGCCGGAACAGATAACTTATGCGCGCTCCCAGGCCCAATGACTGCCCAGAGAAGGGAGGGGCAGCCAGGGAGTGACTCCTGCCCCTGTTGCTGCTATTGCTGACGTCCCAGCCAAAAGAGATGAATGGGATTCCAAACTAGTGGAGTCATGCTGGCTTGGGACAGATTCTTGGAGACCAGTCTCCATCCGATAGAGACATGAGGCAACAACAATGCTGACGCCTGTTTGTGGTCCCACAAAAAATGTCACAAAGCACCTCCGTTTACGGGAGCCCAAGCAAGAGAGGAACGTTTAAGGGGGGTGGGGGTGGGGGGGAAGAAAATAATAAGAGCAGGGAGAAAAGGGCAATCTATCACCTGGTGTATCTGAGCCTAAACCCCCGAAGCTAGGTGGCTCTGCACATTATCCACCCAGGAGTCACGTTTAAAAAGCACGAGTAGGCAAAAGAAACTGTTTTCCAAAACTCAATTTAATTTTGGTTTCCAGAGGTGGGGGAATGGGGAAGGGGGAGGCGGTTTGGGAGGGAGAAGTGAAAGTTTGGTTCAGGATTCCTGGCTAGATAGAGGAAAGTCTTCCTGGGGTTCCCGAATTAGAGTGCACTTACCGCCCCCAAGTGGACACTGTTCGAAGTGCTGTCTCAGGCTGAGGGGGGGGGGGGGGTGGTGGTAACTCTAAGTCAAGTCCGCATCCCAGTTTTAGGGGGAGTGAGAGGGGGGAAGACCAGCTCTCTGGACTAGCCCAGGGAGTCAAGGTTTAGCATCTACCTAAGGGGAAGATCCTCCGCGTAGCGCGCCACCAAACACCTTTACCTATAAATGGAAAGAGTTGGTCCTGCGAGGTGAGGGAGGGGAGCAGCCGGGTCGAATCCCAAAGTAGGGAGACTCCAGCTTGAAAAACTGAGATCGAATGTCCAAGGTAGTCCCACTATCTGTGCTTTCCACCTGGCCTGAGCCACCTACTGAGATACTCGCAAAGTGACCTGGTTGTCCCCACACCGCCCCCCCTCCAAGAGACAATGTGGTACAGAGTAAAGGGTACTGGTTTCGGAGTCTGAGGCCTCACTTCAAATCTTGACAGTCATTACCCTCTGTAACTTTGGACAAGAGATCTCACCTCTGTGTCTAAGTTTCTTCTTTTGAGGGGCAAGAGGGCACTTGGACTCGGGGATTCTCGAGGTCTCTTCCAGTTCTAAATCTATGATCCTTGGCTCCAAGTCAGTAAGCAAATCCCTTCTAGCTTTCAGCGTTCTATTCCCAAACCGGCAGCATCTAGCGAGATTATCTCAGGGTGTCAAGTGAGGGAAATCAATCCTTGCTTGCGCATAGAGGGAAAAAGTTATAACGTATGCCTTCTATACTATAGGAGCTTACTAAATGATTGGTGAATTGAATCGATTTGATTGGAGATTCGGTATGTAATTAACCGTGAACCAGGGGGAACAACAGAGAACAGAGTAGAAAAACTATGTACTCTCCAGAAAAGTTAGTGTTCTCTCCTCCCCAGACACCTCGGGCTTCACATTCTAGCTGGAAAGTTGTGAGCTCGCCGGCCCCGGCGCGGGAGCCCAGGAGAAGGGAGGGAAGGAGGGGGGGGGGGGGAAAGGGGGGGGGGATAGGCCGCCGAGGTGGGGGTGGGGGGAGCCGCGAGACGGGGAGGAGGAGGGCAACCCAGTCATACCTTCCCCCGCCCGCTTCCTGCCCGGCCGCCTCTGATTGGCCCTCAGAGTCCCCCAGGAATGTGCGCGACCCTTTAAAGGCGCACGACTTAGCCGCTTCTCCAAACACTGCACCAGACCTGGAGCAGCTAACTAGAAGGGGACCCAGCCAATCGCTCTTGGTCCTGACGCTCATCTCCACAGCTGCCCTTACTGGCCAAACTCATCCACTCTGCCTCTCGGCGCTTTCTTTGGACTACTCAAGGATCTCCTCCAGCCGTTGCCCCCTCTCGCTTCCTTGGAGTTAGGCGCCCCTTCAGTGTTTGGAAGACAACCACGGGACTGTGTGCTGCTACCCTGGCCCCATCCCTGTAGCGGAGGATCGCTATAGTCTTGGTTCCCTAATCGACACAGGTAAGAGAATAGCTGCCTTCTACCGCTTTGGGGATCCGGGGCACTCAGGTCTATTCCTTTTGAGGATTTCTCCCCAAACTATCATTTTACCAGTACTATCCTACCCACTACTTTTGGGGAGGGGGATCCCAAGAACTCATCCTGCTCATCAAGAGCTGTCCCCAGGATGATTCATTTCACTCACCCGCTGGTCGTCTTTTTTTCCACTGGATCCTAGAAGTGCACCACACACAGCCCTGAGAGATCCAAGGGTAATATTAGGACTCACAACCCCAGTTCTGCAAGAAAGTCTTAATAGTTCCTGACCTCCAAAACATTTTCAGAGGGGGGTCTCTTCAGTCTTCGACAGTCACCCGAGAAAGACTACGGTTTCCTTCTCGAAGTGATGTCTCCTTCTCTCTCCCTTTCACTACCACAGAGATTCCTTGTCCCCAAGTTTTTCCAGGAAAAGTTTCCCGGTGTTAAGCATTTCTTGTTCAATCCTCAGTACTTCTGTCCCACTCCAAAACTTTCCTCTGGATTGTGCTGCCTAGAGCTTCTCCCTCAAAAAAGTTTTGGGAGCACAGGGAAATCTGTATGTCACACAGCCACAATCCCCCACACCAGGACCTTAGCTATATAGCCCCTTCTCTAAGTTACCTTCTTTTGGGAGGTCTTCAGAGCTGCGCTGTCCGATACTGACTGAACTTGTGCTCTCTCAGCTGCAGGCTTTGGACACTAGACGCAAACAGCTCCATCATGGGGCTGGCCTGGGGGCTCGTCCTCTTACTGCTGTTGAAAGTGTGCGGCACCAACAGGATCTCAGGTGAGCCCATGCCACAGCTTGGGGGTGGGGGTGGGGAGAAACAGGGCGAAATCGGGAGCGGTCAAATTCGAGATCCTTTTAGGCAGGGCTCCTAGGGACCCTAGGTCTGCCCCAAAACAACCCAAAAGAGAAAATGTAGGTGATGGGAAGCAGGAATGAGAAATTTTGAATAGGGAATGTCCATATTAAACATAGCTACACAGTACTCTAGGGTAAGTGTTGGGTGTTTTCTCTTGAGGGAGATCCCTGACTCTCTGAGGTGCTTATTTATGTATTCTCCTGTGCCTCCTACTGTCTGCTACTGTTTGAGTACTAAAGCTACTCCTCAGGCAGAGGCACTGAGAACCTGGTACCCTTAAGTCTAGCATCCCTCCTTACCATTCACTGTATATTCTGCTCCTGTCCTCTAGAATCTGGAGGCGACAACAGTGTGTTTGACCTCTTTGATCTCCCCGGAGCTGCCCACAAGGGCTCTGGGCGCCGTCTGGTGAAAGGTCCTGATTCCTCCAGCCCAGCTTACCGAATCGAAGATGCCAATCGTATCCCTGCCATGCCAGCTGACAAGTTCCAAGACCTGGTGGATGCAATCCGGGCAGAAAGGGGCTTTATCTTCCTGGCCTCCCTGAGGCAGATGAAAAAGACCAGGGGCACCTTGCTGACAGTGGAGTACAAGGATCACTCCGGCCATATCTTTAGTCTAGTTTCTAATGGCAAAGCAGGCACTCTGGACCTGAGCATTTCAGTGCAGGGGAAGCAGCAAGTGGTATCAGTGGAAGAAGCTCTCTTGGCCACAGGCCAATGGAAGAGTATCCTCCTGTTTGTGCAAGAGGACAGAGCCCAGTTGTACGTAGGCTGCGAAAAGATGGAGAATGCTGAACTGGATGCCCCCATTGAAAGCATCTTCACCAGGGACCTGGCTGGCAAGGCCAGACTCCGAGTGGCCAAGGGAGATGTTAATGATAACTTTCAGGTGAGATTTCTTCTCCTACTCCCTAATCCAAAAAGAATGTTCGAGCTGTCACACTGCCAAGGGAATTGTTGAGACCATCTATAGGTTAGAGCAGGTAAAAGAGACCTTCAAGTGGCAAGCTAGGGAATGGTTTTTTCTAATAGTATTCTCAAGCAATTATCTTGTCTACTCAGTCGCTTGAATCTCTTCCAGAAACAAGTGGCTTGTTACAAAAAGGTCTGACATGTAGTTTCAAGCATAGAGGTTAAAGGACATGTAGTTAAAAGGACATTTATGACAGCAGAAATAATGCTTGGCCCTCACCCCCCCCCCCAATAAAGCAGCTCTCTGAATCTTAGGAATGGTGTTGAATTAAGAGGAGTGGCTTTATATGGTTTCTTTCTCCCTCCCTCTGGTTCTAAGCAGACTTGGCTCCGCTGCTCAAACACTTAACCTTTTGACACATTTCCCTGCCTGACTTCACAGCATCCCCAGTATTCACTATAAGATTATAACTCTTGACTGCCTAAATGGGCTGAATTCCTTTAAGGATATCCCAAAGACCTGGCAGCTGTTGAAATGATGGCAGAGGGCACTTTGGGGATATTTAGATTTATAAAGACAATTTGTTCGTTTTTGTTGAAAATAACCTTTATAAGTCAAACTATTTAATGTGCAATACTTGCTTATAAATTTGAAGTTTTGGGGTGATAATAAGTGAATATTTCTGGCTTGCACCAAATAATTTTCCTCCTGCCTCTACCACCAGGGGGTGCTTCAAAATGTGAGATTTGTCTTTGGAACCACCCCAGAGGATATCCTGAGGAATAAAGGCTGTTCCAGCTGTAAGTTTACTCTTTTTTTCCCCCACTGGGAAGGAGGGGGGCAGAAAGGGAAGAGGGCAGAAAGTTAAAAATAAAAACAGCAACAAAAAAATCACTTAGAACAGGTGAGACACGTTTGAAATGGGAGCCGTGCATAAGCTGCTCATGCCAAGTTCCCACAGGCAACATTCTCCCTCATAAAATGATATCTTGGGACTCTAGGGACTGGCATACATGGCTCTCTGGGGATGCCCTGTAATCTCTTCTCTTTCCTTTGTTTTCTGGTAGCCACCAATCACATTATCACACTTGACAATCCAGTAAATGGTTCCAGCCCTGCCATCCGCACCAACTACATTGGCCACAAGACCAAGGATCTGCAGGCAATCTGTGGCTTCTCCTGCGATGAGCTGGCCAACATGTTCCTGGAGCTTAAGGGACTCCGGACCATAGTGACCACACTGCAAGACAACATCCGCAAGGTGGTAAGTGACAGCAGTCATCCCGAACGAGCCATTCCCATGAGCCCTCTGATGGATGGTCCTGCATTATTGAAAGTACCAGATACTAATGATGTTTGTTTGTTTTCCAATCCCTCTTAGACTGAAGAAAATGAACTACTGTCCATTGCAGTGCAGAAGCCTTGGTCGGATCCTGGCTGCAGTTACAATGGAATAAAATATAACAACAATGACATGTGGACTATTGATAGCTGCACCGAATGTTATTGCCAGGTAAAGAGACTTTACCAATTTCCAAATTACTAGTGGTAGGTTAGTAGGGCTAAGATCACTCAGGAAGTACTCGCACAAGTTCAGTAGCCTGATCCCCAAAGTGGCTTAACATTTTAATTATGGCATCTGTGCACATCTTCTTTAAAACAGTTTGAAAAACTTCTCTTAATTATACCTTGAGCAGAGTATTTGAGAGTACAAATCTACTGAGGCAGCTGGATAATTTGCCCACTTTAGTTTAGAAATCAAAGGCTAAGTGTTGAATGTCAAGTAAATGGAACCCTGTTAGAACATTCCTTTCTTTCTTTCTTTTTTTTTGTCCTGATTTGTATTCAGGTATGACACTGTGGTTCTTTTAATAGAGCACTGATTGTTGCTCAAATCACTCCAGTTGGCATTCTATCAGGGTAGACTTGTTTACCTGAAACGTACTTCCCAGAGTGTGTGTTTCACTTTAGGCCACTTTCAGGCATGTGGTGGGTGAATGTTTGGGGTTTTCTGGCTCAGGGATCAAAGTTCCTTCTTAAGTAGAACTCTGTAGATTGCTGGATTTGGGACCCAAATCCACCGAACTCCTATTCTGTCCCTGTCTAATCAATTCTGAGCCAGACCCAGAGATGATGGGGGGAAAATTGCTTGTAGATCCTTTATTTTCTTAAAAAGCTCTCCATGAGCTCCATTTGCAACATAACAGTAGAATATGACTCATGGTGTTTGGTGGTTCCCCTTGGATAACTTTTGCATGCCATAACACTTCCACCCTTGACTGATGAGCAATTAAAAGCAAACTCTGGAGAGCTGAGTGACAACTCACTGGGGCTGCCTTTACTATTGTGGCAGCTGCAAATCTAGAAAGGAGCCAACTTCTTAGTGGGATCCTGTCCAGTTAAAAATTTAGTCCTGACCAAATTCAGCTCAGAATTGGAAATCTCATAGCATGTGGATTTCTAGTTACAATATGCTCAGTAATCCTTTTCTCTCTTTCTGCAGAACTCTGTGACCATGTGCAAAAAAGTGTCCTGCCCCCTTATGCCCTGTTCCAATGCCACAATTCCTGATGGGGAGTGCTGCCCACGTTGCTGGCGTGAGTTTTTTTTTTTAATGACATAACTATTCTGCAGTGTCTTGGCCAGCCCTAGACACCAGATTCTAGCAGTGCAGTCAGTCTCTTTCCCAGTCTCCCACACCCACCATGTTTCTCTGTCCAGGGCTCCCTCTCAGGATGCAAGAGCTGATTACATTTATTTTTGCTGTGTTGCTAAAAACTTAATCACTGCTAAGTCAGAAATTTGGGCCACTTTAAGTGCTGCCCAGACAGCAGGGATCAAGATGATTAATTGCAGTTGTCTAAAAAAATCAATTTGTATTGATAATTATTGGAATGGAAACTACTTACATTTGGACAATAATAATCATAATTGATCTTTGTATAGGACTTTTAGCTTTGCAATGCACTTTGTTTACCTAATAACTAACATTTCTATAGAAAGTTAAAGTGTGCAAAGAGTTTTACCTATATTATTCCATTCGATTCTTACAACAATGATGTGAAGATGATGCAATTATTGCCAGCCCCATTTTACAGATGAGCAAGCAGGCTCAGTGAATTGTCTAGAGTCACAAAGCTAATATAATAAGTACCTATAATAGGATTCAAACTCAGGTCGTCCAAATTGACTTTAGGTATGGTACTCTATTTAGCTTCCTGAAATATATTAGCCATCACAGCTAGAAAATTCTAAGAATAGCAAAACAGCAAAAACAAAAAAAGAATAAACAAAATAGCAAAAAATTAAAAAATAAGAAAGGAGATCTGTTCGAATAAATAACAGCTAGAGATTCATACCACTCAAAAAAAGCAAGTTGAAACTCCTGCCTCTGAAATTTGGCTTTTGATGCCAGTTTAAATGAATTGAATCCCTTTTCGAGGCCAATATTTCATGAAACCAGCCCAAAGGATTCATCAGTCATTTTGCTTTTTGCCTAATAGGAGAAAAACAAATAAGAAAACATTTATTTTTAACCAGAAAAAAAAGTTCCCAGTCCCAACAATGAAAGATCAGCCCTCTCTGGGAATTCTTTTTAGCATGAAAATGATTATTTGTACATGTGGGGGTTTTATTTTGTTTTTTCCTCACTGCTTCCATTAGTACTCTATTTAAAGAGAGCAAAGCGGTAACTGAGCTCCAAACCTGAATTCAGGATGGCCAGGAGTCACTTCCAACTGATAAGAGGGCAAAATGAAAACAGGTTCTCTGTCTAGGGCTTGGGCCAGTGAGGGTTGATTGTTGTCATGGTGCCTGGACAGATGGAAAACAAACATTTGCCCCTGGTGAAAGCCAGGGGGAGAGGAGTAACAGATTGATTCGCCTTCGGACCTAGTTGGAATCAGAGCAGAGAGCAGCCAGGCTGCATTCAAGATGCTCTGAGAGACCCGCCACCCGGGGCTCCTCTGACTAGAAGAAGGGACTCAGACAAGCCTGACCTGAGGGATTAGAAATTCCCATCCAAATGGGTCCAACTGTGGAAGTGAAGTTTGGATAAAAAGCGATGGGGAGGGGGCAGCTGGGTGACTCAGGGAATGGAGAGCCAGATCTAGAGATGGGAGGTCCTGGGTTCAAATCTGACCTCAGACACTTCCTAGCTGGGAGACTCTGGGCAAGACTAGCCCTTATTGCTCTTCTGCCTTGGAACCCAAACACAGTATTGATTCCAAGACGGAAGGTAAGGGTTTAAAAATAATAATAATAATAATAATAACAAAGGGACAAAGGTGAGAATAGACACTGCAGGAATGCTTGGAAAATCTAGCCAAGGAAAACCATCCCGTGATGCCAGGGCGTGATACTCATGGAGGACATAAAATTCAGCCTCACTCTTTAGGTACTTGGGAAAGGCCTAGGCACAAGGCCGAAACAGGAATGGCTTTGTTTTGTTTTGTATTTGTGTTCTCAATGGCCCTCCATTCCCCTCGCAGCCAGCGATTCTGCTGATGACAGCTGGTCCCCATGGTCTGAGTGGACGTCCTGTTCGGTGACCTGCGGCAATGGGATCCAGCAGAGAGGCCGTTCCTGCGACAGCCTCAACAACCGCTGCGAGGGCTCTTCCGTACAGACACGAACCTGCCACATCCGCGAGTGCGACAAGAGATGTGAGTGATCATCTCCTTGGTGTGGGGGTGGGGCTTCAAGCTTTGTACCTAAGGAGCATCCCCTCCCCCCTCCCCACTCCTACAGGTGACCTCTCTGTCCCTGGGAAGGGAGGGCTCTGATGGCAAAAACTGGCTGTGAGGCGAGCTGGAGTCAGGGAGACTGAAGGTCTAATTCTGCCTCCGACATTTATGAGATAGGCGGGGATGAGCTGGTGCTTCCTAGTGGGTATCAAACAGTTTCTATTTCATAGAGATGTTATAAGTGTCCTATAAGATGATATAAGTAAAGAAAACTTGCTGAAAACCTTAAAATGCTCTATAAATTCTAATTATTACTTGAAGTCATTGTAGTAGCAGCAGCAACAGTAATAGTGGTTATGGTGATGGTAGGAGTAGGAGTAGGAGTAGGAGTAGGAATAGGAGTAGGAGGAGTAGGAGGAGTAGGAGGAGTAGGAGGAGTAGGAGTAGGAATAGGAGTAGGAGTAGGAATAGGAGTAGAAGTAGGAGGAGGAGGAGGAGGAATAGGAGTAGGAGTAGGAGTAGGAATAGGAGTAGAAGTAGGAGGAGGAGGAGGAGGAGGAGGAATAGGAGTAGGAGGAGGAATAGGAGTAGGAGGAGGAATAGGAGTAGGAGGAGGAGGAGGAGGAGGAATAGGAGTAGGAGTAGGAATAGGAGTAGGAGTAGGAATAGAAGTAGGAGGAGGAGGAGGAGTAGGAGTAGGAATAGGAGTAGGAGTAGGAATAGGAGTAGAAGTAGGAGGAGGAGGAGGAGGAGGAGGAATAGGAGTAGGAGTAGGAGTAGGAATAGGAATAGGAGTAGGAGGAGGAGGAGGAGGAGGAGGAGGAGGAATAGGAGTAGGAGTAGGAGTAGGAATAGGAGTAGGAGTAGGAATAGGAGTAGGAGGAGGAGGAGGAGGAGGAGGAGGAGGAGTAGAAGTAGGAGGAGGAGGAGGAGGAGGAATAGGAGTAGGAGTAGGAGTAGGAATAGGAGTAGGAGGAGGAGGAGGAGTAGGAGTAGGAATAGGAGTAGAAGTAGGAGGAGGAGGAGGAGGAATAGGAGTAGGAGTAGGAGTAGGAATAGGAGTAGAAGTAGGAGGAGGAGGAGGAGGAGGAATAGGAGTAGGAGTAGGAGTAGGAATAGGAGTAGGAGTAGGAATAGGAGTAGGAGGAGGAGGAGGAGGAGGAGGAGGAGGAGGAGGAGGAGGAGCAGTAACAGCTAAGGTTGATTTCACTGTTAAGCACAGAGCTGCTAAATCCTAGGGAGGTTTCTGGGGACTCCAAAGGAACTCTGAATGACACCCTCCCCTTTTCCTTCAGTTAAACAGGATGGCGGCTGGAGCCACTGGTCTCCGTGGTCCTCTTGCTCCGTGACCTGTGGCAGTGGCGAGATCACCAGGATTCGCCTTTGCAACTCTCCCAGCCCCCAGATGAATGGAAAGCCGTGTGAAGGCGAAGCAAGAGAAACCAAAGCCTGCCAGAGAGACGCCTGCCCGAGTAAGTGCAGTCATTAATGAAAAACAGAGACCTGGGCCAACAGCTATGACTCAACTGGATTCTGGCATGCCTTGTCGATCTTTGGAAGGATCACTGGGCCAAAAAAAAAAATAATACATCCTAAAAAAAACAAAAGGGGAGCAAAGCCTTGTACATTGTCTCTTACTTTTAATTTTAATAGCAAGAAAATGGATTATATGAAATTTAGTTCCATAACAAACATACCAAACATGCCTTGAAGAGTAGCAAAAACTTCTATCCTTTGAGAGCATTTCAAAGGAATTCTCCACAGATTAATGTTGGCTTCTTTTCTGGCAGTCAATGGAGGCTGGGGCCCTTGGTCACCGTGGGATATCTGTTCGGTCACCTGTGGAGGAGGCCTGCAAAAACGTAGCCGGCTCTGCAATAATCCCAAACCTCAATTTGGGGGCAAGGATTGTGTGGGCGATGCTACCGGAAGCCAACTCTGTAACAAGCAGGACTGTCCCATCGGTAAGTAAATCTTTGATTACCCTTTTATCGCAAGCCATGAAACAATTGCACTGAGTGGGTTTCCATTTAATTAGTTAATTAATTAAAGCTAATGAGGGAGTCAACACCTTCCTATTCATAGCATTTTTCCGTGTTCTGGAATGTCATTAGACAACGTAATCTCTGAACATCATCGATGGGAGAGAGACAAAGATGTCTTCCCCTCTACTTTTTTGTTGATGTGCTTTCTCAGCAGCTACACTAGGTGAGCTCTAAATCCTAACTGCTTTTTTCATCTTGGCCCAGATGGATGCCTGTCAAACCCTTGCTTTGCCGGTGCCAAGTGTACCAGTTACGCAGATGGCTCTTGGACCTGTGGTGCCTGTCCCGCTGGCTACACTGGAAATGGAATCCAATGCAAAGATGTTGATGAGGTAAGAGACATCAGTGGTCCTCAGCAGCAAGCGTTCAGATCTTAGACTTGGAACAAGCAATACCTTGTTTATGATTCCCTATTAAAGATGGAGTCATCTCAACACCAAGAAAACCCTCTGTCATTTCTTTTTCTTCCCAGTGTCAAGAGGTCCCTGATGCCTGCTTCAACCACAATGGGGTGCACAGGTGTGAAAACACTGACCCTGGCTATAACTGCCTGCCCTGTCCACCACGTTTCACAGGATCTCAGCCTTTCGGACGAGGCGTGGAGCATGCCACTGCTAACAAACAGGTATGGTAGCATTTATGACTGCCATGGGGGGAGGGAGGGAGTCTGCAGCATCCTAGATTCAGGAGGAGGAAGGATATTCAAGGTGATTTAGTCCAGTCTTCTCAGGCCTCTCTTGAAGGAGGAAAAAAGACAAATAACCTGAACTTTAATCTCATTTGCTATGGAAACATAATCTGTAGGAGTAGTGTTAAATCCTGCTAGGGATTTGGTGGGTGCTAGAGAAGCGTAAAAGAAATGCTTCATGGTATCTGGAAATGTCACATATAAATAAATGGATGGATGGATGGATGGATGGATGGATGGATGGATAGATAGATACAGATATATTAATATAAATGGTAGAATTTGTTCACAAGTATTTAGATTGATAATTCCTAGCCCATCTAGAAGATGAAAGTTTCAAAAATGTTCATTCATTTTTGAACAGCTGCTGTGGATTCTTTTGGAAGTAAAAATGACCAAGAAAATTCAACCAGCATGGCTTTATATGAAGAGTCTCCCTAAACTTTAAGACAGGAGAAGACCCTTGATCCTTGTGGCTGCTTTTGAGGGATTCTGGGAAGCTCTCTCACAGTGACTTTCATTGTTCATGTTTTCAGGTGTGCAAGCCACGCAATCCCTGCACAGATGGAACTCATGACTGTAATAAGAATGCCAAATGCAATTACCTGGGACATTACAGCGACCCCATGTTCCGTTGCGAATGCAAGCCAGGCTATGCTGGCAATGGCATCATCTGTGGGGAGGACACTGACTTGGATGGCTGGCCCAATGAGGACCTTGTCTGTGTCGCTAATGCAACTTATCACTGCAAAAAAGTAAGTTGGGCCTTCCATCATTCCCTTTTGCAAAGAATTTGATGTGGTAGTTAGTTTTGTTGTTTTTTTTTTAAGTATGATAAGGAGCTGTGTGGTTCTCCAACTTTGAAAATAAGATCTAATCTATCTAATGAGAAAGATTAAAAATCACTTAAAGTCCTAACAACACAAATTGGAAGCCATCCCTTTGAGGGTTACACATCAGGTAACTGTTGTCAGAAGTGGTACAAGACAATACCACCTGGAGAGGTTGACTCATGCTTACACTATGCAAAAACTATTGCACCTGTGGCAGCAGTACAACTACCTTCTCTACGTCCCCAAGAAAAAGCCTGCTTGCCTGTACAAGTTGCATGATTTACAGGATCCTTGGTGTGTTCTACTTAGCCTTTTGGGCTACTTAAGTCACAGTGTTTACAAGAGGTAAATAAAGAGAATGGGAATTTGGGTTGTAACAAGAATGTTTTTTTCTCTTCCTCTCTACTAGGATAATTGCCCTAACCTTCCCAACTCTGGTCAGGAAGACTATGACAAAGATGGAATTGGTGATGCCTGTGATAATGATGATGACAATGATAAAATCCCAGATGACAGGGTAAAGAACTAAACATGTTTCCCATTCCTCCTTTCCTCTTTCCCACTGAACAGCTGCCTAGTAGCCTGGAGCTCCTTAAAATCAAGAGGCAATTGCAGGGTTATCAGAAAGCATATTGTTAGTGCATTTCATAGCTGAAAAATACTTAGGGGAGGAGACTCAGAGTTTGAAAGCCAGATGAGGGTTTAAAATGAGGTTGCCTGCAAAGCTTGTTTCCCCCGAGCATCTCGAGATGCTACTTCCTCTATGTTAGAGTCGATTGAAAGCGACTCTCACCTATCTGTAAGACTTCTCCCAAATAATCGCTATTAATGCCATTCCTAAGTGTCGTATTAGGCTTACTTTGGGGGCTGGGGATAGTGGTAGCAAGGATGAGATATAAGATGCTGCAAGAGTCTTTTCTTCACTCCTAGTGACCCATCATCTCAATGGGAATCCGTTTCCTTATATTATTTCATGGCTTTTATTATTTTGTGACATGAAATCGTAAACCCTAGATACTCAGTCCCTAGCATAGTGCCTATATAGCAAGTGATTAATAATGCTTGTGGACCCTAATGGGTATACTCTAACCATGTTGTATATTTTATACATTTGGGCTTTGAAGAGTATTAAACCGATGCCTATACTTGAAAAGTCGAGGGGGTTTTCATTGCTCACGTCCTAACGTTTCTGAATCCTGTCTCCTCTTCAGGACAACTGTCCGTTCCATTATAACCCAGCCCAGTATGACTATGACCGAGATGATGTTGGTGATCGCTGTGATAACTGTCCCTATAACCACAACCCAGACCAAGCGGACACCGATAACAATGGAGAAGGAGACGCCTGCGCGGCAGACATTGATGGAGATGGTAAGCCTGGCTTTGAATTCTCATCTCTAGCCTTGGCTCTCAGAGTTTAAATTGCAAGGGATCAACATCTTATCTGTTTGATCAACTCCTTTCTGCAGGTATTCTTAACGAGAGAGACAACTGCCAATATGTATATAATGTTGACCAAAGGGATACCGATATGGATGGCGTTGGTGACCAGTGTGATAACTGCCCACTAGAACATAATCCAGATCAGGTAGATGTCTTTGAAATTTTATCTTCCGATGACCACTTTCTAAGACTTGAACAATGCTATGAGTGCCCATGACTCGGGTTTCTATAGCCTCATTCTCACAATTCACTAGAGTCTCAGAGGCGATTGCAAATTTTTGAAGATCTGAGCTCATGCAGACCCCTCTCCCCAGGCCAGCTGAGTTAGGGGGCATGTGCGTTTAATCCTATCTAGACTATTTTACTTAATTTTCTTCCTGGGACCGAACGATTCTGGTATATTTGATCTTCTGTTCATCTTTGGAAACCAAAACATGCAAATCTTTGATTTTTGATGAAACAAGAAATCCATGACTTTGGTAGTGCTAGGGACCATATATCATTATAAATATAATCTCCATTGAGCAAAAGCTGTATCCTGAATTGAGTGTAAAATTTATCCAGGGGAAAATAGATAAAGAGAAAACACTAATCAGGTTTGGAGAAATCAGTTATTTACTTTACCATTAATTCAACATGAAAACAAGGCTTACTCTACCCAATCTAAAGCACACTGGAAATAGTTCTTAGCCAAAGCAGGTTCAGATTTTAGAGCATTTCATTTTTTAAATTTATAATTCTGTGTTGTCTCTTTCCTTATGGATGAATATAAGAGAAAGAAAATTTCAATGTAAATTTCAAAGAACTATTTTTCACTTATTGGCAGTAAAGTTTCAATAAAAAATGGAAAGTTTAATCTTTACTAGATTAAGGTGAAGGAAAGTTCTGCCACATCTGCCAAATACCTAATACTTTAGCTCTATCGGAGACAAGACCCCATACAATCCTTAAAAAAAAAAAAAAGGATTAATAGCCTCAGGTATATACTTCAAATGTCTGAATGGGCCTAAGGAAGTTCTGACAATCCAAAGATATTAAGTCTTCTGTACTTTTAAATTTGGGGCTATGCAGAAAATGTATTACTTCTTTAAGGCTCATCAGTTGAGATTCTTCTTTCCTACATCAATTCTAAGGGAGCTAAGACTAGATGTAGATGATCAAATGACTATAAATAAAAAGAAAAAAAAATCAAACCATGCTATTCCAGTGTCTTCTCTGGAGAACTGATCCAGACAACACTGGGCTCATTGATTCCAAAGGAATTCTATCAGCTCCTGTGCTTAACTTTTTTTGATTTATTGGTTGTATAGTCATAGCCACCCGGGGTCTACTCACTCTTAACAGCTACATTTGTCAAAGATTCTGGTCTCCTTTTGTCATTTTCAGTACAAAAGCTCACATAACTTAATTGTTTTTGGAATTCCTAAATTTCTCTGTAATCCTACTAATTAGATCCTATTATCAGGGTTGTATCTACATGTATTTTTGGTACTTTAAGGACATGGCATGGAGTATGTCATGCCAACTTACTGTCTATCACACATCAATAAATACATTAATTCCAGTTTCAAAGGACAGAGATAAGATTTAGTCTGAGGACTTCATCTGTCTTTTGGAAATGGAAATTCAAAAAAAAGTTACTGCTGTGTTCAGAATCCCTAAAGATTAAGTAATTGGATATCATCCTTGAAGTTCACCTTGGTCTGAAATCCTGTTTTTCTTTTGAAACTCCAAACATCCCTAGAGTCTCAAATCTTCATGTCAGTAAGATTCAGGATCAAGAAAAACAATTTTTTAAAAGTAAAGAGTTTTAACAAAAGTGAATTTTCTCAGTTGTAGACAGAAAAAGACTGAATATTTTATTCTCTCTTTTGGAGGGGTCTCTTAAGTAACAGCTATTCAAACATTGGAATTTTGAATTTTGTATTAGACTATTGACAACAGGTTCTTTGACAGCAGGAAACATTTTTTTATTCATTTTTATGTCCCCTCAACATCTAGCACAGTATTTTGCCAATATATTTAGGAAGCATCTATTTAATGAATGAATGACAATTAATTTTTCCATTCTTCTCCTTCCTCCTTTCCTTTCTCAGTTGGACTCTGACTCTGACCGTATTGGTGATACATGTGACAACAACCAAGATATTGATGAAGATGGACACCAGAACAATATGGATAACTGCCCCTATGTGCCCAATGCCAATCAAGCCGATCACGACAAAGATGGCAAAGGGGATGCTTGTGACCATGATGATGACAATGATGGTATCCCTGATGACAGAGACAACTGCAGACTGGTGCCCAATCCTGACCAGAAAGATTCTGATGGTGAGTGACCTAACCTACCATTTCACATGCTCAAGGCAAACAAAAACACAACTGAAGTAAAAATAAACAGGAAAAATACTGTTATCCTGTGAGAAGGGCATTTGTAATAGTCCCTGACCCCAGAATTATAAATGGGGTTCCATTGTATGTTCCCTGGAAATCTTTTGCCCTTTTAAAAAGATGTTCACATTTGATCTAAAGTAGTGTGAGAGAATACTGACACATAAGCTGATTAGAATGGGAACTAAGAGCTTCACACTTCAAATGACAATTTGGGTGCAGGATTGAACTTTTTGCCTCCTACCTAATGATCCCAGGAAAATGAATCTATAAAGGAGGAGGGTTTTGAATTTTGAGAGCAGTTATGCTAATGCTTCTGAATTGTCCCTGTGACCTTTTTGCCCTCAGGCGATGGACGGGGAGATGCCTGCAAAGATGACTTTGACCATGACAGTGTGCCAGACATTGACGACATCTGCCCAGAGAACGTTGCTATTAGTGAGACTGATTTCCGACGATTCCAGATGATCCCTCTGGATCCCAAAGGGACATCCCAGAATGATCCCAACTGGGTTGTGCGTCACCAGGGTAAAGAGCTGGTCCAGACTGTGAACTGTGATCCTGGCCTTGCTATAGGTGAGTACCACTTTCTTGAAACAAGGGCCTGATGAAGAAATGAGATATAAAACTTCTTAGTTGGATGATATTCTTTTAGATCTTTAGGGGGTTCTAGAAATATCTGGGACCCAGCTGAGGACTGGCAGTCAATCTGAAATACATCTTCTTTCAGGCTTTGATGAATTTAATGCTGTGGACTTCAGTGGCACCTTCTTTATCAATACTGAGAGAGATGATGACTATGCTGGCTTTGTGTTTGGCTACCAGTCCAGCAGCCGCTTCTATGTGGTGATGTGGAAACAGCTCACCCAGTCATACTGGGACAGCAGTCCTACCATAGCTCAGGGCTACGCAGGTCTCTCTGTCAAAGTCGTCAATTCAACCACAGGGCCTGGGGAGCACCTGAGGAATGCATTGTGGCACACAGGAAACACCCCCGGACAGGTAAGCCACAGTGATGTTAGTAGGCAATGGCATAAGAACACATGGAGAAGATCATTAGCAATCGGGATATTGTTCTTTGAATGACTCTATTAATAGGAAAGTCTTAGAGGTCCAGATCCCTCACAGCTTCGATGGCAGCTATTCATGCTAACTTTGTCCCTAGCTATGAGTTTCATAGAGTTTGTACAGGAAGCATATTGTGTCTAGGAAATTCCCCTTCAATAACAAAAAGTTTAGACCTTAAGAATAGGAGGACTTACATTCTTCCTTTTCCACATATATAGTATCTCTGATCTATTTGAGTAAATAGCTACATTTTTAAATATACCTGCAGGAACTCATATCAAGTTGAGAAGAATACGAAAAGTTCCCTCTTCAACATTGTTATTTAGATCTTCTCAGTAACTTTAAGAAGTTATTTCTTATGAAATAAACACATATGAATATATATGTGTATATATATATACATATATATATATATATATATATATATAGTGCATTTGACTAAACTTTTCATTATTTTTTTTTCCTTCAGGTTCGAACCCTGTGGCATGACCCTCGTCACATTGGCTGGAAAGATTTCACCGCCTACAGATGGCGTCTTAGCCACAGACCCAAAACTGGCTTCATTAGGTAATTGTACTGATTTTTATCATGGATCAATATTCTTCCAAGTAGGGTGGTTAAGAGAAACCCAAAAAAGAAGGGTGATGCTACCAAGATTTATTTTTCCATATGAAAAGACTTGGATAACTGACAATTTCTCTCTTTTTTTAAATAGAGTGGTTATGTATGAAGGAAAGAAAATCATGGCTGACTCAGGACCCATCTATGACAAGACATATGCTGGTGGGAGACTAGGAATGTTTGTCTTCTCCCAAGAAATGGTGTTCTTCTCTGATCTGAAATATGAATGCAGAGGTAAGACTAACAAAATCAACTCCAGTATTGTTAGGTCTCGCTTTTGTTGTTCAGTTGTTTCAGTCAGATTTGACTTTCCATGACTCTATCTGGGCTTTTCTTGGCAAAAATACTCAAGTGGTTTGCCATTTCCTTCTCTAGCTCACTTTACCAATGAGAGTGAGGCAAATAGAATTAAGTAACTTTCTCAGGGTCCTACAGTTAATTTCAAATCTCATTGGTTGAAATTAATTGGAGGAAGAGCAATATGAATCAATAAAATGCCAGAATTATAGACTACTTTTAAAAGAAATGAGGAAGACTAGCTTAACAGACAGAGAAACAGAACTGTAAGCTGGGTTCAAGTCCCATTTCTGATACAAACAGGCTATTGGACATTGTTATTTAACCTCTCACTGCCTAAGATTATGATATTCACCTAGAAATTCCCTAAACCAATGTGATCAAAAACCTAGTGCCTACACTTATTCTATAAGAAAAATAATAGTTGAACTTTCAAAGGAAACAAACTATGTTTAATGAAGTTCCCCCTGAAATTTCCTCCAAAGTTTTATTTAAAAAAATAATAATACTGCGTAGTTCAGTATTGACTTCATCCCAGTAACTTTCCAAATTATCCCAAATTCCCAAATGATGAGGATATGAATTAATAAAGTCTAATAATAAATAAATAATAATCAAAATCTCATCTTTCATGGCATCTTCCCTTACATAAGAAAGAAGGATATGTGGTCTTTTCTGTTAGGTAAACTAAACTTCAAATTCACTAAGGGCTTTTGTATCTTCTCTTGTGCTCCACCAATATTTGCTAAGCATTTACTGAGTGCCCAGCATTGTCCTAGAAATGCTTTCCATTTGTGCAAGCCAACTGCCAACCAGTGAAAGCAATCAGAGTATTTAAGAAATAGATTGACTTAGCTCATAGATGAACTCTAAAGAGTAGTAAGACTTTGCAACAGAATTTGGAAAGAATATTTAAGCTTAGCTGCCAAAGATTATGTAGAATGCAGCACAGCTCAAGTTGCTAAAATTCATGATACCCGGCACTGTTTCAAGCCCTGGATCCAAATCCCTACATTTGCTACCAGTGTGATATTGGGTGAGTCACTCAATGCCTCTGGGGCTGAGCTGCTCCATCTGGACAATTAGAGGATTGGACTAACTAGCCTCTAAGGTCTTTTCTAGCTCTGGGTCTATGATCCCATCTGATCCTATGGCCATTGGCAACTAATGCATTTAAATGGAAACACACGAATTCACTCATAAATTCTGTTTATCATTGTTGTCATCCAAGTAAAGATTTCATACTGCCTACTGGACTGTTAACTGCCTGATGGTGAAATTATAATGCTTATATGAGCTCAACAGTATTTGTTTTTTCTTCCTACAGATTCCTAATCACCAAAATGTTGCTCAATAGACTGAACTTTCAAAATGCTCTATTGCACCTTCTCAAACAATGGACTTTTAAGAGCCCTTGGGATCATCCTTTTCCTCCTTCCTGTCTTCTGCTTAGCTAAATGTGGATTCTAAAATATGATGTGCCTCGAGGAAATGCAACTTAAAAAAACAGACTCAGCATTCAGCCTATATGGAACAAGAAGACATCTTTCAAGGCTATAAAGGCTTACTTTTAGTCGACAGTTGAGCAAGAAAAAAACATCGGCTTGCTTTGGTCAGAAAGATGTTGGCTATACTGTTGATAACAGGGTAATTTTGCTGCCTGTGCAACTGGCAGCCCCATGAAATGGCATTTTGTAATGAGGACTTCTCAGGATGAGCTGTGAACTACATCAGAAGCATTTTCATGCATGCGAGGGACAGAACAACTTATGGGACCAGCAAACTCATCCTCTTTTAGAAATGGATGGGGTGGGCAGGGGGAAAGTTTCTAGGGAGGAGAGAGGCGGGAAAATCCAGGTAAAGTGTTTGAAGAAAGCATGGAGGAACTGTTGTTACACATTGGTACTGAATCATTCTTTTTAAGATGAATGAAAAAACTTACTGGACTTCAGGATGCTGTCCAACAGTGTTAGCTGGTTAATCCTTAACAATAGATACTTAAATGGAAGGGGATGGAAAAAAGAATTGGCACACTGGATTCCCAACCCTTCCTGACACCCTTGCCTTTAATGCCCCAAATCGGCAGTCACAATTAACTGGCAGAAGGCAATGTTTCCCTGCCATTGCTTGGTTAAATAAAGATGATGTTTTATTCCAGATGTAGCTTTTGCAGATGTAGCAAGAAAGTAGGAAGACCTACCATCTCAGTGAGCACATGTGTTGTCTTCCAAGGAATAAGGCAATTAATTGTGCTTATATTTTTATGGTTAGAAAGGCACAAAAGTTATTAGCAACCTAAATAAGACATTCCTTTTTATCTTTTTTTTATCAGTGTCATGGACTTTTAGAACTCTCTTTCTTGGACTGTAGATTTTAAAAAACCCTTTAAAATGTAACATATTTATTTTTTACCTCTCCTGGATGACCTATGACTGAAGGACTATTCAAGAAACTAGGAAGAAGCGTAGAGACTATCCATGTAATCATTGTTACGAGTCTTCATGACTGTAAGATTGTAAATACAGATTATTTATTAACTCTGTTCTACCTTGAATTTAGGTTTAGTTTTGAAAGTGCTTAGATCAGATAGTTGAAATTTATCAACTACAAAAGAGTAAATGTCCCCTAAGAATGTGGCTCTGGGAGAAGCAATGAGTAGGGGGTGTTCTTTCAGTTAGTGAGTGTGAATGATTGGGTTTTCTGGTCTTTTTGTTTTTGTTTTTGTCTTTGGGCAGTTTGGTTGGCTGTAGATTAGTGGGTTGACTTTCAGATGACTAAGAATGCCAAGAGGCCTTTACATACTGTCTATCCCAATCCCATGTGTCTCTTGCCAGGGAGAGGGGAAACCATTTACACCTGTTACCTTTCATTTTTCCAAAAAAGAAAAAAATGACAAAGGTGAAACTTATGTACAAATATTACCTCATTTGTTGTGTGACTGAGATAAGAACCTTTGGATCAAGTGAAAAGAGTTTTAGTGTCTTAAAAAACTTTTAAAGCTACTGTAGTACTAAAAACATTAAATGTTGTACATAGTATAAAAAAGAAACTTTGCAGAAAATGTATTCCCTGTAAGAAAATGGCATCAAAATGTTAAATACAATTTCTAATGTTGTTATGTTTTTCTGTCATCCTGTATACCATTGCTTTATTTTTATAAATTATTTTTCTCATTGCCATTGGAATAGATATCTCATATTGTGTAGATATGCTATTTAAATAATTTATCAGGAAATGCTACCTATAGAGTTAGTGTTTCTATTTTTATAAAATGTTTGCACACTGAATTAAAGAATTATTTTGCTTTTTAATCCCCTTCCCAGTTTTTACTATTTGCATATATTCTTTTTCTAAGAATGTGGGGGTTTTTGTACACATTTTTATCCATTTTACAGTTTAATGCAGTGTAAGTTGTACAGTTTCTTACATACAAGGAACAACAATAAATCAATATGTAAATTTATATTTACACTTACTGATTCCCATTTCATTTGTTCTCTATGATTCTTCATTTTATGATACATTGGTAGATACTATACTTAAGGAAATACAGTATACACACAGTAATTATACAAGTTAAACTTTTCAAAAGGCTTCTATAGAACTGGAGTTGTTTAATTCTGGAACACTTATTCAGCTTGCAACTTTTAAGAATAGTTCAGTAATACAACATCCAAGACATCAATCTATAAAGAATCATTTTGTCATTCAAATGCCATTTATTTAATTTTTTAAGATCAATGTTGCTAGAAAAAGATCAAAAAAAAAAGAGAAAGGAAGGAAGAAAAGAAGAAAGGAAGGGAGGGAGGGTTGGATAAGGAAAGCATTGGGTTGGTACAGAGGCTGAGTGCTGGGTAAAGATTCTCAAGCAAGTATGCAATTGAGTTAAGTGTAGTTTGAAAACTAAAGCCAAAAAAAGAAAAAACAACAGAACATCCTTTTAGAACTGGGGTTTTCTGCTGGAGTCTATGGATAGATTTTAAGGGGTTCAGGTACTTGGGTCTCTGCAATAATCTCCAATCGAAATTTAATATTTTCTTCAAATATTTAAAAACATTCTGAGGAGACCATAGGCTTTACTGGACAGTGTAAGGGGTCCATTACAAACACACAGAACTTCTGCTTCAGAATGCATAAATAAATTCCTACAGTTAGAACCAAATCAAGATACAAAGCCGAGCACATAGAGCAAGCAAATGAAGTACCTAATGACTTATCCTGCTCCAAATGTGATGGGGTTATAAATAGAGCAATACCCAAGTACACTTGCTTTAGCAGATCACATCTTACTACATGAATATTGACTACAACAGCTCAGTTTCTCCTCAGTAGTGCAGAGCTGAAGAGGAGACACCAGAAGGAATGGTTGCGGTATGTCAGAACTATAGTGAGGTGTTCTTTAAGGAAATTATCCCTTGAGCTCAACACAATGTTAAGTCTAAAGACAGCAGAAGACAGGATGGGTGCCAGGGACTCCCTGGCAAAGGAGGCTGTCAGTATGTTGTGAGCTTCCAGGAAACAAAAACAGGACACAGAACTGTAGAAATGATCTTTCTCTAGTCATTCTCCATGTTTCTCTCTAAATTGCTGCTAAACTTTGCTTTTGAGATCAGTGGATTTCATCAAAATATAGTCCTTGTTAAAAATGGAATCATCATCATTAAGGTGTTAGCTTGTTCATATGACAAGTTATTGTGGTGTATTTATGGAAGGAACAAGATTGGTAGGCAATAAAGTTCATGTCCCATAGGTTTTTATAGTGAAGGTGGTGCCAGTAATTTGTTTTATGATCCTATGAAGAGCCATAAATAGAAAAGCTCACCCTTACTACTCCTAATTTCATCACCAAGAATTATTCTCCTTCCCACATTTCTGCCTGAGCACCTTATTCTAGGGCAAACCCAAAAAGGACTTTAAAATAGAAAAAAAAATATCTCTTTTTTTTCTCCCTCAGGTTGTATGACATTTTATTTTTTTAACAAATAAAGTTCATGTCAAGTGTAATGAAAAATTACCTTCACTGGCTCTATAAAATAATTAAACTTGGCTCAGTAATAGTCTTTGCATTAAAAAAAATCCTTACCATCTGTCTTAAGATAGGAGAGTGACAAGGGCTAGGCAATCAGGGTCGTGACTTGTCCATGGTCACACAGGTAGGAAGTACCTGAGGCCACATTTGAACTCAGGTCCTCCTGACTCCAAGCCTGAAATCTATGTGCTACCTAGCTGTCCCTGATCTTTGCACTTCTAATGGGACTGAAACATGATATCTTCAGAGTTAGGAATTTCCAGAGGGTCCATCTTCCAATAATGGTAGACAACTTCTAGGCAACTCAAGTCTTTGCCAGATAGTAAATTCTTCCTTCCCTGTATTTATCACTGCATTTCCAAAGGGAGTTAGAGAACTGGAGATAAAATGTAAATGAAACTGCTGCAGTAAATTATTTCTTTTAGCATGTATTCAGTTGTTAAATGCATATTTCTTAAAAAACATTACCCAAATCCAAATCTTCCTGTCCCTGAGGCCTGTTCTCTACCCACCATGCTACATGCTTCTCACTTTTAATATATGATGAATTTCAAAGTCATTTCTATTTTACCTTTCTTCTCTAGAATTCCCATAAAGGAAAGGATCTTTCTGTATATAAAATCTCATGTGCAAAACCAAATGTGTTTTAAGGATACACAGAGACACTGTAGTTCCACTGTGGAAATATTTCTATTTTCTTAAACCTTTAGTTATATCTGATCTCATTACCAAAGACAGATCTCAAACAGGAAAGTATGGGAAAAAGAAGTTTGGAGTGAGAGACAAAAGAAGGAAAATATTAATGAAGCTGAGATCCTCTGAGAGACTAAGGAATAATAAAGATACAAATGGGTAAATCTAGTTCTTCTCAGGTCTTTCCTTTAATTATAACTCATTAGTTTTGCTGACAACAATGTGAATGAATGGATAGATGGATGGATGGATGAAAAAGCATTTATTAAGTGCCTACTGTGTGTCAATCACTGTGTCTAGCACTAGAGATACAAACATAAAAGAAAGGATAGCCTTTGCCCTCAAGGAGTTTACATTTTAATGGGAGAAATAAATATGACTCTATAGGAAAGAGATGGCCAGGAAGAGGCACTTTGGACCAAAAAGTTCCAAGGACAGTGAGTGCTTTGAAAAAATGTGCTCTTTGACAATTCTGTCATCTGTTAAAATAACACAAATAGTGTATCATAATGTGTCACACTGAATTTGTTAGGAGGATCTGAATTCATTGACAGTGACATCCCCTGGCACTGGAATAAAAGACCTCTTGGCATCAGTATAATTACATTGACATAGTAGAGCCTTTACATTAGCATGAGGCGTTTTCATTTTAAACCAGTGAACAGCAAGTCATGAATGAAGGGCCTGAATGTGAAATTTGCCTGTCAACAACTTTTTTTTAAATAGCTAGGGAATTCATTAAAATGGAGCCAAGTAAAATTGACATAAGCAATTATTAATGTTATCTAATATTGGTCTATAAAAATTTGCCAGCAAGAAACAATAATGTTTCAGAGATACTATTTCATTTAAAATGGCATTCAGATTGTTCATTTCTGGAATAAAAAATGGGATGGGTTACTACCTTCAATGCCAATTCAATCTATATGGTTTTTTACATAAGATGTCTTGTTGGGAGTCCAAGTTACTGTTTTGTCCCTGTAGTATCTTCTTCCTCTCAAAGTACCATCAGAGGAAAAAGAATTATGAAGATTCTTTATAATTTTCTGAAAGACTGTGAATAAAGGTGACAATTTGAAAAACAATATATGTAACATTTCAACTAAATGCCTACTTAACATAAATAATTCTGGGAGAATATAGGACATTTTAATATGACAAAGGGATTGTTCTGTTGTAAATGAAAGAAGCAATGACAAAAATCTAAAAAATAAAATCACATTGTACATGTTCTCTTTTTTTTTCATGCCTTTAAACTGTAAAGAAAATAATGTAGGGGTTGTTTCCTAGGGTATAGAAGAAAAGCAGAAACCCAATAAAAATCAGGAAAAATGATAACTGAACATTAATGAAGCTGAAACCCACTTAAAATTAAAATCCACACAACAGCCATATTTCAAACTTCAAGAATGAAAAGAATGCTGAAAAAGTATGTTCATCCCTACACTCAGCCCAATGAAATATGTAAAACTAACAATTAGAAAAGGCCTCTATGAGAAAATTCACAGAGTCAATATCAAAAAGAGTGAATGAATTTCACAAACAAATGAAGATGAAATGATATTAATACATTCATCCCTGAAGGGAAGCCTTCACTGAATTCAATAATTTAGTAAGTCAGTCATATGGGAAAAAAGCAAGTCTTTTAACCAAATTTACTAATACTTTAGAATACATCCTAGCAGCTTGTTTTCCTTAGGAGTCTCTGTCTTCCTCTTGTATCTTGACTTCTGCCATTAATTCATCTGCAAAGGAAAACAAGATCAGAATTATTAGGCCATGGGATATGTATATATATATATGCAACTGGAGAATAAAAACTTAATGTGAAAAATCACAGAATTTTAGAGCAAGAGAAGACCTTAAAGAGTGTCTAATCCAACCCATCTCTTTTGACAGATGAAGGAATTTTGGCCAAAGGGGGAAAAAGACTTAAGATTACACAGTTCACAGTTTGGAAGACTCAGAGATCCTGATGTCCAGTCTAGTATTTTCTGACCATCTTTGCACATACAGTAAATGGAAAATATTTCTAATAGTCGGAGCTTTGCAAAAGTAGGGCAGACTGCTTTAGGAGGCAATGGATTCCACCTCATGAATAGTCTTTGAGCAGAAGTTTGAAGACCACTTGTGTTATAGTGGGGATTCATTTTCAGGTATGAATTAGAAGAAATGCCTGCTAAGATCACTTCAAAACCTAAAATTCTGTTAGTCTATAGCTTGCACATATGTATGTATGTATATATATATATGTATATATATATATATAATATACATATATATATCACACAATAAGGAAAGTGGTGGACAAGGAAGGGTGATTTAGTTCTTCAATGTGACTTGAATGGTTGCTTAGCAAAATGGAATGGGATGTTTTTTTCAAGTCTAGTGAATGGCCCAGAAATAAACAGAAGGATTAAATAAAGAAAGCTAATGGAAAGACACTCTAGATGTCAAATATAAAGTATTTAGGAATTTATAGAGGGAAAGGTAGAACCAGTAGAGAGCTCTATAGAAAGTCATGATAGAACCAAGGAAGTGAAGCAGGAGCTTCTCCTGGATCGATGAAAATTGATCAAAACTGAAAATGAGAAGAGGGATAAAGACATTTTTGAGGTCAGAATATGTTTGGGAAAGAAGATGGGCCATTTATGTAGCAAGAATGAGACCACAGGATAGGCATCTAAGTAAAGCCATCAAAATAAAAGGAACACCTACAGACGAGCAGAAGGATTCTGAATGGAAGATTTCAGTTAGGGAGAAACACTGATAAGGATTGTCCAGGCTAAAAAGGAATAAGGAAGAAATTATAATGTAGGACACAACTACACAACTAATGGAAGGACACAACAATGATAAAATTGTAAGTCTTTTATAGTACCAAAGTACCTAATTTGTAAAGTGTAGTTAAAAATTATTAGTGACTTACAAATTGATGGATACTTCCAAAATCAAACAGATCACTGCTCAATTCACACCATTAAACTAGGTTCTAGGACTGTGGTGGCAAACCTATGGCACTGTGCCACAGACAGCATACAGAGCATTCTCTGTGGGCACAGGTGCCAATGTCCACCAGAGTTTGTTACTAGAAAGGCAGAGGGACTTGGGGTATAGCTGTTCCCTTCCCCTCTCCACCATACCGCTGTTCCCTTCCCCTCTCCACCATACCTGAGGACACATTTTTCACTTCATCCCTCCTCCCCCCACCCCAACAGCCCAATGGGAGTGGTTCCTCCCTCTAGGCTAAGTTGGGTGGGTCTCATGCCACAGAGCTAAAGGGGAGCTGAGTGCTGGGGCCACTCCTCCCCTCCACCTGTATCTGAGGACATTCTTCAGTGAACTTCATCCACCACCTCCCTCTTCTCAGCAGCCCAATGGGAGTGCTTCCTCCCTCCCCTGTCTGGGGTAAGGTTGGGGGAGGGGGTGCCACTCAGTCTCTAAAAGGTTTGCCATCACAGTTCTAGGATATGTTTGATATCTTAGCTCTTTCTCGCATGGTATGACTTTGCACAGATCACACAACTTTCTCTGATCCTCAATTTCTACATCTGCAAAATGAAGATAATAATATTTACCCTGACACTATAACAGGGCTGCTGGAAAGTACAAATGAAATAACTTCAGTAACATTCTGCATAAATGTTGACTATCATTATCAGAGAAAGTATCACACTAAAAATAGATGGCCATCCAGTCAAATAAATCTCTATAAGAAAGTCTTATGAAATACAATTAATATTCAAAGAGAATTTAAAAACTAGTAGTAAAAAAGCTGATAATTAAATAGCTCAGGTTTGTGAAGTGTTTAACATGGTCATGATAGCAATTGGTGGAAAGAATCTTTATGGCAGGTATTTATCTTATATATTTATTGGTCTTAAAGGTCTTAAAACCAATGGAAATAAACACTTTTAAAGTGTATAAAAATATAGCAAAGTTATCTTTTGCTGAGTCAAATATTCTCTAAGGGAAACTGGTTCAGACTGTCTGAAAGGAAATGGGATTTCAAGTAATTAAGGGCATGGGAGAACCCATTGATGCCCTTGGGAAGGCAATTTACCTAAATGATACCCAAGTATCTTCAAGGTATATGGTGTTTAAGAGATGCAGAAAGAAATCTATCAAAGGTAATCACTTAACTCTGGTGTGTTAAGGATTTCCCTATTAGCAAGCCAAAGTTTTTCTCTGAAGAAAACTTCATGAATAATAGACTCACTGTTCCTATACTCCCCCTCCCAATCATTGAAAAGCAATTAGTCCAGACTACTAATAGCTGTACTTGCTGATAACTTTCTCAAAACAATAGAGGCTCCTTTTGAAACTTTCCAGGTGGAGAGGGGTAATGATGTGTACCAATATGTACTCATGGCAAGCCTCTCTGATAGAATATACCAACTTACTAAAATAAAGGGCAATGAAATCCCTGTCTTGGGCATTTCTAAATGTTCTTTTCAATTTGAGAAAAATCCATTCACTCAATGGGACCTCTGAGACCTATTTCCTTTTCACTGATACTGCCATGTCTGGTACATAAGCAGCAGGAGAAAGGTGGGAAAGAAGATATGAAGGAAGAAAATCTAATGACATTCCTTTGACTTCAAAATTCTTCCACCTACCTCCTTTTTCATGCCTTCCTTTCTTCTGTTCCCTCTCTCTGCTTAATAAATAACTTCCTTCCTTCCTTCCTTCCTTCCTTCCTTCCTTCCTTCCTTCCTTCCTTCCTTCCTTCCTTCCTTCCTTCCTTCCTTCCTTCCTTCCTTCCTTCCTTCCTTCTTTCCTTCCTTTCTTCTTTCCTCCCTCTTTTTTCCTTCCTTCCAAAATATATCACAGTGATAGACTCTGGGCTCACTTGGACTTGGTCTCCTTTTGGGTACTTGTACCTAAAGTGTCAATTTTTCTTCCTATGGCTCATTGTCTCTACCTGTATTAATTTAGAAAGATTTCTAAAATGAAACAGGTATAGTCTGTATCTAGGATGTTATAAATGTGGATGGCAGAAAAGCTCAATATCTAATATGGTTACCAAGTATGAGATAGCCTTTATTTCAGGAGAAAATGAATATAATACTCATAATAACTCATGAACAAATAAATATAGAAACATTAAGTATTAAAATAGCCTATCAGTATCTTCCCCCTCCTTCCTGGGAAAAAAAAAGTTAGAGATTTCAATAAGGAAATGTATTATAAGAAGGTAAAATGGTCTGGACATGCAGCAAGAGTAGAGGATGAGGGGGCTCAGTGGATTGAGAGCCAGGCCTAGAGCTGAGAGGTCCTAGTTTCAAATATGGCCTCAGACACTTCCTAGCTGTGTGACCCTGGGCAAGTCATTTAACCTCCACTGCCTAGCCCTTACCACTCTTCTGCCTTAGAATCAATAAGATGGAAGGTAAGGGCTTAAAAAAATGGAGGCTGATAAGTAGATAGCCCTGGTGCTCCATTGGTATCATTAAAATGACAAGAGAAAGTGAAGAAAGCCTCCATGATGTTGGGGAACTCTCCTATGGAGAACTTCTGGGAAGATACAAACAGGAGTGTCTCAGGACAGACGGACATTCTGGGTTTAAACTTTGTCATTAGAAGAAACATCTAAGTCAATGAGATCAAAACTCCACTTGAATGAGATCACAAATGCAATACTGGGATAAGGACTAGAAAAAAAGTAGACATTAACTAATGCAGTATTGAGAAGTCTAAGAATCAAATAAAGGGAGGGAGTAAACGGGTAGTGGCTAAAATATCACAGAGGAGACAGAGAAAGGATGTGTACATAGCCTTATTTATGGAAAACCCCTATCCTCTCCACAGGCCCTATAACTCAACAAGAGAGGAGTTTCTTAAACAGTGAGTCATTCCTGAATGTGAAGCTCTATGAACCTGGAGCAATGAGTACCAATGTGACCCGAGGTGTCACCAGGGTAAATAAACACTGCACACGGTCTAGTTGTGCTTCTGATTTATGCACTGTCTTTACAAGTTAACAATGGGCAGCTCTCATTAACAACGGAATTGAAGGAATGAGAAGACTAGATCTTTGACTTTACTAATACAGGGAACCACCAAGTGAAAACACTCTTATCAATACACCCTCTTTCGAACTCAGTCTTAAAAAGAACTGACTTAAGCAAGGGAGTCAAACTCAAATAGAAATCCAGGCCATTAAACCATGCCTACCAATAAAGATTTCTACTAACCACTTAGAACAACACATATTAACATTATTTATATCCTACTGCATTTTTATTATTTTGTTAAGTGTTTACCAATTTCATTTTTATCTCCATGGAAGTCCTTGAGCTTTTCCCATTACAGCCCACATGTTTGATACCTTTGCTTAAGGCACTTAAAGCTTAAGTGACTTGTCCAGGGTCAAAGAGCCGACACTTGTGTAAGAAAGAACTTGAACTCGGGTCTTCTCAACTTCAAAGTCAGCTCTCTAACCTTTAGGATACACTGTTTCTATTATAGAAGAGTCTCAAGACTCAATTTCTTCATCTATAAAATAAGGATAATAATGCAGGCACTACCTACCTCATATGGTAATTGTGAAATAAATGACTGGGCCTCCCTTTCTCACCAAGGCTGAAAATGCATTGGCCATTCATGGGCCCAGACCTCATGGTCTCTCATTAACATGGAATTAGCAGCTGGTCACCCCTCCTCAAGCAGTCTGGCAAACATCCCACCCACCCCAGGAGATCATAATATCGGTGCCAAACTTAGCACAGATACCCCATTGACTTCGCACACTGTAGCACAGAACACCGGAGTTGAAGCAACCTATGAGCCTCAGCCTTACCACCCAGGCCTGGACTAGGAATACAGTCTTGAAAGAGCTCTGTCCCCTACAGAATACTGGAAAGATGTTTTCATGTAAAGCATGTTTTTGTATTAAGCCTCCAACTCACAATTGAGTACCTTTAGTAAAGGTGATCATCAAATAGATCATTTATATTAACCATAATAAAGAAGGACAGAAGGCACAGCTAATATTTGTTTGCTTGTTTGTTTGAAAAGGAAAAATACCAATTTCAGTTACTTGGTTGTGGATTAGGACTGATATAACAGAAGTACTATTCATTCTGTGCTTATGATGGAATAAACCTGAAAATTAAATATAGCACATATATAAGCCACATCTAGACTTTATTATTCCCCACACATACCACGGGACAATTATAATCACTATGCATTAGGAATATTTATGGAGTTAGGAGGTCTGAAGTCCATTTTGAAAGGAATGCTCTACCAAGTAAAACTAAATAGCTTCTTTCATCATCATTCAACTGTTGGAACATGCTCTGGATCAGCATGTCAAATTCTACTTAGCAGATACTGACCAGTGGAATTCATAATTTATTTCAAAACTTCCAAAATTCATTCCTTCCACCAATGAAGATAGACTGTCTTAGAACATCCCTTCTCAAAGAACTCAAAGAACTTTCTCAAAAGATGGTCACTTAGCTAAATAAGAAGGTCCTTGCCCTCTAGGAGATATAATCTTGTAGGTAAGATAAAATAAGCACACAACAACTACAATAAAAGGTTATGTGAGATAAGTAAGGGGCAACTTTGCAAGTAGTATATAGAGAGCCAGAGTTAGAAACAGGAAGATCAGAATTCAAGTTCTGCCTCTGACACCTACTGACTCTGTATAGCCCAGGACAAAGTCACTTAAGAGCTCAATTCCCCAGACAACTCCCTCAGAGTATTATATATCATAGCAAAAGTACCCATCTGTGTTAGTAAAGGAAATTTCTTTATTGGAAGCTCCCCATACCAGTGGAATTACAGATCCTGCCCAAAACACGATAATTACCAGTTTCTTCATCTGTCAAACAAAAGGGCTAGACTAGACAACCTTTAAAAATCCCCTCCTTAGGGTAGAAGATTGCATGGTTTCAAACCTTGGTCGTGCTATTCATAGAAACAGAGAAGAAAGAAGAATTGGTTCATGTTTAGAAGAGCTGACAAGTTTGTTTTAAGACATGCTTGGTCTAAGGTGCAAGCAGTGGAAATGTCCTATAGACAAGGGGAAGTGTCTGGAGCTCAAGACTACAGAAAAGTCATAGATGAAAATAGAGACTGCATAGAATATGCAGGAATAATAACAGGAAAAAAAGTGATAGCTGACATTCCTGGAGTGATCATCAAAACCATAGATGCTTTTAAATCAAATGGATAATTTACTCTTCACTCACATCAAGTATCTATGGTATTACTGCTTATATCTATATAATAAAGAAGGCATTAGATCATTACAAATTGTCTAATATTTTATAGGTGGATCATTGAAGGGTTAAGATGAATTTTGCATAAATGAGTAGTTAAATTATGAAACTGTAAATTTAATATTCACTTTCATATTCACTTTCATCAAATTATGAAAATGCAACCAAGTGGGTGTCATGGTAAAATAAGTATATACAGTCTGGTCATTTATTGTACTCTACTAAATTCTGTCTTTGATAAAATTTTCATCAATAAAAATGGGAAATTCAAGTCCTAAGGAAACAGAAATTCCTAAATAGTCACCTATCTTCAAACTCCTTCATATGAAATTGACATTCTTTTCTTTTTTTTTTAAGACTGACCAGATTAATTATGATTAAAACCAATATAGCTCATGACTACCAAACTCATCTTCTGTAATATCAGGACAAGAATTATGGATAATTTTGGAATCAAGTTGTGGGTTAATTTTTTTAAAGGACAATAGAAAGATTTCTATAAGTATGTTGCGATGTTTCTAATGATCTATTTTCTTTCTTTAAAAAAAAAATCCTTACCTTCTTTCTTAGGGTCAATACTATGTATTGGTTCCAAACCAGAAAAATGATAAAGGATAGGCAATGGGGATTAAATGACTTGTCCAGGGTCACACAGATAGGAAGTGTCTGAGGCCACTTTTGAGGACCTCCTATCTCTAGGCCTGGTTCTCAATCTACCAAGCCACTCAAGCCACCTAGTTGCCACCATGATGACCTATTTTCAAGAAATGCAATAAAGATTATCATTATCCCTGATTACAATTTAATCTTCACAATAAAGGAAGACCTAAGTACCTTCATTGTTACAATCATGGGATAACCAAATCCAATCTTCACAATTCTAAGATGGAAGGTTTTAAAAAAAAAAAGACTATATAATTGAGGAAATAAATTGTTGTATGGATGAACCTTGTATCTGTTTTTTCCTCTTCATAAGATGTAAATTCCTTGAAGACAAGGATGACTTTTGCTTTTATCTTTGTATCCTCAGCCCCTGGCAGACAATAGAAGTATAATAAAAGTTTTATGATTAACTAATTAATTAAATGTTTTACTAGAAAAGAAGGTAAGCTGGTTATGCCTTAGGAATGAAAGATAATAGAAGGATTGATCCAAATGCTGGTAAAATGTAAAAATGTAGTGATTCTTTTACCCATATCCCAATGTTGGATTTTATCTTGCCTCTTGAGTGTAACAATTTGTACTATAAGTAAGTGTTAAGGTTTTCTCACTCTCTTCCCTTTAGCCCCATTACCCATCCCTTTCTACTGTTTTCAACCCCCGCCCCCTAAATCATTACTAAATATTATTGCTTGGGACTTTGAAAATAAACTTTGCCCTGAAAAAATGTAAAAAGCCCTAACGGGGGTACATCTAGAAAAGACACGGTAGATTCTCTATTAAAATTACTCAGAAGAAGAATATGCACAAGATTCTCAAAAGGTGAAAAGGAATGGAATGGATGAGTTGAAATCTTTCACAGAATAAGAATATAAGAACTAGAAGTCACCCAGACCAACCCATATATGAATGGATAGCCCCTATGTCAATGAAAGTAGATGGAAAATCATAGAACTACTGAAGGACTTTGGTAAAGTTTAGTAATTTACAAAAATGGCCTCTCATCTTATCTTTGGATTAGAGTCATGGTGGGGCACTCAGAGTCCTCTCTGTGGGCATACATGCCATTTCCCCAGCACAGAATTCACAAGAGTTTGCCACGAGAAAGCCAGAGGGACATGGGGCCAGGCTGCTCCCCTCCTCCTCTCCACAAGTACCCGAAGCCATCACCCACCCCTCTAAAAGGTTTGCCATCACTGGATTAGACTAAACCTCTGGAAGAATGAATTTTGGTAAAGTTTAGAAATCTCTAAGAGTGGCCCTTCATTTTACTTTTGGATTACTTTTGGGGTGAATCCACTTAGTTCAAAACCTCTCCTAACAAGAGCTCATCTTCTCTATGACTCACCAGTCCCAGGCAGACTTTCAGTGGAACAATCAATCAACTTCAGACATTCATCTTCGCATGATGGGCCACTGTCCACACTGATACAGTATAAAGGATCATCCAGGAAAGAAGGCCTCTTCAGCCTGCTGACACCGAGGGCTTTTGACATAAAGTAACCTTCTCCATCACTAGTGACTACATCCCCTGAAGGTCTAGGGCTCTCATCTTCCTCTGTCTCAATGACCCAAAATTCTGGTATGTGCTCTCGGCCATCCAATGCTTTGGTAAGATAATAGCCAGGGGTTTCATATTCTCTGATTTCAAGGACATCTTCATTCTCACCCTCAGTTCTGCTGGCAGTTGGTGACTCACTTCGCAACCGAAGGAAAAAGGAACTTGAAGGCTGGATGGATTCAGGTTGTGTTGCATTACCAACTCTGCTATCTTTGTCTGAACTTTGTTCCAAAATGCATTTCTCTAGAAGAGTCTTCAGATGTTCTTCGGAAAGAACTCTTGTTTTCATCTGAGTAAAAAAAAGAACATAACCAGTCACTTAACCAGAAAGCATTTGTTGACTGCCTTTGGAGAGTTGGCCTTGTGCTAAGTGCAAAGGATATGAGAATAATGGAAGATAGTCCCCACCTTTCGGGAGTCTAGATCTATGATTTTATTGGCACTAGAAACTCTTGGTGTGGAAACTCCCTTTACCACAAAGGTCAGTAACTCCTCTACAACTTTGAGCATTGCCTAGAAAATTGTTTGGAATACTGAGAGGTTAATTGGCTTGTCCATTGTCACACAGTATGTGTCAGAGGCAATATTAGAACCCAAGTCTTCCTTACCTCAAGGCCAGTTCTTGATAGGAGAATAACATAATCTTAGATCTAGGAAAAGACAACTCCACAAACAGATTAGACAAATACTTAGCTGTACCCCAATTCTATCAAATAGTGAATCTGAGGTTATCTTTTCAATGCTATCATCAAGTCTACCATCTGAAGCAGCTAGGTGGCCCAGTAGTTAAGAGTGCTGGGACTAGAGTCAAGAAGACCTGAGTTCAAATCCAGATTTAGACAGTAGTTATGTGACCATGGTAAAACTACTAACTAAACCACTGTCTACTTTAGTTTCCTCGATTGTAAAATGGGAATTATTATAGGACCTACCTCAGAAAGTTTTGTTTTGAGGATTAAATGAGATGTTTGTAAAGTGCTTAGCACAGTGCCTGGCATCTGGAAGGAATGATTTCCTCCTTTCTTGCTTACTTCCTCCTTCCCTCTCTTCCCTCCTTCCTTCCTTCCCTTCCATTTTTCCTCCTTCCCTTTCTTGCTTTCTTTCTCCTTCCTTCCTTCTTCTCAGTCTGGGCTTTGACAGTTACTTTCTCTGGCAATAGATACCCCATTCCCTAATTTTGGCCATTGAAGTCTAACACAATCATTTCAAATGTGCAACAAAACTTGCATCTAGTGTGAGGAAAACTATGGGATGAAAACTACAGTAGAGGTAAATCATTGCCAGTTTCACATTAATTAGTACACTTGATCCAGATTCTAAAAACGAAACAGCCTGCTTAAGGTTATTTCCATTCTTACTTTGCTGTTTAGATCACAGGTCCTTACACTGAAGTCATGATTCTTTATACATATACCATTCCACCATACTAACTGAAAGCCATGTTATTGCTTTTGGTTTGCTTTAAGTCTCAGGAAAAGCCAAGTCTTCTGCTGCTTTCTGTGCCTCAAATAAACCCTTTTTGTCTTCCTATCAAAACACCATTTCCCTTACAGCTTAGCAAGGGTTACCACTCTCATCTTCAACTAAAATGTAGGTGGAACCCCTTGGCAGAGAAAGGGCATAATGGAGGGACCTGGACTATTAGTAAGAGAACAAACTTTTCATGGAAGGAAGACATGTTCAAGGCAACGCACTCTCCTTAAAAGTTTACTCTTGTTGCTTCCAATCACATCAACCCCTTTATTTTTCGAACTAAGAAAGACTCTGCGTGTTCTCTTATACCTTATAACCACTTGGGCAAGGAACCTAGTTCCACCTCCCTCTGTTTGGTTTGACTGATTGCCTTTTTTCCTGATACAATATCTAACTTTGACCTTGACTTCTGAATTACTTGACCAAGCACCCACCCAAAAATGTTCCAATTACCAGCTGTTATTTCACCTGTTTTCAAATTCCTTCAACCTCAGTCACACTCATGAAAAAGAATCACCAGTATCTGCTGGCCTGGCTCCACCCACCCCACCTTATTAGGAAAATCCTACAGACTTTGACTCATTGAATCCGGTAAACTCTGCTTATTCTAAGATACTTATGTTTTGGAGGTAAGATTATGGTTGACCTTGAATATCAAAGGGTTGAAGGATTAGCTAGCAGTCAGTGACCAGTAACTATTCTTAAACAGGGTAGAGACAATGCTATGCACATAGTAGGTGCTCAAATGTTTGCTTAAAGAATGGATGAAATATAATAGGAGGGATAATAGTGTCTAATTCTTCATCAAGTCATTGCCCAGGTATCTGGTCCCTAATGGCCAGAGGCACCTCTTATATAGTCCTGGATCTGTTTTAGAAGAGTTTCATATCACAGGGTTTGTGCATACCAACTTATTTCTCTTCCCTTAGTATTCTAAGAGGATATTGAGAGAGTCTAATGACCTATCCCCACCCCCACCCATGTCAATCTTGAGAAATAGTATGACAGATAGAAAAGATGACTCACTGAATGTAAGTCAAGAGACTTCAAAGCTCCATTAATTTGCTAAGTGACCTTGCACAAGTCACTTAACTTTTCTGGAACTCTTCTTCATTTATAAAAGCTGAATGCTTTTTAGGAATCCTTTCCACTCTTTTTAGGAATCCTTTCCACTCTAAAATTCTGATGTTACTAATGGTAAACTTTCATTATTTACCCTTGCCTGCTTAGAGGCAGGGACCTATGCAATAAGAGCATGTAAACTCCTCAAAGGCAGGGCTTATGTCATTTTTATATTTGCATCCTGAGTGCCTCTCCTTTTACACAGTAATAAACACTTGTTAAATAGCTAGAGGTTTGCTGAATAGGTCAAATCTAAGGTTGTCAGAGCATCCTGAGAGGCTGAAGTCAAGGCTGAATCATCCTGCCTTGCTGATCTGCAAGCAAGGGGACTTATTTGGCTCTCCCTGTAGTTCAAGGACACCCCCCAAACCCCTGCCATGTCATAAAACTAGAGTTTCCCCAGCTTATTGGTCCAAATCATTTGACTTATGGCTTGTTCACAAGGCAATCAGGCTTATGTTTTTGACTAATGTAATTGGAAGTCCCTATCATAAAACAGAAAATGTAATCTTTCTGCTTGATATATTATATCCTTTTTTTGGCTAGCACTTGAATCTCTGAAAAGACCCACCCTGACAAAGGGACACTATCACCAGTTGGTTAATAAGAAGAAATCAAGCCAATAGGCAATAAAGGGTGGAAAGTCAGAGTCTTGAATGATTAACACAAAAAGAGAGCATTGTGTAAATAGTCTTAAATAACATCAAATTCAGATTCAAATCAAACAACTCAGGTGCACTTTCAACTCTGCTTAATAAGCAGGAGTGGAGTTTCAATTGCTTGTTGTGACAACAAATGATGTCACTAACACCTAAGTATTAGTGATGCTATAATAACCATAAAGTCATCATCCCCAGGCATCAAAGTAGGAAGTCATTAACTGTCCAAAGGAAATGACAGGGCGTTATATTCAATGACTGTCAGTCAAAACTTTTTTGTAGTAAACCGAAAGACAGTATACTGGAAAAGATCACCAAAATCCATTATCCTTTTTTAAATGTGTGGAATTCTGGCATCTATCCATTACTAAACAGAGAGAGATAAGGAAATAGATTAAAAAATGAACACACACCAATTATATTGATGTATTAATTTACTGATATCATCTTATTGATATCTATTATGTATTTAATATTAATTATGTTGATATTAATTTAAACTGAATTACAAGATTCTGGAAATTCATTGGATATAAAGCTATTCTGATTTGCTTATGGAGCAGCAAGGTCAAGACAACATATTTTCTCCTTCAAAAGAGACTAATGATGTCTATCAAAAGATAGCCTATAATTGTCATTAGCCCAGTAAGTCATGATGCTCAGCATGGAAATCCCCAGAGACTGGTAGGCACAAAATTAAGAGACATTTATTTGTGTTAAAGATTTAAGGGAAGAAGGTGATCCTGAGATCTATTTCCAGTATTTTGTTTTTCTTCCCTGTCCACCTCAATCCCATATCTGTACCATTCTCCCATTTCTCAAGCTCATGCTGAGATGAAAGAAGTACCATAAGTCAAAAGCAGCTGTCTCTAGCACATGGGCACCAAAAACGGCAGTATTCACTGTGAGTCTGAAGTGAGCACTCCATCAAATTGTGTTCTGCTATTTTAAGTCATGCAAATTTGACATCTGGAGTAGCACTTCTATGTGGTGTCCCTTAGAGTCCATTTGTATAAACTAAACCAAAGAAACTGTTCATTATGCTTCAACCCCATCAATCTGACTAAATACTAACTCAAATACTGTTGGGAAAGAAGAAAGGGAAACCTTCATTTAACATTAAATTCTAATTTATGGTCCTGAAACAGAAGTGGTAAGTCAGTTATGACTAACAGTGATGTTTCAGAGTTTGAGAGGCCATCTCTAAATTAATCTGAAATCACATAAGAATTCTCGGGCGAAACCAAGAACCTGAATTGTGCTTAGACTTGAGAAATTGGAACATTATACAGTATAGGATAAGTGGTTCAGACATGAAACCAATTATGATTGGGTAAGGTATTAATTGGTTTTGTAGAATTTTTTCTTGTTTTTTTTGTTTGTTTTGAAGGGAGGGGTGAGAGGGTATATCAGCAAAAGTGAAACAAAAAATGAAATACCAAAAATATTAATTTTTTAAAAAAGAAATTAAGTTTACTGGAGCTAGCATCCAGTTTTCTAACAAAGTTATAATGAGCATACTTTGTCAGTATCCTATTAACACAAGCAATTGATAAAATGGGTAATGGGCAGCACAAACAACATCGAAACCAATTATAATGATTTTATGCAGAAAGTTAACTAACATAGTTATTTTAAGTAGAATAAGTGTTCAAAAAGAACCTTAATCAGTAAACCTTTAATTCACTTGCCAAAGAGAGATGGAAGACAATAGCAAGATAGAATATCAATTTCTTTGTAAAATCCTACAACATGGATGGCTGGGTAATGATGGATGTGTATGAGAAGTATCTTTGTATAAAGCAGAAAAAGCCAGTGGAGGGTCAAATTAGTTTAAAGAAAGTTTGGTAAGGTCTAATTAAGCAAAGTTATTCCAAGGATTTTTTGATGATAAAAATAGAAGAGCAACATGTAGAAGAAAAAAGCAAAAGATCAGCAAAGATATTTATAACAAATTATTTTCAACACAAAGACCAGTAGGATCCACAACACTTCTTTTCTAACACCACAGTCTCAGAAATACTTATAGGGGAAATAGAAATGTACATGCATGTAAAACAGATTCATGCTGAAACTGATATAGCTGTAAACGGAATGAAGGATTAATATGAAAAGTATTTGAAGAGAGGAAGATAACACACTTGTGGGAATTTTTTGGAATTTATTACTACTTTAAAAAGTGATGAAGGGGGCAGGCCCAGAGATAGAAGGTCCTGGGTTCAAATATGACCTCAGACACTTCCTGCCTCTGTGGCTCTGGGCAGGTCACTTAATCTCTATAATCTAGTCCTTACTACTATTCTGCCTTGGAGCCAACATACAGAATTGATTCTAAGACAGAAGGGAAGGTTTTTGTTTTGACAAAAAAAAAAACACATCAGTGACTACTAATCTATGTATTAACTACTTTCCAATCTATACAAAAATTAATCAAAGATATGAATCAAAGATATATGGGATGAAGGTATTAAGAGGGAATAGGTAAGCTTTCACAAGCAATATTCTACAGAGTTATATCATTATTATCTACCAAATGACAAAGTCAGAGAATACAATATGCCATTGTATTTATTATTTGTTGATTTTGAAAAAAAAAGCATTTTATTTGATAGAGTAAAATGTTTCCTTAAAGGATGTCTTTCAACAAGTTGTCTCCTTATCTACCCGTAACCTTTAAAAGCACCAAAAGTCTTTGTAAACTCTCACTTGCATTGGCAAATCAGGTACTCCAGAAGACTGGCTACATATTCCCCATAGTCTCTTAGGAGTAGGAATTAGGGGCAATCTTTCTAATGCCATCTGCTTGAGTCCCATCCTGTTTTTTCCCTAATATGAATTGCTAATTATATATCAGTGATTACATGATTTTATCAGAAAGAACCTTAATCAGTAAACCTTTAACTCATTTGCCAAAAAGAGAGGACAGCCAATGCCAAGATAGAATGTAAACTTGATTACTGCCCCCAGTAACATGTAACCAACTAAAACCAATTACATTTACAATAGGGATATATTTACTGACAAGGCATAGCAAAACCCAAAGTTCAAACACACACACAAGGAGAGGTGGAAGGGGCATTCTTCTACCCTCTACCGCCTTGGTCATTGGAAGGATCAGGGTCCAATTTAAAGTGGTTGCTAAAAAGAATTAATCTCTCTGAGTTTACTTCCAAATGTAGCAGATTCAGGGGAGAAAATTTATCATGGTTGATCTACTGTTGCCTGAATCAAGCAGGCCTCACTCTTCCCTATGCTCAGCAGTCCACAACCTTTGGCATGAACTCCAGTTTTTTGACCCTCAGGACTCTCCCAACCTTTCAAATCTCACACATTTGCAGCCTGATCTATTCCATCTCAAAAATTCCTTCTTCTACATACGAGAAAAATAGACAACAGAAAAGGAAGCAAGAGTAAGTTTGTGTGCTTGTGGCTTCATGTTAATCTAAGTGGAGAGAATAGGCCAACTCTCTTTCCACCTGGAAGCCTACAGAAGTCCTTGCCTTCTCATTTGAACATGGCCAGAAATAAATAGAATAAGGCCAAATGATTAGAGCCTTTTATATGCAAGCTCAGTTCTAGCTCAAATGCCAGTCAAAACATCTTTCCTCATCATGTGGCAAGCCAACTGGAAAGTCACAGAATGTCTACACATGCTCCAAAGATCCCATGGCTGAATATTTTCCACATGCCTATTAGAGGTAGGCTCTTGTTCATCAATTTCTTGTTATACATTCATTCAAATTATTTAAGCCTTCAAGGATAAAAACGAATAACCTTTTTCAAAGATCTTTTGATCACAAACCTCAGTCAAGGGATAAACCAGGAAGATGTATGTTCACCAAAGATGTTTGCCATTGTGATGAAGGAGTTACAATGCAGAGTCCAAAATGTAAGAGGGAATCCCTGTGAATAATGATGTCCTCCAGGTGCTCCTTTTTGTATGTGACATTAAGCTAATTGTATCAAGCTTCAAAAAACTTCAAAGTCTGGGGGCAGCTAGGAGGTATGTAAAGAAATTTACCCACATCCTCTGGGGTCACAAATGTGACACCATCCCCTGGCGACTGCCTGCATGTCTGATATCCCCTGCATGGTCAACCTGAATGTCAGCATGGAACACAAGTAAGGAGGGAAGAGGTCCTATCCAAGTCACTTAACCCCCACTACTTAGCCTTTACTATTCTTCTGTCTTGGAAACAATACATGGTATTGATTCTAAGATGGAAGGTAAAGGTTTCAAAAAAAAACATTCAAAATCTCTGGGAAGATACATGACCACTCAAAAAGAATTTGACCTGATTATCCACACAAGAAAGACGAAATGAATGAAATATTTCTATTGCCCATATGATGAAACAGAGTTGGAAGGACAAGCTATGGAAATTGTCCATCAGTATGGGTATTTAAACTAGACACTACAAATGGATAATGAATTGGACCCATCATTAAATACAAAGAGGGGAGCAACTTGGATTGCCTTCAGGAGCTAGAAAAACTCCTTAAATTATCTGTGATCTTAAGGCCAATTTTCAATCAGTCTAGTTCCTACCTTCCACTTCCCTTAAGTATCTAAGACATTACAATAGTAGAAATGACAAGATGATCAGTTGGTCTCATGGTGGCTAGCTTAAGTAGCAGTAAGAGCAGAATCTTCTCAGGTTAGTCTACTACATGTCAGTCAATACTCTTTCTCACATGAATCTCTCTTTTCTTATCATATCAGTAATTACAGTACTGACTGGTTGCTTAGGTGTTAACAGTAGCTATTAGAATCTGGGTCCAAGTAAATGCAAGAAAAAATAGTGAGATAGAAATCTTGATACAGACTTTTAAAAAGAGAAAGCCATGCAGAAGTCATTTTATAGTACTAACTGAACATAAACGTTAAAATATTCAGCACTCAGAGTCAGTTTTTATCTCTGCTCAGAGTAATCAATCCAGTGCCTAAGACCCACTGTCAGAAAACCTAACATGCTGTTGGCAATACTTGACTTAGATCATCCCTACCTCTTCCTTCAGGATTCTTTCCCCTTCCACCCCAACCACTCTCATCATTATACTTCTAAGGTATCCTATATCTTCATGCTACCTACTAGCCTCTTTTCACTTTCCTTTAGGGTCTATCTACCTCAAGCATCACTGCTGGGGAGCTGGGTCTGCATGAGGAAGAATGGAAAATAATGAAATGTTGAGTATACAAACTGTCCAGCACTATCAACTATATAAGTCATTGCTGATTCCTTGAATTTGCTCCATACACCCTGGATAGCTGCCCTTGCTCAGAAAATATAAACTAGACCCATGATTTCCACTGAGATTGCTTATGGGCTCTTTGGATTTTTAATCAGTTCTGAGTTCAAACTCTGGATCTCTCTTGCTCTCCCCATCTACTCCATTCCCAACCCCAAACATACACACACACAAGCACCCCCCCCCCAACACAAACACAGAGTCTCTAATTTCCCCTCAAAATATAATTCCTGGTGTGTAATGTGCCATTTTGAAAGACTTATTCTTTGACTTATCAGTCAAGATTCTTTCACCAAGCAACTACAGCAACCTAAACTCCAAAACTATCTTCAGTCTTCTTATATTATCTTCTATCAAAATATATCTATTCTAAGTTCTTTTTCCTCAGGTCTAATTCTCCACAGCTAACTAATCTGAAAAAACAGGGCTCCATTAAGTATACACATGTGCATATATATGTATGTAGAGGTGTGTGTTTATATGTATATATGTATGTATGTATGTATGTATATGCTGCACATAGCATGGCTGCATTTCAGCAAAATCCTTCTTGATACAGGATGACAATCCAAAGAAAGGAAAGACATTCAAATACTATAACATTCGTATAAAGAGATTAGGGACAGTTGGCCTTGGAGTATCACCTCCGAACATGTCTCATAGGTCACCATTGACTACATGTGGAGAGCATGGACCAAACATCATGCTATAAAAGGTCATGTTTTCTCTTGGGAACAAATTAAAAACTATTAGTTTTAAGGCTACATTCAAAGGTGCTAAAGCAAGGAGAGATTTTACTGTCACAAAGAGGCTGAGAACATTTTCTAGTTTTAGACAAATGCTGCTAATTGGTTGCTCTGAGTTTATAAGCATGTGTAATATCCAGTTATCCCTATATAGTCTGTATAGCACATACAATACAACTTAGGTAAACAGGGAAACTTTCTATTACAAATAGCCACTCAGGGATGTCCATTTTCATTTGCTCATCTGAAATCTAAATCATACTACAGCCAAGGAAAAAAAATGACATACAGAGAATATTCTATGATATGCTGTGGCCAATTCTTTTCTTCTCTTTTTTTGACACCATAGACAGTGAGAATACCACTAATAGATAATTTAAAAAAGGGAAAATTTTGGCAAGATCATCAACACAAGTCAAATAAAGTCAACATATACAAAACAGATATGGAATGCAGAAGCATCTAGATAATGTGACACATATTCTTTTTTTTAAAACCTTTATCTTCTCCCTTAGAATCAATACTGTGTATTGGTTCCAAGGCAGAAGAGCAGTAAGGGCTAGGCAGAAAAGCAGTAAGGGCTGGGCATTTGGGGTTAAGTGACTTGCCCAAGGTTACATAGCTAGGAAGTATCTGAGGTCAGATTTGAACCCAGGACCTCCCCTCTCTAGACCTGGTTCTCAATCCATTGAGCAACCCAGCTCCATCCACAATATTCTTTTGCAATTTTCACACAGAAATAAAATTTGCTCTCCCATAATAAGTGAGTTGAATAAAGCTCAGAGTCCTTAATATATTTTATATTTTAATTATAAAAATCTGCTTATGCTCTAAAGAAAACTCCTAAAACCATGGCAGAGAAAGCTCCTCCCTTAATAAGAAGCAAAGGCCCACAAATAAAGCACCCCCACAAAAAACTAACCTTTTAGGGGAAAATTTTCTGGCTTTGGGGGAATGTTAGTATTGGCAATTTTTAGGCTTTTGTAACTTTCAGCTGCTCAAAGAAATTCCAGTATCTGCACTAGATGGTGGTGCTGAGTCATTTATTTAGAATGGGATATGGATTATATAAAGTCTTTTTATTTTTAAGTCAACACCACAGGATAAAAGTAGATGAGTGAAGAAATATGGTGTCTTCTATATCTCAGCAAGATCTAAGCTCTCCACCAGTACTTGCTTCAGCTGCCTTTGGGACCATTGAAATGAACTGTTCTCATCGGCTCATTCCACTGGAGGAAGTCTTCCCATAATTGGGGTAAACATCCCCTCAAATTCACCAATGGGTTTGAGGCCTGTTGGTTACCCTCAAACTGGTTTAGCAGCCAGTCTGCAAGACAATTTTATCTACAAATGACCACCACACACATTACAGCTTCTTAGAGCCATAGATGAAAGCTAGGGGAGAGGCAGACGAGCAACTCTGAAAAGGATCACCAACCTTACACCAGAGGTCCTAGTATTCCCTGGATACTTCATAAACCCTTTTTTGATACAGTACATAAGCACCAGTGACATTTACAGGAGATCTAAATATATACTGCCATTGACTCTGTCAGGAAAAGACTGAAAGAAAGCATCCTTTTACAAACAGAAGAGTGTTGGTGAAACTATCAGAAAAAAACATCATACTTGGGTCTAAAATGTGGGGAACCTGGTCTAAGGAGGGCAAAACAGAAAGAATCTTGTAAAAGTCTCTTTTGCACTGGGTGGTAGGAGAGAGCAAGTTGAGAAGCATTTTTTGGACTTAATTGAAAGAAAAAGCAAAGTGTTGCTTCAGGTGTGAAGGCTCCTACAGCAGTAGGGAATCTGGAAACAATCTTAAAACCTCATCTTTTTTTTTTACTTCTCAAAAGGCTGATTCAGAAAAGAGTATCTAAAATATTTGGTTGCTGCTGTCCTTTGAATGTTTTAAAATTCTACTCCGACTGACTGACAGGAATATTTACTACCTATTCCTACCCATATGGGCATTAAAGAAAAAGAAGCAGATTCTTGAGGTAACTATATACCCTACTTCCCTTGAAAACATGTTTGCTACTTGAATTCATCTTCTATCTAAGGGACGCTAATAAGAACAGCAGTGGGTAATTCAAGAAATCATGAGAAAAACCAGAATTTTTAGTCATAACCAAAATGAAAAACAGCCAGGACAGTTTCTAAGGGAGGAAGGGTAGCAAAAGGTTTGACTTGGGCCTGGCTGCCTTTCTGACTGGCTCTTCCTGAATCTTCTTTCTAGCTCTGCCAGAGAGCTGCCACATTCTTTAGTAAGAAAAGCAAGTATATTTGACAGAGGACTATTACACTGGAATTTCCTTATACTTATAAATAGCTCTCACCACAGTAGCATTCTGGGAGATAAATAAGGTCAGAGTGGACGAAATGTGCCCTCTTCTTCCTCCTTCAAGAGAAGGTTTCAATACTGGCTCTTTCTTCACCTCTAACTTCTCTAAACTGGCAATATGACCTGATTTAATCTGACACTATCCACAGCTGCCAAATACCACCCCCACAACCACCACCACCACCACCACAACATAAAATGACAAAGTGTTACAAACTTTTCTGGGCAGAAATGGCATGTGCTAGAAATCATTATTTTTATAATAAATTTATTGAAAGTATTATTAATGTATTTTGATCCCATTTGATTTCACCAAATAAACTAGATCACAAATTATATACCTCCCTACTAGGAATACTCCATCTATGTTCATCAATGAGTGTTAGGGAGCATTTGGTGATTCTAGGCATGTTATCTATAGTAACTAGAATGGGTATATCTCTCCTCATTTTGTTTATTAAAAGGACATAGCATCCTGAAGAAGTAGTGAGGTATTGATCTCTTCTTCTCCTCTCCCCCTACCATTTACCATATTTCACTTATACCCATAATCCATTATCAATTTGGTGCTGGTCCCTATCACAGACACTGGGTTCATTTTCAATTCAACTGAATTACAAAAACTTTTAATAAGTACTTCATATGTGCATAGCATTACATCCTTTGGAGCTTTTCTCAATAATTATTTCTGTACCTTGTTTTGCCCCTACTTTCCCCTGGGAACATGTGTCTAGTTTGCTTTTCTCTAAAAATCTTTCTGGTATTTTCCCTTACCAAGGCTTCTCCCTCAGGGACATCAGAATTTGAAATCATTCCAATGACCCTAAGCTCCCCGCTGCAAACATATAGGCTTACAGGATATCAGAAAGTAGACAATTTCTCTATAACCCTTCCAAAATGCAGAATATAATTAAGAGCAGAACTTCTTGACTGCCAAGAAAACTATTCCCTATTCTTGGGGACATTAAACAACCCTTGCATCTGGGGAGTCCCACCTTCCCTATAGACTGATAGTATCAATGGAGAGATAGGCCTGAGATATTCTGCAGTACACATGGTTTCCTACTATAATAGAAAATTATTGGCAAAAGACAAGCACTGGACTATGTGTGTTTTTGTGTGGATACATATATATGTACACAAACTTAGTTGCCCATATATACATATGTGTGTGTGTTTATATATATATGTATATATATATATATATATATATATATATATATATATATATATAAAATCTATGAGCAAATAGGTCTTTTTGGTTCCAGGCCCTACACTCTATCCACTGCAACCTAGTTGCTCATATATGGAATCAGAAAGACGTAAGTCCAAATCTGGCCTCCCAAAATGACTAGTTTTGTCACCCTGAGCAAGTACTCTATTTGCCTCAGTTTCCTCATCCGTAAGATGAGATGTAGAAGAAATTGGTGATTCATTCCAGTATCATTTCCAAGAAAACCTCAAATTGGGTCAGGAAGTTGGATACAACTGGAACAACTGAACAACAATAATAGCTTACAAACACGACATCATCTCTCCAAATGCATGTGAGGCTGTCCATCTTCACTTCCTCTCTAACCTTCTATTAAGACTTTGAATCGTTTTCTTCCTTCTCTTTCTTATCAAGATTCTAGCTCTCCTTCTGTATCTATACATGGCACTAGTCCTTAGTTGCACATGTTGCCTGCAGAGGGTCCATGGAGTTTCAGGGCTCTCTTCAGATACAGTTGCAGCATTCTTTCAAATGAGTTACCATCTTCTTTTAAAGGTCAAACCCAAAAGCCTGATTAAATAGATGAATTCTATCTTTAATGTGAAAGCAATTCACTGAGCCCACTGATTTATTGCTTCCCAAAGAAAGGTTAGTAGGACAATTAAGAATCTAAAATGTGTGGAAGGCATACCTTGCCTAAAGAATCCACCCTTTCTCAGGAGATACAAAAAGGGGTAGGGCTTTTCCAGCTTTTTTGGAATGTGCAGCCATAGAGTCTAAAAATAACAAATATTTTCATGGGGCTTATTAATTTAATAGCATTTAAATCTGTTGTCCACATCATTGTTTTGGGCTATAGCCTCCTAGAAAGCAAGGGGTCAAAGTTAAAACTTGATTTGAATTGGATCTTTTTTTTAACAGAGATGAAGAGAGAGGGACAAGGTAAGAAAGAAAGGACAAGAGTAAAGTTGCATTAATATTCTTTACTAATTGATTTTTATTTCACAAAATTCTACCTTTTCCTATAGATATTGTTCATGAACTCCAAACTCCTTCCCAAGAACACTCCTTTTATCTATGAATAAATGTAGAATGCCAAATTATGGAAGTGTTGATGTTTCATGCCAAGCAAACCGCACTAATAAACATAAATCTTAAATGGAATCAATTTGGTCAAACAAAGGATAATTCGAACCAAAAATAATCACACATCAAGGGGACATTATTTCATCAAAATAAGTCTCTTCCTGGTCCTTTTTAAAGAAAAAGATGTATGGGGGTAAGGGAAAAAAGAGAGGGCTTCAAAATGCAAGATTAATAATTCACCAAACCCCCTTTGGTTTCATTTTCAAGACCAAAGTTCAGCCCTTTTTCCCTGTAGCTGAAGATTCCTGAAGGCAGTGGGGGGTCCAGAGGAATGTGAGAGAGAATGTCTGTGTGATGGAGGCAATGAGGCAGAGAAGGCATTTTTCTTTTTGCTCTGACCCTATGCAAGAGTTAGCATCTCTTAGGCCTATCAGCTCAAAGCTCTCTCCTTACAAACACCAGTCACTTGCCAGGGCGGTAGTAAGAAAGTAGGAAACCACAAACTCTGTCTATAATTAAAAAGGTAATTTCAGTTAAGGGAGAAAAAACACAACAGAATAGATCAGGGATTGAGGTAAAGAGCTCTACAATTATCTTAAAAATAAGGCTGAAGTCAGGAAATGAATATGCAGAGATACTACTCCAGGAATTCTTTAAGCTGTACTTCACACCACACTTGATTTAATTGAATATACTGGGGCTTGCCATAACTCTTGTTTTCAAAAGTCTTTTCCTACATTCAGTCCCTTCAATTATACCCACAAATAGCCTGCAACATATATGTTTTAAATATAAATACATATGTGTGTATGTGTATATACACATGTACATGAATATATATATATATATATATATATATATAGCATCTTCCCTGCGGGAAACTATAGATGAAAACAAGATCATGAAATCAGGTTAACAGAGAAAAGGCCTTGATTTATACCTCCCTTATCTGAGAGTATGGACATACTGGTAGCCTTGAATGTTTTTTCCTGTCAAGTTCCATCACCTCCTAAGTTAATGTTTTTTAGCATTTCTTATATTTCTTGAATAAATTTTTATATTTACAGTATTTAGTTTTAAAAGCAGACTGAATACAAAAAGGTTGTATATATATATATGTATGTATACATATATAATCATTCTACTTTTAAAATTTAGAACTAAAAATATAAAATTTTATTCAATAAATAAAAGAAATACTTTTAAAAGTAGCATGTTCAATTAAAGGAAAATTCAAAATTCAAGGGAGAGGGGAAAAATAAATAAAAGGAAAGGGGAGAAAGGAGAAACAATGTGGAAACAGTGAAAATACAAAGAGAAAGAAAAGAATGAGTTTTAAAGTATGAAGAATTTAATTCAAGTTCTGCCTCTGGTACTTATAAGCTAGGGAACTCTGAGAAAATCATTTAACCTCTTTGTGCCTCAGTTTCCTCACCTGCAAAATGAGGATAATAATATTACCTACATCCTAGGATTGTTGTAAGGTTCAAATGGGCTAATAATTGTATGTACATGGTAAGCAATATATTGTTAGCTGTTATTATTATTACTCCCTGCAAAATGAGAATACAAAAAAGCATTTGCACTGAAAGACAACTGTGGCATAATAATTAAACAGCTAATTCTTGAATTAGGAAGACATAGATGTTCAAGTCTTGCCCAAAACATAGTGGCTATGTGAGTGACCCTAAGCAAGGCTGAACTTTTCAGAACCACCAGGAACTCTCTTAGAGTAATAACTGCAGAGCAGTTGCTAACTTCCATTTCAAAAGGAAGGTTCCTTACTGGTAGTTCTCTACACTTCTTAAATAATAGGCTGACTCCTCCTTGCCAATAAAACCTATGTGTTCTACCTACCTTAAACCTCATTTGTTTGCTGTGAGGACATCATTTTGCTAACCCTAAAAGCCATGAAGGTGAGCTATTATCAACAGAAAAAAAAATAGAGACAGAGGAAGAAAAGGGAAGTATAAACTGCTCTTTGAAAATATTTATTATTTGCTATAGCAATTTTAATCATTCTTCTTTATAATCTTTCAGTGGCTTGTTAAATAGGGTAGTTATAGCAGCCTATGGGGAAGGAGATGGACAAAGGGAGAAGAAAGTGTTCTCAGGAGCACAGGTAAACCCAAAGAAATAAAGGTAGTGCTTGAGTCAAGAGCACTTTTTTGTAAGAGATGCCTTTTGAAGCCTTTCTTAGACATGGGGTTTATTAGGATTATCTTTTTTCCCCCTGTATCATGAAACCTGAGGATGCCAAGAAATTGGAATCACTTCCTGGTTTGAAGATATCATTTCATTATAATGTTACACAGTCAACAGATCATGATGGTACTTTTTGGATATTTGGAACCAACCTTAAAGACTTAAAGACTTAAAGATTTCAACATTTTTCATTTCACAGATGAAGAGAACATGGAAAAAATAGTTAAGGGTCTTGCCCACTGTTATACATGTCATAAATAGAAGAGCCAGAATTTGAATTCAGGTCTTCTGAATTATTTTTTTAAAAATTCATTGTACTTTCCAGTTATATAGCATAGGAGGTTACAGCAAGTCTATTTCAGTTGCTGTGTCCCACCGTTCTCTCACAAATATTGTACACATTACTAATGGTTCTCATGAGCAAATGCTTAGATTTCCTCATTTCACAGCTTAGTTCCTAGCTATTAAGTTGTTTTTTTTTCCCTTTAATGTCCTATTTTTCCCAGGGTTAAGTCAATTTGAATGGGAAAGTTTATTAAATTCTCTGGATGACTATGCCAGCCCATATAAATCAGGCTCCTGGTAACTGGAACCAAAAGCTTGGAAGGAGGGCGGCTCCTCAGAGTTGGTCAGTTCCCATCATTAATTCTCAGGGAAGGCCACAGAAAAACCAGTATTACAAAGTTTATGTGAGCACCATCATCTTTCAACATCTCAGTCATTAGATTCTGAAATTCCTACCTTCACTTGCTCTGATAAAGACATGGTTGGAAAAGTCACTGTATAATAAGACGTAATGTGTCCTTGCATTAAGTTATATTTACTTCAATATTTTAGTATGTAAAGTGCCTATTATTTTACTGATAAGAATACACTCTCTACCAATGCAAGTAGCAATTCCTCCATGCCTTAGACTTCATAAGTTGCTGAGACCTCAATAGTTTACGTAATAACCAGTCTATAAGTGTTTGGAATACAAAGAAAGGCAACTACATACTTCCTGACCTCAAGGAGTCCATGTTCTAATAAGGGAGAAAGCATACAAACAATTATGCATGTAAAAGATATATACAATGTAAACCAACAGTAATTTTGGAGTCACTGGGGGAGTAGGAAGAGAAAAAGGAGATTAGAAAAGATTTCCTGCTCAAGGTAGGATTTGAACTGATTCTTAAAGGAAGTCAAAGAAGTCAGGGAATATAAGTGTGAAGGAAGAGCATTCCAGGCATGGGGGCAGTCAATGAAAAGGCAAGTCAATAAAGGAGATAGCATTTCAAGTACAAACAACAATAAGAAGGCCAGTTGCTTGATTTAAAGAACTCAGAAAGTAGTAAAGTATAAAGTGACTTTAAAAAGTAGGATGAACACAGGTGGTGAAGGGTTTTAAATGATAAGTGCAACATTTCATACTTGATCTTGGAGGTAATGGGGAGCCACTGAAGCTTACTGAGTTCAAGCTGGGAGCAAGGGGAGGTGACATTATCACACATGCTTTAAAAAATTTACTTTGGTAGCTCAGTGGAGAATGAATTGGAATGAGGGGAGACTTGAAGTAAGGATATTAACAAACAGGCTACTGAATAATGCACAGATAAAATATTAAGGGCTCACATAAGAGTAGCAGCAGTCAGGGTGGAGAGGAAGGGAAAGATTTGTCTCTGCATGTAGATATAGCAAAGAAGATAAAGATTCAGAGAGGAAAACTAGAAGAGAATAATATGTCATGAAAATTAGAGAAGAAAGGGTATCTAAGAGAAGAGGGTGATCACTAGGATCAAAGACTATAAGAAGATAAAGATCAGGATGGAAAAAAAGACCACTAGATTCTTCAAATAGGAGATCATTGATAGCTTTGGAGAGAGGAGCTTTGGTTGAACTGGAAGCCAGATTGCAGAGGGTTTGGAATTCAGTGTACCTATAAATAGAGAGAATAAAGAGCTTTCTTAAGGAGTTTAGCTGAGAAGAGAAGGAGAGATAAAGGATGATGACTGTCAGTAAGGGAAATTCAAGAGAAGAAGGATGAGGGAGACATGGACATGTTTATAGGAAGCAGGGAAGCAGCTAGTAGTTAGGGAGATACAAACTGCTATCTGCTTCCATCTGAATCCCCACTGAATTGAAAGGCAAAGGGAAAGGGTTCTATCTTTCAAAACAAAACATTATAATTATATAAAGGATATTCAGAGTTCATGAACATATAAGTGGAATACTTATGGGTGAAAGAAAAACCAAAGGGAAAGTCTTCTCTCTGTGTAGCTATGGTGAAGAGGAGAACTAGTTATAAAAATGAAATAGATTGACAAACTGAAAAGTTAAGAACACTTGAGGGAGTGTTGATATATACGTATGGAAGTACTCTCATAGAAGGGAAGGATATGATAGGCTATAGAAGAAGAAAGTGTGCATTGAATTCATTGAGGAAGGAAGGAAGATTTCCTGAGGAGGAGTTGATAATAGCTACCAGAATCATTTCTGAATAACAGTGGGAAAGGATTCTAGAAGAACAATGGCAGAGCTATAGTACAAAAGCAGATGAACTACCTCAAATAAAAGTTTAGAGCTTTCCCTTAGAATAGTGACTGAGTGCCCAAATTGTACCCTCACACTGCATGTGAGCCTCTCTCCCTTACCCTTGACAAGGGAGGGAGGAAGTGCTCCCATTGGGCTGCTGGGCAGAGGGGCAGGTGAAGTGAAAAACGTCCTCAGATGTGGTGGAAAGGGGGAGTGGAGCAGCCCCCTCTGGGACGGGTGCCATAAATTCGCAAACATGACCTTAGAACAAAGCTTGCTAGCTGATACCTTTTGGTTTCACCAATATATAAACACAAACACCATTTGCCTCATCTCATTCTGCACAGAAATCATCTGTTAGTATTTAGAAATATAGCAAAGCCTGTTTATTGACTATCATTACCAGAGTTTATGATATCTGAAAGCAAATAAGCATCATGCCAAAAACCAGATGGATAATATATTAAAATGTATGAGAGTTGTTAGTTACTAGAAATCCAGAGGGACATGGGTTGCATTGCTCCCCTGCCCCTCTCCACATGCACCTGAGGACAATTCTCACATCTCTAAAAGGTTCACCATCACTGCCTTAGAGCTATATGTTGGCTTACCTTTGGTATGCATGCCAGAGGCAGTTACTTCCTTCCCCCTCTCCATACATGTCTGAGGACTTTTCTCCCATCACCCACCCCTCTGCCCAGCAGCCCAATGGGAGCACTTCCTCCTCCCCCTATCTAGGGTAAAGTGGTGGCTCAAGTGGTATAAAGTTTGCTGTCTCTAAAAGATTCACTATCACTGGGCTATACCATAGAGACAAAAACAAAACAAAAGAGGCTTCTGCTCTCAAGCTAATTACATTCTTCATACATTTTGATACACCCACACAAGGTTAGAGGCTAGGTAGCCACTTGTGATTTTTGTAAGAAGATGATCTCAGACATCCTGTCCAAGTTTAACATTCTAAAATTCTGTTTACACAAACCCAAAATTCCGTTCATCAAAACCACTTTGCTTCTTCTTTGCATGTATTTTGGATTTAGCTCATATGTTTCTTCCCCACTCCAACCCATACTAACCCCACTCCTGATCCCCTAAATAGAGCTCCTACTACTTTGAGAGAAGCATCTATTTTCATTTGTCTTTCTTTTCCTAGCATGGTGTCTGGTCATCTGTAGGTATTTAGTAAATGCTTGTTGTAGCTATTGTTGATTCTAAAATCTGATATTTATATATTTGGGAAGGGGAAAGGAATAGGGAAGAAAGGAAGGGAAAGGGAAGAGAAAAAAGGGAAAAGGAAGAAAGAGGGAAGAGGGAGGGGGAAGAGTGAGGGAAGAAAGGGTGAGAGAAGAAGAAAAGGAGAGGAAGGGCATTTATTAAGGATCTAATATGTGCCAGAGCTATGCTAAGCACTTCACAAATATTTCATTTGATTTTCACTATAACTCTGGGAAACAGATGCTATGATCCCCATTGTACAGTTTAGAAAACAGAAGCAGACAGAATTTGAAATGACTGCCCAGAGTAGCATAGCTAGGGAGTTATCTGGGCCAGATTTATACTCAGGTCTTCCTGAGTTCAGGGCCAGCATTCTATCTATTGGACCAGCAGCTACCACTGTCAACAACAGGTAAATGTGAAATCGAGCAGGAAAAAGAGCCAAACAGGAAATCTAAGTAAATCTGTTGAAAAATTGGGAAGAGCAACTTACATTTATAGTAGTCCTTAACATTCAATAAGAGCCATGGCTTCCCCACAGTGGATGTTCTCTTCAATCCACTATTGCCATGGTAGAGTTTCAGGAATTGCTGTGTACAAAGACATCAATCAACTAATTAGTTATTTAGTGGCCATCCTCCCACTGATGAGTTTCTCTGCACTTAGCTACTAGGCTTCTTATGATTGCCTATCCCCATGAGGCCCACACTCAAAGATGTGCAGTTTGATTGGGATGGCTTCACTGGAGTGGCCTTTGACAACCCAGGCTCATTTCCAGGCCAGAATGAAGTATTAGAATAGAATTTCAGTGACAGTTTATCTCTACTAGAGAATTAGCAATCTTCATAAAATTCCTGGCTATCCTCCGAGGTATCAGAACACAGTGATGTTTTGGGAGTGGGAGGACCTGGGTTTCAATCTAGTTCTGCTACTTACTACTTGTATGTCTTTAGCCAAGTCATTTAAGCTCTTTGGGGCCTCAGTTCCTCATCTGTAAAGCATTGTCCTAGACTGGGGGTTCTTAATCTAGGGTCCAGGATCTTTTCAAAAATACTTTGATGACTATATTTCAATATATTTGATTTCTTTCATACTCATATATTTCATTTTATGCATTTAAAAATATTATTGTGAGAAGAGGTTCATAGGTTTTATTAGATTGCCAGAGATCTATTAAAGGTTCTATTTGATCTCAAAAGACTTCCAGATCAAAATCATGCTTCTATGATTGAAAGCTACTCTCAGGAAAACCATCCCAAAATATGTTGTGGCTTTGGACAACTGAAATGTCAATGACCTGACATTTGACATTTTGTTATTAAGTCATGATTGAAATACTGGAGTGAATCACAGATGCTAATTGCCTTGTGACTCACATGATTATAATATTATTATTACATAATACTGCAATTGTTCATAGCATAGGGGCAGAAAGGCAGAAAGATAAACTGGTTATTAAGGCTGACTTTCATTATATTGAGCAAGGCACTAATTATTCTTGTTCATTTTTAATGGTACACAGAACCCCAATTCAACAGCTTGTTTTTTGTTTTTTTTTAACTGCTAATGGTCCAAAAAGCTATTTCCTAGCCTGGAGGAGTAGATGCTTATTCATAACCTTTCCTGAAGGATTCTGTTTGTGTGTGCCACTGCCTATAGCTAGCTGCTTGTAATCAGTCATACTGATCCCTCTCCTTCCTCCTTACCAGCCTCCAGCCTTTCTCTACCTGAGGGTCTTTTGTGTTTAGCTGAATTCTTTAGTGACAGGATCTATAGGATAAACTAGGCCACAGGGGGTAGGAATGCACACATGCTTTCAAGCTAATTTGGATACAAGGCTGCTGTGGCTCTCAGCTTACAAGGTCAAAGTTATATAGCTCTTAAGTTATTTTTTTGTTAATTTCTGGGGAAAAACATCTATCAAAAGTAGGAAAACTTCTATTTCTTCCCTAAAATGGTTCTCCCAATGATCTTATCTAAGAGGTGCACATCATCCAGTGATATATAGAAAGTCCCAGTCTCTCTCTGAAGAAAATGAGAAATACCAAGTAAACTTCTTCCTATTATAAACTGGGTAGTTTTATTGGATTTTTTTAAGTGTCCTTAAGTCAATCTGTGTTCAGCTTTTCTCTCTAAAAAATAATTTTGTATTGTAATTTCATATCAAGAATGAAAAAAAGTTTCTTTGTGAAGTGCCTACCCCTCACCACTATGATTTAATCAGTACCCAGAAAATTTCATTTTAAAGGGTCGCCCTAGAGACAATATTTCACTTTCAAGGCTTTTCCTTTTCTTTGATACAAAAAAAAAATATCTTGCTGTGAATTTAAGCTTCTGCAGGACTTGGTCCAGAAAATGGAGAACAGAAGGAAAAAGAAAAGTCAGAAAACTTTTCTTTTAAAAAAAAAGAATAAACAAACATAAATACATAAATGTGTATATATATACATATACATATATGTGGCTATATATGTGTATATATAATGTATGTGTATAGTGAGAGAGAAAGAATGATAGAGATAGAAGAGGAGGAGAAGAGGGAGGACTAAGGAAAAGAAGGGAAGAAAGAGAATATAGTATAACAGATAGGAGGTTTTGAAATCAAGGAAACCTCAGTTCAGTTCTTGCATCTGACATAATATTTTCTTTGTGTCCCTCGGCAAGTCACTTAAGTTCCCAGTTTCCAAGTTTCTCTAAATCTGCACAGGCAGTTCCACATTAGGAGTTCCATATATATATCAATTCTGCATATTGATTCCAAGGTAGAAAAGTGGTAAAGGCTAGGCAGTTGAGGTTAAGTGACTTGTTCAGGATCATAGAGCTAGGAAGTGTTCTGATCCCTAGATCTCCCATCTCTGGGCCTGGCTTTCTATCCACTGAGTCGCATAGCCTCTTGGGTAAGTCTTGAAACTACTTGCCCAAACAAATTCTGGCCTGCCTTCCAAAAAATGCTATAAACTAGACATGCAAACTTAAAACTAGAAATAACTACAATATAAGAGGTGGTATAGGAGAAAGGACCCTGGAGTTAGAGTTGAGGACTAAGGTTTGAATCTCAATTTTGTCACATTGCTTATATTACTCTGGGCTGACTTTCTTTGTCCAAAAATGAGTAAATTAGACTAGATGATACCTTGACTCCTTTTTGAGTCTAAAATCAACACAATTTGTCCCAAAATAAGGGTCATAGAAAGAGCCACTGAAAAGATCTGAAATTTTCTGATTTCTGAAATCTCTGATTATGTCAAGACTTCTTTCTAAATGTTAATCAGAGACTAAGAAAAATTTCCTTTAGTCTAATCTGGCACTTATAGCATGATCTGGGCAAATCTACTAAATTTGCTTCAATTTCATTTTTAAAAATGTTTTTGAGAATCTGTCTAGCAATATTGAGATGGCATGCCAGGACTGGTTAACACTTCTGGATTCATCTGTAACATATTACACACTAAAATTTTAAGTATTTTTGCAATTTATTCTTTGACATAAATATTCTTTTATGAGTATGTTATTTAAACTAAAAATTAATCTCACCCTCTTCCACCTTCTAATTCATTTTTGGTATGATTGGAAAGTTTTGGAAAGTCCCGCGCAGCTAAGTAAGTATGTCAGTCATAAATTAGACTAAAATCTGTAGAAGCAATATATAGTTAAATAGTCTATTAAGCCACCCAGTGACTCAAAAGAAACTATAGTCATGAAGGCTAGGCATAATAAAGCAGGGTGAAGTTAATTTTCTTTAACCAAAGTTTTCTATCAATTAAAACAGCCTGCTAATTTTTTAAAATGTTTAACTTTTTCATCAAGCATCTGAATCTTAAATATCTCTGTGTCTCAACCATGGCCCTTATATTCTCGAGCTCCAAATGAGCCCCAAATACATCTCATTTAAGTATTTCATGCTGATTGCACTTGAATGAATAGTAGTTTCCCTTCTGGCTGCTAATGTATTTAAAAACCACGTCCTCCCAACTACAGACAGAAAATTTGTTACTCCAGTGCATTAACCAACAACCACAGCGGCCCAGTTTAAGCCATATCCATATTAGTAAATTAGCTTAGGGGTCTAACACAGCTGTTCTCTTAGTGATTAATTGGACCTGAATTGCACAGTGCCTTTGTTTCACTGGCAAAGTGTGCTTCACCAGAGCTTTCCATTAGCACCACCAGTCCAAATGTTCTATTAAACTCCTACACCATGCATCACCTTCTTAACAAGAAGCCATCTATCAGTCCATAACCATTAAGAAGATCATTCTTTTGGCTAGTTTCATCTGAGACACAAGGAACAGCACGACTTACATTAATTGCCCATGATTTGCTTCATGGCCTCTGAGAGACCACAAAAATATCCAAGTTTGTTTCAAATTCAAAATCTGGGGAGAGTACCCTCCTCTCATGCTGAAGAACAACCCCCAGATTTATAAGATTCTATAAACATCTTAGTACCATCATCCATAAGCAAGTAATGCATAAGTAACAGAGAAGAGGGTTTGTTCACATTTGGAATGGAAATACTAACAGGGGGATGGGAAGGGAGGTTGGTTAAATACTTTCTCCAACACTTGCCCTGCCCTGTAAAGGTTAGGAAAAATTATTTCGCTGAATGCTTATGTATGGTTTATGCATAACACTGTAAACTTTTGCATTCACAGATAGTTCTTGTGATGGTGTTCTTACTTGTGGAGATGAGCACTGGGGAGGGGCATTGGGACAGAGAAGGGCTGTAACTGAATGATGCTAATTTCATATGAATGTATATATTCACTCTTTTGTCAAGGAACTCTAATGGCTTTTGACAAGGCTTATTATTGGTGTCTGTGTGTCTGGATCTTCATATGCTAGGCAATGTGATATCTTTGCTCAATACAGACTCCCCTGGCCAAACCCAAATACAATCTTCCTTCATGTCTCCATTCCTCCAACTACTGAATGCAAGGCTGGACTGACTAGAATTGTCTAGCTACACCACTTACAAATGGAGAGATACTTGCAGACACCTCAGAATTCTAGTTTAACCCATTCTTTTTAAAGATAAAGAAATTGAAGCAAAGAAATGATGGATGTGATGGATATAGAGAAACACAGAAAGAGAGATTTGAACTGAGGCAGAAAGAAGTAGAGCCAAGAAAATAGTTTAAAGCATTAACTACCACAACCTAAACAGAAAAAATAATGACATCCTCACACACACACCCCAAATAGAAGTAGCAAACCAAAGCAATTCTCAAGTATCATTTCACATCCATCAGACTGGCTAAAATGACAAATATTGAAGGGGATGTGGAAAAGTGGAAACACTAGTATTCTGTTGATGGAACTGTGAACTGATCCAACCATTTTGGAGAACAATCTGGAATTATGTTCAGAGAACTATAAAACTGTGATATTATTGCTGGGTGAGTTTCCCAAGGAGATCAGGGGAAAATGAAAAGAATTTTTAAGTCCTAAAATATTTATGGCAGCTCTCTTTGTAGCAGCAAAGAACTGAAAATCAAGGGATGTCCATAAACAAATTGTGGTATTTGATTGTGAAGGAATACTACTGTGCCATAAGAAATGATGAGCAGATCAATTTTTTTTAATGTGGAAAGAACTACATAGGATAAGGAAAAGTGGACTGAGTAGAACTAGGAGAACACTGTATGTAGCTACAGATTTAATATTTGAAGAATAACTTGGTGAATGTTCACCTTGAATGAACCAAGAAGTGGAAACATGAAAGGTATAGCTATATATTTTGCCAGACAATGCCTTCTATAGTGTGGGAAAGTGAGAGAAGGTCTAAATTTAAACAAAAATGTTAAGTAGATGTAACAAAATTAGAGATTAAGCAGGACATGAACAAAGAGATATGAGAATATATCTCCTATCTATCCCTTTATGGAGGTGGGAGGCCCCTAGGTGTTACACACTGGCCATATTTTAGGATTTTTTTAATGTGTCAATCAGTTATGCTGGGTTTTTTCCCCTCTTTAAAATACAACATGCCATATTGGATGGCTCTCTGGAAAGGGAAAGGGAGAATTATTTGGAATAGCAATGGTGATGTAAGAAACAGAAAGTATCATTAAAATTTTATTTTAAATAAAAAGAAACTGAGGCCCAGGGAAATTGAATGACTTGCCAAATTACACACAGATCAAAAAGTGAAAGATTCAGGATTAAAACTCAGCTCTTACAACTCTGAAAACTAGTGTTTTTCCCAGTTTAGCTCTGTTTTAATTATCTCATTGAAAAAACACATATATACATGAATACACAAAGAAACAAGCAAAAAAGCAGAGATCTATGCATTCATCACACATATCATTTCTTAGCCTCAGTTTCATTATATATAAAGAAAGAATGGGTTGAACCAAATGAGTTCTGAAGCTCATGACAATATCTCTCCATTTGGAAGTAATATAGGGAAATAATACTAGTAAGGCTAGTTGGGCAGGAGAATCTGTTTTAAGTAAAGATATCACATATCCCAGGATGTTTCAGAACAAAGAAAATAGAAATTAAAAGGAAACTCAGAGACTAACTCATAGCTGAATTTCTTCTTTAGCATATTGGCATGTGATCATTCAGCCTTTCCTCAAAGACCCAGTATGTTCCAAGACAGTTCTTTCCATTTCTGCATAGGTCTAATATTTGTGAAAAGAGGAAGTTAAGTGGCTCAGTGATAGACCAGGAATCAGGAAGACCTGAATTCAAATCCAGCCTCAGATGGTTCCTCTCTGTGTGACTCTGGGCAAATCAAAAAGGATCCACCAGATCCACTAGAGAAGGAAATGGCAAACCACTCCAATATCCTTGTCAAGAGCATCCCATGCATAGCTATGATCATGAAGCATCAGACGTGACTGAACAACTGAACAATGACATCAATGCCTAGGTAATTTTCCCTTATATCAGCCAAGATTTGTCTCTTTACCCAGCTATTGCTCCCAATCTAGTTCTGCCCTCTGGAGTCAGAGAGAATAAGGCGCTTCTCTTGTCCACTGTAATATCCTCCAGGTCTTTAAGGACTAAAATCAGGATCAAATTGGCCCTGAGTCTGCTCTTCTCCAAGAGGAAGATCTCCAGTTCAGCCTTCTCATTTTGTAGATTTGGAGTCTGAAGTCCATAGGAGTTAGATAACATTCCCTAAGGTCATCCAGGAAGGAAGTGACAGAGATACAATTCAAATCCACATTCTCTGATTCCAAATTCAGTGGTCTTTCCCTTGGAACTACACACTCTACAGCTATGTTCTTAGCAATTAGGACCTACAAGGAAGGAATTTAATCATATTGGTACTCCAACACCTTATATTTCAGGAGCATTTTACAGTTGCAAAGTGCTTTATAATTCATTATCTTGAGTTTCATAAACCTTTTTGAGATAAGCAGACCAAGATCATCTCCATTTAACAGATGATTGAGGTTCAAGGGATAATTAGATCAAGTTATAAAGCTGGGAAGTGGCAGAACTGAGATTTTTACTCCCAATCATATTACAGTGACTTTCTAATGTGATATTAATACTCTGTACTACATAGGACAGGTAGGTGACACACAGGATAGAGTAGTGGACCTGGAGTCAGGAAGACTTCAGTTCAAATCTAGCTTCAAGCACTTAATAGTTGAATGACCCTAGACAATTCATAGTTCTGAATGACTTGATTTACTTATTTGTAAAATGAGTTGCAGAAGGAAATGACAAACCCAACAATCTTTGTCAAGAAAATCCCAAAGGAGATTATGATGAGTCAGGAACTAAACAACAATATATGAATTGGTTAAAATTGCTTATTGCCTTCACACATTTTAATCAGTCTTCTTGAGTTTGGCATTATTTATTTTTCCTGTTGAATGGGATAAAATGTATCAAGTTGCTAGTAAAACAATAATTAAGTGCAAACAAGAGTGTGCATGTTCTTCCACAAAACAACTTTACAAACAGATGTAAAATTAAACTTATCCTCTCTCCATAACATACAGCACATTTCAATTCACTTTTTATCATCAGACATCTAGTGAATGTCTACAGAATGCAAGGCATTGTCCCTACCTATTACCATAGGGTTTTCATAATCTAGACTAGGCATATTCCTAGTTGGATGAAAGGAGGGACAAGTGAATTCTCTTAAGACATAAGTGGACTAGAACCATGGTGGTGAACCTATGACACACTTGCCAGAGGGGACACTTGAAGCCCTCTCTGTTGGTACACACATCGTTGCCCTAGCACAGAGTTCACCAGAGCTCATTACTAGAAATCCAGAAGGATGTGGGGCCAGGTTGCTCCCCTCCCACTACACGGGCACCTGAGTATTTTTCTCACATCACCCGCCCCTCTAAAAGGCTCACCATCACTGGCCTAGAATATATACAAGGAGAAATTTAAAGTGAATTTTTGTTTTTCACAAACTTTATTATTATAACATATGCATTAGACTCACCATGTTACAACTAAAGAGTCCTTCCTCTGGAATCAAATCTGAAACTTACTAAAAATTAACTAGATGGTCTTTGAGGTCTCTTCTATCTATGGATTATTACAATAGCTTCTTTTGGGGTCTGCCTGCCTCAAGTCTCTCTCTACTCTAATCCACCCTCCAATTCAGCCACTAAAATGATTTTCCTAAAGCTGAGGTCTAATCATGTCACCTGCCTCTACTCAGTAAACTCCAGTGCCTTCCTATTGCCTCCAGGAGCAAATATGAAATTCTCTGGTACTCTTTGGTTGCCCCCTGCACCTGTAATTCTCTCTCTCATCATATCTACCTCCAGGCTTCCTTGGCTTTTTTTGAGTCCTTACTAAAATCTCACCTTCTGCAAGAAGCCTTTCCCAATCTCCTTTTTTAATATTGCCTTCCCTCTGGGTTACTCTTAATTTATCCTGTCAATAGCTTGACTTATCCATTAGTCTGTGAGCTCCTTGGGTCTAGGAATTGGTTTTTTGCCTTTGTATCTCTAGTTCTTAGCACCAATGCCTGGCACATAGTAGGCACTTAAAACAGTTAACTGAGTGTCTTTAACACTAGATGCACTATGTTGAAAGGGTCAGGAAATGAGGAAGACAGGGTATCATCTTACAGGATTGATTCTGCCACTCAATAGCTATATCAACTGACAAATCTGAAGATCTGGATTCTAATATTAGCTTTGTAACTTTGAGAAAGCCACTCAAATTCTATGAGCCTTAGTTTCTTCATATATAAAATGAAGAAATATTTAACCTCCTTCATAAGATTTTTGTGAGGAAAAGACTAGAAACCTGAAAGCTCTGTATAAATGTGAGTTCATATAGTGTGAATTACATTATAGTATAGTAGTAGTCTTCTCGGTAACCGAGGATGACGATTGTCTTTGTGCGTTTTCCTCTATGATAGATGAGGGTGCACAAAGACACTTGTGCATGAAGGAGATTTAAGTGGAAAAGTCGATGCACAGAGACAGTCCCACTCTCTCGGCGTTGGAAGCCTGGGTCCAGTGGCACGAAAAATCATTACACCTGGAGACTTCCTCAGCTGCATTGGATGGCCGTGTTGTCTTTTGTGCTCAAACACGCCCTAAGCACTCCACAGTGCTTTGCTGCATCACCATCTCAGCCATTGAACCTTCTTATTGGTTTCTTCTGTCTGTTCGGCCGAAGCAGTCTTCACATGCTGGGTGAGCAAAGCCCTGGTTCACCAGGGGTCTAAGACCCGATGGCTACCCTCACAAAGTTTAGCTGGCCTGTCAGACCAAGTATATGGACCAAGGAGCATGTTTGCTTTCCATCCCGGTACTAGAGAATTCCAAGGAAGTCTAGAGTATTTTCAAAGGTCCCTTCATGGGGACAGGTAGGTGGCTCAGAGGATCAAGGGCCAGGCCCAAAGATGGGAGGTCCTGGGTTCAAATTCGGCCTTAGACACTTCCCAGCTATGTGACCCTGGGCAAGTCACTTAACCCCCACTGCCTAGCCCTTACTGCTCTTCTGCCTTGGAACCAATATATAGTATTGATTCTAAGACAAAAAGTAAGGGTTTGTTGTTCTTGTGAATTACAATAAAACAGTTATTGATCCAAATGCCCATAAGGAAGCCATTGCAGGTACTTGAGCAGGAGGATGACCATATAATTTCTAGGTCCCAGATTAATCAACCATAAAATGGAGAAGGTGAAAGGGGCTTGAGTAGATGATCTTTAGATTCTCTTTCAGGTCTTGAATTTTAGTCTCCAAGTTACCTGTAGTCAAATCTATGTATGTCCTGAGACATAAGACATAGAATGATCTCAGTAAAAGTTAGTTATTGATGATGATGACAATAATAATAATAACTATCACATATAAAGTGCTTTAAAATGTTAAAAGTGCTTAAATACATTATCTGATTTAATTATCTTGAAAATCTCATGAAGATTATTATCCTCATTTTACAGATGAACCTGGGGATCCTACTGTGTAAGTGATTTGATCATAGTTACACAGCTAGTAAGGTTAAAAAGAAGAATTTAAATGGAGACTTCTTCAGTTTCCTGGCATATCCTTTCCACTTCATCTTTTGAAAAAAAAATGGTTTCCTTAAAATCTTATATTTTGCAAAATGATGGAAATAAATTCCTGCACATCTGTTTGAAAACAGAACAGTATTAAACACTTTTGGAACAGCAGCAGACTAAATTGTTCCAGGTATGTGGAACCGCAATAAGATGAACTTAGATAAAGAATTTCAACACCAGTCGAACAAAGATATTCCACAACACCAGGATGCTGGGACATGCTGAGGAAGTCAGTGCCGTCTCACTAGCAGAGCAATACTCTGCTACAGCATTTCAGCATATAGTCATTTGTGGCCTTAATTCATGTTGACATTTCACACTCTACAAAAATAATAAGTGACTAATAAAAGTCTGGAAATAAATATATAAGAGTTATCAGTTCAGTATGAGTGAAATTAACTGTATTTTAATATCCTTTTGCTTTTCAAACACATGAGATGCGCAGGCAATACTTGTGTTTTGGAACATTCCAGTTTATATTCTCAATTTTTAAAAGGTCTGTTTTGGGCTTTTTTGGATGTGGATGAGAAAGCCCTGCATGACCTACTTTCTCCACTGAGTAAATATTTAATTTGTACTCTGTTGGGCAGCTGGGGCACCTGCATAGTCTCTTGTAATCAGGAGCTCTATTTTGCTATATTTGCTATATTTTTGTTAGTTGTACCACCATTCTGCTTTCATGATTGAATCCCTCGACTCTCTTCTTCATAGCTCATATCCAGTTATTCATTAAACCTGTCAAACCTTCCTTCACAAAGCTTCTTAGATTAGTCTCTTCTTTATTATCCTTACTGTCAAGCCAGACTTAAGAGTATTGCTATAAGGGTGCTGCTGGGTGACTCAGTGGATTGAGAGCTAGGCCTAGAGATGGGAGGTTCTGGGTTCAAATCTATCTTCAAAATCTTCCCAACTGTGTGACCCTGGGCAAGTCACTTAACCCCCATTGCCTAGCCCTTACTGCTCTTCTGCCTTGGAACCAATACACAGTAGTGATTGTAAGACAGAAGATAAGGATTATTTAAAAAAAGAGAATTGCTATAGCCTCCTGAATAATTTCTCTGCACTAGTCTCTCATCCATCCAACCCATTCTTCCTATAACTAATAGATTAATCTTCCTAAAATACATTTTTGCTCTCTCATTCCTCTGTTCAAGAACTGATGACTCCCTATTACTATTGGAATTATTATAACTATAACTCACATTTGTACAGTTTACAAGGTGATTTTTTCACAGGAACTATGAATTCAATAAATATTATCTTCCTTTTATGTGTGAAGAAACAAGATTCAGGAAGTCTTAATAACTTAACTGAGGTTCAGAGCTTATATAAGAAGCAAAATTTTTAACATTTAAAGCTCTCCAAAATTAGACTGACCATGCCTTCATCTCTCTTTCTCCTCTCTTGAATTCTCTATACTAATTGTTAGCATTTCCCTCACTAATAATGGTCAGAGATAGTGACCAGTCTTGAGATTTCACTGTTATGGAGATCTCCCAGATGTGGAAACTCTAACAATGTAGATCTGCACCTTCTTGGCAACTTATGGTCTTAGAGAGCTGCCTAAAGCACTGAGAAGTTAAATGATTTACCTACTAAATCAGTAAGCATCAGAAATGGAACTTGAACCTAGTCTTCCAGGCTCTAAGTCCAGCTCTTTGGCCCTTTGCCATCTTTTGCTATCCTGCATCCCTCTACCACAAATCACCTTGTACACACCACTGGTACTCGTGTGCGTGTCTGTGTGTGTGTGTGTGTGTGTGTGTGTGTGTGTGTGAAGATTTACTTATCTGTGCACATAGTTTCTACTCTTTATAGAATGTTAGCTCCTTAAAGGTAAAAGATGTTTGGCTTTTTTGTCTTTGAATTGAAGTTTCCAGTTTCTGTTGAGGGCTCTATCATCCTTCTAGTCACTCAAGTACACTGCCTCAAAGTCATCCTTGAATCTTTCACTCTTCCTCCTCTATCTTCATTTCCAATTAGTTGTCAGCTTATGCTGATTGTATCCCTGCCAATCTCTAGTATTGTTTTCTTTCTCTGTATTCAGACAGCCATCATCATGATTTAGGCTGTCAGTGCCTCTCACTTGGACTATAATTTCAGTAGTCTCTTCAGTGGTTTCTCTGGGTTGAATCTCTCACCTCCTAATCCCCACCAAAATTGCCAAAGTGATATGCCTAAGGTCCAGGTCTGACCATATGGTTTCCCAGCCCAGAAAGCTCCCTCTTATCCTCTCTCATTTAAAGCCCTTGACAGTCTAGGTCCAGATGACCTTTCCAGACTGGCTTTATTCGCCTTCATGCCCTCTACATTCCAGTCAGACTGGCCTACTTGCTGTTTCTTGTACACAGGCAGGATGAGACCAGATTGGGGAAGACTTCATATGTTAAGGTAATTAGATTTAAAGGGGAAGGCAAAATATTCTAGAGTTCTAAAATATTCTTAAGCATATTAATGATATGATTAAAATGTTTTAAGATGTTTCCAACCATTATAGACAGAATAAATTGAAACAGAAAAAGCTATAAGCTCTTAAATCAGCTTAACTATGCAATATGATATAATAGACAGGGTGCTGAATTTGGAATCAAATAACCTGAGTTCAAACCCCATCTCTGTAATTACTTACATGACTTTGGGCAATTCACATAAAGGGGATGGACTAGAATGTCCATGCTAGCTCTAAATCAAGGATGCTAAGAAATTAAGTTGTTAGTCATTTTCAGTTCTGTTTGCTCTTTGTGACCCCATATGGGGTTTTCTTAGCAAAGATACTGGAATGGTTTGACATTTCATTCTCTAATTCATTTCACAGATGAGTAACTGAGGCAAATAGTTAAGTGACTTGCCCAGAGTCATATAGCCAGTAAGTGTCTAAGGCCAGTTTTGAAGTCAGGAAGATGAGTTTCTAGAAGATTCCAAGCTCAGTGCTCTATTTACTGTGCCACCTAGCTGCTCAAATAATAAATAGCACTAGAATGTGTTAAGCAATGATGACAATGGGAACAGAAAGAATATGAATTTTGAAGAAAATAATACGTCTTGGTGAAAAGTATCCAATTAGGATATCTAATAAGGATACAGCAAAAAGAGTTAAAGATGACTCCAAGGTTTCCAGCATCAGAGACTAGAAAAAATAATAACACTGCCACAGGAAATGGAGATAAGTAGGAAAGGAAGCCAGTTATAGGACTCAAGTTGATGACTTTAATATTAATCATATTGACTTGTGTTGATAATAGATTATCACTATTCTTTTTTTTATGTTATTTTCAAAGGTGTTGGAGCAATATAATAACCAATTCCACACAAACTTAATCATAAGTAAATATATCTTCACCTCTTTCTTAATCCTTATGTAATCCAAGAGCCAAAACCAAAACTTTGGCTTTATACAACTGATGTTTAATCTCTGGGCTTCTCATCAGTCCTACTCTATTGCTTGTGTCCCCACTGAGAGCATCCCCAGGAAACAGCAGAATTTAGTTTGTAACCAGGTCTTTACAGAAAATGTGAAAAGCATGCTCATTTTTCATGCAAATATTCAGGTTTTATTTATCCCAATGGAAAATGTAAATGACTTGCACAGAGGCCATAAACTGTCAAATATAATTCTCCTTCCTTCTCTAGTGGTCCTTATCTTCCCCAGGAACTGATAAAGTTATTTTATTAGCTGATTCCTTATTAAATCAAATGAGTTAGGATTGTTTTGGAGGTCCACAGGAAATACTTAAATAAAAGAATTAGAGAGATTCTTCAACCCAGAACCTCAGGTCTTTAGTGCATGAAAAAAGTATAGGGAGCAACTGGATTGAGAACCAGGCCTAAAGACAGGAGGTCCTAGTTCAAATCTGGCCTCAGACACTTTCTAGCTGTGTGACCCTGGGCAAGTCACTTGACTCTCATTGCCTAGCCCTTACCATTCTTTCTACCTTGGAATCAATGCTATGTATTGATGTATTGATTCCAAGGCAGAAGGTAAGGGTTTAAATTTTTTTATAAGAACAAAATATAAATGGTTGGGATGGACTGAAGGGTTACTCTTTAAGATTAAAGCAAGGATAATAAGGAAGGTTTACCTATCTTTACCCTGCCTGGAGCTGGCAAGCACTTCTATAGACTTTGAAAAAAAATTACCTAAGCAATTTCTATTTCCTGAGTTCCCTCTTATCAACTATGGTCAGTCATAAGTGATCTTTCACTCACTTCTACTAATTAACTGCATATAAGGGGAATACTGTGGAGAATGCCAGTGACTAGCTTGGTATATGCAAAAACAAAGGGTCAATGGTTTCCCAGCTGGGGGATGAGCTAAAATCTTAACATTTTGATTTTATTAATAATTCTCTTAAGCTAGATGGAAGAAAATAAATTATACAATGAACACTTAGAATAATAGAGTCATTGTTCAACTAGATTCAGATTACTGAAGTTCAAGCATCAAAAGTGAAGTTCTAGTCTCAGGAGCAAGGAGTAGAGTAGAAGTGCAAACTATGGGAGAATCCACCTCCTAGGCTTCCCAGGAAAAGGAAGATTGGGTTTTGTAATGAATCTACCTGCCCATAAGGTGGGGAGGGGTACTAAAAACATAAGTGCCACTTCTTTCTCTTTTGCTTTCCACTCTAGACCTCCAAATGCTGCCATACATTGATGCCAGCTGGTTATATAAGCAAATGCAAAATATGTACCAGATAATCAATCCATCCTCTCCCAGCTGCCAAAATGATAAGAGGGAAGAGGAGGAAGGCATAGTAGCAGCTGGAGGAATCAAGAAAAGTCTCATGAAGGAAGTGATACTTGGACTGAGCACAAAGAAGCCAGGGATTCTGTAAGGTGGTAGGGTTGAGGGAGTACATTCCAGGAATGGGGAACAACTTGTACAGAGTCACAGAGCCTGAAGATGGAATGTTGTGTACAAGAAACAGCAAGTAGGCCAGTCTGACTGGAATGTAGAGGGCATGAAGGCGAATAAAGCCAGTCTGGAAAGGTCATCTGGACCTAGACTGTCAAGGGCTTTAAATGAGAGAGGACAAGAGGGAGCTTTCTGGGCTGGGAAACCATATGGTCAGACCTGGACCTTAGGCATATCACTTTGGCAATTGTGGTGGGGATTAGGAGGTGAGAGATTCAACCCAGAGAAACCACTGAAGAGACTACTGAAATTATAGTCCAAGTGAGAGGCACTGACAGCCTAAATCATGATGATGGCTGTCTGAATACAGAGAAAGAAAACAATACTAGAGATTGGCAGGGATACAATCAGCATAAGCTGACAACTAATTGGAAATGAAGATAGAGGAAGAAGAGAGAAAGATTCAAGGATGACTTTGAGGCAGTGTACTTGAGTGACTAGAAGGATGATAGAGCCCTCAACAGAAACTGGAAACTTCAGAGTAGTAGTGAGTTGGAGGGTTGTGGAAGGGGAAAAAGTGAGTTCTGTTTTGGATATGTTGAATTTGAAATGCCTATATCACATCCAATTGAAAATGGCCAAGAGGCAGTTCATAAATCCAGTGGGCACATCTGGAGAAAAGCAAGGGATGAGTAGTTAGGAGTAATATATATAAAGATAACCCATGATAACTGATGAGATCACTGAGAAAAAAAAGGAAAAGAGAAAGACCTCTTTAAAAATAACCAAAAAAACCCACCATTTTACCAAAAAGTCCCATTTCTACAAAATGAATTACTATCTTTAGATAAGGTACACTTATGGTACCAATAAAAAGGAATTCTCTCTGGCCAATCAATAAGTAATAAGACTCTAAAATCATATGATATTGTTTAAATAGTCACATGACTTCCTCACCAACTGTACTAATCAATGTCTTTCAGGTGCTAGGAGTTGAAGATTTTTTACTTGGTGGTATTTCCTTTTATTCTGGTTTCCTCAAACCTTCTCATCTCCTGTTTTCTCTGGCAAATGTAAGAATCTGAGAAATGGCTTAAGGCATTTTACCAACTATGTTATCTAAGAACCTAACTGCCCTGGAAATACTTTAAGTAAATAAACTGAAAAGTACAAGAAAAATTCAGTCTCATGCTTTGGTTTTCATTAAATGTTTGATAATTTTGATAATAATGACAATGATAATGATTATCATTAATTGGTGATGATATCAGTGTAGCTTTGTGAAATGATGAAAGAGAAAACCCTTGTGAGGAAGGGGATCTAAGTATAAGTTGGAAAACAAGGTCTTGTTAGTGACACAAATAATCTCAAACTATCAAAAATTTAAAAAACTTAAAAATATTTATTCTTAGTACTGAAAACATAATTTCCCCCATAGATTTATCTTTCTAATCATGTTTTTCTACGTTAACATGAAAATTCTAAATGGTAAATTAATATTTAAGTTTATATTAAAATACAGCATGGGATAATGGAAAGAGAATTAATTGCTTGGGTCAAGAACACTTAGCTTTGAAGCAGCTATGTATCAGTGGATTAAACTGTAGGCTTGGAGTAAGGAAAACCTGGGTTCAGATTTTACCTCAGATACTTCCTACTTTGGGCAAGTAACTTAACCCCCATTGCCTAGCCCTTGCCATCCTTCTGTCTTAAGAGTTGATACTAAGAACAAAAGTAAGGGTTTTCAAAAAAAAGAAAGCACACCTAGGTTCAAGCCCTACTTCTAACCCAAACTGGCTATATAAGGCTAGGCAAGTAACTTAGAATCTAAGACATTTACTTGCAAAGCATTGCAGCTCTGCAGTGGCAGAGGGACATTCCTCATCAATGAAACCATAGGTGTGAACAAGATAGAGATAGATAAATAAATAGTAGGATAGATAGATGAATAGATGGCAGAAAATAGAAATATTGATAAATGAATAGCTAGAAAGATAGATGTAAACAGAGGGAAAGATGAATAGTTTGTGTTCTCCACCAGGCCTTATATAGCCCTTTGTTTTGTAACTCCTCCCCCAAACTATCTTCCCATCCTCATTTTTGTAGTTCCTCTCCTAGACTCTGTTATCTGACTAAACTAGCCTTCTCTCTGTTCTCCAAGCAAGATATTCCATCTCCTGTCATTCCATCTCCTATCTCTGTAGCATTGTATCCACCATCCTCCAGATGTTGCAATGTACTCCTGCCCCATATGGAGCTGTAAGAATAACTTCCTTCCTTTAAAAAGGAGCTTAAGCACCGTACTCTACAAGAAATCAGTCCAGGTATTCTAAATGCTGACATTCTCCCTCCTAAAATACTGTATATTTGTTACTTTGTATTTATTCTCTTTATTCTAATCTGCATATACATATATATATATATTCATCTCCCTTTTAGAATATAAAGTCATTTAAAGTGAGGATTGTGTCCTTGCATTAGTCTAGCACAGTTATTTAACAGATGCTAGTCAATTAATATCATATTTATCAACTTCAAATTATATGGTCAACACGACAGAGGACTAGAAATTTTCTTTGATCCTTATAAACTTTTTCAAAATAAATATATGTTGGAGACTAAACCATTTCATCTCGCTCCATGGTCTAAAATACCAAGCAACCTAACAAGGTAATGATCTGATGGATTAACATTAGGGAAAGCATTGGCCTTCCTAACACAGTTACTCAGCATCTTATTTCTTACTAGCTACTGTACTTGGAAAAAGTGGCCCAAGCAAAACCAAAAGCTAAGACAGTAGTATAAGCAAAACTCTGTTCAAAAATACTACTTAGTCAACAACTAAGGAAATTATTTGGGGGAAAGACTGAAGTTTGTGAAACTTGAAATGCCTAGCATGGGAGGAAGAAAAAATAGCTTTGAAGCCCAGATCCTGGGAAAACTACCATCAAAAAGGAAGGAATAAGAAAGTAGGCAGTTAGTTACCCAAGATCTCAGAAGGAAAAAATTCATTTAAAGACCTTCAGCACAAGCAGATAAGCTCCAAATCATCTAATCAAGTTTAAACATCTATGAATAAGTATTGTTAGAACAAAGGAAAGTTAATAAGTATCTGATGATACAGATGGCCTGGGGTTCTCAACCACAAGCAGAATGTTTCTGAGTTGTTTAAAAGAGAAATAAGAATTGTGTCAGCAGAATTTATGGCTTTCATTAATCAGAGAATTAAAAGTCTACAACTGACATAAAGAGAAGAGAAATACTGAAGGAAATTACATAGAGAAATGTTTTTTAGAAAAAGGTGCTGAAAAAGAAAAACTAAAAAAAAAAATAGTTGAAGGAGAGGAGAAGAGGGATTTTACTTGATCACTTCCTGAAAGAACAAAAGGGTAAGAATTAGAAAACTAGATAGAAGGGGGAAAAAAGTAATTGATGAGTATGGCAAAAGTCTAAACTATGGAAAGGGCTGACAAACCGTGAGGATGAGGGGAAAGGAAGTCAGAATTAAGCTAAAATAACTGGAGACAAAGTATTTTCTTTATGGAAGAGTAGGTAAAACTCTTAATTCAGAAAAAAAATTCAATATGGATTAGATAGTCCAATAAAACAAAAAAAGAGTGACAGGTGAGGTAATATAACAAAAATTTCTATGTATCGAGGGAATCAAAAAAAGTAGGAGTTGCAATCATATTATCAGACAAAAGGAAAAAAAACAAAACAAAACACAAAATAAAAAAAGAGAAACAGGGACATCATCATATCTATCTCTCTTTGTGTCATATTCCTCTAGGGGACAGTAAGTTCCATGAAGGAAGTAGCCATTTCCCTATTTAAACTTTGGAAATACAACCTTCCCTTCCATAGCATCTAACACAGTAGTCTGTACACAGCAGGTACTTAAATGATCCCATTTTGTTCAGTTAGACAATTGCAAAGTGCAAACTAAGAAATGTGCTGGCCATCAGAAGCAAACAGATCCTGCAAAATACATTGAAAGACTTAAGAACTCTGCTTCTTCCAGTAACTCATCACAATTTTAAAGGACCTATGATAAAGCATGGCATCCACCTCCTCAGAGACAGATGAAGGACTCAGCTTGCAGAATGAGAAATAGATTTTAAATGTAGGAATTTCTACATTTATTGAATTTATACATTTATTAGAAAGATTTGGATGTGTTTTTTTTTTCCTAATGTGGGAGATCTAGGAGTAGGAAGGAAAGAACAAAACTATTTGTTAAATTCTTTTAATGTTTTTTAATTTAAAGAGAAATTAGATCCAGGGTAAAAATTTGCCATAAACAAATTTCAAACAATTTATTTAAGCAAAAATACCAAAGAAAAATACATGACCTTCTCTTTGTGTTAACCTTAATATTCAAAATACAAATCAAAAAAGAGAACTATGTTCAGTATTACTCCTGCTGCCTCTATTGGAGTATTCTATAGACCTTTCAAGACAAACAGGAAATAGAGCTTTCTTTTTGTCTAATCTCAGGAGGATAAATTATGAGGTTTGTAAAGGAGACTTTGGTTATGGAATGATGTCAAACATTTTTTCCCCCTATAGGAAATCAAACCCTGTTCCAATTAGTCTTACAGCTAAATGAAGTAATGTTCCTAAAGCACAGCTCTGATCACATAACTTCCCTGATCAAAAAATGTATGTATTACCCCATTTCCTAGCAAATAAAAACATTTTGGCCTTCAGGGACCTTCCTAGTCTGGATCCCTCTCACTTGCCTTCTGCAGACTTAGTTCATTCTACCTTCTTTCATCTAGTCTATCTTCCAGCCAAGCTTGTTTATTCAGTGTTTATTGAACTCATCCTATTCTTCCCTCCTGCCATGCATTTGCTCTCATTCATTACCCATGTCTGCCACAGGCTATCATCCATTTGTCAAAACCTTACCCATCTGTCAGAGTCATTTCCCTGAGGTCTCTTTCCACAGATCTCTCAGAGTACTTTATTCCTTGTCTACGCAGCCATAATATTCCATTTTATATTACAGAGGCATGTCTTATGATCTCTGCTTGACTATAAGAAATCTGAAGGCAAAGACGAAGTCTTAGTCAATCTTTCCCTCTTCCCAGCTCTCACACAGCCTTATACAAATGAGATGCTTAGTAGATAGAGTACTGGGCTTGGATTAAAGAAGATCTGTGTTCAAATCTTGCTCAAGACACTTGTTAAGTTGTAGGACTCTGAAGATGTCATCTAACCTTTCTAAACCTGTTTCCATATCTGTAAAACTGAACTCAGAACTCCAAAGTTTTTTGGAAACCACTGTATCTAGAAACTTGGAGGATGCTGGGCATGGTGGCAAATGCTACCAGGAAGATAAAGGAAGGTGGACCTAACCTCAAGAGTTCTGAACATCAGAGGGCTGAAGCCCATTATGTATCTCCACTAAATCCAGCAACAATATGATGAGCCCCTGGGAGTAGGGAAGGTGGGATCAGGTCTCCTGAGGAAGATGGAACTGGCCTTGGTTAAAAAAAAGAGCAAGTCAAAGCTTCCATGATAATCAGTAGTGGGGATTGGACCATGAGTGACTACTGTACTTCCAGTACAAGGCAGGAGATCCAGGAAGGAAGGAAGAGAGGGAGGGAGAGAAAGATGGAGGGATACAGAGATAGAAACAAACAAACAAACATTAACACTGTCATTCAGAGAGGGATGACAATGCAGCTGTTCTTCATTCAGGTGAAGCCCTTTCTGGCAGAAGATAATGATAGTATTCCTAGAACTTTGAAGCTTAAATTCTTTTGAGTAGGAAAAGTCTTGTTTTCAGAAAAACTTTAAGTTTAAGATACTTATGAGTCAAATGGCTCCAGTGGGGCTCTCAATAGCCCCTTATTGTAGAGTTCATAAGCCACAAACAGAATCTGAAAGGTTCATTTACAAACAGTTGGCATAATCATGTTGAAAAGACATGAATATAATAAATGCATAATTTTGTGCACCTCCAAATAGTAACTTGGTAAAAATATTTCCTACACATAGCTCTTCCTTATTGCCTTTTACAACAAAATGGTTATTACTCACAACTAGAACTTAATTATTAAAGAATTGGAGAATCTAAAATTTGAAAAGAAATTAGAGGACATCTAATTTGACCCATATCTGATGTAAGAGATTAATGCTACACAAAACCTGGAAAAGCAGATGCAATGAATGGAAGCTTAAAGATCTGCCCATCAAGGAAAATTACAGAGAAGAATGTGGCCTAGAGAGGGCAGTTGAACAAGGAGACACAAACTGTTTCTTACTCACTCTTTTTCCTGGGACTTTGGAAGAAAGAGCCAAAGGACATTTCTCTGCCTTTCTGGTTATTGACTTCTCCCTGATAGATTTGGAGCTTGTCTCTGAAGACCTTTGAAAGCTGTTATCTTAAAGATTATACAACTTCACTTATTCATTTTGAGATGTATAATAGATTAGGGAAATCCTAAACTCCCTCTCTTCTATTCAAATTCCCTTTAGCCCTCCTTCCTTTAAAACAAATCCCAGTATTTTAGAGAGTGAGTTATCTGTTAAAATTTCAGTCAATTTACCCATTCTGAATCCCAGCTTGATCCCAACTGAAAAAGACAGCAGAAGTTGGTGGGGGGGGAGGGAAAGAATTCTGTCTTCCCATTACCTTATTTCTCAGTGTTTGCCCAGCACCTCCAATTACCATAAACAACCCAGTAAAGAAACCACCTAATACACTGATCAAAGTATCCCCTATATACTCCTAACAGGAGGACATTTAAATGCCAGAATGAAGATCTCTAGTGACTGGAAATTCATTATTTCCTCTAGAATTCATTCCACTTTTATTTTTTTAGGTACTGATTTGGGATGGGGCAGTGAGATGACTCAGTGGACTGAGAGTCAAAGCTAGAGATGGGAGGTCCTGGGTCATATCTAATCTCAGACACTTCCTAACTTCATGACCCCTGGGCAAGTCGCTTAACCCCCTCTCACCCACTGCCTATCCCTTGCCACTTTTCTGCTTTGTAACCAATGCAAAGTATTAGTTCTAAGATAGAAGGTAAGAATTTATAATAAATAAATTAATTAATTTAATTCAATTAAATACTAATGACTTTTGTCTTTACATCACAGTCATCTTCGACCACATACTCAGATTAAACCCTCCTTTGTGACAGAAAAATAATCAAATATTCTGATCATTCTACTTTTTAGACAATATAATGAATAAGAATGTTTATACATCTTTGCAATTGCAATTTCCACTCATCATTACAAGTTTGACCCTTCAAGGTCAAAGAAAATAAATCTATTCCTTCTATATGTCAGTACTTCGATCTGATACTTAAAAACAGCATTTGTGTCCTAATCCTCCCCTTCTAGGAAGCGCATACATAAACCCTATTCATCTCATCATCTTCTGGGAGTTCTAGCTTGTCTAATCTTTGTCTCAAGCTGAACACAGTACTGTGTGATCTGTCTAGGACAGAGAACCATAGATTTCTTATCTCTGTTCTAAATGTCATATTTCAGTGCATTCTATGCCTACATTAGCTTCTTTGGCTTCCATGTCACATTGGTTATTCATATTAATACTTTCTACCTAGTAAAACTCAGAGATCTATCTCACAGGACCTATGAAACTGAATCATGTTTTTTCCCATCAGTGAAGGTGATTTTTTGAAAGCAAGTGTAAGAATTTATGTATTAAATTGCAATATTCACTCATAGTAGTGGTGGTCTCTCGGTGACCAAGAATGACAATTGTCTTTGTGTGTTTTCATCTGTGGTGTACCCTCATGTGGCTTTGAAGTCCAAAGGCTGAGGCGCATAGTTTGTGGCACATGGGGCCTGGGACGCAGTTGTTACGGGAGGTGCGGTTGTGGCCTGGTGTCGACATTCATGCGCAGCGGCAAGACGTCGACGTTGCTCATCTTCAAAGGTGGTGGCGGCATGGTTAATGTGGTTTCGCCAGCTGCTTCTGTCAGAGGCAGCGAGTTCTAGTTGCTTTGGTGTAATGCCAGCCCACTTCAAGTTGGACTTTAGCTGATCCTTGAATCTTTTCTTTGGTCGGCCTTGTTTCCTGAGTCCAGCTGACAGTTCACCATAGAATACCTGTCTTGGTATTCGCTGTGGGTCCATGCGGATGATGTGTCCAGACCATCGTAGCTGGGTTTTGAGGACCAGGACTTCGATGCTGGTGGAGTTGGCTCTGTCGAGGACTTCCTGATTGGTGATTTGGTCCTGCCATCGGATCCTCATGATTGACCAGAGAGAGCGTTGGTGGAATTGCTCCAGCTGTTTCATGTGCTTCCGGTACAGTGTCCATGTCTCGCAACCGTACAGGAGCGAGCTGAGGACCACTGCGTTGTACACTTTGAGCTTCATTGCAGTGCTTACACTTCTGTGTTGGAGGACTTTGGAGCGCAGCCTCCCGAGTGCCTGGCTGGCCTTTTGGATCCTGGCATTAATCTCGTGGTCTAGAGACCCGTCGTTGGTGATGGTGCCACCCAGGTACTTGAAAGTGTTGATGTTAGAAAGCTGCGTGCCATCGATTGTAATGCAAGGCTGGCTAGTTGGCCTCCCTGGTGTGGGTTGTAACAGCACCTCTGTTTTGCTGAGGCTGATAGTCAGGCTAAACAGTTTTGTTGCAGTAGAAAACCTGTCCACAATGGTTTGAAGATGATTTTCTTGGTGGGCCATGAGAGCACAGTCATCTGCAAAGAGAGCTTCCAGGATGAGTCTCTCTGTTATCTTTGTTTTTGCAGTCAGGCGGCGAAGGTAGAATAGTGAGCCATCCAGTTGGTATTTGATGTAGACCCCCAGGTCTAGATCCATCACAGCATGTCGTAATACCTGGGTGAAAAATAGGTTGAATAGTACCGGAGCGAGGACACAGCCTTGTTTCACGCCATTGGAGATGTTGAAGTGATCAGAAGTCTCTCCACCAGATAGGGCTTCCCCTGTCATGTCAACTTAAAAGAGCTGGATCAGTTTGATGAATTTTGCTGGGCAACCGAGCTTGCTGAGGATCACCCACAATACGTCCCTGTTCACTATGTTGAATGCCTTCGTCAGGTCTATGAAGACAATGTAGAGACTCAGGTTCTGCTCAAGGCATTTTTCCTGCCTTTGTCTCACCGTGAAGACCATGTCGATGGTGTGGCGATCTGGTCGGAAGCCACACTGTGATTCAGGCAGGTTCTGCTCTGAAACAGATGACAGGAGTCTGTTGAGTATAACACAGGTGAGGATCTTTCCATCAGTGGAGAGTAGTGAGATGCCTCTGTAGTTGTCACAGGCTGCTCATGTGCCTTTGTTCTTGTATAGGGCTACGATGGAGGCATCTCTGAGTTTTGGGGGCATGTCTTCCTCTTCCCATATGCTGGTCAGCACTATGTGGAATGCCTGGAGCGCCTTTCCCTTTAAGTCCTTGTACACCTCGGTTGGGATCCCGTCTTTACCGGGTGCCTTGCCTGTACTCATTTGTTTAATGGCTTTTTGGACTTCCTCTATTGAAGGAGGGACGTCAAGTTGTTCAATGGTGCAGTTTTGGGGGATCTGGTCAAGGGTGCTTTGGTCGACTGAAGAAGGTCGGTTGAGAAGCTGACTGAACTGTTCTGTCCACCTGTTGCTGATAGATCTAACCTATATCCATCTTTTTAGTGTTTCAGCTTTTCCCCCACAGTTTCAAGTTCTCTTTAAATTTGCCAACCATGACTTGTATGGATTCCTCTAGGTCAGTGATAAAAATGTGGAATTTGGGGCTGGGCAAAGGACAGATGTTTGGAGTACTCCCCTTAAGAACTCTCTCCAATTTAATATCAATCTATTAATGACAACTCTTCGGGTCTAAACATTTAGTCAGATGTGAATCCACTTACTGTTCTATCATCTAGTCTACATTTCTCCATCTTGTCCACAAAGAAAGAAAGTCTTTGCCAAGTGCTTAAAAAAAAAAAAACCTAAACATACTCCATATGTCATTCTCTTGATCAACCAATATGGTAAACTCCTCTCAAAAAATTCAATGAGCTTAATCTGGCATGATGTGTTCTTAATGAAGGCATGCTGATTTTTAGAGACCACTCCTTCCCTTTTTAAATAATGATGATGATGATGATGATGATGACAGTATTAACTAACATATTAGCACTCACTTTGTAATAGGGACTATGCTAAGTACTTTACAAATATTATCTTCTTTGATTCTCATGAAAACCCTGGAAGTTGCTATTATAATTGTTATTATTAACCCTAGTGCTATTATCTCCATTTTATAGATAAGGAAAAATGCTAATAAACAAAAACTTTATAATGTGTTTTAAATTTTTACTACAAATACAAGTCAAGCTCACCAGTTTATAGCCTATTGGTTTCATGTTCGATTGTTTTTCAGTTGTATCCAATTCTTTGTGATCCTATTTGTGGTTTTCTTGGCAAAGATGCTGGAACGGTTTGCCATGTCCTTCTCCAGCTCATTTTACATATGAGAAACTGAGGCAAACAGGGTTAAATGATTTGCCCAAGGTCACACAGTAAGTATCTGAGGCTGAATTTGAACTCCTAGAAATTGAGTCTCCCCAATTCCAAGCCCAGTTCTCTATCCATTGTGCCACCTAGTTGCCCTATTGGCTACATATCCTTTTGAAAATTAGGATATTTGACCTTCCCAATTCATGTCATGGACTCTTATTCCCCCAAATCTTGTAATAAGATGGCTCAGTGACAATATTAATCTATTCTTTTAGTATCCTAAGATGTAGTTCGTCAGTCTTCTATTCCCAGGAATTCAGTAAGGGATGCCAGGTTCGCTCTTATCATATACTCACTTATTTTCAGTTTTAGCTTTCTAGTAACCATTTTTACTCTTTCTTTATCCACAAAAAATGACCATCCTCTTTGGAAGAGAAAACAGAATCCAAATCATCTATCGTCTTCTTTCCATTCATCCAGAGCAAGTATCCTAGCCCTTCTTATTTTAATACTCTTACCACCTTTAATACAGTTCAAAATGTCTTATTTTCTGTCCATCTTCACTAATCTCACATCCTTCTGAATTCAAGCAAATGACTACCAATAATTTGTGAGATTTTCCCTCCTGGACATTGCCGACTATTAAAATTTTCATATGATTTCAGATATAATCTTTTCAACTTCTTATAACTCAATCCATGACATCATATCTGTCAATGCCAATTTCTACCCTTTCTACTTCTGAAGCTAGAAACTTTCAAATTATCTTTGATTCTTCTCCTTTTTTTTCTCTACATCAAATCTGCCATCAGGTCTTGTTAAATATCAGTTGTTCTTTCCACTTCTAGCCAATTCTTTCCTTTCCATTCATTGTTCTCTGAGTTTTAGTCTTCTCATTTGTAAAATGAGGGATTTAGACTAGACCTCTATAGTTCCTTCAAATTCTGAAGCTTATAATTACTCTCTAATTATCTTGGGTACATTAATTTTGCCTTCCTAAGAAGACTACAATCTCCTCAACAGCAGGGACCATGTATTGTATTTCCTTATATATTGCATGGCAATTAACTCTGAGCTTGTTGGGAGGGTAATGGGGCCTCACTAATTATCTAACAAAATATCTTTTCAAATGGACATGGAGAAATGGGAAAGACATAGGTATCCTCAACTGATAAGAATTGAAGAAATAGACTGTTGCCCAATTTCAGCTTTCTTTTTCCTATTAAAACTTTTGCTCAGAATTTGAAGTTTAGAGGAACTATAGAATATTATAGTTAGAAGACACTTGAAAGATTATCCTATTCAATAATTTTACAAATAAGAACATGAACAAAGTCACTTGGCCAAGGTCACACGTAACCTTTCAGTGGCAGAGCTAGGATTGGAACCTAGTCCCTGATTCCCAGTACAGAGACTCTTTCCACCACATCATGCTGTTTTCAAAGTAGGTATGCCATAGTCAGATGATGTATTTGTAACTCTAAGACAATAATCATAATGTGCTTAAGGTCATAGTAATTATATATGCAAATATATAAATATATCCAGTAGATAGAATGCTAGGCCAAGAGTCAGAAGGACCTAAGTTTACATCCTGCCTCAGATACTTTGCTAGGTGTGTGACCTTGGGCAAGTCCCTTAACCTTTGTATGCCTCAGTTGCTTCAGTTATACAATAGGAATAATAATAACATCTACCTCCCAAAGTTATTGTGAAAATCAAATGAGATGCTATCTGTAAAAACTTAGCACAGTGACTAGTCCATATTAGACCCTAGAGAAATGCTGGTTCTTGTGATTACAATTCTAATGATTATAATAGCTAAAGGCAAAAAATAGATGGAAAATATATAAAAATCATATAAAGATTGGTAGGAGGGCTAAAGAAGAGAACATTAACACCTGGGGGATTGGCAAAGGCCTCCCTCCCCTAGGAGGTAGCATGTAAGCTGTGCTTTGAAAAGTTAGATTTTCCTTGGACAGGGTCAAGAACTTCCAGGCATAAAGGCATAGCATTTGTAGAAATATGGAAGCAGGAAATGGAATATCATCTGTGGAAAAGACATATTGACCAACTTGGGCTAGAATATAGAGTACATGAGGGAAAGTGATATGAAAGCAATATGAAAAGATACTTGAAATCAGATTGCAAATGACCACAAGAGTTTGTGTCTTATCCTAGAGGCAAGAGAGCACTACTCTGGAACAACCTCCAGGAATTGATGCAGAGCTAAAGGAGCAGAACCAGGAGAACATTATACACAGAGACGGATACATTGTGGTACAATCTAATGTAATGGACTTCTCTACTAGCAGCAATGCAATGACCCAAGACAATTCTGAGGGACTTATGAGAAAGAATGTTAACCACATCCAGAGGAAGAACTGTGGGAGTAGAAACGCAGAAGAAAAACAACTGCTTGATCATATAGTTTGATGGGGATATGATTGGGGACGTAGATTCTAAATGATCACCCTGGTACAAATATTAATAATATGGAAATAGGTCTTGATCAGTGATATATGTAAAACCCTGTGGAATTGAACATTGGATATGGGAGGGGGGTGGGAGGAAAGGAAGGAAACAATATGAATCATGTAACTATGGGAAAATATTCTAAATTAATCAAATAAATAAATTTTTTTAAAAGAGGGCATTACTGAAGTTTGTCAAGCAGAAGGATGTGGCCGTATCTATGCTTTAGGAATATTAATTGGTAGCTTTGTCGAGGATGAACTGGAGAAGGGTGAGAATGGGAATAGAAATCCCATGAGAAGGCTACTTTAATAGTCCAGGTAAGAGATGATGAGGGCTTTAATGAAGGAAGAAACTCTATGAGCAGAGAGAAAGGAATATTTATGAAACCATTGTAAAAATAGAATCAAGGGAACTTGGCAAATAATTGGATGTGGAGGTTGAAAAGGGATGAATAGTCTAAGATGCCTCCAAAGTTGTGAACCTAAGTGACTAGAAAGCTAGTGGTATCCCTACAAAAATAAAGAAATTAGGAAAAGGGATATTTAGGGGTGGGGCAACTAGATGGCTCAGTGGATTGAGAGCTAGGCTTAGAGACAGGGGGTACTGGGTTCAAATTCAACCTCAGATACTTCCTAGCTGTGTGACCCTGAGCAAATCCTTACCCCATTACCTAGTACCACTCATCTGCCTTGAACCCAATACACAATATTGATTCTAAAAAGGAAAGTTAGGGTTTTTAAAAAGGTGGGAGTGATTTGGGGGGAGAAGGGATGGAATAATGAGTTGTGATGGAAATTTGAATTTGAGATACTTTGGAAAAAACAGGTAGATGGACTGATCAAGTAATCAATAATTTGGAATTATAGCTCAGGAGAAAGATAAGGATTGTGTGTAAAGATATGGTAATTCCTTATGGGCATAAGAATTAAAATCATAGGAGTTAATGAGATCACTGAAAGAAAGCACAAAGGCCTGAGAAACAAAAGCTTCGGCTTTTGTGTTGCTGAAAATTCCATTCAGGAAAGAGTATTGTGCAGAAGTGGCTTGAATAAACAATATCCTGATTTCACAGAATGAATCATATAGGTCATGGTTATCATTTCTTTCTTAAAATCTTGCTTTTGCCAAAATACTTTGCCATTTAGGTCAACTTTGGTGCCTACGAGGGATCAATTCAAAATAAAATTCTTCTTACTCGATATTTCCCATGAAATACCCTTTAAAAATCATTAGTACTGTCATCTGAGCAAAATATGCTTTTTGAGGATTGGGGCCTTGGAGCTTCTCTGGCTCAGCTCCCACAGACCTCCCACAGATTCAATACCATATATGTCTGGTACATCTTAGGAAGAAGTTATAGGAGTATTAAGTCTCTGAACTTAGACAGTCCTCATTCCTATTGCCTAAAAAAGTTACTCCCATCACTCCTGTTCTCTTTGAATACTGAACTGGAAAAAAAAATCAGCAAATGATGAGAAAAAAATGATTAGGGTAAGTCATGTTCTTTGTATTGAGTGATTTTTCTCTCTTCTACAAGAGCTGTTTAAATATTAAGCTCTGGATAAACTTCACTGCACTGTTTTCTGTTTAAAAAAAAACAAAACAAAACCCTCTGACACTTAATGTTCAAACATTGGCAAGGTTACTGAAACCAGGAATTGGCATCCAAAAAAATTCCATCTGACAAAGAGAAAGACTATATCTGGTAAGAAAAGCAGATACTATTTTCCTGACTACTGAAATCACATCAGCAGAAAACTCAGAAATTTAGTGCAAAACAAAAACAAAATAACACTATTAAAGTCACTTCTGCCTTTAGTTTCTGCGAAAGCAAAGCACTAATTTCACTCTTTTCAAAAGAAAGCTTTGTTGTGCTAAAATAGGCTATGCATTTTCTTGAAGTCCCCTTCAGTCTTTCCCTAAAGACAAATTAAAGTAAGTGTCATGGTCACAAATGTTCTAGATGACAAGGACTTGATGAGATGATATCCTTTAAGAAGGACGAAATTTCATGGACCAAATGGTGCTGTCAGCCTTAGAGCACCTAGTTCCACAGAATTTGAAATTTGAGTTCTTTGAAAAAAATTTACTATTAATAAGCACATGAAAAGGTGTTCTAAATCTCTTATAATCAGAGAAATGCAAATCAAACCAACTCTGAGGTACCACCTCATACCTAGAAGATTAGCTAACATGACAGCAAAGGAAAGTAATGAATGCTGGAGGGTATGTGGCAAAGTAGGGACATTAATGCATTGCTGGTGGAGTTGGGAATTGATCCAACCATTCTGGAAGGCAACTTGGAACTATGCCCAAAGGGCAATAAAAGACTGTCTGCCCTTTGATCCAGCCATAGCACTGCTGTGTTTGTACCCCAAAGAGATAATAGGGAAAAAGACTTGTACAAGAACATTCATAACTGTGCTCTTTGTGGTGGCAAAAAATTGGAAAATGGGGGGATGCCCTTCAATTGGGGAATGGCTGAACAAATTGTGGTATATGTTGGTGATGGAATACTATTGTGCTAAAAAGAATAATAAATGGAGAAATTCCATGGGAACTGGAACAAGCTCCAGGAAGTGATGCAGAACAAAAGGAGCAGAACCAGGAAAACATTGTACACAGAGACTGATATACTGTGGTACAACTGAATGTAATAGATTTCTCTACTAGCAAAAATGCAATGATCCAGGACAATTCTGAGGGACTTATGAGAATGAACACCATCCACATTCAGAGGAAGAACTGTAGGAATAGAAATACAGAAGAAAAACAACTCCTTGATCACATGGCTTGATGGGATATGATTGGGGATACAGACTCTAAATGATCACGCTAGTGCAAATATCAATAATATGGAAATAGTTCTTGATCAATGACATGTAAAACCCAGTGGAATTGTGTGTCAGCTATGAGAGGGAGATGGAGGTAGGGGAGGGAAAGAGCAAGAATCTTGTAACCCATGGAAAAATATTGTAAATTAATTAATTAAATTAAAAATTCAAAGAAAAAAAGAAACAAAAAGGGAAAAAAATTAAAGTATACTGGGGGCTTTGGGACAGCTAGATGGCTTAGTGGATTGAGAGTCAAGCCTGGAGACAGTCCTGGGTTCAAATCTGACCTCGGACACTTTCTAACTGTGTGACCCTGGGCAAGTCACTTAACACCTCCATTTTCTAAACCTTACTTCTCTTCTTTCTTTCAACTAATACAAATGAGTAATTCTAAGATAGAAGGAAAGTGTTTTATCCCTCAAATATGCTTAGATTAGTAGTAATAATCAAAGAAACTGGCCTTGATGAGTATGATCAGAAGAATACAGGGCAACTCTTTTGGTTATTTGTTCTTCTAGAAAGTTAAGAAAATAACCAAGTAAATAAAAACCAGCAATGAATATAATTTGAAATTACAAATTCTAAATCAGGTCAGAATTCTAAAAAAGCTTTACTATATATGAAGCAATCAGTCTTTAAAGGAGAAAATTCTGGTATCATGCCCAACAAAGGGATTAATTAAGAAATGTTCTTCCAGTGATCAAATTTAGAATAAGGAATTTAATATCTCTTGCTAATTGAAAATCCACATTGAAACAGCGGCATCATTGACAGACAAATGTTGACAAGCAAAATGTTATATAATGTCTATTGTTATATAGAGTAAAACTCCAGTACCATCTCTTTATGACACAGATTCAGTCATACTGTGGATGATATTAAGGATCCTATGACAAAAAGAAATAAAGAATACCTCATCAGACTCACTGGTTTCAAGCTAGAATGGGAACTTAAGTATTACCTAGTTTTATTCCTCCTTCATTGACCAGATGAAGAAATTGAAGCCCAAAGAAATTTGTCCAAGTTAGTATAAATTCTTTGGATGCCAGATCAAGTGCTCTTTCCATCACTACACCAAACTACTGTACCAATAAGGTTACACAGACAATATAGGGGATTATTTTTTCCCAACTTTACAGTAGATGTCAACTATGCTTTCAGATTCTGATAAAATCATGTTGAATTTAAGCAGGGGAAGAGACATTTACTTGAGAGGGTATAATACTTTTATTTCATTTTTAATGTGTTGATTACTTAACTTTGACCTTGAACACAACTCAAATTCTACAAACTATAGAGGAAATATGATATAATAGAATGAGTACAACATTTGGAAGTCAAACACTTGGGTTCAGGGACCACCTCTACCATATTCTAACTTGTATAATGGTAGACTAGTAAGTAATATCACCTTTGTGAGCTTCATGTATAAAATAGTGATAATCATGTTCTTATTACCTATTTCACAGGATTGTCATAAGAAAAGTTTTTTTTTTTCTTTAGACCTAACTGATAATGCTTCAATTTCTTCTTTGGCAGGACAAGAATATTCACATCTTTTATTCAATAATACATTTCCTGGTATTTTGAGCTTGAATAATTTTTGTAAAGATAGCAAACTGACATGCTACACCATAATATCAAATTCAAATAGAAATGGATCCTTGAAGGCTGCCTATTGACTTAGAAAACACAAAATAACATTCTCTCTGTTGTATTGTATTTTTATTTATTCTGTAAAACATTTTCCAATTACAAGGAGTTTTGAAGCTCCATGCACCATAACTTATAACAATTAAACACATTTGTACTATACTACCATTCTTCTTTCAGAAAAAGAAAAGTATTAGACTACTAGAATACTTTTATCTTGGAAAATGGTTAACAGAGGTATTGAAGTGTTATAGTTAATTCATTGGAAACAATGTCAGGATCTAAAAGGTCTTGATCAGTGAGAAATATGAGTAGAATCTAGTTAAACAGAATTTAACAGGGAAAAACATAAAGTTCCAAAAAGTTAATCACATAGGTATCAGATGAAGGAGACACATGGCTAAACAACAGCTCACATGAAAATTACCTAAAGATTTTAATAGACTACAAGATCCACATGGGTCAACAGTGTGAACAGCTGCCAAAAAAAAAAAAAGTAATTTGATCTTAAGGTTTACTTAACAAAAACACTGTTGTTCACAGTAAGGAAGGTTAGATTCTCACTGTAGGCTGCTCTGGTTGGAAATTATCTGAGTTCAATTTGGGTCACTATATTTTAGGAAGGAAAGACACTGGGAAGTTAGAGTAAAACCAGAATATGGTTACCAGTATGGCAAAGCGATTTAAATAAATAAGAGAAGACATCAAAAGGCAAGAAGTATAAGCAGAAAGAAAGTTATACTCTGGAAAGAGAAAAGTAACCAAATGAATTTCTTGGTGGGTCTTGAAAGAACTAATTGTTGATAAATGCTCCACTGTTCATTCAAGAAGAATGTAGTTAAGAACTTCCGGATAAACATGGCTGCAATCTAGACGCCACATGCTTCCTCTCCCTGGCACCGAACGAAATAGACTACATCAAAGGAGCATAAAAATCACCTTTGGAGGAACAGAAGGACTCCCCAGTACCCCAAAGAGGCGAAGGTACGTGGGGTTTGAAAATTTCCACACTATAATAAGGAGGAAAAGCTTGCACAGAAATGTGAACTGAGCCACCCTTCCCCCCCCTCCCCCACCAAAACAGAGTGAGCTACCGGAGCGCTCACTGGGACAGTGAGTGAGTGGGGAATGTCTCTGTCGGGGGGGTGGGGCACTCCAGGGTCCTTGGGATCTGAGGGCTGCCAGGAAACAACATCTCAGGGCGGTTTCAAGGGAGAATCATGCGCTGAGCAAGGGGGCCTCAGAGCTGTACTCGGGGTGGTTGCGCTGAGTATCTAGGTGGAGCTAAACACCAGGGGCAGACCACGTGCTGATTATCTGGGCGGAGCTGAACACATGGGCAGTTTGGCTGTGATCAGGGGCCTAGTGCTCTAAGAAACCTCAGAGGCTGGGAAGAACTAGTCTGAGGCAACCTAAATTCACAGAAAACCCACCCACATCACCCAGACCCCAGACCAAAAAAGAAAGTGGAATAAAACCACCAGAGGGATGGTTCACATGGCCCAAAATCAAGCCTCCAGGAAGAAAGGGAAAAAGGTGACTATTGAAAACTTTTATGGTGGGAGTACCCAAGGAAAAGAAGAGAATGAGGATGAAATCCAAAAAAAATCAGAACATGCTTCCCAAAAAGGAAACTATCAACAAGCTCTGGAAGATCTGAAACTGGAGCTTAACCAAAAGATGGAAACCTTCCGGAAAGAAAAATGGGAGAAAGAGATCAGCAGTCTGATAGATAAGACTTCACAATTGGAGAAAGTGCGGGAAGCATCCAATAGAAGGACAGACAAAGCTGAAAAGCAAAACCAGTCCCTAATGACCAGAATTAAACAACTGGTAGAGAATGAGCTTGCAAAACAGCAAGAATTAATAAAGCAAAGCCAAAAATTAATGAATTAGAAGAAAACATAAAATATCTCACTGAAAAGGTCACAGACCAGGAAAACAGAGGAAGAAGAGACAATGTGAGAATTATTGGTCTGCCCGAAAAACCAAAGATAAACAAAAACCTCGACGCTATACTATAGGAGATTATAGACAAAAATTGCCCACATTTCTGGAGCAAGGGGGCAAAATAGAACTAGAAAGGGTTCATAGAACACCCTCTATACTAAATCCCCAAAAGACAACCACCAGGAATGTAATTGCCAAATTCAAGAGCTTCCAAGAAAAGGAGAAAATCCTACAAGAAGTCAAGAAGAGGAGCTTCAGATATAGGGGGGTTCCCATAAGGATCACACATGACTTAGCGGCTAACACACTAAGAGACTGCAAATCATGGAACACGATATTTAGAAAGGCAAGAGAGGTGGGTCTCCAACCAAGAATAAACTACCCCGAAAAACTGACTATATACTTCCAGGGGAAAGTATGGGCATTCAACAAAATAGAAGATTTCCAAGCATTTGCTAAGAAAAGACCAGAACTTAGTGGAAAATTTGATATCCAAGCACAGAAAGCAAGAGAAACATGAAAAGGTAAATATGAAAGAAAGGGAAAAGGAGATAAATCTTATCTTTTTCTTTAAGTCAAACTCTCTTCTATAAGAACAACATTTACATCAAATTATATATATATTAATATGTGGGGAAAATGTTTTGTATAACTCTCAAAAATTGTATGCATCATAAGAGTAGTTAGAAGAAACATGCATAGGGAAAGATTGGGGCATTAAGAAGATTTGGTGAAAGTGGGGGAAAAGAAAGGAAAATGGAGGGGGGGAACCATCGATAATACTAAGATTTACTTCAAGAAATAGGGGGGGACTTAATAGAATAATCTTTCCCATATAAAGATACACATGGGAAGGGGAGGGGAAGGACTCTCATATGAGAAGGAGAGGAAGAGAGTGTGAAGTGGAATTACTTAAACCTTACTCTCAGTGAAATCAAATCTAAGTGGGAAGAACATCTAGATCCAGTGGGATCCTGAATTCTATCTTATCCAACAGGGCAAGAAAGAAAGGAAAATTAAGGAGGGAGTATAAAAAGGGAGGGAAGGAAAAGGGGGAGGGGGAGGGAGCATAAAAAGGGAGGGGCTAGAAAGGGAAGCATATCAAGGGAGGGGACTAGGGGGACTGACCCAAAGTAAATCACTGGTTCAAAAGGATATAGCTCTAGAAGAAAGGTCAGAACTAGGGGAAGATATCAAAATGCCAGCAAATCCACAAGTGACAATCATAACTTTGAATGTGAATGGGATGAACTCACCCATAAAACGTAGACAAATAGAAGATTGGATTACAACCCAAAACCCTACCATCTGTTGCCTTCAAGAAAAACATATGAAGCGGGTCGATACACACAAGGTTAGAATTAAAAGTTGGAGTAAGACCTTTTGAGCCTCAGCTGATAGAAAGAAGCCAGGAGTTGCAATCATGATATCTGACAAAGCCAAAGCAAAAATAGACCTGATCAAAAGGGATGGGGGAGGTAAATATATTCTGTTAAAAGGGAGTATAGACAATGAGGAAATATCACTAATCAACATGTATGCACCAAATGGTATAGCATCCAAATTTCTCATGGAGAAACTAGGAGAATTGAAGGAGGAAATAAGACAGTAAAACCATATTAGTGGGAGACTTGAACCAACCACTATCAAATTTAGATAAATCAAACCAAAAAATAAACAAGAAAGAGGTAAAAGAGGTGAATTAAATCTTAGAAAAATTAGAGTTAATAAACATATGGAGAAAAATAAATAGGGACAAAAAGGAATACACCTTCTTTTCAGCACCACATGGCACACTCACAAAAATAGATCATACACTAGGTCACAGAAACATGGCACTCAAATGCAGAAAAGCAGAAATAATAAATGCAGCCTTTTCAGATCACAAGGCAATAAAAATATTGATCAGTAAGGGTACATGGAGAGCCAAATCAAAAATTAATTGGAAATTAAATATGATACTCCAAAATCAGTTAGTTAGAGAAGAAATCATAGAAACAATTAATAATTTCATTGAGGAAAATGACAATGGCGAGACATCCTTTCAAACCTTATGGGATGCAGCCAAGGCAGTATTTAGAGGAAAATTCATATCCCTGAGTGCATATATTAACAAATTAGGGAGGACAGAGATCAAGGAATTGGAAATGCAAATCAAAAAACTTGAGAACGAACAAATCAAAAACCCCCAGAAGAAAACCAAACTAGAGATCCTAAAAATTAAGGGAGAAATTAATAAAATCGAAAGTGATAGAACTATTGAGCTAATAAACAAGACTAGAAGCTGGTACTTTGAAAAAAACAGACAAAATAGACAAAGTACTGGTCAATCTAATTTAAAAAAGGAAAGAAGAAAGGCAAATTAACAGCATCAAGGATGAAAAGGGGAATCTCACCTCCAATGAAGAGGAAATTAAGGCAATCATTAAAAACTACTTTGCCCAACTATATGGCAAAAAATATACCAACCTAGGTGATATGGATGAATATTTACAAAAATATAAATTGCCTAGACTAACAGAAAAAGAAATAGATTTCTTAAATAATCCCATATCAGAAAAAGAAATCCAACAAGCCATCAAAGAACTTCCTAAGAAAAAATCCCCAGGGCCTGATGGATTCACCAGTGAATTCTATCAAACATTCAAAGAACAGCTAATCCCAATACTATACAAACTATTTGACATAATAAGCAAAGAGGGAGTTCTACCAAATTCCTTTTATGACACAAACATGGTACTAATTCCAAAGCCAGGCAGGCCAAAAACAGAGAAAGAAAATGATAGACCATTCTCCCTAATGAATATAGATGCAAAAATCTTAAATAGGATACTAGCAAAAAGACTCCAGCAAGTGATCAGAAGAATCATTCACCATGATCAAGTAGGATTCATACCAGGGATGCAGGGCTGGTTCAAAATTAGGAAAACCATCCACATAATTGACCACATCAACAAGCAAACCAACAAAAATAACATGATTATTTCAATAGAGGTAGAAAAAGCCTCTGATAAAATACAACACCCATTCCTATTAAAAACACTGGAAAGCATAGGAATAGAAGGGTCATTCCTACAAATAATAAGCAGTATATATATATATATATAAAACCATCAACTAATATCATCTACAATGGGGATAAACTAAATCCATTCCCATTAAGATCAGGAGTGAAACAAGGATGCCCATTATCACCTTTATCATTTGACATTGTATAAGAAACACTAGCAGTAGCAATTAGAGAAGAAAAAGAAATTGAAGGCATTAAAATAGGCAAGGAGGAGACCAAATTATCACTCTTTGCAGATGACATGATGGTCTACTTAAAGAATCCCAGAGATTCAACCAAAAAGCTAATCAAAATAATCAACAACTTTAGCAAAGTTGCAGGATACAAAATAAACCCACATAAGTCATCAGCATTTCTATATAATTCCAACACAGCTCAGCAGCAAGAACTAGAAAGAGAAATCCCATTCAAAATTACCTTAGACAAAATAAAATACTTAGGAATCTATCTCCCAAGACAAACACAGGAACTATATGAACACAACTACAAAACATTCTCAACACAACTAAAACTAGACTTGAACAATTGGAAAAACATTAACTGCTCATGGGTTGGATGAGCCAATATAATAAAAAGGAACATCCTATCTATTTAGTGCCATACGCATGGAACTTCCAAAAAAATTTTTTACTGATTTAGAAAAAACCATAACAAAGTTCATTTGGAAGAACAAAATATCAAGGATATCCAGGGAAATAATGAAAAAAAATACAAAGGAAGGGGGCCTTGCAGTCCCAGATCTCAGACTATATTATAAAGCAGCGGTCACCAAAACAATCTGGTAATGGCTAAGAGACAGAAAGGAGGATCAGTGGAATAGACTCGGGATAAGTAACCTCAGCAAGACAGTATATGACAAACCCAAAGATCCCAGCTTTGGGGACAAAAATCCACTATTTCATAAAAACTGCTGGGAAAATTGGAGGACAGTGAGGGAAAGATTAGGTTTAGATCAACACCTCACACCCTACACCAATATAAATTCAAAATGGGTGAATGACTTGAACATAAAGAAGGAAACTATAAGAAAATTAGGCGAACACAGAATAGTACACATGCCAGACCTTTGGGTAGGGAAAGACTTCAAAACCAAGCAAGACTTAAGAGTTACAAAATGCAAAATAAATAATCTGGAATACATCAAATTAAAAAGTTTTTGTACAAACAAAACCAATGTAACTAAAATCAGAAGGGAAGCAACAAATTGGGAAACAATCTTCAAAAAAACCTCTGACAAAGGTTTAATTACTCAAATATACAAAGAACTAAATCAATTGTACAAAAAATCAAGCCATTCTCCAATTGATAAATGGGCAAGGGACATGAACAGGCAGTTTTCAGCCAAAGAAATCAAAACTCTTAATAAGCACATGAAAAAGTGCTCTACATCTCTTATAATCAGAGAGATGCAAATCAAAACAACTCTGAGGTATCACCTCACACCTAGCAGATTGGCTAACATGACAGCTATGGAAAGTAATGAATGCTGGAGGCAATGTGGCAAATTAGGGACACTAATTCATTGCTGGTGGAGTTGTGAATTGATCCAACCATTCTGGAGGGCAATTTGGAACTATGCCCAAAGGGTGATAAAAGACTGTCTGCCCTTTGATCCAGCTATAGCACTGCTGGGTTTATACCCAAAAGAGATAATAAGGAAAAAGACTTGTACAAGAATATTCATAGCTACACTCTTTGTGGTGGCCAAACTTGGAAAACGAGGGGATACCCATCAATTGGGGAATGGCTGAACAAATTGTGGTATATGTTGGTGATGGAATACTACTGTGCTAAAAGGAATAATAAAGTAGAGGAATTCCATGGAGACTGGAACAACCTCCAAGAAGTGATGCAGAGCGAAAGGAGCAGAACCAGGAAATCATTATACACAGAGACTGATACACTGTGGTACAATCGAAGGTAGTGGACTTCTCCATTGGTGTCAATGCAATGTCCCTGAACAATCTGCAGGGATCTAAAAAATACTATCCACAAGCAGAGGATAAACTGTGGGAGTAAAAACAACGAGGAAAAGCAATTGTCTGACTACAGGGGTGGAGGTGATAGGACTGAGGAGAGACTCTAAATGAACATTCTAATGCAAATACGAACAACATGGAAATGGGTTAGAAACAGGAACACATGTGATAACCAGTGGAACTGTGCGTCGGCTATGAGAGAGGGAAGGAGGCGGGGGGGGAAGAAAATGATCTTTGTTTCCAGTGAATAATGTTTGGAAATGACCAAATAAAATAATGTTAAAAAAAAGAAGAATGTAGTTAGGACATACAATTTTGCTAGAGAATCTGTTCAACCACTTTTGGAATCCAGCTTTCATCTAACTGGTGACTCCAAAAAAATGTAATATGCACAGTGGCCATACATACCCTGTTTAAAAAAAAAAACTGACTTGGGAGAAGGGTTACACCAGATTGAGGGTAACCAATAGGCTTCAAACCCACTGATAAATTAGAGGAGATGTCTACCCCCAGAATGAATGTGTGGATGAGAATTATTTGTTCCAACAGCCATAGAGACAGCTAAAGCAAGAGCTATGGATAGCTATGAGCTTAGTAGGTGAAGATGTCAAAGTCATTCACTGAATCCTAGGCCATCACCAGTCATCCTGACTTTTGTGTTGCCACTGGACTTGGATGACTGGAAGAGAGAACAAGTCTGATAACTTTGGACCATGCTGCCTCACTTAAATCCAATTCACACATAAGTCTGGATATCACCCTCATAATGTCACTGGTCCTTTTCAAAATGAAGACCAAACAACAGAGAACCATAAACACATACACAAACATATTTATGAATCTATACAAAAATATCTAGCATAATAAAACTATGGCTAATTTCTAGTTTTTAATTGTGTGTTTTCTTGGTTACTTATTTACCCCTTGGGTATATATTTATTTGCAATATAAATTTTGACATTTCCAATATTTCTTTATCATATCCCTGAAAAAAATAAGGAGTAGCTCATTGATGCTCACTTTTTCTGGAGCTTAAGCAAGATCATTTGCTCAAAAAAATTATTATAAAATATTATAGATAATATAGGTTAAACCAAATGCTTTTAGGGCATTTAATTCACCTCTTCATATTAGACTCAAAGAACACGACAGAAGTGTTCTGCAAATCAGTATGATTTACACCACTAAACAGCAAGTCTTTTTAGATACTAGATCCCACGATACAAAATAATCATGGCCTATGAATGTTTTAAAGCTAGAAACAGGGTTATTCTCATTTCATCCTCTATATTCCCTTGATATAAACCAAGCAATTAGCCTTTAGCACCGGCTATAAAATTTGAAAGTTCAAACAACCTTGCCTTCTATTCAAAAGTTTAATAAATGAATGGTGAACTATATACTGTAATTAATTGGTGTATCTCTGTGGATTTCCCTGGGACATTTTACTTTTGCCATTTTTATTATAGTTATTTTTGTTAAGATAATTCATATTAAATAATCTCAATATCATTCTACCAATAATATTGAGGGCTTTAGGGGTGCACTAAATTTGTATAAACTTTACAATCTACCAAGTCTTTAGCATATTTTGTTCTATTTGACTTCAAGACAATTCTGAGATAGGTTGAATAGATATTTTCATTACCAGGAATATGCTGGAGTCAGATTGAACCAGATGTTGATAGATTTTCATTATGAAATTCACACTTCAGAAATTAGAGAATGTTACTAATCAGGTCTTGATTTTTTTTTGTCTTTGTTTTTCTGATTGCTTAGAATTAAGAAAGTGATAGAGAAAATTTTAATAATGAAGGTAAAGCTTAAAAGTTTTAGCCCAGAGAGAGTTATAGTCAGACATGGGGATAGTTAGGTGGCTCAATGAATTAAGAGCCAGGCCTAGAGATGGGAAGTCCTAGGTTCAAATCTGGCCTCAGGCACTTCCTAGCTGTGTTACTTTGGGCCAGTCACTTGACCCCCATTGTGTCTAGCCCTTATTGCTCTTCTGTCTTGGAATCAATACACAGTAATGATCCTAAGATGGAAGGTAAGGGCTTAAAAAAATAGTCAGACATAACCCCCCCCCAAAATAATGATGAAACAAAATCCAGAGAGACATGACTGAAAAAAACAAACAACTTACTAACAACCTACCATTGGAATTCCCTAAGACTCTATCTGAGACCAGCTACTCTTATGTTTTTATATTCTATTGATGATATCATCAATACTTAATGAATGAAATAAATGATCTATATCTATGCAGATTGAAGGAAGAAATCATTGTTTTTCTACCATAATACCATCAATAACTGCTGACCATCTGCCACCAATAAGCAAATAGCCCATATAGCCCTGGGACTGTTAGTATTCCCTACAAGCCTATGGCTCCTGCTTCAAACCCAGCCTTCATAGCCAACATCCTAGGAAGCAACTTATTGTGGAAAAAGGCCAGCCATCCCCCCAAGTGCCAGCCAACTTCACAGGATAGAAGAGTTAACCTAGATCAGTGATGGCAAACCTTTTAAAGACTGAGTGCCCAAACTATACCTTCACACCTCATGTGAGCTCCGCCTTATCCCAGATAGAGTAGAGAGGAAGTGCTCCCATTGGGTTGGCAGAGGGGCAGGTCATGTGAGAAATGTCCTCAAGCGAGATGGGGAGAAAAGGAAACAGCTCCCTCTGGGACATGTGCCATAGGTTCATCAACATGGGCCTAAATGAATCAGCTGTAAATGAAGGGAACCTGAGGAAGAGAGAGGAAGCAGCATATGCTAGACAAGTTGAACCACCATCACTTCTAGCATCTCAATCTTTAAGATATCCCCTTAGAGGATGATGAAGATGGAAACTGCCCAGGACCTTGCACCCACGAGTCTTTAGAATAACAATGCTTCTGGCTTAGTTCCTGAAGTCATGATCCTAGGAAGCAACACCTATCAAAATGTAGCCTGGCAACTACTCTCACTGTTCAATGGTTAGAAAGTTCTTGGCACCAAAATTCTTGGCAATGGTTCAACATCAGAAACTGATATGATATTATCAGAAGAAATGATACAGTACCATCTGCCTTTCTACTATACCCTAAGTACCATGGGACCTTTTCATCTGACTTAAAGGTACAACCTTTCTAACATGTTATCTCCTCCAGTAAATGTGAGGTCCTTGAGAGTATTTTCTATTTGAATCCCCAGTATTTATTAGCTTAAGTAAGCATTTATTAGATACTCCATATATTCATTCATTTACTCATTAATGGCTCCCTAACTTAAATACCCAGAGCTAATCTTTCCCTTGAACTCTAGCCTCAGATCATCAAAATCATTCTATTCCAAAGTGAATGTTATATTGGCATCTCAAATTCAAAATGCTCAATCTAGAGCTCATATTTCCCTCCAAATCTGTCTCATCTACAAACTTTGTTGTTTCTGTTAAGGCTACCACTGTGCTTTTAGTCACCTAGGTTCACAAACTCAGATTCATCTAACTCTTTTCTCTCCCTCATCCACCAGATCCTATCCATTGTCAAGTCTTTAACATAGCATTACTCCATAGCAATACTCATATTTTTCCTCTCCTTTCTACTCATGCAACCTCTACCCTAGTCCAAGACCTCATCATTGGGAGCAGGTAAGTGGTTCAGTAGACAAGAGAGTCAGGCTCAGAGATAGGAGGCCTGGGGTTCAAATCTGCCTTGACACTTCCTAGCTATGTGACTCTGATCAAGTCACTTAATCCTCATTACCTAGCCCTACCACTCTTCTGCCTGGGAATCAATATATACTATTGATTCTTAGACAGAAGGTAAGGGTTTAAAAAAAAAAGGAAAAAAATCTCATCATTGCTTGCCTGAACTATTTTTGTAGCCTACTTACTAACTTCTCTGCTTCCATTCTCTCCTGTCCCCAAAACATCCTCCAAATAAGTCTATGAGGAACATAAATATGGCCTAAGACATAGATTTGTTCATGCCATTTATCTACTCTAAACATTCAATGGCTCCCTAGTGTCTCTAGGATAAAATAAGGATCATTTAAGTCTAACTCTTTTTTTATGTCTGCTTGTTTTTTGTCAGTGTATTTTTACTGTTTTGGGCACAGAAAATACAAACAGACTTTTTCATTTGCAGGGCACAGGCTATTTGCTGATGTGTGACATTTAACCCAGTATTTAGAATGACCAAATGCCCTTTCCCTTTCTACCCCCCTTCTCATTCCCCTCTTATTTTCTTTACAGTCTTTTTAAACTAACCCCCACCCTTCTCCCTCCCTTGTATTGCTTCCCTTCCCACCAGTCCTTTTGTTAACCTTCTACTTCCCTATAGGGCACAAATAAATTCTCTGCCCCAATGTATGATCATTTTTCCTTCTTTGAGTCAATTTCAATGCACATAAGAATTGAGTATTTCCTATCTCCGACCTCTTTACCCTTCCAGTGTATTGATGTTCTCCCCCCTCTCCCACCATGTGCTTCTTTGTGACATATAAATTTATCCCATTTTGTTTCTTTTCCCATTTCTCTTAGTATTAACCTCTTTTTAACACTAGTTGTGTATATATATATGTATATATATATGCATACATATATCTATATACATATTTATTTCTTGGCATTTTATCCTATACAATTTGTCATTGTTTCTCTAAGTCTAATTCTTCTGGCTACCCAGGTGATAACAATTTTTAAGAGTTACCAATATCCTCTTTTCTTGTAGGGAAACATATCATTTTAACTTATTGGGTCCCTTTAAAAAGTTTGGGTTGGGAGGGTTCCCCCCCTTCCTCAATTACTTTTTGATGATTCTCTTGAGTTCTGTGTTTGGGCATCAAATTTTCTGTTCAGGTCTGGTCTTTTCTTTACGAATGCATGGAGTTCTTATATTTTATTAAATGACCATACTTTCCCCTGTAAGAATACAGTCAGTTTTGCTGGGTAGTTGATTCTTGGTTGTAGAACTAGTTCCCTTGCTTTCCGGAATATCATATTCCATGCCTTTCAGTCCTTTAGTGTAGATACAGCCAGATACTGTGTTATCCTAATTGTGGTTCCATGGTATCTAAATGACTTCTTAGAAGCTTAGAAGCTATTTTTTCCTTGAACTGGTAGTTCTTGAATTTGGCTATAATATTCCTGGGTGTTGTCAGTTGGGGATTAAGTACAGGAGGTAATCTGTGGATTCTTTCAATCTCCACTTTTCCCTCTTGTTCTAGAATGTTGGGTCAGTTTTGTTGGATAATTTCCTATAGGATGATGTCTAGGCTTTTTCCTTTTGTCATGGTCTTCCAGTAGACCAATGATTCTTAAGTTGTCTCTCCTGGAACGATTTTCTAAATCTTCTGTTTTGTCAATGAGGTGATTCATATTTTTCTCAATTTTTTCATTCTTTTGATTTTGTTTTATAGTTTCCTGCTGCCTTGTGAAGTCGCTTGTTTCTAATTGTTTTATTGTGGTTTTTAAAAGAGTGAATTTTATTTTGGTGGAGTTGTGATCTAATCCAACCATTCTGGAGTGTAATTTGTAACTATGCCCAAAGGAATCTAAAATTGTGCATACCCTTTGACTCGGCAATACCATTAGGTTTGTATCCCAAAGAGATTAAAAAAAGGGGGGGCATATTTTTAAAAAATATTTATTACAATTATTTTGGGTAGAAAAGAATTGGAAAATGAGGGGTATCCATCAATTGGGGAATGGCTGAACAAATTGTCGTATATGATTGAGATGGGATACTATTGTGCTACAAGAAATGATAAGTAGGATAATTTTGGAAGAATCCAGAAAGACTTACATGAACTAATTGAAGTGAAGTAAGCAGAACCAGAACACACAGTTCTTGCAATATTTTAGTGAACAACTGTGTTATTCTCAGCAATGCAGTGATTGAAGACAATTTGGGACTTATGATGAAAAATGCCATCTGTCCTCCAAGAAAGAATTGTCAGACTCTGAATGCATATTGAAACATAGTATATTTCACTTACTTTCTTCTTTTTTTTAGTTCTCTTCCACAAAATGACTAATAAAATGGTTTTCATGCCTGCATATCTAAAATCTATATCAGAATGTTTACTATCTTAAGGAGGGGAGAGGTAGAAGGAGAGAGGGACAATAGGAAAGAGGGAGAGAATTTAGACTTTTTAATTTTTTTTAATGAATGTAAAAATTGTTTTTACATGTAACTGAGGAAAAATATTATTTTTTTAAAAAGATTGGCATTATAGTAGCTGGCATGGGACATTATACAGACCAAATATATGCCACCAAGGAGCATGTTTGCTTTCCATCCCGGTACTAGAGAATTCCAAGGAAGTCTAGAGTATTTTCAAAGGTCCCTTCATGGGGACAGGTAGGTGGCTTAGAGGATCAAGAGCCAGGCCCAAAGATGGGAGGTCCTGGGTTCAAATTCAGCCTTAGACACTTCCCAGCTATGTGACCCTGGGCAAGTCACTTAACCCCCACTGCCTAGCCTTTACTGCTCTTCTGGCCTGGAACCAATACATAGTATTGATTCTAAGACAAAAAGTAAGGGTTTGTTGTTTTTGTTGTTTTTTTAAATAGGCCCCTTTATGTTTTCTCAAATTTTATCCATAAAAAGTACAAAATAAAATTTATCCCCTTATCAGGATTGTTTTGAAGAATATGCTTTGTAAACTTTGATATGAACTATTATTATTAAAAGGAGAATATTTCCATGTGACAAAATTGAGGAAGAATGAAAATAACCTTTCTACCTTCATCCTTAAAGGGGCCAATATTTCTAAAAAATAAGGCAAGGAATAATTTCAATAAAGATAAAAAACAGTTGGTTGTACAAAGGTCATGCAGAAAGGAGTATTTCAGATGCTCTTCAACTGGACCAAACCAAGTGGCAATAATCAGGGAAGAAACAACTGTCTAGTCAATAACAAAATCTTGCTTGGGCATCAGTCTATTCCATCTGTCATATTCTTTATTCACTGCCTCTGAACTGCCTAAATACAAAGAGACTAGATTTCAGTCTCAGAGAACAGATGTAAAACATAAGCTCTAAACACTATGCTACAGTGGCATTATAGTTACGAAATAGAAAATCATTAGGAATTAGTCAGGGGCTTCAATGGGTCCCTTTATATACTGATTTACATAGTTTGGGTAACATACTTGTCTGTATCATAAGACTACAGCTTTCTCCCTGTACCATATGGGAATTTGCTTAATAGTGGTCCCTTCTGCACTACTGAGTCCTATCAAAGACAGCACTACTCCATTCTACAGTATAGGGAGGGTTTGGACTAAGAATAAGCCAGTGAATTCCTGGCTTATAAGCTTTCCTGCTGAGTTGATTTTGGCACAGCAGAGGCTCAGATGTGTCTTTATCAAAATGGACACACTATCCAAACTGGACAGAAAATAGCTGATGGAAGAAAATATCCACATAAATACAGTACATGAGAAAGGAACTTTAAGTGCTCCCTCTTCCATGAAGGTGATTTTACAAATAGGAAAAAACCCGTTATTGGAATGAAAACAATGCATTGTCCTAAAAATTATTCTTAAAACTAACAATAAATTTTTTTCATAGAAATATTTTTAAGGAAATTAAATCTTCTTGCCTTCAAGTATATAATGCAATGCAAAATAATGGTTGAGGAAATGTTACTAAGCAGTAGTTTCACTGACCTCTTAAGAACTAGGGCAGCTAAGTGGCTGAATAGAGAGAGAAAGGTAGGCCTGGAAATAGGAGGTCCTGATTCAAACCTGGCTTCAGAAACATCCTAGCTGTGTGATCTTGGGCAAATCACTTAATCCCAGTTGCCTAACTCTTACCACTCTCTTGCATTTGAACCAATACTTAGTATTAGTAAGGATTTAAAAAATTATGATAATAATTCTGGGATGTCCTAGGTTCAAATCTGGCCTCAGACATTTCCTAGCTGGGTGACCTTGGGCAACTCACTTAACCCCCATTGCTTAAGCCTTACTGCTCTGCTCTTCTGCCTTGGAACCAATACAAAGTATTGATTCTAAGACAGAAGGTAGAAGTTTAAAATAATAATAAATGGGGGGCAGCTGGGTAGCTCAGTGGATTGAGAGCCAGGCTTAGAGATGGGAGGTTCTAGGTTCAAATCTGGCCTCAGCCACTTCCTAGCTGTGTGACCCTGGGCAAGTCACTTGACCCCCATTGCCCAGCCCTTACCACTCTTCTGCCTTGGAACCAATACACAGTATTGACTCCGAGATGGAAGGTAAGGGTTTATATTAAAAAAATTTCAAAATAATAATAATAATGAATGAATGAATGAATGAATAAAAGAATCATTGCAATGGAGAAAGCATTCTAGTGCATAAGATCTGAGTGAGTCCCAGTTATGCCTATTAGCTTTGTGAGCTAAGTAAGTCACTCAGGGCCTGTGTGCCTCAGTTTCCTAATCCTTAAAATGGCAAGTTTGGACTGGATGATTTCTAAGTTCCCTTTTCCTACCTATTATTTTATGCTTTTTATTAGCATGGGAACTGATAAAGTGCTTCAAAAGTAAGCTAACTAGTCCTCCTAAAATACTTTACCTATTAATTGCTAAGCAAAAAGTCATAGAATCATAAAATTTTCCATACCAAGATATAATTTCCCTTTACTACATTCCTGACAATTGATAATTCCATCATTTCTCAAAGATCTCCAAATATGGAAAAAATCACAAATCAGAATACAATCCATGTCCTTTTAGGATAATTCTAGGCCCACAGAATGTCTGGTAGATCCTTATAGATTAATTATGGGAGAATATGGACAAGCCACAGCTTCCTGTGGCCTGGCTGCATTCTCAGCAATTGGAAGGCCAACACTGATGAAATCCTGGATCTGTCAAAGTATCTAATTGTTAGGAAATTCTCCCAATCAATCTCCCAGAAACTTCTATTGATTTCTCTCAGAATCTCTAGTTTTGAAAAAGGAAACGGTCTATTTATTTATTTAATTTATTTATTTAAAATATATATGTGTTTGTGTGTGTAGTAGTTCTTTTTGAGGAAGCAAAGAATGGATTCCCATCAATTGGAGAATGGCTAAACCAAGTCATGGTATATGATTATGATGGAATACTATTATACTGTAAGAAATGACAAGGGGGGATGGTTTAACCAAAACATGGGACAATCTATATATGAACTGATGCAAAGTGAAGTAAGCAGAACCAGAACACTGTACACAGTAACAGCGATATTTAAGGATGAACTGTGAAAGATTTAGCTAATCTTATCAAGACAATGATCTAAGATGATTCCAAAAGACCTATGATGAAAAAAAAAACTATCCACTTCCAGAGAGTGAACTGATTAAATCAGAATGAATATTGAAACATTTTTATTGCTATATTTTTATAGTTTTGTTTGTCTTTTCTTTTGCAGCATAGCAAATATAGGAATATGTTTTGCATGACTTCATACGTATAACTAAAGCGAAATTGCTTGCCTTCTTTAAAGATGGGGAGTAAAGGAGGGAAAAATTTGGAACTCAAAATTTTTTAAATGATTGTTTAAAATTTTTGCATGTAATTGGGAAACATTTAACAAAATTTGAATAGATATAGATATGGATATATAGATATAGATATATAGCCCTAGTTTCCTTCAAGGTATGGTTTAGATACCACACTCCTTTTTTTAACTTTTAATAAAAGTTTTTAAATTATATTTAATTACTCAATTTAGAATATTTTTCCTGGGTTACAAGAATGGTGTTCTTTCCCTTATCCCCACCCCCTTCCATAGCCAACACGAAATTCCACTGGGTTTTACTTGTAGATACCACACCCCTGAATGAGACTTTGCCTCTTTTCAGTTACTAGTGCTACAACCCCTTCCCCAGCTCCCACACTACCCTGCATATATGTTTGTAAAATATTTACATATTTATATGGATATACATTGTCTCTTCTGATGGAACATAAGCTGCTTAAGTGCAAAACAGAGTTTCATTTTTGGTGTAAGTCTGGAGTTCAGAACCCTTTCTACTCTCTAAGTTGGTAGAGCAATTTTTATAATAGACAAAAAGACAAATTAATTTTAAAAGCCTCTGCTGCCCTCCCTACTTCTCCTCTCCCACCCACCATTGCTGTTTCTGTTGCTGTCCCTGTTGCTATTACTGCTGTTGCCACTGCTGCTGCTGCCTCCCACATTTATCCAGACACTGCCTAGGGGTCCTTGCAAGCCGCTTTCTGCATGGCTAGTAAAGTATAAATTTCCTTCACATTGCTGACACCTGAGTGCTTGCTGCTGCCTTGGAAGCCTGAGTGTTTTTCTTAGGCAACTTCCTCAGGGCTTTCACCTAGGGGCAAGCTTCTACCCTCTTAACTCCCTGTTCTGCATAGGTAAGGAGAGCACAGGACAGCAGAAGCAAGTGGCTCCCTGGTGTTTTGTTTTTTTTTACCCTTGGGGGGAGGGAAAGGGAGGTTACTCTTCCAAACCTCTTAAGTTTACTCAGTACATACTAGGGCAGTTCCACCTACAGACAGGAAGTAGAGATTACAGGTTCAGCCCAGTTTCCTGCCTATCTCAAACAGCTCCCATTTCCAGAGAGCCTTACTGAGCTTATGCAGTTGACAGCTTTAGGATATGTTTTCTTGCTACTGTTCTTGGGTGTACTGATTAGATGCCTTGTTGCTAGCTTGAGTAATCTCAAGATTCAGAGGGGAAATTCATCTCCCTACATCCTCTTGCCATTTTGCTTTGCCCAGCCTCTGCAACACATCCAATATGGGGTTTGTCCACACTATGCCCAGTGTGGTTATGGGGAACCCCAGAAGTGTGACTAAAGGAATCTAAAAGGATGATGATACTGGGGAGGGGGAAGGAATCTTAAAGAGTCTGGAGGTGAATTTTAGACTCCATTGCCTTACTGATGTTAATTGTTTCAGTTTGTTCCCCTCCAAATAGTGAAGAAGTCTCTGTAATACAGCTATTGGAATTGGAGAAAAGGACTCCTGAATTCAGTGCCTATATCCTGTCACATATCTCTAAGATTTAATTTTGTTTTTAAGTTCACATATTGATCTAATCTAATATCTTCTGTTACACTATTTCATTTTCAGCTACTGTGTTTTGGCCATTTAACTATATATTCTGTTACACTGTCTTTATTTGTACCTCCTATATGACTGCACTGGAGAAAATATCATTATAAAAGTCAATAAGCAACTTGGACAAACCCTTTTCCATGGCAAAACCATTGGTTCTTATGAATGTTGCCTTTGTTACCAGACCAGAATTTAATGAGCTAAAAATCTCAGTTGAGTTTAAGGGGTCTTCAGAAGTGATTTTTTCAGGATATCTCAGAGCACCACTAACTCTGACTGATCATTTGCCTACCTTTGAGTAGGTTGTGACAAAAGGTAAGGGTCCATTTAGTAGTTGAAGTGTAGTGCTGTAGCACTATTGTATTTCCTACCTCAACATTTATAAAAATGTAAAGGATGGGACATATAAAGACATGCCTTTTACAGCTGTTACATTCTCATATGGGAGGTGGGAAAGTTTTCTTAGGGCACATGGTAACCTCTAAATGGCTCCCGAGAGGGAGCATTTCCCATGGAGCTTAGTGGCTTCTGGATGGTTTTTATATTTGAAACTTTTCAGCTTACTCCACCCTTCCACCAGAATAATCTAGATTCTTGGTGACATTTTAGACCCAAAAGGTTTTCATCAGCAGTACAGAGGTTTGGTTTGTTTGTTTGCTTGTTTGTTTGTTTCTGGGCTCTCCTGCCACATTTTGGAATGATGGCAGTAATAGATTTTGTTAGAAATATCTTTGCCAAGGTTGAAAGATTGGCTAGATCTGGAGAACTTGTGACAAGTATCCATGAGCTTCAGTGGCTATAGAGACTTGTACATGAAGCACATGTTACCAATATAAATGTTTTTTTTTTATTTTGCACTAATATAAATTTACAACATCCATTAGCCCTAATATTAGTACATACCCAAAAGCTTTAGACTATGGAAACCTGCCATTGATTGTTAAATATTATAAGACTTTGATTAATGATTGTGTCTGATTACAGGAGAAGGGATCACAAATGAGCTGTTGTACAGTGCCAAGAAGCACAAGGAGACCAATCAATCCCAGTGGGATTGATGAGAATCTGCACCAAGACAGAGGACTTGTTTTGGGGTTCAAGGAAGTAGCTGTTTGACAACATCAGATACAGGATTTCCCCATTCCAGATTCAGACAAAGTACCTAAGTTTGGCTGCCATTTTGGTTCCCCTATTACTGTAAGTGAAAGTAAAATCAGACCAAGGAATGATATTTCTCTTCTGTTTCAAAATCTAGTCCTCTTTCTTTCTCCTTCGTAGTGTGGCAATTTTCTGTAGTCCTAACTACTGATTGGATAAGTGCCTATTGCTGCAATAGTACTACAGGCTTGTGGGACATAAATCACTTTATTGGGCCCTGATCTAGGACCTGTTATGGGTTTATGCTTGCTTACTCAGAATTTTTATATATTATTTAATTTTGATTTTTTTCTTTTCTTCTATTTGTTTTTTTTTAAACTTCCTTTTAACAATTGATTCACATATCTCATAACTCAGCCATGTATCTTGGGGTGATCTGTGTGTGTTGGGAATACCTTCCTTGGGGGGATTGTATTATTGTCATAAAATTCTAGATTTATAAACATTTTTTCTTGTTTGAGAGTAATTTTAGGATAAGAAACTTACTACCTCCCTGAATCAAGAAAGTGAACTGTTTGGAGAAGGTACCATAAAGAAGCCTGCAGAAACCACACATACTGAACCAAAAGATCCAGAATCAACTTTGGCATGTAGTGGATTGAACTATGGGGCGTTGAATGCATTTATTTTGAATGTAAACTCTTATGCCAAAGGGGATTTCCCCCAATTGTTTTGGTTTTTTTTTTTGTCAATGTGCTTAGTAATCATTGGTTGTGTTCTCTTTCTCTTTTATTTCCCTCTCATTGCCAAATTATTATAATTTCCCCTTAGAAACTACAATAGTGTATGTACCGCTAGTTAAAAATCTTTAGAGATATAAGTTGGTTATGTGTACTGATTCATTGGCGAAACTAGGCATGTAAATCTGGGAGATTTCTACATGTTCATTTTCCAATGGAATCGGGGGTGGGGGGTGGGGAGGTTTGTGTAATTAGGATTTGCTCCCCAGAACTCCAAATCCCAGTTTCCCATGTTCCCTTCCACATTACATGCTAACCTATGGAGGATAGAAGTTTTGAGTAGCTCCACTCTCTTGCTCTCTTTTTCCTTCATCTTGGTTGATAGAGGTGGGGCTTTATGCCAGGCAGGAGAATCTACACATATGCATTTACTTTTTGTTAGATAATTTGGTTTGAATTATTTCTCTTAGCTTATTTTCTTCCTATTTCAAGTGATTATTAATAAACTTTATAAAATATAATACCTGGAGTTATTAGATATTAATTTAAATCTTACATTGGCTTTCTATCCTCAGTGGCTAGCACAAGGTTTAGCACATAGAAAGTAATTAGTAAATGTCTATCAATTAGCTTATTGATTTCTCCTAGTTATGTATAGGTAAAACGAGTCTAATTCCTCTTCCACATAATAGTCCTTCAAATACTTGAAGATAAAAGCCATGCTACCCTCACCTTCTCCCCCTATAAGTCTCCTTTCCAGGCTAAAAATCCCACATATTATCAATAATCCTCATATGGCAATATTTCAAAGCTCCTCTGTAGGTTGCCTCCCTTCCATTTAAACTAGCTTATCACTGCCTTTCCTAAAATATGAATCCAGAACCAGTCAATTAATCAATGAGCACTTAATAAGCACCTACTCTGTGCCAGGAACTATTTTAGGCCCTGGAGATACTAATACAATAAATGAAACAATTCCCAGCTATCCCAGATATGTCCTAATTAGGGAAGAGTACAATAAGACCAAAACTTCATTGTTCAAGAAACTATGCTTAAAGGAGCCCAAGAGTTGACAGATCAGAGGGACAAACTAAGTAGTTCAGTAGATAGAGTGTCAGATCTGGAGATGAGGATCTGGGTTCAAATGTAGTCTCAAATACTTCCTCACTGTCTGACCCTGAGCAAATCACTTAATCCCTATTTCTTAGCCCTAACCATTCTTTTGCCTTAGAACTGCTACTTCATATTGAATTTAAGACAGAAGGTAAGAGGGATTTTTTTAAGAGTGTATCTTTCTACTCATTCTGGTCTTGTGAGCTAAGGTTTTAATAACCCTAATGTCATTTTTTTGTGGTCTGTTGCCTACCTATCATTCTCCTATCCCAGACTTCTACAGTCATTATTTCAAGCCAAGACTTGTGTTTTATACTCACTCTTTTAAATTTCATTTTATTGAATTCAGAGTGCCATTCTCATTTATTGAGACATTTTTGAATCTTCATTTTGTTATCCAACTCATTAGTTCCACCTGGTTTCATAGCATCCATAAAATTTTTAACTGTGTCCTCTATGACTTCATCCAATTTAATGATCTAAATGTTGAGCAATGTGATTCAAGGACAGAGCAAGAGCTAAGCAAATGGGGTCTATTGACTTGCCTGGGGTCACACAGCTAGGAAATGTTGCCTACATTTCCTGTCAACAAGCATTTATTAAGCACCCACTACATGTCAGACTCTATGCTAAACTCTGGCAATAAAAAGAAGTGTTAAAAGTCTTTAAAAACCTATTCCCCTGCTCTACTTATAAATTCTGACACCGTCCCCTTCCTCCAGCATACTATGTTATTTTCTGCTATAAGAGGTGAGCCACTTCATTCTTAGCTCAGGTTTGATTTGGGATGAAATGTGGCATAAGTCACTGCACAATTAATAAAAAGGAAGTCTGCTTCACCTAACATTACAGAAAATTATAGCTAATATACAATGGTATTTGTTATCAGCTTTAGAAGTCACGGTCTCCCTCACTACCTTATATAATGGAGTTATCTCAAAGCATTAGGCAATAGGTATGTGGTGGGAAGAAGAGAGAAGGGGTTATCTATGGGAGTAAGGCTACCAGTGTGGAGTTGTAAGAGGTCAGGACCATGATGAGAATGGCAGATCTAAGGAGACTGGAAGCTTCCCTTCTTCTCTAAGGTAGGATAGATCTGTAAGAGGTGTGCAGGTGGAAAATTTGCCACACCTGAGCTACATTCCCAGCATCCTTTTAAGTTATGTCCTCATTTTATATAAGGATGCTTGGGAGATAAATTTGGCTGAGACCCACGCTTTTTTTTTTTTCCCCCGGAGCTTGTGCTTTTGGTTAAGCGTTGCAGGTGTGAGTCTCTGGCTCTTGCTCTGCTTACTTGACTGAACAACCTTTTTCCCCCTTTACTTCTCTCTCTCTCTCTCTCTCTCTCTCTCTCTCTCTCTCTCTCTCTCTCTCTCTCTCTCTCTCTCTTAATTTACTATTAGAATTCCTATATATTTTTCAATACTATGAGTATTTATTTATTTTTACTCCTTCAAAAATTTTGGCAACCACAAAGAGATTAAGAATTAAAGGAATCAGATTTCTTCTCCTGCTATGGTTTTCCCTCTCCCCTCTCCCCTTTTCTTTCTCCTTTCTACCTTCTCCCTCCTGAAAACCTTTCAAAGCCTTCTCAGGCTCATTGCCTACACCTTCCCACCAGGAGAGCCAAGCAGCCAGGTCTCTCCCTCACAGAGGCTGTTTTTGGTAACTCCTTCTGCTATCACTGCTCCTTGCTGTTCCTGCTACTGGTAAGCTTTAAATTCCCTGCCCCAAACCCCAGCCCAGTGGAGGGGGATTCATTTTCCCTTTTCTGGGGGTGGGGGGTGGTGATGGTGGTGGTGGTGGTACTGGTCTTCTCTCCTAACTAAATCCTGTTCTAAAAAACAAACAAACAAACAAAAAACCCCACCCAGCTTCCTATACTCCCTCTAGCAAAAAAACAAAAATGCAAACTCTTCCCATTCCATCTAAAAGGAGTCCTCACCCCTAAAACCAGCCCATAATCCTTAACTTAAATCTCCTCTCCCCTGCCAATAGAGGCTAATATTGAGCATTCAGTATTTTTCCTCTTTTCTGCTGAGCTGTAGTGCTACTTTTCTGCCACCTAAGTCCATCACCAATAATATATATATATATATATATATATATATATATATATATATATATATAGCTATATCATTGTAGAGAATAAAAACAGAACAACATGATCGCTTCTCTACAAGAAAGCCTTTTGGCTTTTGTCAAATTGGAAACCATAAAGGTTTCCAAATGGCTCCTTTTCCTAATGCTGCTAGGAATTCTTCTTTTCCTACTTATTAATAATGAGATGCAAAAGGCTGAAAATTGGAAATTACAAGCAAAAATATAAGCAGCAGTACAAATTCAATTAGAAAATAATTTCAAACACTCTTTACATGATCCAATATAAAAGAAGTATCCCATTCAAATGTCTAATTCAAATTTTTACAAGCCTGTTCCCAAACTACTCAGAAAGGAAAATTCCATTCTTCCTGAAATACAGATGTATGTCTTCTCATATGTCTCAGATGTAAAACATACTCTCTCATTTTGAGCAACTCCTGGCTAAAACTCCCTCTTCTTCTCCTTCTCCTTCTCCTATTGCCCCTTCCTGTCCTGTCCTCCCACCCCACTACCAATCCCAGCCCCCCAAAACCCTGTCCCCCTACCATACAGGTTCCTACTTGTACTACCTCAGTGTCCACACAGAAACCTCCTAGAAAACCACAATCACTGACTGAGTCCTATGAATATCTTTTCCCCTTAAGGGAAGTGCCCATAGATGTTTTAACATTAAGAAAACATAGACCTTTCACACCATAGGACATTAAAGAATTTGAACAAGATGTTCCCAGTTATAAAGATGAATCTATCCTTGACACTAAAAATATGGCCAATATATTCCTTCATTTTTATCCTTCTTATAAGGATGAACAATTGTTCCATGCCTTTTTGACAGAACATTGAGAGGGATAAGATCATCATAAGGCGCAAGGGCACAATGTACTACACTGGTCACCTGTAGATCCTCATTGGGATTATAATGATCAAGATGAACATATGCAACTACAATGTGCTAAGGACACCATTTTAAAATCAATGAAGGAGTGTTCAGAAAGACCTCATGGTTGGACTAAATTTGAATGCTTGAAACAATCTGATGACCCTCCCAATTTATGGATAGGTTTATTGACCTGGGAGGTAGGTACCTAGACCTTGATATTTTTACAGAAAGTGGTATTAGACATATAAAAAGAAATTTTGTAAGCAATTGTTCCACAGTACTCCAAGATTATTTCAAAACAAATTGCCCAAATTGGCCTGAAATGGACATTGATGAGTTAAAGTGAACTGCTGTTTATGTCTTCAAAGGCAATAAGGAAAAGCAATAAAAAACTAAAGATCTACAAGAAAAAATCCAGAAAGAATTAAAATCTTTAACTAAAAGAATTGATAAACAAGAAAAATGGCATAATACTCAACCAATGCCACTTGCCCCTTTCCAAGAACCTAATTATCAACCCCTTACCTGCCACTTCTGTGGAAAGAAGGGCCACATAATGATGAATTATAGAAAGTTCTTCCAAGTAATAAAAAACAATAATCAATGGAATAATATAGAAATTATAATAACAATAATGAATTTAGAAATCATAATTTTAGAACTGATAGCTTTTATACAAATTTAAATCAAATAACTGATAACAAGCCAAATGACCCCTCAACAATATATTTTAAATGGATCTCATCCCTGAACTAATCAGGGTGCTAATGTTCCTTGGGAGGAACCCAAGGCAATACCCAAAGATTATGAAGGTGTATTTGGGGGGTTGGGTGGGACACAGGAATCAAAGGTTTTAACCTTTGATTTTCCAGACCCTGATGTCTTACTACTCATTATCTTTATTCGCTGCCCCCCCATAGTGATGAACCTCACATGACTTTAAAGGTTGGCAAAACTTATGACTGTCTTCTGGACACAGGAGCCTCAAGGTCTGTATTGAGGAGCACACCTCATTCAGATTGCAATTCCATAGGATCAATAAATGTAGTGGGGGTATCAGGTATACCCCTAAAGGTTCCAAAGCTTTCCCCTAGGATGGTGTCTGTGGGACCCTTGTCAGTGGAGCATTCTTTCCTCTTGATGCCTGGCTCCCCTATAAATCTTATTTTTACTCCTACAGAGGACAGGAGCTCAAATGAATGGCTCACCACAAGGATGTTGTGAGAATCTTTATCAATTACCTTACAAAAATCCAGCTACACTAAAACATTCCTTATCTCAGGAGCCTAATAGTCATGTCAAAAAAAGAAATGAGATTAGTATAACCTAGTTTATTATTAATAAACTCTTTTCATAGAGAATATAGAAGGAAAATAGAACTTAGACAATATCCAAATGATGACATTCTTCATCAAAAAGGTCTGAATTAATGACCAGAAAATATAGTTTACCATACTTTTTATTAGTCTACTAGTTAGCTTTAATTCTTTTGAACTTGTCTAATTAATATATGGGTTCTGTTAGAGATATATTGAGTCTGAGATGCCAATAAGGTACCCAGTTGAAGTTACCCAATAGACAATAGGTGATACAGGATTAGAACTCGAGTGAGAGAGATAGGGAATGGGCATATAGATCTGAGAGTTATATGCATTGTAAAATTGAGATTTGAACTCTGGACTTCAATCCCCACAAGCTCTTGCTCCACTTCCCCAAAATGCTTTGTAATCTCACGGGAATTCTGAAGTGGGCCGAGATTGAGGAAGGATTTAAGCTGGTGGCAAAGGTTTTTGGAGCTCTTTTTGGACTTCCATTTTGGAGCAGACGTGGCTCTTTCCATAATGTGGGTGAGGTCTTGTCTAGGCCTCTGGCCTAGGCATGTGTTTTTCCTTATCCTGTATTTTCTTTAATCCTAAATCCTTAATAAACCTCTAAAAAATATAATACTCCTTGCAGAGAGAAACTAATTTCTACCAGCCTCAGTCTCCCCTAAATTTTACAGCATAGAGATGATAGCTGAACCAATGAGAGTTGATGAGATCATCAAGAGATGGTACTGACTTCAGAAGCTTAGGGGACATCCATGCACAGAGGATGGGATATTGATGACAGATTGTGAATTTTAGATTTTCTCCACCCTGCTTAGTCTTAGAATTCTAGCAACCTGGAATGTATACACCCCTACTTAAGGATTAAGTGTTGAGGAGGAGGGCCTATGATCGACATGTGCTAGCAAGTGACAAGTAAGCCCTCTGGGCTGTCCTAAGTCAAGTTTAAGCTAACATTGATACATGTGAGACGCAGGAAGTGATGTAAAGAATGGTCTATATATTTCATGTTACTTCCTCTCACTGGGCTCTAGCTCTTGCTCTTAGGGTCTCTCGTGGAGACATTGTCTTTCAGTGTTGGAACACTGGGCAGTGTTTTGGCATGCTTACACCTTATGTTGGGTTTTGGCATTTGCAACTTGCCAGTGAGGTGACTGGGAAAAGCTCTGTAGTGTGGGTTAGGTGAGGTGTCTTCCCCGAGTGACCTTGGTGAGGTGGCTGATTCCTCCTTTCCTTCTTTCCTTGACCTCCAACTCCTATCTGGCTTGCCAGAGCAGTCCAATTCCCTTTTCTCTCTCTCTTCTTCTTAATTTCTTCCTACTATTGTAATTAAACCACCATAAAAATCCCAAATTGTCTTGAGTATTTTATTGGGATTGAATTTTAATCCCTGGCTACCACTAAAATAATATATTTAGTCAACAACCCTAATTTTACCCTTAACAAGATGATATGATAAAGTTTACAGAGAAGTAAAAATAAAGATATATCAGGAGAGAATAATGTCATGAAAACCCTTGGGAAAGAACAGTATCCAGAGATAGGAATTTTCAACCTTATCAAATAACACAGAAAGTTCAGGAAGAAAAAGCACTGCGAAAAGGCCATTTTGATTTGCCAATTAAGAGACCATCAACAACCTTAGAGAGAGCATTTTTAATTGAGTGATAAAGTCAGGCAACAGATTGAAAATGACTGAGGAAGGAATGGGAGATGAGAAAGTGGAGACAAATGGATATTTCCTAGGAATTCACCTTTGAAAGAAAGAAGACCTATGGGATGATAGCTTAAAAGGGCAATATGGTTAAAGTGAAGCTTTTTTTTTTTTTAAGGATGGTGGCATGTTTGTAAGCAATATGAAAAGTGTCAATGGAAAAAGAATGATTGAATATTATTAGAAGGAAACAGAGACTGATCATAGGGACACATTTCCAGAAAAAATGGGAGGGGATGGGATGAAAGACACAAGAAAGCAAAAACAAATCCAGAATTTGAAGCCATATCTTCAAGACTCCAAATCCAGAGCTCTTTATTTGATTCATATGCAATGAACACCAGAGTGAATATAATTTTCTGGGTAACTCAAGTTTAAATGAAGATTTATCCAAAACTTTGGAAAATTTGGAGATCTGGCTCTAAAGATCTATTTCAGTAAAGATGCCAAAACTAATTAACTTCTCTTTCTTACTTTTTTTTACCCAAAACTGCATACTAGAAAGGAAAAAGAAAACACTTCACCCCATAGGAGATCTATCTTCCCAACCACAAATAGTAACTTGTTTAAACCATATTCAGGAGACTTCTACACAGCTGGAACTCACTTTAGTTTTTTTTTCCTCCACCCCCCCCCATAGCCCCACCCAGAGTTTGTCTGGTTTTAACATTACCCCTGGATAAAAACTAACCTTATCAGTCATTCAGGAGCCAGTTTCCCTCCATTCCATTAACACCTTCTAGCATACTCTAAGTATTTTAGAAAGTTATGTATTCTGCAAAGATATGTAGAGAGGTAATGACTTACCACTGTTTCCTTGGAGGGAGACTGGATTGCCCCATGGAGAACTCATGGAATCTCAGACTGCAAGTCCCAGGACAGAAACTAGTATGGTATTTGGGTTTGTGGATTTGAATTAACTATTCCATTAAAACTATCCTTGTTTCACATTCTTTTCCCTTCCTCTCCTCTGAAGGAAAAGAGAAAAAAAAACCCCAAAGGATGAAAATCTTTGTTCATACATAAGTAGGAAGCTTATAAAGTAGCATTGGCTTTATAAATTAACCTAACTACATATGTTATCTGGGTCCAGTGTCTAAACAAATCAGAACAAACCTTCAAAACTGGGGATGATATTCAATAAAAGTTAAAAAATACAGGACTCCCTTCAATTTTTTTATCATTATTATGTTATGTTACTGATCTAAAGGGATCAGTGAAAATTTCATATCTGGTGGAAATGTTTATAGCATAGAAATAATTTTGAAATTATTATAATATTCCATCAAATAGGGGGCAACTGGGTAGCTCAGTGGATTGAGAGCCAGGCCTAGGGGGAGGAGGTCCTAGGTTCAAATCTGGTCTCAGACACTTCTCAGCTGTGTGACCCTGGTTAAGTCACTTAACCCCCATTGCCTAGCTCTTACCACTCTTCTGCCTTGGAACCAATACACGGTATTGATTCCAAGGTAAGGGTTTTTTAAAAATAATAATAATATTCCATCAAGTATACTGAAACTCACCTCTCAACTCATATATACAATATTTTCCAATGCAATGGAATATAATGAATTAGGGACAGCAATAGACCACAAAGTCATTAGATCAAAGATTTATAACTGAAGTTATTAAAAGTCATTGTCATTCAGTTGTACCAGTTGTGTCTGACTTTTCATGACCCCATTTAGGATTTTCTTGGCAAATATAGTACTGCAGTGGTTTGTTTCCTTCTCTAGTTCATTTTACAGATAAAGAACTGAGGCCCAGGGTCACACAGCTATAAGTGTCTGAGGTTGAATTTCAACTCAAAAAATAAGTGTTTCTGATTGCAAGACTGACATTCTATCCACTACACTACCTAGCTGCCCAAAAGTCACAAGCCCAAACTTTTCATTTTAAAGATGAGGAAACTGAGACCCAGAAAGTAAGTGATTTATTCTAGGTCACCTATCTAATAAGTATCTGAGTCAGGATCTACACCCAGAACTTCCTGCCTCCAAGTCCAGTGCTCTATCCATGATACTATCCTTAATAAGCCCTCAAAAATATATGACGCTGGTAAATAGAATACTGAATGCCTCAGTTTTCCTTTCTATGAAATGGGAATGATAATACTATTGCCTCTTACAAAACTGCCATGAGAAAAAAGCCCTTTAAACTCAAGAGTCAAATGTAATGCAAATAAAATGTTTAATATTAATCAGCTTTAATAGATACCATTTATTTCTAATGAAAGACATATGTGGAAACTATTGAATAGCACTTCTGGAAACACAATGAATCCCTGAAGACTGAGAATATAAATCGATATGGCTAATGACATCCAATAAAAGACCACAAATCAAAAAAAAAAATTGCCCAAATTTTTACTGGCTCAAATACCCTGTAAATTTTATAACTGCCAAAAAGCTTACAGGACAGAAATATGAAATGTCTCATTTATGCTCTGATCTTGGAAAATACCCTTGCAAAGCCAGAACCATCCTCCCAGAATGACTTGAGTTCTGTCCAGACACTTTCTAGGCTCTTTAAAGGATTTTTTCTATAAAATGAGGAGGCCAGATGGCTTTATATCTGAGGATATCTTCTAAATTTAACATTTTGTGATCTAGTAAATCTCCAGAAAATTCTGTCATGATGTTTTCCTACATTTCAAAATCAATAAAACATAGTATCTTAACCAAAGTTGATGTATTGTACCTGTTTGTATTATAGATCATCACTCTGGAATGGGGAGGGTCCTACAAGTCTCATTTTTTCCATGAAAAAAATCCAGAGCAAAAAATCTACTGTCACTGAATGTGAGTCTGTTTACTTACTGTATGCAAATCAATAGTTGAGGAATCTTCCTCCCGTGGAGATATAAAGAATTGTGTAATGTCTGTGAGACTTTCTTTTTCATATACTGTATTGATTCCTATATATTAGGGAGCATTACTATGTATTCCTGTACCTGGGACCTGAGTCAGAGATACCATCTAGTCTGTTTCTTCTTAAATTTTCTTTGTCCTTAGGAATCCCAAGTAAAGTCTTCTTTTTTTTTAAAAAGAATTTGGTTAATAAATGAAGGGGACAAGGGGTTTTTTCCCCCCTATGGAATTACTGTCCACCTGTTAGTTTGGAGAAGAACTGAGGGTCATCAGGACCACCTCTTAATTTAGGTAACAGTAATCAAATGTCTTGAGATATTCAAGGGAGGAGCTGAATAATGAGCTCCTAAAAATCTATTTATTGGGCTGCCTGATCCAGTTCAGGTCATCCCTGGTCACAAGAAACAACTATGGAGACCCATATCACTCTATCAGTGATAATGCTGACCTAACGAATAAACTTGATATAATCAATAAATTTATATTCTTACCCCAAATCAGACTCTTGAGATAATTTTAATCATAACAAGTTGAAATTCTTTGAGATCATCTTCTCCAAACCCCTCATTATCTTTAATAGGAGGAAACTGAGGCCAAAGGGTGTGAGTAAATTTGCCCAAGATTCCATTAACTAGCTATATGACAGAACTAGGGCTAAATCTTAGGCCTCCTGACTTTCTGTCCAATGGTTTCCCCCCACCCCAACTACACCAAAATTCCACAGAATCTGCATTTGTATCTCCATGTAGACATATGTATATATTTTCACGTAAACACTTAAAATATTGCCAAACTTCATACTTAGTCCAACTTAGTCCAACATGAAAAGATGAAAGGTTAATGAAAATACACCCTGGTGTCTCTACAGTACCTAGGGCTACATTCATAGCCACACAATAGAAACTGTACTTGGAACTCACAATACTTCCTTACAATATGAGGTAAAGAATGCAAATGGACTAAGCCATTTTCATTGAGGGTAACTTGGGCAGAAGTAACAATGTGAAATGTATGGAGGAAAATAATGGGCGAAACATCAGGGGATGAAGAATTAATTTACAGGGTAAAAACAGTCTGAGTGTTAATGATAAAGAAACAAAAGTGTCAAAAGAAGAACTAACTGAAAAAAGTGTTTCTTAAAGCATTATTCATTGATTCTGTGCTCTATTTAAACCCTACTTTGAAGGAAATAAGAGAATCTATCAGGTCAGGGAATTGTGCAGTAGTACCAAAGGAAGCATTGTTTGATATTGTTTTATATTCATTTCTGCCACCTGGTTTGGAATCTAGTCTCCCTAATGGTAACTGGCTTAAAGGCTCTTAAATTGAAAACCTCTAGGAGATGGCCAGGGAAATTAACCCAGATTATAGCCTGCAGAAAGCAAAGAAAATTTAGCCGTGAGTGTTTGGGATCCTTTTTTTTTTAACATGTGGCATGGCATGGACAAGAATGAAGAAGGACATTTCCCCCCTTGTTGTTGGTATTTGATAGTCTTTAGGAACTATAACCAAACTAGTGAATGATACAATTTCATCAAGAGCACCAAAGTGACCTTAAAGCAGTTCTTGAGTTTTTTTTGGTATCACATATTCCTCCCTTTGGGAGTCAGGAAAAGCCAGTGAAACTAGTGAAGCAAATGCTAAAATTTCAGTTAGAAGTTAGTGAAAATAAAAATGTATATTTTTTTTGCCATCCATGTTGACAAGACTTCCTGAAATCTAGCCATGGGCCAGGCTGATTTACACCTTGATTTAAATCAACATTCAATTTAAACATGAACATTAAAGGGGAATTAAGGGATGGGGTTAAATAGCAAATTTAATAGTCATCATGGAATGCTGTATAAAGGAATCAGATATGGGAAATCTGCCATGGTTATGACTAAATATTAAAATTTTAAAGCCTTTTAATGGGCAGCATGCACAAGCTGCTCCACGTCACAAATGAGGAAACGAGGAAGGATAAACAATGTCACTGATGCCACCAAAGAAACAAACAACACAAAAAGAAGATGGTTGCCAGACAAAAGGAAAGAAAGATGGACCAGACAGGCCATATGTTCCACTGGTATCCTCAGAATGTCAGAAGAACTCAAAGAAGGGCCCCAGGATGCCAGGTGGACATTGTGTAGCAAAATTCTGGGATGACATAGTGAAAGGACGCTATCACATACTCTAGATGAGCAGGAGTGCTGTGATCTACATCACTGGAGGCTGAAGGCAGTATTCATGGAGAGGTGATCACAGGGTCCATTTGGGTATTACAACATTCACTGTATAAAAGTCTTTCATAGTTTTTATTGTAACTACAACACAGAAAATTTTCTGAAGAAAATAGCAATTTTTGTCAGGTCATAGACTGAATCAGACGGGACTTTGCAGTCATCTAGTCTAATTCATTCATTTTATAGGTTAAGCAAACTGAGGACCGATAAAGCTACTCAAAAGTCACATAGGGAGTAAATGGCAGTACCAGAATTTAAATGTGTCTTCTCCAGTACTAGTTTTATTCAGTTGTTTTTCAGTCATGTCCTACTCTTTCATTACACTATTTGAGGTAATTTTGGCAAAGATTCTAAAGTGATTTGTCATTTCTTCTCCAGTCCGTTCTATATACAAGGAAACTGAGATAAATTCGGTTAAGTGATTTGTCCAGGGTCACATAGCTAGTAAGTGACTGAGGCTGGATTTGAACTCAGCTTTGCCTGACTCCAGACCCAGCAATCTATGTGCTGAGCCCTACAAATGCAATATAATTTGCACTAGAATCATGCTGGCTTTCAGAAAACAATGTACCAATTTTAGATCATTCACTAGCCTGAAGACTGATATATTTTTTAAACCTTTACCTTTTGTCTTAGAATCAATACTATGTAACCTTTCCAAGGTGGAAAAGTGGTAAGAGGCTAAGCAATTAGGGTCAATTGGTGGTCACACAGGTAGGAAATATCTGAGGCTATATTTGAACCTAGGGCCTCCCCTCACCTGCTCTCTATCCACAGAGCCACCTAGCTGTCCCAGCAAACAAGTATTTTCAATGGAAGGAATCTTTGAAATTCTATGTAGGCTTTAAGAATAATCTCAGTGGATTATAGATGAACTCTAGGCACCAAGAGAGGTACCCATTCCTTCCTCATAAGCTTTGCAATTGGATGCTAATAACTTTAACAAGATCGCTCCTCCTCATTCATTTGAATTAGAGGCAAATCCTGATGGGATACTTTCTGAGGTAAAACTCTCTTGAATCTTTGAAATCTTAAAAAAAAAATACATCTAATACAGAAGGTAAATCAAAGGCAGATTTCATGCCTGAGAATTTTGCTTTCTTTGCTTTGCTATAGAAAAATATATAATTCTAACATACTAAAGTCATATAAAGTTTTAAAAATACCCCTTTCTTTAAAGGCAATTCAATTCAACAAGCACTTATTGACTGCCCACTATGAACAAGATACTAAAGCAGAGATAAAGTTGAATAATGTTAGTTTTGCCCCAAAAAGAAAATGAAGATTAATGATGCTATAATCAGTAAATATGTATGATGGAATGTTTCAGATTTAAAACATTTATAATAATTTTTTACATTTCCATAAAACTCTGAAAAATACAAATGCTATACAAGTATATACCATGGTGTCATTTAATAAGGTAAAATATAAACATGGAAGTCATAATTGCAGAGAGGAGCTAATTTGCACTGGTGAAGTTTGCCAGGAACTAGTCTCCACACTAATGAAATCATAAAGTCCAAAAAAATTCTCACTTTAAAAAGAGATACATGAAAAAGGAATTTCACTATGTCACAAACTGAGTAAATGTCAGAGGCAAGAAGATGACTGGAGTGTCCTACCCTCTTATTTATTATAACAAGAAGAAGATATCACTGCTCCCCACTGAAACATGTTTCTGGATTTCAGGATTATTTAAATCATCATCATCATCATCATCATAATGCTATTTTGCTGGAACAGCAATCAATTCTCAGTAAGCATGTGTTGAATAAAATCTTTCCATGACTGAATTTCTTTATCTGTAAAATGAAGGGAATGGATTAGATTAGGGATCCTTAACCTTTTTGTATCAACCTCTTCTCAGAATAATGTTTTAGAAAAACTGACAGAAATGATAAATTTAGATTATAAGTTAGAGAAAATAAAGATAATTTTTTCCATCCAAGTTCACAGACCCCCCCATTCTATAAACATGGACCACTGGAGGGGTCCCTGCTTAAGAACTCCTTTATGAGATGACATTTAAGGTAATTTCCAGGTCTAAATACCTGAAGTCTATAAGCAAATCATGTCTAACAATATCATAGATGTAATTAAAACATATGATAATGCAATAATAAAATATAGAAGAAAAACAAGAACTGCATTATAAGAAAAGGATGTTTTCCATAAACCATACACACATTTTACATTCCTATAATCTTGGTATTTGGCATTAACCTTTACTCAAAGTCGAAATTTATCTTGGGCTCTCAGCAGAAATATTAAATCCTATTGAGATATATTTTTGAATTATCATTCTAGAGTAATCAATATTGTAAGCTTAGATACAAATCTTACAAATGAAATTTTTTATATGTCATTACACACAGAGCTAAGCAAGCTAAGAAATTTTTTATCCCAAAGTCTGAGTACAATAGTTGCTTTTCTGTGTGAACTCTGAAGAGATAATGATTATGCAAGAAAAACATTAATTCCTTTTTCTGTTGAATTCCCGAGTCTCCCAAGAGAGATCAGACCCATGACGTGGAAAATAATGCTGTAGGCGATCGCTCATTCGTTAAATACAGCCAGCTCATAAAAGAAAGCATGAGGGTAGCGAGCTCAAATGTGCAGGTCACTCATGCAGGTAGTCAATAGTATAGGAAGTTACTCAAAGTATTAGTCTAATGAATGTCCCAAGCAGATCTATAAAGTGAATGGTGTCTAGGGAAGACAAAGGAATTGAGATCATGGCCATGTCAATGTGACTAATTTAAGTAGTCTGCTCACCATGCTTCACCAACAAGTTAGAAATGAATGATCAGTAGCTGGGAACATTACTTTTATTTTAAAATGACAGCAATTGAAACTTTAGGAGCAGAGTTTTTAACAGCCATATAAAAGAGATATGAAATTGTACATAATAAAATTATCACTATTACTATTTTAAGATTATCATTTGTACTTCCAAACATGAAATATCTTTTCATTCCATTATCAATGAATGAATAATTCCTCAAATTCATTTATATCAATTATACTTGTGAGATTGATAATTAAAAATAATCAAAACTAAGCTACAAGCTAAGTTTAATTTCTTTAGTGGGAAAAGGAATTTTCATGACAGGAATATATACAACTAAGCCCACTCTCCTCACTAGCATTTTATTATTATAACATAATGATTTGCAAAATTTAATTTAAAAAAGCAAATGTCCAAGCTAAATAACCCCATTAAAGTTAATTAAATATGAAATTATACTTGAGAACTATTCCTCAAAATTGAAATCTTATTTTCTCTCCTGCCATGTATATTCTCCTAAATTAATAAGCAAGATTAAACTCTGGAGCGAATCCCTTCCAAGGCCCAGGATGCCTTTAGTATCAGAGTCCAGGGGCTCAACTGGCCCCCAAAATAAGTATTTTGCTTCTTTGCAGCAGGGTGATGCAGATTCTTTTTCTAAGTAGAATTCCAGACATTCCATCTGCCTCCTTCAAAAACAGAGAATGCCCATTTAAAAGTAGTTCAGCACAGACTACTAAAAACAGAAGGTGGACAAGCCACGACCTTATTATAAGTTAGTTTACATTTTCTCTTATAATAAATGCTTCATGAACTTCATCTGTTTTGAATCTATGTTTATGCTTCTCAGAAATTCATGCTCTGAGCACAACACTTGAAACTATAGGGAGTTGCATGGAACAGAAAAGGAGGATGATTGGCAATTCAAACAGTTTTCAGAAGAAAAAGGAAAAGGAATGTTACTGTTCTTTATTTTGTTTTTTAAAGAGTGGCCATATTAGGAGAAGGAAAAAAGAAATAACTGATTTGTCTGGTTTTTAAAGTTGTCACAACTAATAACATTCCAAAAGCAAATCAATGGTCAATTAGTATTGTAATAAATTGATTAAAGAGAATTATAATTATTGAACTAAAGAGACTCCTTGAGACCTGGTTTGCTTGCCTTTAAAAGTCCTTAAAAGTTCAGATATATCAGGAAATCTATGCATCTGATAAAGATAGCAGCCCCTTATGCTGTTATTATCAAATTTGGAGTCCCTTGTAAAAAGAGAAGAAGAAAGGTAGAAGTGTCACATCCATTAAAACCAGTATTCAGTCATGAGGCAGGCAGATAGAGGAGCTGCTGCTCAGGACAGCAAAGGATGAACAGTATAGTATGCTCCTTTTCCATTTAAGTTGGGGAGATTTTAAGTGTGAAACACCAACAAGAACTCCACTTGGGTTTCTCTCCATGTCTTCCTTTTCCCTATGTGTGTTTACCACTTTCAGTCCCATCATCCATGCTTTGATGTTTACTACTTATGCAACTTTTGGGAAGTCATATATATTCCCTGGGCCTTTGTTCCCTCATCTGTAAAATGAAGGGTTTAGACTCAATGGCTTCCAAGATCCTTCCAACTTCATCTCTAGGATGCCATTGTATAAATTCTTTCTCCTCGGGCCCTAAGGTGCACCTTAAAGGCTCTCAGATATGATGCTTCCAAATGATTGGGCAATCCTTTTGAATCAATAGTTTCACGTTTTATTAAAACTTACCATTTATGATTATTAATTTTAAATTATTATTAAAACAACACTAAGATCCAATTTCCTCTCTCTTTCCTTTTCCAAAGTACTTTTTCATCTTCACTATGATCTTCTAGAGTGAGATAACACTTAACATATGCCACCACTATTCATCTTCAGTAAATTCTTCTAATACTTCATTTCATAAGTTTAAAAAGATATTTAGCTATGTGACCCTGGGCAAGTCACTTATCCCCAATTGCCTAGCTATTACCACTCTTCTGCCTTAGAACTGATACAGAATACCAATACTGATACTAAGAGAACGGTTAAAAAAATGGGTGACAGTTAGATCATGGACTTGTTATTTGATTGCTATGGAAAACTCCAGATTGGGAAACTTTCTTTACCAATATAGGTCGGCATCTTCTGTGCAACTTAAGAATCTTGGAGAGCTCCCAAGGACACTAAAGATTAAATGACTTGTCCAGGGTCACACAACTAGTATAAAAAGAATCTCAAAAGTCTTAGTGCAGTTTTAAGCTTCAATAATTTAAAGCTGCACTGAGACTTTGGAAACATTCTGCATATTAGAGGCAGGACTTAAACCCAAATCTTCCTGGCTTTGAGGCTGGATCTCTATCCATTATTCCATACTGTCTCTCTTTTAAAGAAAAAGAAGAAAAAAGGGTTAAGGGGAGGTAGAGTTAAATACTTGATTGCTTTAAAAATAGTGATTTCTACAGTATACATGCCTCTTCCCTTGATGCAGATTCCAACTCCTCTATGCCTTAGTAGAGAGACTTCAAGAACTTCTGTGGCCAAAAAGTGTGTCACCTGTTGGCCACTCTGTAAACTTGGTCTTCTTGTCATTGTATACTAGAAATATAGTATGACTTTGGAACCATACTCAAAGTCTTTACAGTAAGTTGCATGCTAGGAGCTTAGATGGCAGAGTAAAGGAAATTCTGCTCATTCAAACCACGCCCCCCCCCCCACATGAAAAAAATCACTTCAAAACAAAGGAAAGTAGGAGGAACGCATTTCACTGCAGTAAGAAAAGAGAGTGAGGCAGGGAGCAGAGTATCTGTGGGAAATGGCAAAACAAGGAACAGCCCAATATGCTGCTATGAGGCCAGAAGTAACAAAACAGCAGAGCAGAAAGGAGCCCAGCCTGAGTCATTTGGCAATGGTAATGAAGCCAGAGTGGGCATAAGACAAATACACTTCCACATAGTCTAAGGCAGTGATTTGAGAGTACACCTGAGGCAACAAAAGCCCAGCTCAAGCCAGTTGGCAGGAGTGCAGAAGCAGCAGAGCAGGGATAACCCAGCCCATGAAACAGCGGGAGAACTGGTTACACAGAGGGCTGCATATAGCATGGTAAATCAGCTGCAAGCCTCCACAGAGCAAGCCAACAGGGTCACCCCATCAAATGGCTCACTGTGGAAAACAAAGGTACCCAGGCCTACCCCGGGTACCAGAGGAGAGTTCTCTGCAAGCTTGGAACAGTGCTCCCTCCACCCCAGGAACAGAGAAGAACATTAACAGAAAGATAAGTTAACAGAAAAGAAAAAAATAATGAGAAAAAGGAGCAAAAGGCAAAAAAGAACCTGGCTTTTGGAAATTTACTTTAATGACAGGGAAGATCAAAATACAAATTCAGAAAACAACAATGCCCTAAAAGAAAAATGCAAAGCCTCAAAGAAAAGTGTGAAAGAATGTCAGACCCCCAAAAATCCTTGGAAGAATTTGAAAAGAAGTTTAAAAATCTGATAATAAGAGAATTGACAGAAAGACTCAATAGCTGACAGGAAAATTTTCACTAAAATTCACATAAACTCCCTAAAAACTAAAGTAGGACAAAAGGAAATGGAGACACAAAAATACAATGAAAAAAATTACTCACTAAAGACTAGAATGGACCAAATGGAAATGGAGGCCAAAAAACTTTGATGACAGCAACTCTTCAAATGGGATTGGCCAAATGAAAAAAGAAATATAAAAGCTCAAGAAAGAAAATAAATTCCTAAAACTTAAAATTGGTCAAATAGAAGCTAGTGAAACCATAAGACAATAAGACAAACTCTAAAGAATGAAAAATAGAAAAAAATCTGAAATACCTCACTTGAAAAACAACTGACCAGGAATATCAATCAAACCATATAATCTAAGAGTCATCAGAATACCTGAAAGCCATAATCAAAAAAAGAACCTAAACAACATATTACAAGAAGTCATCAGGGGAAAACTGCCAATCTTCCAATGAGAGAAAAATAGAAATTGACAGAATCTACCAATCATACCCTAAAAGAAACCCCAAAATAAAACACCCCAGGGCCATGACTGTCAAATTCCAAAACTTTCAGGCCAAGGAAAAAATACTACAAACATCCAGAAGGAAATAATTTAAATATTATTGAGCCAAAGGCAGGATTCCACAATACCTAGCAGCTTCTACATTAAAGGACTGGAAGACATGAAATATGATATTTTAAAAGGAAAAGGATCTAGGACTATAACCAAGAATTACATACCCAGCAAAAATAAACATAATCCTCCAGGGGGGGAAAAATTGACATTTAACAAAAGAGAAGACTTCTAGATTTTTCCTGACCCCCCCCCCAAAAAAAAGCACTGAAAAGAAAATTCAGTGAGCAAAAAAAACCTTTATAGCTTAGTAAGACTTAAGAGAGGTTGTACTCTTCTGGCAGAGCCTTCAAGAATTCAATATTACACACACACACACACACACAGTGCAATGGGACATTAGATTAAGTCTTGGGCAAAGGAAAAAGAGAAAGTGCTAGACATAAAAGTTTATTCTTTAGGACTATATATATTTTTTGGTCTTGTTTCCTTTTGTGTACTTTAGGTTTTGTTTGTTTTTTAATAAATCTTTTAAGGATGCTAGGTATCATAGTGGACAGAGAGTCACACTTGGAAATGAATAGTCTTGGTTCAAATTTGTCCTCAGGCACTTTCTAGCTGTGTGACTCTAGGTATGTCACTTAACCCAAATCGCCTATCTCTTGCCATTCTCTGACTTAGAATTGATACTAAGACAGAAGATAAGGGTTGAAAAAATAGTTAATCTTTTGGTCACATATTACTTTTTCTAGTTTTATAATATATACTATGATCCACCTTTTTTTTAAGTGCTACCTGTGCCTGAAGAGTGTTAAGGTGTAAAGACCATATAGATGGGAGCCAGGAAGTAAGAATCATAGTTCTAGTTCTATTACATCTTGGGCAAATTACAGCTTCAATTTCTTTTCTGTCAAATGGGATAATAAAACTTATCCCATCTAATCTAGCCTAAACAAGTCCATCCTATCCTATCCTAGCCCAGCTTAGTGTAGGCCAGTCGGATCAAGCATTTTTATACCATTCTAACCAGAAGAGAGTTATGATGATAAAAATGATAATAAATGTGAAAGCTATTAAGTATAATGGTATTATATAAATTTGAGGCATTGTTATAAAAAATAACAATCATCATACTTCCTTGGGTAGCTATTTAGTAAGTGTAATACCTGACTGCCTATCATAAATGTTAAAAACACCCTTATTTGAACCACCTGAATTAACAGAATCTTAATTGCTTTAAACAAAGGAAATGTATTTTTATTCCTCTGAAGAAACTCAAAAGCTGTCTGAGTTAAAAGAAGAAAAAAACTTTCTAGATTAATATAATTCTCTAATAAGTTTAAGAAATTTTATTCCATGCAACTTTGGAAGAAAGTTAAAAATAAAGGTTTAAAATGTGTCATAGCTTTTGTAATTACAGTGTCACTACTTTGACATTTCAATAGCTCGATTTATATGGCAAGGATCAGTTGTATTAAAAATAGGTCGAAACCCTGTGATCATTATGCATCTGAAGCTTCTTAAAGGAGACTAGATTTTTTTTTAATTGTGGAAATAGATTAGTTATTTTCCTTATCCTTTGGTACTTAGTTAATCAATCAGCTAATCACTAAGCACTTGTTAAGGGCTATACAAAGACAAAAATTAATCAGTTTGGGGCAGCTGGGTGATTCAGTAGATAAAGCAGCAAACCTGAAGATGGGAGGCCCTGGGTTCAAATCTGGCCTTAGATACTTCCTAGCTGTGTGACCCTGGGCAAGTCACTTAACCACAATTGTCTACCCCTTACTGCTCTTCTGCCTTAGAACTGATACTTAGTACCAATTCTAAGACATAAGGTAAGAGTTGTTTTTTTAATCGGTTCCTGCCCTCAAGGAACTTATAGTCTAGTGAGTGCAAATGACGTGTTCACAGATAAATAAATACAAGATACACAATAAATATACAGGGATGGTGGGCAAGACCCTAACAACTGGGAAAACTGAGAAAGGTCTGTAGAAGGAAGTAGCATTTAAGCTGAGCCCCACAGGTCACTTCAAGAGACTGAAATGAAGAGGTAGAACATTCTGGGAAGAGGTAGGATATGGAATATCATGGAGGAGAAACAGCAGGTGGACCAGTTTGGCTAATACATAGAATGAGTGAGGGATGTAATGCTTAATTCACCTTGAAAAATTGGTTGGGGCCAGACTGAAGGGCTCTAAATGCTAAACAGAGAAGTTTATATTTTATCCTAGAGGAAATGGGCAACTAGTGAAGCTTCCTGAGTAGAGAATTGTGGTATGGTCAGACCTGTGCTTTAGGAATAATGATTTGGCAGCTGTATGGAGGAAGGATGGAGAGGTCAGTCTTTATTCTCAATCTAGCTGATCTTAAATAAAATATAAAATGTTGAAAAATTAATTTTTATATTTACAGAAGAGAATGCTCAACATTTCAAGGATAAGTTCTTACTTCTATGTGTAATTATGTCGTACAATACAGACCAATATAAAATTCAGAGCAAAAGAAATGTTTTTTAATTATTTCAGTCCAGTTTCTTATGTATAAGTTGTCTTGGAAAGAGCTAGTTCTGACACTAGTATTTGTATCTCCTCTGCTTAGCACAGTATTTAGCATTTAACTAACAAATTATTTTTATCCATTCATTAGGAAACTCATCATCATGGAGATTGCTTCACTTTTGGTACTCACACTTCTTCAGTACCCTTAACTGCATTTGCCCTTCTAACAGGAGGGTTAGAGGGCAAAGGGAAAAACTCCTCCTGAAGCCTTCCTTTATAGAGGGCTCAGAATCCCAGATATCTCTTCATTTGCCATCAGGGGCTTAATTTGGTTTTAACTCTGCCATTTGGAAACTGAGGCAAAACAGGGTTAAGTGACTCACCAGGGTCAGGTCACACAGCTAGTAAATGTCTGAAGTCTGAAATCCACTATTGCACCACCTAGCTGCCCGCGTTATATATATATATATATATATATATATATATATATATATATATATATATATATATTCTCACACACACACACACACAATTCCCAGACAGTCTCCCATCCAAATTCTAACCAGGACTGATCCTGCTTAGCTTCCAAGATCAAACAAGATCAGGCAGGTTCAGGATGGTATAAACACATATGACTAAATTTGTACTTGCACTTCTGGGCACTCAACTCATTTGGGCTCCCCTAGTCTGATGCCCCTCTAAAATGCAACTCCCAACTTCCAAGGGATAACTAAATCCTAGAAATACTTCTCTCTTGATTCCAGAAATGTTTTCCTTCTAATGGCAGTTTCTCCTGTCTTGACTAACTTCCCAGAGAGTATGTCATATCTGCAAAACTAGTTGGCTTTTTAAAGACTACCAGAGGCATAGCTGATCCATCAGCTAGCTATAATGGTTACCCAACCTATAATTCAATCAAAATGACAGAATTTCTTCATGTCTCCTAAAGAAACAATGAAGCACAAACATTGTTCATGCTATCCCAACCCCTCTTAATTCCCTTCCCTTTTATTACCTATCTTGTAGATAGTTTGTTTGTGCATATTTGTTTGTTTACTCTCTTCACCACTCCGTGTATTCAGTTGTGAGATCCTTGAAGACAGAGACTATATTTTGCCTCTTTTTGAATTCCCAGCACTAGGCACAGTGTCCAGCACATAGTAGGTGCTTAAAATGATGAATGCCTCGCTGACTTTTTCCTTTAATAGCTGAATACCTGACTGCTTTTATTTCCCTGTCATATCCTATAATTTCATCAAACAGGCTGGGAGAAAAAATTTAATTGACCAGGCCCTTTGATCAAACTCCAAAATTCCCTTTCCCACACTTTTCTAGCTTTTATTTATAAGCTACTTTACTTAAATAAAAATTTGAAGGCATTTTTAGGAGACTCGATCCTCATATTCAGTGCTAGTATTTTATAACACCTTGAAACTGGTAGGAAGGATAAAGCCTTAGCAAAAAACATTACAGTCATGTTCATAACTAGTTCAATTTCATTTCCTGGTCTTAGCCAAATCACTAAATTTAATTCTAGGTAATAATTTTAAGGCTGCTCTTTCTGAAAGGCAAGGTTAAGTGGTGACTAATGAATTAGGAGAGAAGTCATTGCCAATTCAAATTATGGTCAATAAGGAAGAGAAGTTCCTAGAGAGATCATAGCTCAGATCCTATTGGAGATTTACCTTTCTAATAACCTCTCTATCTTTGGCTTCTAAAACCTAGGAAAGAAGGGTCCAATCAGAAACTAACTATAACCCAGCAATACCAGACCTTAAACTGTACTACAAAGTAGTGGTCATCAAAACAATATGTTCTGACTAAGAGACAGAAGAGCAATGGAAAAAACTTGGGGTGAATGACCTCAGCAAGATAGTGTACAATAAACCCAAAGATCCCAGCTCTGAGGACAAAAACCCACTATTTGAAAAAAAACTACTGGGAAAATTGGAAAACAGTATGGGAGAGATTAGGTGTAGATCAACATCTCACACCCTATACCATGATAAATTCAGAATGCGTAAATGACTTAAATATAAAGAAGGAAATTACAAGTAAATTAGGTAAACATAGAATAATATGCCTGTCAGATCTCTTGGAAAGGAAAGAATTTAAGACCAAGCAAGAGATAGAGAATATTACAAAATGTAAAAATGAATAATTTCAGCTACATTAAATTTGAAAGGTTTTGTACAAACAAAACCAGTGCAACCAAAATTAGAAGGGAAGCAACAAATGGGGGGGGGGGTGACTTATAACAAAAACCTCTGACAAAGGTCTAATTGCTCAAATTTATAAAGAGCTAAGTCAATTGTACAAAAAAATCAAGCTATTCCACAATTGATAAATGGGCAAGGGACACGAATAGGCAATTTTCAGATAAAGAAATCAAAACTATTAATAAGCACATGAAAAAGTGTTCTAAAGCTCTCATAATTAAAGAAATGAAAGTCAAAATAATTCTGAGGTACCACCTCACACCTAGAAGACTGGCCAATATAACAGCAAAGGAAAGTAATAAATGTTGGAAGGGATGTGGCAAAATTGGGACACTAATGCTTTGCTGGTGGTATTGTAAATTAATCCAACCATTCTGGAAGACAATTTGGAACTATGTGCAAAGGGCTTTAAAAAAATGCATACACTTTGATCCAGTCATACCACTGCTGGGTTTGTACCTCAAAGAGATAATAAGGGAAAATACTTGTACAAAAATATTCATAGCCACACTTTTTATAGTGGCAAAAAAATGAGGGAGTAACCATGGATTGGAAAATGGCTGAATAAATTGTGGTGTATGATGATGACGGAATATTATTGTGTTGAAAGGAATGATGAACTAGAGAAATCTCATACATTGTACACAGAAAGTGAAACATTGTGGCACAATTGAATGTAATGGATTTCTTTACTAGCAGCAATGCAATGACCCAGGACAATTCTGAGGGACTTATGAAAAAGAACACTATCCACATCCAGAGGAAGAACTGTGGGAGTAGAAACACAGAAGAAAAACATATGATTGATTACATGGTTTGTTGGGGACATGACTGGGGATATTGGCTTTAAATGATCACTCTATTGAAAATATTAATAATATGGGAATAGGTTTTGAACAATGATACATGTATAACTCAGTGTAATTGCTTGTTAGCTCTAGGATGGGGGATGGAAGAGGGGAGGGGAAAGAACATAAATCATGTAACCATGGAAAAATATTAATTAATTAATTAATATTTTTTAAAAAGTAACTATAGCATCATCTATATTTCAACTAATGCTAGTAATTCTCTCCTTTACCTGGTTCAGATTAATGTTTAAAAAGAGAAGTTTAAAAATCTAGGTGGCTCCAAATTTATGAATTCACATTAATAGCAGTGGTCTAAGTGAAAATTATTCACTGTGGAATACATCATTAAATAATTAGCATTGCAGTGAGACTAGGAGATCACATAATTCAATTTTAAGACTCTCCCCAAAGCCTACACATAGACCCAACCATTCTCACAACTGACTGATAAATAGTGATCTAAATGGTGGTTTTTAAAAACTGGGACATGGTCTTTCTCCAAGCTTTAGGCCTTAATATTCAAATTCCCCTCCCAATCCCCTTAGTCATAAAGCTAAGAGGTACTGGCATACCCCTCTGATTGAAGGGCTGGAGGATGGGGCACCAAACTCTTCCCAATGTTTGCCTTTATAATTTAGGCAAAAACTGAACTCTCAGATCATTCTACTTTGGATTTGCTGCTCTGCCTGGTTTCAACTTCCTGAAACAACACCCCTAGTGTCCTACCCTTTCTTGCCTCATTTTGTGTGTTGTCTGCCCCTTTAGTATGTAAGCTCCATGAGGACAGGGACATTCGTTTTTGTTTTTGTTTTTAATTATGAATTATATCCTCAGAGCTTAGCACAGTGCTTGGCACAAAGAAGGTGTTTTATTAATATTTATTGGATTGTTCATTAGACTAGACTGACCTATTAAAATGCCAGCCTCATTGTGAGAAAAAATATCTATCCCTACAACTTCTCTAGGATGTAAATCAAGGAAGTACCACAGAATATCACTCTGAAAGTATATATCATAAACCTTCTGATCCAATTCAATCCTAAAATGAAAATCCTCTCTACACGGGGTTTCAGCAAGTATTTATCAAGCTTTTGTTGGGAGAACTCCAGCGAAGGGAGCCCATTCCATTTCTAAAGAACTCTCAACATTCAGCCTACATCTGGCCCTTTGCTTCTTCTACCTATTACTTGTACTTCTTTCCCCTGGGACCAAATGGAACATGAAACTAGTCAGTCCCTCTCCAACAAGATCCGTCCTCAAATACTAGAGGGCAAGCTATGGAGCTCCAGTAGATCTTACTCCTACAGGTACAAAATATCTCCATGTGATAGCACCTGGAAGGCAGAATTTTAATTCTAATCATTGAGGAAAAAAATGATTCTACATCTATGTTTTGGGGTGTGCTATTTAAATTAAAAGGCAAAGCAGAGTTCCCAGATATGGTTTTATTTTTATCAAATTTCCATAGCACAAAGATAAAAGCACAAGCACTACCAAGTAGATTTGTGGATCTACCCAAAGGAAATGGGTTTTGCAAGCCTATGAATTTGTTATAGTCATCTGTATACCATTCTGAATGTTTTTTAATAAAGTCTGAAAAGAAAAATGTTATTCTTCATCTGAGTATCCAATCATAGCTTCCACTGAATACACAAACCAAATACACTGCTACTTGGGCCGAAGGGGGGGGGGGGTTATAAAAACAACACTTGACAAACTGACAGAAATATGTTGCCTCCTACAGAGTCACAGTGCTGTTGAAACAAATCAAGTTTATTCCTGTTTTTATTAATGTTTAATCATTTACAGAACATATTTCATTTGCAAAGAAAATACTTGTTCATCAAGTTGAAAGATGTATGATAATTGCTTTTTAAGCCTTTTGTATTAACTGGGTCAAAGCACGGGACAGTAAAGGGACCAGGGAAATTCAATAATTACTCTAAACACTTTGGTGCCACCATTGCTTTCTCAATGTTACAGAAAAGTGGCATTTTAAAATAGAATAGCTGAGACTTCATTTTCACATTCAATTAATAATGATAAATCAAATACTTGAGTATAATATGAAAATAAACCAAAGCTCTCACTTCTAATGTTCTTCAACCAAGTAAACTTTCTGAAAGGGGAATTCATTTTACAAAGCTTGCATTAATGTTTAATTTGGTTGTATTTTTAATGGACATGGTGACTCTTGCAAATTGTTTTCATCATTGTGACTGACCCACTCTTGGGTACAATCACAAAATTTTAGTGTCACCCCCATAAAAATCAAGGGAGTGGATTTCCTTTTACCAGAGGTTCCTTAGAGATCTCTTGTGTTTAGAGAGAAGGTGATGAATTCCTGCATTAATTCACACTTGTATTAGGCATTCAGCTGATCAGACCATGCAATAGTTTGGGATTTTTCTCCGTTAGTTGAGTTATGCAAATACCAAAGTTTTAGGACTAACATAATTATGAATGCCAAATAACCAAATACATTTCTTATCCATTATGAAAACTATGGGATTACTGAAGGAATCATTCAGTTTTAGGAATTCAGTTTCAATGAAAAACAGCTAAAATGGTTAAATTTCTCTCCCCTCCCAAGGCGGGGAAAACAAAAATAAAAAAGCTGCCTGATCAAAGCAGAATGATTCACACCTATATAAGTGGGGAAGTAAGCTATGTTTAAAGCAACAAAGGGCCTCAAGTATTTGCAAAGACTCACAAGAAAAGGAAGAATTTGTCCCATTGAACAGTTGACAAAATGGTATATTATGCATCCAGTAGAGCCTTATATGGAAAAGTCTTGTATGCTCCTAAAATAAAATGAAGTACAGACTGATCAGGACAGTAGCATCAATTCTCACATCTATTTGGAATGCCCTGGCATATCAATCAGTCAATTATTAAGTCAATACCACTTATTTAAGTTCTACAATGTCTTAGGCCCTGAGGAAACAAAACAATAGGCCCTGCCCTTGAAGAACTGCTGGAAAAGCCAAAGTTGGAGGGGTAAGATGCCAGCTTCCAGTAGTCTTCCTTTCCATTTGATATTATGCTGAAAGGAAGAGCAAATCCCTAGGAGAAGGAAACTTGTGGAAAGAATGGGAAAAGTTAAGGCAATATTGTTCTTCTGAACAACCAGGAGACAGAAGTGCTGGCAAGCCAACATGCTAAGGGAAAAATCTGGATCAACAGTTTTCAATGATGTCCAATGAAAACTAAAGGTTCTTTCAATTAATTCTAATAACATGCTTCTGCTCCTCCCCCCCCCCCCCCCAGTCCCACTCCTCTCTGAGTCTGAGAGGCCTGCTGAGCCACATTGTACTATGGGATAGGATTCAATGGAATTACAAAATACAAAAATATATTATGCAAAAAGCTTCTAAAAGTACACAAATTTGTGTTGTATAGAATTATCAGCAGAAGCAGCTGTGACTCAGTGATTAAGAACACTGGGTCTGGAGTCAGGAAGCAGTGAGTTCAAATCTAGCCTCAGACACTTCCTGGTTGAGTGGCTTAAGTCATTTAACTCTCGGTATGCCTCTTAGAGGCAGCTAAGTGGCTCAGTCAATAGAGTGGTAGGCCTAGATCCAACATTTCCTAGGTGTATAACCCTGGCCAAGTCACTTAACCTCTGATTGCCTGACAAAAGAATACACTGGATCCACTGGAGAAGAAATAGCAAAACACTTCAATATCCTTGCTAAGAAAACCCCATGGATAGCTACAGTTCACTTCATGAAAACTCAGACAGCTGATCTAAATAGCTGATATTGGGATTAGCTTAACTAAACTAGATGTGTCAAAAATGGGGAATAAAGGCAGAACTGTGAGGCCCCACTGCACCCCGAACTGGATTAAAATCCAATTAAGAAATATTTAATAAAAAATATAAAAATACAATAGAATATAGGGCAGATAAGTTTTAGAATACAGTTTTAGAGTGCCAGACCTGGAGTCAGGAAGACTCATTTTCCTGAGTTGAAATTCAGTCTCAAACACTAATTAGCTGTATGATCCTGGGCAAGTCACTTAACTCTTTGCCTCAGGTTTCTGAAATGCACTGGAGAAGGGATTGACAAAGTCCTCCAATGTCTCTGCCAAGAAAACTCCAAATGGGGTTATGAGGAATCTGATACAATGGAACAACAATACAACCAAATATAGATAATGTTAAGATGTCATTTTCTAAGTCAATATGCTGCAGAGATCTTTATGTATGACTTAGTGGCTCATTTTTATTTGAGTTTGATACCACTTATCTAAGCAACTAGTTTTATAGAATTATTATTCCAAGTCCTTCAATTTCTTTGGAAAATATAGATTGAGAACTTCAAAAGTATATGAATGGTCTCACATTTAATCAAGAAACACTAAGTAAAAGAGCCCCAAAGAAGAAGAATTAATAAAGTTGTTTTTTAAAAGGATTTTGAGAAAAAAGAAAATTATCCTTGAAACTCAGTACTCAAATAAATGAGATACTCAGGTAAGTGAGGCTAGCCAACTAGAAACTTATATAGAAGAAAAGCAAATGACGTATACAGAGTCATATATGATAGTTAAGAATTATACTTCACTATGAACATGCATCACTATGGTTTCTTAAATCACTAATCTTTCATTTAAATGGACCCATTTATTGGAATTCTCAGTGTATATGACAAATCTTGCTCCATTTCAATCCATAATCTATCTATTAAGACTCTAACAGTGCCTAACAGCCACTAAGGATACAAATTTGAAAAATAATATCATTCCTATACCCAGGAAGGTTACATTCTAATAGGACAAGACATTCAGAAAAGTAAAGATAATTCCAGGTTGAATGTGATGAAAACAAAAGGACTCAAGACACAGCATTATGAGGAAATGAAAGAAGTTTGGACATGTTTGATAGGAAGTACTAGTGAGAAATCTTGGCAGAAATATCTAGCATGGTCATTTGGACTGGAAATACAAGAGAGAAAATGAGGTTAAATATAGAGATTTGGAAGTCATCTACTTATATATAAATAGGTAGATAGAGTGCTGAGCCTGGAATCAGGAAGATGCATCTTCTGGAATTTAAATCTGACCTCAGACACTTAATAGCTATGTGACTCTGGACAAGTTACTTAATCCCGTTTGTCTTGGTTTCCTCATCTGTCAAATGAACAGAAAAGAAATGGCAAACCACTCTAGTTACTTTGCCAAGAATAACCCAAATGGGGTTATGAAGAATGGAACATGACTGAAAAACAACTTGATGACAACAACTGAAAACAAATACTAGCAAACAAACAATAAAACAAGTAGATGGGAGTGGTAGGTAGTATAAATTATCTTTCATTTATGTGACTATTTATGACATAAAAATTATGATGTGTTCAATCAATATACATTTATAAAAGTTCCTACTATGTGCTCTTTTAGACATTAAGGATATAATGACAAAGCTGAGAGTCCTTGACTTTTGAAATCAATTCTAAGACAGAAGGGAAAAAGAAAGAAAAAGAAACTAAGATGGAAGGTAAAGACTTAAAAAAATAAAAGAAATGATCTAGAGGTTCCAAGAGGCAGAGTGAGGAAGAAGAGAGCAGCCTGGACCAGGAAACTAGTACAAAGGCCCTGAGGTAAAAGATTGAGAAGTAGGCCAGTTTAGCAGAAACACAAAATGTACAAGGGAAAGTAAAGTGTAACCGACCTGGGAAAATATATAGCCTGGCTCAATGGAAGAGAAGAGAGTTGAATAGGAGGAAAGGGTGACATGGATGGTCACCAGGAGCAGGTAGTACTGACTAGGAAAAGGAGGTCAGCTCAAATCAGTCTATGACACAGGGATGAGAAGTTAAGTCATAGGGCACTAAATTGTGATGACCAAAGTCTTCAAGGTTAGATTAGTGCTCTTCAAAATGAGAAAAGCCAGAGAAGTCCAAAATACTAGCTGTTGTTCCAAATAAGCACATACTGGAAAGAATAAAGGTCAGCAATATCATTTAGCTCATCAACTTCCATTCAAATGGTAAATTGTGTGGTACAAATTTCTTCCATCATGGTCTTCCTGGAATGAAAGGGATAACAGGCCACTTTGTTCAAAGATCAGCTGTCAAACCTATTAGGAAATATCTTTAACTCCTAAATTAGATTTAAAGTCAAAGCAGTAAATGCACATGTGAAAAAACTATTCTGCAATGAATAGAATATTGTATTCACCATAATGATCCAGGTTCTGGTGTTTGAGTTTTCAGAGTAGCTCTCTATGGTAACCATGTTTGCCCTCCAACCTTTCTGGCAAAAGCAGGAGTGTGGTTTTGTTCTTTTTTTTTTTCAAAAAATTCATTCATATACTCAAATGACAAATAATTGACTTTGATTTCCAAATATTTAATAACACCAGTGATATGGATACATCCAATCAATCAACTCTCTTTAGAAATGGAAAATCTGTTCTCTTCATCCAAAATATCAAAGTATAATGTATTATCTACAGAGCAAAGAAGGTGCACAAGATGCAATATACCTTGCAATGTCATGCACCTTATGATAGAAATAACCTTAAAATATCCTCCTTTATTTGCACTTCCATGAACATCTGACCTGGGTAGGGAGACAGCATGCAAATAAATAAATATATATGCATATATATAAATGCTATATGGAGGATAAATGGGCAAGAATTAATGGCAGAAGGCACTAGAATTAAGAGGTTTCCCGGTCTTTTATTACCCCTTGGCAATATGTGCTTCCCTAAGGTTGAATACCCTTTCCTCACAGTCTCTTGTATGTAACTGGGAGAATACATCCAAGTCTTTTGGGGAAGTTGTCTTTGTATGAATATCCCTGCTATCCCTCCTTATTAAATATCCCTCTCTAAGAGCTAATTGTCTGACTAATAATGAGTGGGGAGAATACCAAATGGAAAGTCATGGATTAAAATATCAGAAGCAACAATCCCTCAGTTACGCCTAGAACTCTTGTAGAGCAATAGTCAGTCACCCTTTGGGGAACTTGACCTACTAGTGTGAATAGAAGCTAAAAGAGCTTCTGCCTTCTGCATCTTTTTTGGACCCCTAGTGCTTAGCACACTGCCTGGCATGTAATAGGTGCTTGATAAATGTTCTTTTATTGATGGGTAGGTAGGTAGGTAGTTGGATGATAGACAGACAGACATGGATTTAAAGGACAAGAAATCAACCTACTATGGCTACCAATTAACTGTAAATCTACAGTAAAAGCAATTATAGATACCTTGTTTAACCAAGGACATAGCCAGACCTACTTATCCTTTGTTTAAAATATGTATCTTTACAATTTTCCTTTATAATGTTGTGTCTTTCAACTGGATTGTTGATATGTATGAACCAGACAAGTCAAGTGACTCTCAAAAAGGCATGGCTAAATTTATTCATTCATTCAACAAATATTTATTTAGTATCTGCTATATGTAAAGGCCTTAGAATTGCTTCCTAAATGAAATTGTTTTTTAAAAAAAATTGAGCATAATTGATGAGTGAGAAACAGTTTATATAAGGGACAGAGAACCTTCCTCAGTCAGAAAGGCCCAAGTTCAAGTCCCACTTCTGACATATACTGACTGGGCGACCCTGGGCAGTCATTTAATCTTTCCCTGCCACAGACAATTCTATAAATCATAGAGCTATTACTGATCTGCACTTATAGAGGAAGCTCCTTACATCAATAAAATCACAAAATCTATACTAAAAAAAAATAAAAAAAACTTGATAAATATAATCAGCAAAATCAAATATGTATACATTTTAAATTGCTTTTTGCTCATGAAAAGAATGAAATAGTATACTTTTTAACCCACAAGAACTGTCAAATATAACTATAATATATTTAACACATTGGTGTATTTTTTTAATTTTCTAACTCTGTGCCTTCCAACAACAACAAAAAAAACTGGGGATCCCAACTTAAAATTCAGAAAAGAAACATTCATGAGGAAAAGGAAAGTATGCAAATATAGTTTAAACACCACAAGTAACTCCACCAAAATGAGCAAATGCTTCAAAAATAGATATACAAGTTAAATATCTCATTGGAAAGGTAAATATTAGTGAATATTTTACTTTAGAATTATAGACATGTATATTTAAGCCCTGGCAATATTGAACACACTTTATAAAAATGTTTCAAAGTCACCAAAAGTCACAGAATGTCCACTGTTGTTCTCCACCCCAGGCCCTCACCAAAAAAAATTATTAACATTATCCTAAAAAAAGAAAGACTGGCACCATATCTTATTAGGTCTCTAGCTTTCTAATTCCTTCTATACTACTTTATGCAATCACTATCTAAAGCAAATTAATGGTATCAGCATTCTGGGCCTGTTGTATGGAAAATTTCAGTCATTCTAGGAAGGGATCTTGAAGTCAATTTGGCATGACCTATACAATGCAACGTATTCCTTCTTTTCTGCACTATCTGTCCATATATGAGGGTATGAACAATAAATAAGAGACTCAGCTAACTGACAGTCATGAAGCTTTTATCTGGAAAAAGACCTCACTATAAAAGTCTGAAACGACATTGGGAAATAAGGGAAAAGCTTGTTCAAAATTTAGGAAAACCACATTTGGAGGCTTTGTCCTTGAACAAAAATTGACTTACCATCAGGAATCCATCCCTCACCTTCTTGCACAGATTGACAAAGTTGATCTAAGCTAAACTTCAATCCAAGGAATTTCTAAGGTAACTCTGTGCTCATTATCAGTTACACAAGGGCATTGGCCAATACAGGAAAGATTGTGTTATTGAAGGGGTATTCCATTATCCACTATATCCTATTCCACAAGAAACTCTGATATCAAGAACCCCAGACATATCAAATGCAATAGGAGTGAAGATTAGTCCTCTGCCCTTAATGGGAGATTCCAGCAAAATGCTAGTTTGCCTATAAATTCAACATAGACAGAACTGCTACCCAGTTATGAGTACTCTGGAACCTGAGACTCCTAGAGTGCCTTGCATCAGTTGAGGGAACTGTATCCAAGAGGGGACAAGAATTGAAAAAGAAATATAGTAGCCATAGGGAGCAGCTTTAGAGAGGTAGCCACAGAGGCCAAAAGTATGGAGCTGCCAAGGTTTCTGGGATCATTTGGTTTCTTTGCCAAAAAAGCCCAATATCCTTTAGCTTGCAACGTAATACCAGGTAGGCCAGAATTCCCTAGAGTGGCAGAAAATTTTCCTAGCGTCTCTCCATGAGTGCCTCTTGCATACCTGTTCCTGATGGGTTGGGGACATAAGAACAAAGAATAGCATTCCCCAGAAGAAATGCATGTGGATGGCACCCATTTAGTCATAAACACCAAGAGTTTATTACTTGGTTCAAGTCCCTTATGGCCTTGTCATAATGCTTCAGTAAATGCCTTTGCTTTGAATTCATGGTGGTCTGGTTTGGCTGGTAAATGAAGAACTGGTGGAGATTGTGTATATTTGTATGCATAGACAGATGTACTCATACATACACACACGCACACGCACACACACACATATATACACATATGTATATATTGTTGTTCAGTTATTTTCACTGAGGTAGCTAAATCGTACAATGAATAGAACACCAAGTCTAGAAGTAGGAGGACTTGGGCTTAAATGTGACCCCCCCCAAGACACATCATAGATATATAATCCTGGGTAAGTCATTTAAGCCCTGTTTAAGCTCTTGCCCTTCTGTCTTATTAACACAGAAAATAATAACACAGTTATTAACACAGAAAATAAGGCTATATACTTTTTTAAAAACATCATATGAGATCTCTTGAAAATAAGTAGGTACATTGGAGTATTAATGAAATAGATAAAAAGAAATATTGTTAAAAAAAACAGGATTTTGAAAACTCGAGACCTGGTTTCAGATTTTTAAAAAGTTAACATCTTCAAGATAAAAATTAGTATAACTTAAAGCCTCAACAGGCTTGAATATTATGTAAAACCCAAATACAAATGGATGATTTCTAAGTTTTTTCCAAACCACATTCTTCCATTTTAATACAAAATTATATATTGTCAAACTCTTTCTATATTTCACTTTTTGGCCAAAACTAATATCTTAAATATTATAGGTTAGAGTAATATTTTTTTAAATAATGAACAGCACTAAAATCATTATAGCTTGACATTTTTATATGCTCATAAAACACATTTTGTTCCATCTATTTTTATTAAATGAAATGTGGCCTGCAGAAAACCATGAACTACATATTTTTACTAAAAAAAATGTTAGCTAGAAATATGAAACCATACTCATTTACTTTTAACGCTGAATGTGAACTACAACCAAAAAAAGTATACTTGACATCTGTTAGTGTCAGCTCAAAAGAAACACATTGAAAGAATTTTTAACTAAAAACAGCATTTTGAAATAACCCAGCATTTCTGCTTTGCAATGATATGTACTACAATGTTCCACTCAATCTAGTGCCCATCAAATGAGGACTAACATCTGCCAGGGAGGTTATTTGTCCATTTATCTATACAGAGGCAAGGATACAGAAACAAGCTCATCTGAATGCTAGCCCAAGGAGGCAAACAAACCAAGCTCACCACAGGCATTTACATCTATCCCTAATTTGTTCTCAGCTAACTTCCAAAATAACATTTTCACATAATTAACTTCTTTAAAAGTCCACATGTTTATATAACTGACAAGATAGATGTGTGTTTGCCTTTCATGGGAAAAAGGAGGCAAGAAATATGGAAATATGAGGATGGAGGAAATGTTGGAAAACATACCATTCAATAGGGATTTGTCATTTTGGTTCAGGTTTTCCTATTACCAAATATGTTGTGTTTAAATGTTTGCTTCCTAAAAAAAAAAAACACTTTAAAAAATTACTCCTGCCATAAACAGAGACTTAGCACATTGAGAGCTTAAACTATTCCCTCCCTTGTTCTCTAAGGAAACTATCCTTGGAGCCAAATCAGGAAGTGTCAAACTCCTGGATGCCTTTTATCTTACTTAAGGTTTGATCATCTCCCCCACTCTTAGGACCACTATGTCACCATATCCAAACACCTTGTATGTTTTTTTAGCCAAACAGATAATAATAAAGTCCACAAGAGAAGCTGCTACCAAGGGTCTAAAGTCCTAGAGTGTTCCTTTGTGAAGATCTGAAGTCATTCCTAGGGTGAGTTAAGATAGCTGTAATTAGCTCAGGATGTTCTTTCTAAGTTCAAGATCAATTATGTGTTGGGCATGGGAATACAAAGAAAAGCAAAAACACATTCCGTGCCTTCAAGTTTATCTTCTACTAAGGGAGATGGCATGAAAATAACTATGTCAGATAAAGTGTGAGGAAATCTCTGAAGGAAAAATCCTAATAGTGGCAGAGAATGGGAAAGGTCTATTTCAGAATGCAGCATTTGAAATAATTTTGATTATATTAAATTAAAAAGGTTTTATACAAACAAAACCAATGCAACCAAGATTAGAAAGGAAACAACAAATGGGGAAAATTCTTATAACAAATTTCTCTGATAAATATTTCTCAAATATATAAAGAACTAAAGCTGATCTTCTGGCGGGAGCATGGAGAGTGGAATGAACCCTTGTCAGAGTTTAGCTACAGGCTCATCATGGTAGCCAATTGATTAGAAAGTTAAGTATCTCTTTTCTACCTTTCCCTCTCTTTACTACTACTATTACTTTGATTTAATAGTTATTAAGCTACTCTCAGCATCTTAATTTTAATTATTACAGTAAGGTTTAATGAATACTCTCATTTTCTTCACTTTTTACTCTCTCTAAACTATTCTTAAGTCAGTTTGTTAGAAACTAAGTCAGATATGGCAAAAACACCAAGACACTGACCAGAGCCAATCCACAGCTAAGAGACCCTCAGAGCTATGAACCAAAATTTGGTGAAAATGGGTTGAGTATTGGGGGAGGAGGTTAAGCTTATTTTTTAGCTTATTTTTTTTCCCAAAAAGAGCCAGTTTGGGGAACTAACAAGCTCTGAATGTCAGGCAGTGACCATGTGGAACTCCTGACTCAAACAAGGTGCAACCCAAATCTCAACAGTCTGTTGCCCTTTAAAAGAGATTATCTTTCTCCTGAGAGTCGTTTGGGGAGAGCAGCAATATTATCCCTAAAACTGCCTCACTACCATAAGAATCCCAGGGCCCTGTCACCTCAATTTCTGCTCCCTTGACCCTATGGAGCATAACAGGGCCTGCTAGGGGCAAAATCCAAGCAAGACACCTTGGCCACAGCCTGCACTCTCCACCCAAAATTTCTGCATCCTCAGACAAGTTTTTCTCTGCTTTTTGTCCTTTCAGGAGAGGTCACTGAAGTGGCTCCCTGCCAAGCCTCTCAGAACTAATGCCCTAGTCCCCCAACCCTGGAAGCCCACCTGGAAGCCCCTGATGGCTGGCTTTTCACCCCTGGGGGTGGGGGAAGGGAGAGAGCTCTTTCTGACCTCTTTGAACTAAAACTCAGGCCATGCCTTGAGGGTTGGCTTTGTCTACAAGAAAGTTTTTCTCCCAAACCTCCCTTACCAGGCTAAGGCTTTTCCCACCCTCAGTTCAAATGCTAACAAACTCAGTTCTGTATCCTCTAGCCCTGGGAGACCCTACCTGAGGGCCTATACACACTAGTATAGTGCCACCTAGAGGCAGGAAGTAAAACTGTAGGCAATTTAATTTAAAATTTTTTAATAATAAAATTAAATATAATTTAATACATCAAACCAAATTGAATCAAATTCACTAAATTTAAATAGGGGAATCATTAATAATTAAAAATTAATAATAATGAATTAAATTACATAAATTCAAATTAACAAAATTGAACAAAACCAAATTAAACCAAACTAATTCAATGCAATATTAATTAATATACTAATTCAGTGCTTCATTATTTTAAACATAATATTTTTCTATAATACTAATATGGCAATTATTATTATTATATGTATTTATTATTGGTGCTATTGCCTTACTTTGGTTTCTAACTTAACCCTACTCTATTATAGTAGCTTTCTATAATAAAGTTAAAGAAGTTGCGTCTCAAAAAAAATATTTTTTATGGTTTTGAGATCCTTTCCTTGTTTGAATTATTCATTCAGCAATAGTCATAACAGCTTCAATAGGCAGATTAGGTCAGAAAGACTAGAAAATGTTCTTCTAAATTCAGAGTCAAAAGAAATAAACAGAAAAAAAAACCCAGTAATATGCCCAAGGGTTCCCTATTACATAAAATACTATGTGTTTGGGATGAACAAGGATTTCCTAAGAAGGGTTGGATGTCTAAAAAGCAAATGAAAAACTTTTGCAAAGCTTGGACACTAAAATCATTTAGCTGCCCAATGTATGATTCTTTTGATTTTAAAGTTTTACAAGAACTAAACCTGGCCATTGGCCATAAGAATTCTAAAGACTATGGCTATTGGCTCTTGTGGGCATATATGCTTGACAATTCAACAAAATCCATTAAAAGTAGCTTGGTTGACTCCGAAAAACCTGACACATGGTCTCCCAGCCATGAGGCTGTTCATTCTCTAGATCTAGGCCATTCTGGCTTGACTTCTTCAGCTCCTCCTCCTAAACCCTTGATTAAATCTAATAAGAAAGACACCCTGCCTTCTTCCCAGTGTGCCCACAAGAAGGCTCATTCTCTTGAGCCAGGCCAGGATTTGACATCTTCCACCCCTCCCCCCCATCCATGCCCCTCTCACCTTCCAGTCCACCTTTGGTATTGTCTCTCAACCCCCCATTACTATACAAGCCTATCTATTCTCTGCCTCACCCTATCTACCCTTCTTCTTGCCCTACTCACCTTTTATCTTGCCCTATTCACCTTTTCTCTTGCCTTGCCCAGCTTTTCCATGCCTACTCCCAAACCCACCCTTTCCTCCCCCTTGCTCAACTTCTCCCCCTGCCTTCCCTTCCTTTACTGGCCCAGCCCCCACTCCTTCTTCTCCCCACCCTTACTCTCCCTGATTGCCTCCTACCAACCTCTTCCTCTTCTCAAGCTCCCTGTAAGGTTCTGCCTCTTTCTCCCCTGCCCCAGCCCCTTCATCCTCTACCTGATCCATCTCTATCCCTGCTTCTACCTCTCCCCCCACTTTCCCCCACCCACTCAGTCCCAACCAGAGCAACAAGCCAAGCAGTAGTAATCACAGACAACTCAAATGTATTCCTATTTCCCCTAAGGGATGTTCCCACTTAAAATAAATGAGGAAATTTAGTAAATATTAGACACCATATACCTTTCTCTCCACAAGACATTGAGAGATTCAAAGAAAAAACCCCTTCCTTTGAAGATGAACCCATTGTAGTTATAAATAAATGTGAAAGTATTTACCGGAGTTATATGACGTGAACAGATGTGCAGAATTTAATGCACACTCTGCTAACACACTGAGACAGAAATACGGTTCTTTTTCTTGTTAATCAGGCCCAGGAAGAGGGGGCATCAATTCACTGGCTAACTGAAGACTCTAAATAGGACCAAAATTCAGAGGAAGATTACTTACATCTATCTCAGGCTAGAAATGCTTTACTTAAAGCAATGAGGGCTTGTTCCAATAGGCCAGGTACTTTGACTAAATTCAAAGACTTGAGAAAGGAGGATAACAAAAAAAAAACCCATCTCAGTTCATGGATAGACTTATTGAACTAGGATGCAAATATCTGGACTTAGATCTTTCTGGGAAAAAGATGTTAGACACATAAGAACACAATTTGTAAAAAAACTGCTATAGGGTGGTTAGTAAATATTTTATGACTAAATGTCCTGACAAGGTCCATTTGGGACCTTGATAAATTATAGAGAGTAGAAGTTTACATCTTTGATGGCCGTGATAAGGAAGACATAGAGGATGCTGAATTAGTGGAGAGATTAAAGAAGGGAAAAAATGAATTAGAGTAGAAATTAAGTAAAGAAATAGCCAAATTAAAGGAACAAGTAAAACACGGAGCTGTAAGACAGAGGTCATAACTCTTTTAAAGAAACACAAGACAAGAGGCAACCAATTACTTGTTTTGTTTTGTTTTGTTTTGTTTTTGTGGGAAAGAAAGGCATGTAGCTATGGATTGTAGAAATAGGAACCAAGAAAATAAAAACAGAAGCTTGAGAAAAAATAATAACAATAACATATCCTCTAACAGGATCAGTGATTGTAACAGAGTAAATTATAACTTAGACCATAATGCACTATGCCAAGGAATCTATTATCACTGTGAGGTATCACAGAGAAATCATCAAAATGACCAGAGGTGTGCCCAAAGAAATCTAGATGAATTATGGTACTCAGGAAGGGAAGGGACCTCAAAGGGTCTGGAGGTGAATTTTAAGCCTTTTCAGACCTCACTGCCTTACTGATGTTAACTGTTTCCATTTGTTCCTCTCCCCATAGTGAAGAAGTCTCTGTAACGCAATTCTAAGTACAAATCTACACCTGGGAGATAAGGTATATGTAATTTCCAGTGAACTATTCAAAAAGCTATCAAAGTTGGAGAAAAAGACTCTTGGATTCATTGCTCACACATAAAACAGGTACCTTCTATTGACAATGAGTGACTGTCACATATATCGTATTTGCTGATTATTTTGTTTTAAGATTTAACTTTGTTTTTGAGTTCAAATATTCATCTAATCTAAAATATTCCATTATGCTATGTCACTTTCAGTTATTATGTTTTAGCTATTATTCTATTGTTTGGCTATATTCTGTTACATTGTCTTTATTTCTACCTTCCTCCTCTGACTGGACTGGAGATAATAATAATAATAATAAAAAATAAATGTCCATAGACAAGTTGGACAAACTCTTCACTGTGGCAATGAGACGTTACCACAGCTTGCAACACAAGGAGGTCACCTGTTGCCTAAATGGCCTTTTGACCTTTTGCCTTTGCTAATTGTCACATAGATGATGATGGATGGACTCCATTAAAATGGTTACAAACCTATATCACTGACCTTTGAAAAATTTAATGAGCTAAAAATCTCAATTGATTTTAACAGGTCTTTAGAATTGATGTTTAGAAATCTAGGAGCACTATTACCTCTGACTGATTATTCATTACCTTTGACTTGTCTGGGACAAGAGGTAAAGGTCCATTGAGTAGTAGGAAGTACATGGGTGACAAAGTGAAGTGCAACTGCATCATTCCATTCCCCACCTCCACATTTATCTGTGCTAGAGTAAAGCTTAGAAATGCAGTGGATGAGACAAATAAATACATACCTTTTACAACTGTTACAATCTCATCCTGGAGGAGGGAGGATTTCTCATGGGGCTTGGTGATCTCTGGACAGTTCTATATTTGCAACTTTTCAGCTTCCTCCACCCTTCCACCAGGATGCTATGGTACTTGTGGTTTAGCCTACGTTATTCCACCTATATCCATGAATGATCACTATATTGGCTGGATGTATAAGTCCACTGCAAGAAATCTAGGTTCTTGGTGGCATTCTAGACCCAAGTGTTTGAGACCAAACTTAGTAGCATCATCATCAACAGTACAGAGGTTTTTCCAGGCATTCCTGCCAAATTGTGGAATGATGGCAGTGACAGACTCTGTTAGAAATATCTCAGTAAGACACAGCTCAAGCCATCTCCCAAACTATTAAGGCCATCTCTTATATATATATATATATATATATATATATATATATATATATATATATATGAAGAAATTGACTCTTTAGCAAAAAAAGTTCTACAAAATCAGCTGCCTACAGCCACATCAGGAGGTGCATTGCCTTTATTAATCAATCTTCTTGTTTTTATGTAAATCCATCTGGAGAAATTGAGACAAATATCCATAAGCTTCAAAGACTTTTAAATGACACACAGCAAGTGGCTATAGAGACTCATGTGAATCCTAATGATAACTGGTGGAAACTCTCATGGCTGCAGAGAACAGGTTTGCTTGCAGTTGTCATCAAATGGGCTCTTATAATTTTTGGAATTGTGGTAATTCTTAGAATCTGCAACAGTTGTTGTACTACTATTTATTACAAGTTTTACCTGGTGAAAAAATTGTGTACACTCACACCATAGATCATGGCCAAGTTAGAAAGGAAATAGAACTAGCTTTTGAGTGAGAAACCTTTGTGTTGTGCCTCTATTTGGCTGACACATTGTCACATGGAATGTGAACTATGAATTTCTGATTTTTAAAAATTTTTATTATTGTTTTTCTTTATATTTGCAATAGAATATTTGATGGTTTTTCTTTCTTATTTTTTTGTACTTGAAGTAGATGGAATCAGTATTAATGTTATTTATTTTGAAAGATAAATTTACAATATCTATTAGCCCTAATACCAATGCATGTCTAAAAGCTTTAGACTATGGCAAACTGCCATTGATTGTTAAGTATTATTGAACTTTAACTAATAATTGTGTCTGATTTCAGAAGAAGGGATCACAAAAGAACCACTGCATAGTGCTAAGAAGCACAAGTTTAAGGAGACTAATAATCCTTGTGGGATTTATGAGGATCTGCACCAAGAGAGAGGACTTATTTTGAGGTTTGAGGAAGTGGTTGTTTGACAACTTCAGAAGCTTCCCATGCCAAATTCCAAAAATTACCTTTGTTTGGCTTTAATTTTGGCTCCTCATCCCTGAGATTGAAGGTAAAATCAAACCAGGGAATCATACTTCCCTTTTACCTCAGATTCTAGTCCCCTTCTCTATTCTACTGTGGCAATTTTCTATTGTCCTGGCTGCCGATGGAGAAGTGCAATATTGCTGCAATTGTCCTGCAGGCTTGTAGGACATAAATCACTTTAATTGGGCCTTGCTGGTGATTGAAGGACCTGTTATGATTTTATTTTTTATTCATAACTTTATACACATAGGATTTTAAGATATATTTTTATCCAGAATTTAATTTTTTCCATTCTATTTGGTTTTTTAGGGGGGATGCTTTTCTTTTGGGAATTTATTCATATACCTCATAACTCAGCTTTGTATCCCAGGGTGATTTTAGTATTGGTCAACACCCTCCTCTTGGGGGATGGTATAATTATCCTAAAATCCAAGGTTTAAGATCTTTTAAAGCAATTTTAAGAAAAGAAAATTGCCAATAACAAATCAAAAAAGAGAATCTTTTGGAGAAGGTGCCATAAGGATGCTTACAGAAACCACACATTACGTCAAAAGATCCAGAGTGAACTTTGGGATATAACGAACTGAACTAAAGGGGGTTGAACATATCATTTATTCTGAATGTAAACTCTTATGCCAATGGGTAGTGCCCCCTAATTGGCTTTTTGTCAATGTGTCTATCAATCATTTATGTTTTCTTTCTCTTTTCTTTCCCTTTTATCCCAAAATTATTATAATTCTCTCTTTGTAAAGTGCAATATTTCATACACCTCTAGTAAGAGAATCTTTAGAGGTATAAGATGGCTATGTGAAATGATTCATTGGAAAGACTAGGCATGTTAATATCCCAAGACCCCAAGTGGGGAGACTTTAACATGCTTGTCTTTCAAAAGAATCACAGGAGACATTGTCAAAAGCAAATTTTTCTCTCTCCATTGTGTTGCTTTTTTTTATCAGCATCTTTCAGTAACCTGGAGGTCAAAGACCACTGAGTAAATTCAGGTATAGATAAACCCTAAGAGAAAGGAAGTTAAAGAACCAAGGAACCAACAAGACCTGAAATGATTCCACAGGCACTGCCCTCCTGGGTGGCCCAGACAAATTAAGAAACTATGGTTGGTTCCTAAAATGTGACGTGTGAGAGTTAGTGGGTGGAGAAAAAAGCTTACAAGGTCAGACCAGGAGCCTGTCTGGGTTTTCTGGAAGGAGTGTGGAAAGCAGAAGAAATCCTTGTTGGAGTTTAGCTACAGGCTCATCATGGGGGCCAATATTAGAAAGTTAAATATCTCTCTACCTCTTTCCTAACTTTTCTTCTCTTTAGTACTACTATTACTTTGATTTATTAAAGTTATTAAGATAAAAAAGAACCAAGTCAAATTTATAAGAATGCAAGTCATTCCCCAATTGACAAATGGCCAAAGGATATGAATAAGCAGCTTTCAGATGAAAAAATCAAACTATCAATAATCATATGAAAAAATGTTCTAAATCCTTCTTGTTTAGAGAAATGCAAAATAAAACAACTCTGAGGTACAACCTCAAAACTATCAGATTGGTCAACATGAAAGTTTAAAAAAATGATAAATGTTGAAGGGGATATGACAAAATTGGGACATTAATACATTGCTGGTGGAGTTGTAGATTGATCCAGCCACTCTGGAAGGCAATATGGAATTATACCCAAATGGCTATAAAACAATGAATATCCTTTAATCCAACAATACCACTACTAGATCTGTATCCCAAAGATATTTTAAAAAATGGGAAAGGACCTACTTGTACAAAAATATTTATAGCTTTTTTTTTGTGGTGGCAAAGAAGTAGAAATAGAAGGGATATCTATCAATTGGAGAATGGCTGAACAAATTGTGGTATATGACAGTTATGGAATACTATTGTGCTGTAAGGAATGAAAAGAATGATTTCAGAAAGAGCTAGAAAGACTTACATGAATAATGCAAAGTAGAACCATAAGCAAATATGATAGATTTAGCTACTATCAGCAATATGATGATTCAGGACCATTCTGAGGGACTTATGACAAAAAATGTTCTCCACCTCCAGAGAGGTGGAGAACACTGTTGGAATCAGAATGCAGATGAAAGCATGTAATTTTTTCCTTGTTTATTTGGGCAAATGTTTTGGGGTTTGAGTTTTATAATTAATAAAACGAACAATATGGATATAAGTTTTGCATGATAATACATGTATAATCCAAATTAAATTGCTTGCCAGCTCTGGGAAAGGGAAGGGAAGGAAGGAGACAGAAAATGTGGATCATATAACTTCAGAAAATTTGTGTGGAAATTCACTTTTACATACAATTGGCAAAAAAAAAAATCAAGTTGAAGAAAAAAAAAAGAAGGTAGTGCTTGAGTTGAGTCATGAAGGAAGCCAAGAGGCAGAGGTAGGGAAGGAGAGAATTCTAGACATGGGAGACAGCCAGGGGAAAAGCATAGGTTTGGGAGAAAGATTATCCTTTGAAAGGAAAAGTGAGTAGATAGGGTCACTGGATCTCTATAAAATGCATAGAAGGGAGTAAAATTTAATATTGTAAATGAAGAGGTTATAAAAGGCCTAAAAAGCCAAACAGAGGACATTATATTTTATCATGGAGGCAATAAGGAGTCACTAGAATTTAGCAAGTAGGGATTAATATGTGCAGTATCTCTAGGGTTTCTGGGAATTCGAAGTAAAAACTCAATAAATCTCAGGAGGGTCACAGAGGACTCCTGATTCCTTTACTTGCTTCCACCTATATCTTGTCCAGAGATTTAGCACCTGCCTTGTGCCACTCCCCTCTAGAGATATCAGGAACTCTGGGATTGACACAAAGCAGGTGCTAAGTCTCTAGCTAAATATAGATTAAATTAAACTGTACTATAAAGCAGTGGTCATCAAAACAATATGGTATTGGTTAAGAGACAGAAGGGATGATAAGTGGAATAGACTTGGGATAAGTGACCTCAGCAAGACAGTCTATGATAAATCCAAAGATCCAAACTTTTGGGACAAAAATCCACTATTTGACAAAAATTGCCGCGAAAATTGGAAAACATTTGGGAGATATTGGGTTTAGATCGACATCTCATACCCAAGATAAAATCAGAATGGGTGAATGACCTGAATATAAAGAAGGAAACTATTAAGTAAATTAGGTGAATACAGAATAGTATACATGTCAGATCTTTGGGAAAGGAAAGATTTTAAGACCAAGCAAGAGTTAGAAACAATTACAAAATGTAATTTTTTTTTAATTATTGGAAAGAAAATTACAAGAAAGAACTGCCCAGGACTAGTTTTAGAATAAGGAAGGACATCACTTCTATATAATTATAGATGTAAAGGATGCAGAGGTTAAAGTAACATAACTCAAGGCACATCCTAAGTCTCTTAAGTCTCTTTACACTAAGAAAAGGATGATAGTTAAACTCATCTCTAAAGCCTTATGCAAAAGAAACCTCAATTGCCTTTTATCTTCAAGGAAAACAAAAACAAACAAAAAACCAACAATTATTTCAACAGCATTGACACTAGGTGGCACTGTCGTACCTTATTTTTCTACTTCAACTCTCCAAGCTATTGATTTCCCAGTAAGCCCAGTAGTGTAACATTCACAGATGTGATGCCACTTTAAGAAAATCTGGTATGTAAAAATTCAGACATTAAAAACTAATAAAATAAAATAACAAAAGGAATCACTAAAAATTACTTTCATTCACACATACAGAATTTTAGGGACATATGCAAAGCGTACTTGTACCAGATTTCAATGACAGGATTCTATAGGGATGTTTTCAAAGGACAGACTAAGGAAATTCAGATATGCCACATTGATATACAAGTCCTCCCCAATAAAAAATCACTTTCTATGTCTTACTGATGCATTTTCCAAAGCATTTTTCTCATTGACCTCCTTCTCCACTCATATAGCCACCACCATAATTCAAGCCCTCAGCATCTAGTGTAATGGACTCCTAATTGGTCTCCCTCTATTGAGTCTCTTCCTGCTGCTAAACTGATATTCCTAAAACAGATCTGATAATGTCAATTCTATCTTCAAGAAGTTCTGGTGGCTCCCTATTGCCTCTAGCAGAAAATACCGAGCCCTATGTTTCAAATGAAAAAAGGCCTTTACAATTTGACTCTGTTTTATCTTTCTGTGAAGATAACTATAACTCCCTCTTACATGCTCTCTGTTCTAGACAAACTATCTTACTTGCTTTTCATCAAATACAATATTCTATCTCTCATCTCCCTGCCTTTGTAACAGCTATTTCCCCCATCTGGAATGCCAGCAGTCTTCACCTCCACTTTTTGGAATCCTTAGCTCACTTTAATGTCAAATGTAATAACCATCTCCTCCAAGAGGATTTTCCTAATTCCTCTAGAGAGAATTTGCTTATCTGTATATACATGGTTTTGCCACAGTTGAGTGCAAGCCCCTTGAAAGCAAAAACTGTTTTATTTTTGTCTTTGCATTCCTGTCCCCTAGCAGTCAATCAATCTTCAACAAACATTTATTCAATGCTAGGCACTGTGCTAAGCGTTTGGGGCTATAAGGAATGACAAAAATGCAATTCCCTGCCTTAAAGGAGTTCACATTCTAATGAGGAGACATGAACTAACAATAGACATACAAAATAGGGCAGCTAGGTGCCATAGTAGATTGAGTGCCAGGTCTGGAGTCAGGAAGACTCATCTCCCTGAGTTCAAATGTGACCTCAGACATTGACTAGCTGTATGACCCTGAGCAAGTCATTTACCACTGCTTGCCTCAGTTTCCTGATCTGTAAAATGAACTGAAGAAGGAAATGGCAAACTACTCCAATATTTTTATCAAGGAAATTCAGAGTTGTACATGACTGAGACAAACAAAGAGCAACATACAAAATCAATAGAGTAGATGGAAGGTGTTCTCAAAGGTAAGTAGGAGTGTGGAGGGAAGACCAAGAAAAGCTTACTGCAGAAGACAGGATTTTAAATGAATCTTGAAGGAATGCAGGGAACCTAAGAGATTGAGGAAAGAAGGTAGAACAGGTCTGGGAGACAGCCAATGGAAAGGAACAGTCAGGAGATGGGGTATATACTAGTAGGCCAGTATAACTAGGTCTTATGTTACATTGAGGGGATTAAAAAGTGACAAGACTTGAATGGTGGGAAAGCAACAGATTGTGAAGAGCTTTAAAATCCAAGCAGAAGGTGTTATCTTTGATGAAGGAGGTAATAGGGACCAACTGGAGTTTACTGAGGTGGGTTGGGGGGGGGGGGAGGTTGCTAAGTGAAGAAGCCTGTACACTAGTACAGTAATAGTACTAGTAATAGCTAACTGTGAGGGGAGAAAAGATGTATAGAAGAGATGTTATGAAGTTAGAATCAATAAGACTTGGCAGGATAGGCTGATAGTTTCTTAGGGAAAAGGTCACCTTTGCCTTTCTAATTTCTTTACTCCCGAAAATGAGAGGATCAGACTAGATGACCTCAGAGGTACCTTCTAGCCTGAGTCTATATTCTATTAAAACATGCACTGAACACCTTTTAGACCATGTAAATATCATCATTTTCATATTTTCATATTCTACAAGAAACTTAATCTTCCTTCCCAAATTGAACATCCCTAATTTTAAATCCACATAACTTGATTTTATGCCTATTCAATAAATAGTTCATTTACCTTTTTTATTACCTTATAGTCTATCTTAATATAATTTCTAAGATAGAAGAATGGCAAAGGCTAGGCAATTGGAACTAAATGATTTGTCAGAGGCACACAGCTAGGAAGTGTCTGAGACCAAATTTGAACCCAGGTTTTCCCAACTTCAGGTTTAGCATTGTGCTACTTAGCTGCCCCTAACTTCTTTTTTTTTTTTAACTATTATCTTCTGTCTTAGAATCAATACTGTATACATATGAGTGGTAAGGGCTAGGTATTAGGGGTTACATGACTTGCCCATGGTCACACAGCTAGGAAGTATCTGAAGCTAGATTTGAACCCAGCAACTTTTGTCACTAGGCCTGGTTCTCAATCCACTGATCCCCCTCTAACTGCCCCTCCCAATTTATCTTTAACTAAAGAATTATTTTTGTTTTTATTTTTATTTCAGAGAACAAACTTTAGTTAGAAATAACTAAATAAAAATAGTTATATCAAATAGTTGAGTAATAGGAAAACATGGATGAGAATAAATAACACAAATATTTTAAATCGGTAAACATTTTAATTTCTAGTCCAACTGGCTATTTATAAGAAGAATCAAAGTACTACACTATAAAAGTATTTGGCCATTTTTCCACTGACCCTTGGTTTTTGGAGTTATTTTTATTTTTTGCCCTTTGTTGAGGGAAATGGGGAGGGAGAAAAAAAGGTAAGAAAGCAGTGAGGTGAAGCACTATGATTTACTTATTGGAAATGACCTAATGACCTAGCAGGAATCTGGCTCTCATAATTTGTGGAAATAGTCCAATCTGCCCACAAGTGAATGGGGATAAGGGGTGGGATGAAGGGAAAGAGGAGGTAAGAAACTGATGTCCCAGTACATATGTCTATGTGGCTTATTGAACATGTCTAGAGGGAGATATACTCACCTGTATGTTTATATTAAACAATTAACAAGAATTTTAAATCATATCTTCTGTCTTAGAATCAATACTATGTATTGTTTCCAAGGCAGAAAAATGGTAAAAGCTAGACACTTGAAGGAATAAGTGACTTCCCCAGGATCACAAATTGGAGGAATAAGTGACTTGCCAAGGGTCACAGAGCTAGACACACACAGTATCTGAGGCCAAATTTGAACTTAGGACATCTTTTTCTCCTGGGCCTGGCACTCTATTCATTGAGCTACCTGTTTGCCCCCAATAAGCATTTGTTAAGTACCTACTATGTGCCAGGTATTGTGATAGGTACAAGAGATACAAATGTATACAAAAGATAGATAATAGCTTAAATATATGGAGAGAGAGAGAGAGAGAGAGAGAGAGAGAGAGAGAGAGAGAGAGAGAGAGAGAGAGAGAGAGAGAGAGAGAGAGAGCGCAAGAGAGAGAGAGAGCGCAAGAGAGAGAGAGAGCGCAAGAGAGAGAATGCACAGTATACTCACAGATGAATACAAGATATGGACCCAAAAGATGATACAGTAAAAGGGAGCAATAAGAAATGTGGGAAATAAGAAAAGCCTTTGATGGAAGTGGGACCTGAGATGAATCTTGAAGTAGACAGCTAGTTCACATTAAAGAACAGACATATAAGATGGAATACAATGTTTGGGAACAGCAAGTAGATCGCTTTGGCTAAGATGCTTAATGTGTGAGTGTTTGTAATGGATAAACAGCTTGGAGTTAGAATGTGAAAGGCTTTGGATGCCAAATGAAGGACTTTGCATTTATCCTGATAGCTAACAGCAGGCATCCAGTGAAGCTTCTACAGTAGAAGACTGATATGATCAGGTCTGTACTCTATTCATATCACTTTGAGAGTTGTGCAGAGAATAGATTTGAGAAAAAGAGTTGGGTGCTTAGAGACCAATAAAATGAGGAAATAATTACAACAGTTGAGACAAGAGGTGATGAGAGCCTGAATTTGAGTGGTTGTGGTATTAAAGGATAAGAAGTTGGTACAAGAAGAGATGTAGTGTAGATAGAATCAATAAAACTTAGCAACTAATTGGATATGGAGGGTGAGTGACGCCAAAAAGTGAAGCAAGATGCCTAGGTTCTAAGCAGAGGGGATCAGAGTAATGGTGTTATCATTAAGAGGAAAAGGATGGTAGGGAAAGGATGACTTCAGGGAGAAAGATAATGAATTACTTAAAAAAAAAACCCTTTATCTTCTGTCTTGGAATCACTACAATGTATTGATTCAAAGGCAGAAGAGTGATAAGGGCTAGGCAATGTGAATTAATTCAGGGGTCACACAGCTAGGAAGCGTCTGAGACCAGATTTGACTCTAGGTCTAGCTCTCAGTCCACCAAGTCACCCAGCTGCCCCCAGTGAGTTACTTCTGAACATTTGGGTCTGAGATACATATGAATCATCAGATAGAGATATACAACAAGCATCTGGAGAGTAAGGAATAGTCCTGAGAGAGACAAAGGCTAGATACAGATCTGCAAATCACCTACATAGAAATGATTGAATCCATTTGAAGTGTATGTGTGTGTGTGTGTGTGTGTGTGTGTGTATGTGTTGAAGAATGATGGGAAAAATTAATCCCTTATATCTTGGTCATTATCATAGGTATTCATACATTCCAGACAATAACCTCTATCCAATGACCCACCCTGCTATTTTGAGTTCTGTAGAAGGAAAATGAATCTAAAGAGTATTCAGTCAGCTGATCATATTTCCCATTCCAAAGATGATGCTGTAGAATAGGCAATAGATATCTCTCCAATGCTTTCCACTTCCTTATCTTTTTCTTTAAAAAAGAAACCATTAGTAATACTCTTGTATATACTTCTGTGTTGCTGATGCTCAAGAAGACAATGCTAAGAACTTCAGAATAATTCTAATAATTCACCAGTATATTCATCTAAAAAGATTATATGAATACACGTATATCCCAGATCAAATTGCTTGCCAGCTCCAGGACAGGGTAAGAAAGGGAAGGAGGAAGACAATTTGGATCATATAACTTTGATAAATTTACATGGAAATTTCTTATTACATATAACTGATAAAAATAAATAAAAATAATAAATGCAATAATAAATAAAAGAGTATATAACATCATTATGCTATATGATGAATTTCCCTGAGCAAGTTTGAGATAAAATGTGTAATGACTTACTTGTAAAAATAACTAATTTCAGATATGTGTCACACCACCTGCCACCCACAAACTTCATATTTTACTGCTTTCATATTTTCAGTGATGTGTGAAATCCTACCAAATACACAAATGGTTCTTCTTAAGTGTTACAAAAGAAAGCTTCCTAAAATTCTAATGCTTTTCAGCAATGTTTAATGCAATAAAAGAAAGGGACTAAGATACTGATAGGAAAAGATGAGAATCACAGAAGGAATTTCACAATGTCTGGTTTTACTATCTGGTTATTTGAAGCTTTAGTATACAATATCCAGAACAACAGGATTCCTCAGTGATGGGTAAAGCTCTCTTCAGTAAGTTAAGCACCTACTGTGGGCCAGACGTCATTTATTGTTCTAATCACCTTAAGATCCTAATTCTATGAAGGCTCCTTAGCAAACTAGAGCATTAAGAAAGAGAATGATCTAACTTTACACATGGAAAAACACAATGGAAGATCCTCTAGTTCAGATGCTTATCACCTCTTGTCTAGACTATTGCAATACTCTTAGTTGGCCTTGCTACCTTAGGTCTCTCAACACTCCTTCCCATCATTCACACCATTGTCAAAGGGATTTTCCTAATGCTGAAACCTCACCATGACACCCCCTACCCAAAAAATTCCAATGATCTGCCCTTACATCAAGAATAAAACATAAAACCTCTATATAGGCTGACCTTTTCCTACTTGCCTTTCCAGAGTTATTACCTCAGACTCTTCTCTACAGACTGTGGTCCAGCAAAATTGATTTTCATTCTGATATTCCATCTCGTCTCTGTAAATTGGTACAGAAAGTCTTCCATACTTATTTCCTTCTCACCTCTGCTTCAAGGGATTTCTGGTCCTCTTCAAGATTCAGATCAAGTACCTCTCTTGACCAACCAAGTGCTAATGCCTTCCCTTTGAAGTTATATAATTTTGTATATGTTCTTTATATACCTATAAATATGCACATTTTCCTCCTCATTATGTAAAATCATTGAAGGGAAAGGACTAATTGGCTTTGTCTTTTTATCTCCTCCCAGCATAGTACCTAACACATGGTAGACACTAATTAAATCCTTCTTAATTGATTAATGGAACAAAATATCACCCAGATTATGATATCCAGCTAAAAAGGCAGCCCTAATTAGTCTAGATATCTCCTCAGCATATGTTAAGATCATATAAAGTGATTTGCTCATTGGGGACCACAAAAATAACTTTGTTCAATAATCCCAAGGTCATAAATAACAAGTAGGTAATAAAACATGATGAATACGTGTTCCTCATAATGGAGGATAAATTGTACAAATTCTAAAAAGAAGGATTCTCTATAGATGATAGGACACTACAGATGTTCCTGCTTGACAATAAATCCTATTATAGCCCTTCTTCAGAGAACCAAAAATAAATGAGCCTCTATTATAAGGGACCAGCCATGCCCACGACAAATGAAGAAGCACCATCATCCAGACCATGACATGCAATTATGAGCTCATTAATGCATATATATTGCAACAGACACACACTACTAGAAGACAAAGAGCTGAGACCAACATTGGGGGAAAAAAAGGGAAATGTTAGGTTGGACTGAATTTAGGAAACTGCACATACTGGTGATGTCAAGCTAATCTTTGATTGAAAAAAAAACATATTTTAATTTTTAACATTAAAATTCTTCCAACAATACTATATTACTAAAAATCACAGAATATTACCTCTGAAAACTTAAAATTGCAGTGAACAAAAGGACAATGGAGAAACATGTGCATAAGTAGGCTAGAACATTACTTAGAAACCCCAATTCATGTGATCAGTTCCTCAATTAATTTGATGAAATTTTGGGGAATAGACCTTCATCTTAAGGGAAGTTCCTCTACACCCAGGCATGTGCCCTTGGCACCATAATAAAAGGACACAATGAGCTCCTCCAGTTGGTTCCCAGCAACTGCTATAGCATCTACGAGAATCAATTATTCATCCATATAAAAGAAAGCTATGAAAGGCAAACTAATTCTCCCCTCTCTCAGACTTCCAAACTGGAACACATTCAGAAGGAACTTCATGGAGGCAAAGGAGGTGATTTGTCTCCCTCTCAATCTTCACCCCAGTAAAAAGAATGGCTACTTAGAGAAACAGCATATAGCAAGGTTCGACTCTATTCTCACCCTATATTGAATCCTGCCAAGTCTCATCAATTCCACTCTCCTCAATATTGTTTGAATCTATTGCCTTTTCCCTCCTCATACTATAACTACCAAAGTCCAGACCTTCACCTCTTGCTTCATCACTTCTTGCAATAAATACAGACAATACAGCCTGTATCCATTTCTCCCTTCTCCAATCCTGTCTTCCACAAAACTTCCAAATGATATTCCTAAAGCAAAGGTATGACTATGTTACTTTCTTGCTAAAGAAGTTTCAGTGGCTCCCAATTATATTTAGGACAAAATGCAAATTCCTTTGTTTGGCATTTACAGCTAATCACAATCTAATTCCAGCCTATCTTTCCAGGTGATTATGCACTATTCTACTTTGTGTAGTCTACAGTCCAAACAAAGGGGTCTACTCACTATTCCCTAAATAAAATGTTTCTTCTTCTACTATAGCCATTTGCCTAGGCTGCCTTCCACATATGTAATGCTCCCCCTCTTCACTTCCACCCTTTTTAATCTCTAGCTTTTTTCAAGGCTTAGTTTAAGTACTACATGCTTCAAGAGACCTCTCTTTATTTTCCCAGTTGTTAGACCCTCACTATCCTTCATTCATATATATGGGTATACATATATATATACATATATATATATATGTCTGTGTGTGTGCAAAAATCCTGTATATTAAAAATAGATTTACTTGTCCAAATGAATAAACATAAGTTCTATATTTTATATAAAATACATTTTATATATGTATATGTACATATATGAGCATATGCCTATATGTATATGTATTCATAGAGCTATATAGAGATACCTGTATGGATATAGGAAGCAGTTAGGTGGCTTAATGGATAGAGCACTGAGTCTGGAATCAGAAAGACCTAAATTCATAAACAGTCTCAGATACTCATTAGCTATGTGACACTAGGCAAGTCATTTAACCTCTATTTGCCTTAATTCACAGGAGAAGGAAATGACAAAACACTCCAGTATCTTTGACAAGAAAACTCCATTTGGGATCAGGAAGGGTCAGACACCACTAATTGTCTGAACAATAACAACAAGCTACATAACATATTTATTTATCTAGGAAAGCCTGTACCCCTAAAGTGGTAGGAATGCTTCTTGAGATAAGTAACCCTCAGAACCTAGAATAGTGACAGTCACACTATGCATGCTTGCTGAATAATTATTTATTAACTCTCTGGTAATTCAGGACAATATACATCTCTTAATGTAGCCTGTGATCATCTTGGTAGTTTGATTTATCCATGGTTTACCACTGAGTAATCACTCCTTTAATACAGTTTATAAACCCTCCCTCAACTATAATCATTACCTGTCAGATTCTTCAAAATTTTCCATGAATTCACTCTAGAGAAGCTAGCTGATACTGAAATAACGAGAAGATACTGAAATAACTAGAAATAACTAGCCACAGAATGTATCTCAGATTTACTAGTGAGCATTTAGGTCATCCATCTGGCATATTTTATTCCTAATCCAGGGCCAGCTCATTTCTTTTTCTGACTATATACATATTGGCCATGTCTTTTATGTAACTCTTGGTGTACAAATGTATAAACTCCACAAGCAAAGGAACTATTTATTCTCTAAACTTTCTACATCTCCAAGCATCTAGCATAGTACTTTTCATGTAGCAGACACTTAATAAGTGCTTGATGAACTAATATTGTTGGATGAAATTATTAAAGATGAGTGCTATGATCTACTCACACCCAATATAAATCCTTGGAGTTATTTACAGTTTTGATTCTTTAAAGTTCATGGAGTTTCATGATTCATAGTCATATGACATTGTTAAGCAATTACTGGCTTTAAAGAGTGGACTTTGGAGAAATCCAGCAATCTGAAATTACTGAAAGCAATGCACAGTTTTAGAAAAACAAACCAATTTGATCTCCTGCTTATATTCAATTCTACAAGTAGCTCATTGTTCATCTTGTAGTAGTTGTCTAAGATATTACTACATATTGATAGACTAATTCAATTGGCCATCTCATAGTTAGCAATATATATTTATCAACTTTGAGAAGAAAACTAACAGACTTTCCCAGATGATTTTTCCCTGGCAGAGCACAACTTTATAATTACAAAACTGACTAAACAGTATGGAGAATGTATGATCCCACTATGTTGTGTATATTGATTTTTAAAGAGCAGTCAACTGAAAAAATCTTAGTCTTGAAAGTGCTTATCAAATAAGGAATACATTATACCTCCATCTAATGCTATAGAGATCCATAAGATCATGCAGATAATGTTGTTAAATGATACACTTAGTGTTGAAATCATCTGAGGTGTAAAAACAGGCTCATCTAAATTGTCGGCCTAACATAAGATAATCTACATAAAATCCAAACAAAAGAAGCATCCTCTCCTTTGTGAGATTCTCTTAAATGCTCCAATTTGTAGCCAATACAAGGTTGTTGCTTTGAGCCACAAAACACTACATACAGCTTACTCAGTGAAATTCACAGCAACGAAAATGAAACTGATCATAAAGACTGAATTGGATTTTTTTGGCAGGCAAATCACACTGCTGCTATACACTAAGCCAACAATACATTAAAATATTTTTCTCCCATGAATAGCTTACCCCCTATTGTTTTTGTTTTTAAATCAAGGAACATTTATCCCTATTAGCTTCAACTTGTTAAGTTTCAACTCATCTTTCTAGCCAGCCAAGGTCTATTTGGATCCTGATTTGCCAAATAGCAGAGTATCTACACCTCTCAGCATGCCATCAAAGTACTTTAGAAATGCCAATGCTGTCATTGTGATAACAATATATGTTATATCTATACAGTGGGGTATATATTTTATACAGTCTGATAATAATAATGTCATTATTATTCTTATTGTCTTTATCCACGTCATTGATGAACAAAACAAGGCCAAGGATAGAGGTTTCTCAGTCTCCCAGAGTAATTATTGCATATTTGACTATTTCCAAATTTATGTGCCGACATTCTTCTTTAGGTTGGGAATAGACTTTGGCTGGAAAAAATAGCTCTTCCCTTTGCCTGCACCCATAAAAAAATATTCATCATCCACCTCAATGTCATGTCATAGGTAGCAATAGAATATTTAATTCTTCCAGATACCACAGAAAAGCCTGTTAAATTATAAAAGGAAAGTGCAAAGTTCCCAATATAGGGACTAGTTACAACTCATTAAAGTAAGGACACCTATAATTTAGTGTGTAAGAATGTCCGCTGTAAGATAATTAGTGCCTCTGAATTAAACCTGGTTGGATTAGGTTAATTCCAGGAATGTTATTATAGAGAGTGCCCTGCACCAAAAGAATGATCCTTCTGTTTGCACAGCAACTAAGAGGCTTCAATTTACTTCTAATCGATTTGAATAGACATAAAGGGACAGCATCTCCAAATGAGCCCCTCAACATTTAATCAGTATGAATTATGCCTGTTTCACTCTGCAGTCCTGGCAACCTGGTGACAAGCAGGACTGGTGATGCTGGCGTCCCCTTATTTCACTGCTTAATTTATATGGTAATTATAGCACTGCATCCAGAATGGAGAGCATCTGCCAAAAACTGAAGGCCCCACAATAACAAAACTGACATGTGCTGGGATATTGTTAAAATGCTGACTAAGAAACTTCTTTTATCTCCTCTTGAAGCCATAAAATGGTATTTGTGTTATTACTAGCTGGGAATTTTAACAGCCATGCACTGACAGCAATTATCTAACACATTCACAAAACAATAGACTTTCACATCACTTAATAAATCCTTGGGCTCCCTTACTTCCAACTCTCTCACTGGCTAGATTTTATGGTCTGGTAGCTCCATCTGACCTTCAGAACAGTGAGGTATATGAAGCACAAAAACAGTATTAAAATTATTTGAGACAAACTATCTTTTGTACCCCTTCAGATCTCCTTGATGAATGAGACATGCTCCCTAATCATAGAGTAATTAAAAGATTAGAAAGCCTACTTTAGGTTCTGCATTTAAATACTGTAATAAATCATTTCTGGCAATGCACTAAGGAGTTTATGCTGTGTTATCAGTGCAGAATAACTGCCTACACCTACTTTTGCTAGTCATTTATCTGAGAAGCACCTGTGGGTTTAAGAAACAGAGACAGTGGGGTATAGTGGATAGACAATTGACCTCAGAGTCTATGACACCTGGCTTCTAGGCCTGCCTCAGACACATCCTGGTTATGTGATGCTTGGCATGGGCCACTTAAGTTCTCAGAAACCCTAAACAACTCTCTGGGATTCTTAATCTACAGTCAATGTACTTATTTCCTAAAATTTTGAAAACATTTTAATATTCTTGGGCTCCTTGGAAATTCTATGTACTTCTTATCATGCATTTATGAATATATAGAAGAGATCCATAAACTTCATCAGAATGCCAATAGGTCTGTGACATTAAAAAAAAAAACAACTCCTGGTCTAAGAGAATAAGTTGTAGATTGATTGTTCACTCAAATGAACTGATACAAGGGATTACACATACAAATTTAGGATATTCCATTTCTATGAAATTTGATCAAGGTTCCTTCTGAGGAAAAAGAAGCTTTTTAAAAATTTCATTCATTCAATAAATATTTGAGCACTACTTGGTAAGGCACTGTGCTAACAGCTCTGGGGTCTTCAAAGAGACATAATATATAGGGGCTTCAGTACAGGTACTTATAGTCTAGTTAACTAGATGTTATGTTCACAAATAACTATATCAAATAATGTTAAATACTGAGCAAGCAGTACAGATAACAAGTGTTATTGGAGTTCAAAGAAGGGTCTGGGATGATCAGAAAAGACTTCAGAGAAGATGTGGGATTAGAGTAGGATCTTAAAGATATAGGTTTTGCTGCTTCTCCACCAAAACACATATCCTAAGGCCTCTATACTTTTGCTCACCTGTTCCCTTATTCCTCCAGGGTTCTCTTTCCCTTTCTTCATTTGTTGAATTCCTACCCATTCTCAACCACCTAACTCAAATGCTACTTCCTTCAGAAAACTTTCCTTGATTCCCCTTTAGTAATGACTTTTACCCTGAGATCCTAAATAGCACTTTGTTTTGTGAATCTCTAATGAACTTTAAATACTATTTGTATTGGTGTCTGGTCTGCCAATCAGATTATAAACTCCCTGAGGACAAATATTGGGTTTATCTAGTTTGCATTGCCTCCACACCTAGAATAGTGTTCTTCCAGCAGGAATAATTTCTGGTGTGGAGATGGGGAAGGAGAGAAGGTGAATGACATTTGTAAAGGTCCCAAGGTGGAAAATCATGATTTATGTGAAGTAGAGTAAGTAGATCAAGCTTCACAATCAAAGACTTTATATTCTTATATGTAATGGAAGATAAAGGCAGAAAAATAGATCAAAATTATATTATGGAGAGTCTTGAAAGTCATGCTATAGACTTTATCTTATCTTATACATTATAGAGAACCACTGAAGGTTTTGGAGCCACAACGTGACAAATGATAAGCAGTTTAAAAAAAAAAGATTAATCAGATATCATTAAACAGGAACATGAAGAGATAAGTGGAATAGAAAACTATTAAATTCTTATAACTACATTATATTATAATTATTCAAACTAACCTATTTAGAAAATGATTAGAATAGTCTTGATTTGAAGAGTGAACTAAGGTAATGAACACATCAAAGGACAACAATAAAGATTCCACAAAGGAAAAACTGACAAGATTCAGTATTGTTGGATACCTGAGATAAAAGAGAGGGATGAATGCAAGGTAACACTGAGAAATGGAAGACGGCACCAAAGCAGGGTGAATGCACCAATGAAAGAAATAGTAAAGTCTTCCTGAAAATTCCTCCTTCTGATTTTCCTATATTGGGTAATGATTGCATTATCTTTCCAATTAGCCAGGCCCAAACTCTTGGAGAAATCTATCATTCCTTCTTCTCCATTTCCATCCATGTCCTGTTCTCCATACTCAATATGTTGCTGAATCCAGATGTTTCCATTTAAGATTAAAAGAATCCCTATTCTTAATTCCTGCTGCTAGCACACTGCTCAGATCCTCATTAATTGTCATCTGGATAACTGTGTAAGCCTTCTAATTGGTATCCCTGCCCTCAGCTTCCCTTTCCCTTAAGTCCACCCTACATACTGAAAAAAAGCACTATTGTACCACCTCCTATTTTTCCTCAAAAACCTTCCATAGCTCCCTAGATAAATTCTAGACCAATACTCAAGGCCCTCTACAATCTGACTCTCATATGACTTTTCAGATTTATGTCCAATGACTCTCCTGACTTCCTATATGTCCTGGGCAAATAGCCTTACTGCCTACTCTCTGAATATACATATATTTCCTCCTGAAATGCCCTTCTCTCCCAATTCTGCATACCCATTTTCTAAGCAACATATTTCCTAGGACAGTCAGCTTAAATGGCACTTCCTGCATGAAGTCATCACTGTGCTCTTAACCTATGCTCTTAACCCGGCCCTCCCCAATCTTCCTACTCTGAATTACCATTAGGACTTTGTTCTTCCTTCACTGCCTTCCATATGCTTAATGCCTTACTTCTGTGGTTATTTCCAATTGATCCTTATATGCTTTGTTTCCATGTAGTTTCCCCTATTAAAGAGGAAGAAGGGTAGAGAATAAGCATTTATATGTAGCACATGTTATGTGTCAAGCATTTGCTAAGCACCTTGTAATTATTTTCTTATTTTATTCTGACAACAACCTTGCAAGATAAATATTATTATCCCCATTTTACAATTAAGGAAACTGAGGCAAACAGAGGTTAAATGACTTGCCCTGAGTTACACAGTTAGTAAGTATATGAGGTTTGATTTGAATAGGTCTTCCTGACTCCAGGCCCGGGGCTCTAGCTATTATATCACCGAGCTATCATTAGACCATGAGCTCTTTGAGAGAAGGGTATGTTTTTTGTCTTTCTTTGTATCCTGATGCATAATTAAGTGTTTCATAAATGCTTGCTGATTTGTCCTGACTCCATATCCATTACCATAGCTATATGAGTACCATAAGGACTGTGTTACACATATCTGTAGTGCTTTACCCATAAGCCCTCAATAAAGAGATATTGAAAATTATTGAATAAAGAACCAACAGGATTTGACAACTGACAGAGATAGAGACAAAGAGAGGTATTAAGGCTAATGATAAGAACTGTGGTATGGTGGAAAGAACATTGGAAGATGTAAATCCCTATGCTGGCTCTGCTACTATCTATTTGACCGAGGCCTCATTTTTTTCTCATCTGTAATATGAGAATATTGGACAATATCATCTCTAAAGCCCTTTCCAGTTCAAATTCCAATAAGTCGAGGATTCAAGACTGATAGAGTAATGGAGGTTTGGGAAATATTTGGGAAACTTTATTTCTTTAGCTAATACTTAATACAGCTCTTTAAGGTTAGGGGCATCTAGGGGGTACAATAGAGTTTTGGGCCCGGAGTGAGGGAGACTCCCTCTTGCTGAGTTGAAATTTAGCCTCAGATATTTACTAGCTGAATGACTCCAGCCAAGTCACTTAAACCAGTTTGCCTCAGGTTTCTCATCTTTCAAATGAGCTTAAAAAGAAAATGGCACACCATTCCAGTACCTTTGCCAAAAAAAAAAAATAGTCACAATGAGTTGGATGCAACTGAAACAACAACAATTACATACACCATCTCAAGTGATCTACACAATAGCTCTAAGAGGTAGGTGCCATAAACATTTTCTAGAAGAGAAAACTAAAGCTCAGGGAAGTCAAGAGATTTTCCCAGGGTCACACAGAGGCAGAATTCAATTTGGGTCCTCCTAATTCTCAGGCCAGCAAATGGCCACTCAGCGATACAAGTAGTACTGCTTGTAAAGGAAAATAATGATTTCATTTTTAAGCATTCTGAGTTTAGGTAATGGTGGAACACAGATAATATGGTCTAACTGACTATAAGAAATAGAGAGGAGAGAAGTGCCAACCACACAATGTCACCTTTTCTTGAAAGACCTGTTCAGGGACTCAAAGCTCATTTAAAGACTTAGAGCCTTAAAAGTCAGTGTGCCACACACCACAGTGTGGGAATTTGTTTTGCTCTACTTTGTATATTCATCACAAGGGTTTTCATTTTCTTTCCCCACCCCCAAATGGGGGGAAGAGGCGGAAGGGAGAGAAAATACACACTTTTTAATTGACAAAATTAAAAAATAAAAAGGTCAATTTGTCAAAAAGAAAATATTCACTGAGTGCCAACTATATAAAAAGGACTGTACCAGGAAAACCATCTAAACAAAGTGTATTTATTCTTCTAGCATATTTGTTGCCCTTTAGCTTTAGCATAGGGTAAACAGTGATAAATGGAAGTTTACCCATGAATGTTATACAGAATCAGTCATATTCCTGGGGAAAGGGAAACCCAAAAGTGGTATTCAGAGAGAATAAAATCACATTTTGATTCTTGAATAAAGGGGCAAATGTAGTTGTTTTTTGCTGCTTGTATATTATTGTTTGATCATGTACATATAGACATGCTTGGCCTGTTTTCTACATGCGTCATTTGAACAAGTCATCCACTGCCCTCCAGTGGCTCAGGATCAAACTCAAACTTCTGACCAATGCTTTCTAGCCTTTTCATCTGCCCTCTTTGTTGCTTGTCTATGACAGCCTTACATTCTTATTTTAACCAAGCTGCATTTCTGGTGACCCTCAGCACCCAATTCCCACTCTGGATTTCTTTGCTTTATTTTCTTCCTTATACCTCATTTGTTATAATTTTTTTTTATATATCATTACTTTCTATCTAAATAACAACTCTAAAAGAGGGCAAGGGGTAGGAAAATTAGGTTAAATGACATGCCTAAGGTCACACAGCTAAGAGGCATATAAAACCAAATTTGAACCCAGGTCCTCCTGATTCCAGGTTTGGTGCTCTATCCATTGTGTCACCCAGCTGCCCCTCTTTCCACCTTTTAATAGTAGCTCAACGTGTATTAATTCCAGGAAGTTTTCCTTCATTTCTTTCATTCTTTTCCCTGACAGCCCATCAGAATATGCCCTTGATAGGCATTCCCCATGAAAGGGAGTTGACATGATATACTATGGTATATCACACAGAAATCAATTTTAAAATTAATGAAGGATAATTTTCTGATTTTCAATTTAATGTTATATTTTAAATTAAAATCAGTCCTTAAAAAAAAAGAAATTACATTGTGTTTTAACTTATTTTAGCTGAACTTTTTGATCCTAAGAAATGTCACTGAGCCAAGATTAAAAGAAAACATCAAAGACAACAACAGGAGCTTTAGCAAGAATGTAATTAGATGGTGTCTTCCTTGACATAAGTTTCACAAAACATACTCTAGAGATGATGCTAGGCTTAGACATGAAAGAGTAAAAAACACTTTTGATCGAACATTTCAAGAAATACAAATCAACTTTCACATGCTAGTATTTCTTTCTAGCAGATAAATCTCAGTGGTGAATTCATAACAAAAATAGTACTTGTAACACTGCTCTGACAATGACTAGTCATTGAGTATTAAATATACTAATTACATTGGAAAATTTTAAGTAGGACTGACATTGTAAAAACCAGATCAAAATAAAATAAAAGCTACCAGTTAGCCTTTGAAACTACTCTAATACTTAAAGAGAAAATTTTCAACAGATTTCTAAGTTCCATATTTTTTAAAAACCTTTGGTAGGAATCCTACTGGTCCATGTTAGTCATAGGCTTATCTTTTAACTACCCAAGCATGTCAACACAGGAATGTAATAACATGTGCTCCCTAGCTTTTCAATAGGGGTACTGAGTTCATTGGGTATAATAAACCCCTGTGATATTATGCTACTACTACTTGATAAACAAAATGCATGATTGTAATACTGGGCTGCCAAAACCATAAGAATTTCCAACCACATAACCAACCTACTAGGAATAAGTCTCCCTATACTTAGCTATGTTGCTCCAAATAGCCATAGTCTGCTGGTAAAACTTATATTCCAATGACTTAGTTTTTGAGAATCAGTCTATAAGTGCCCACTACGTATCAGGTCCTATGCTCAGTACTGAGGATTCAAAGACAAAAATACCCTCCAGATTCTGACACTCTTTGTCAGAGACAGCATGCCCCTATGTAAGTGAATACAAAGTAAAATTGAAATACTTTGAAATGAAGTATTAGCAGCTAGGGGGGAAATCAGGAGAGAAAAGAACTTCTGTTGAAGGTAGCACTTAAACTGAATTTTTGAGAGCAGTAGTTATTCTAAAAGGATCTAGGATTATCTCCATGCGTGAAAGGCATGGAATAGGACTTTGTGGAGTTAACTCAATGTATATGAAAGAAGAAAAGAATCTTGTATCTCTTATTATCTTTAGAAAAAAGATGAGTAAGAGAATATCAACAATAATTGACCTATATGGCTATTTTTCATCAATACAAAATTTTATACATATTCATTAAGATCAGCATTGCTTAAAATATTAGAAAGGAAAGCTATTCCATCAAATTATTTTTACAATCACATAATATAGTAGCTTAAAAGGTGCAGAGAATAAGGGAATGCACTTTGATTATTGCTAAGGAAGCTAGGTGGCAGAGGCGAAAGAACAGTGGACCCAACTGGAATCAGGAAAAGTGGAGTTAAAGTCTTGTCTCAAACACTAACTATATGATCATAGGCATATCACTTAAACTCTCTCAGTCTCAATTTCCTCACCTGTAAAATGGAGATAACAACAGCATACCTATCTTCCAAGATTGTCCTGAGGATGAGATGATATATAGCACATGCTCTCCTAGGCCCCACTGCCTGAAGGCCAGGCGAGTTGGATTTTGCTCAAGGTTCTTTGGTATCCTTAAGGGGATCTGGGGGAAGAAGGGTCTAGGCTTCCTGCAAATAGCTCCAGCCCCTACTGATGGTGTTTCCTCATCTAGAGTAAGTGTGGTCTCTAGTTCCATTTACCTCTAATAGATGAAATTTTACACAGAAATATTTATTCTAAAAGGAATAATCACAAATGTATAAACTTACTCCACCAAAATATGGGAAGCAAAATCCCCCTCCTCTACCCTCTACCACCACCTACATCTCAATCTCTGGGGAGGGGAAGAACTTAAATAAATTCCCAAAGAAGTCAATCCCAGTTCCAAGTCCAAAACCTTCTTTAGACTCAATTCTCATGTTTCTCAGAGTTTCCCTTCAGGACTAGCTTGCTAGACCAACCCTACCTACAATACCAGCTCTAAGATCACCCTAGATCAAAGTTCCTATCCCATGGTCATCACCTCCAGCACTGCAACTGACAAACAACACAGAACAGAAATTACCACCACCACCACCCCACCCATTTCTATGAGTCAGAACAAAAGACAGGAAGCAGAGGAAAAAATCCTTCCCTTTTTCCTGGGTCAGTTCATGGCATCCTAGCTATGGGTGAACTGGGATCTTCACCCTCTGGAGGTAGCAGATAAGAGCAGCAAAAATAAAGAGCGTTTGTCTCTATCTGACCAGTTTTAAAAATGCAAGTAGCCAATAAAGGAAGGCTACTCCCACCCACATGGTAGGAAACACAGGAGGTTCCATGTTGGACAAAACTGGATATGCTCACAGACACCTTAAGGGCATTTTCATCTAAGGAAAACTGGATATGCCCAAAGAAGTCCAGGTTATATATTTAACATGTGTGAGGCACTTTGCAAACCTTAAAAGATTTATTTAATGTTAGCTTTTTTTTTTTTTTAAGCATTTATTTGGAAGAGCAAAACAGCACCTTTAGTGCTCTACTCCACTGAGTATTTCCAAGGTGTGTGTGTGTGTGTGTGTGTGTGTGTGTGTGTGTGTGTGTACATGTATATAAATTATACAAGATTCTATGAAAGAGGAAATAGCAAAGATAATTTTTGAAAACTTTTTGATCATTAATATAAAGTAAGGCATTAGATAAAAATATATGCTTATCAAGGCATTAGCCACTGTGCAAAGAAGACCTGTTTAAATTGTTTAAAAAGTTTAAATCAAAAAGAAATTCAATCAGAAGCTGCTTGAGGACAGGGAACGTCTCTTGCCTCTTTTTCTAACCCTAGCACTTAGCATAATGCCTGGCACACAATAAATGGTTTTTTTTTTTAATTCTCCACAGATGTTGAAGTCCTCCAGATGTTTCTGTTGTAAATAATATTATGCAGGTTTCAGGAAGCTCTAGAGAGTCCTGAATAAGAGCCATAATCTCAAGAATTTGCCCTTACTCTCCCCACAGGAAAAACCAAACAGATGAAGGGGAAGAAGAAGGGGAAGAAATAAGAAGGGAATAAACATTCACATAGCACATATTATATATTGGGCATTATGCAAAGAACTTTTTTACAAATATAATTTCATTTGACCTGTAAAATCAGTGCTATTATTAATCCCATTTTATAGCTGTGTAAATGGAAGAAAAAAGATGTTAAGAGATCTACCCAGGATCACACAGCTAATAAGTATCTGAAGTTGGATTTCAACTCAAATCTTCCTGACTCTAGGCTTAGAGCTCTATTCACTGTGCCACCTTTCCCATACTATGCAGACTATGATTTGAAATTAGATGAATAACCTATTGAGCTCATTTATCAGTACATATACCATAGACAATAGGAGAAAGAGAGCTGGATTGCCTTTGGAAATCTTCAGAGTTCTTTTAATGGCCACAAATCAAAGGTCTATATTTTTAACACCAGTATTATTCCAATGCTAATTTGTTCCTAGTATTATAGTCTCCACAGTCTCCAAAAAATTGAAATTGAGGATCATTCAAAGGGCAGTATAAAAGGGTAAGCAGGCTGTAACACATCAGAAATGAGTAATTAGGAAAGAGAAGTAGTATAAAGAATGTTATCAGAAAAAAAAGTATTAGGAGCCTAGGGAAAAAATAAAAAATGTATCATCAGTCACAAAATGAAAGCAAGAGTTAAACAAGGCACAGTCTATATACTCCTTGTATTGTGTCCACATTATGTCAAGAGAATATGAAGGTTTCCAGCATGTGAAGCAGATGTCCTCTTGGTAGATTTAAGAAAAGACTTGGACAAGAGCAAGGGATGTGCAGGAACGGAGAGGTGGAGATGTGCATTATTGAAAGAAATAGAACAACGAAATAATAGATTCACTGGAGTGTTGTAATAAAGAATATACCATACATGTAAATTAACTTCCCTAGAGAGTTCATTCACTTCATAAATGCCCAAAAGAAAGTTCAATAAAAACAGATGAATTAACTATAAACTAAGTCCACAATTGTTCAATAAATATGAAAAATAAATTCCTTTCCTGTCTTCCCAAGAGGTTCTCTCTTTCATTCTACCTTTTCCCATTCTAAGAAGAATCATAAAAAAGCAAAACAAATTAATCTTCACAATTTTAAGTTGAAATTGTGAATGACTTCCCCAAACCACAAGTATTTTCCTACTTCTCTACATACCCGTGAAGTATAATCGAGACTACTCTTTTCCATTTTCAAGATGAGGCATATGGCCTTAATAAATCTTTTATTTTAATTTTCATTTCTTAGCTATCATTTGTTGATTATATCTAACAACTTGGTTTGTAAAGAGTTCAAGAGAACCTTGTGGTCAAATGTTTTAAATGGGAATCTCTTTTTTTCACCATTGTTTATTATATTCTCCAAGAAACTTACTAAAATTGATTTCCTTTCTGATCTGGGAAAATTTCATTTTTTTCTATCCTGTTTTGTTTTTTAGAACAAGGCATTTTGTCTGGCTTTTGTTTACTATATATTTTTTATCTGTTTTATTGGATTTTTTTTTTGCTTTTGTGTTATAGTTTATCAACCCTGCTTGACATCAGAGTTCTAGAAATGATTTGGGAGGGTTTTAAGTAGTTAAATTTGGTTTCATCTCAATAAGTTTGGCAGAAATCAGCTAAAAAGAATCTGGACTATATTTAAAAATGTGTATTCCCATTCTTAAGTATATTTGGCATAAACAAATGAAAGAGCATATTACAACAGCCAAGATGGTAGGCCAGACTAGAAGCTAAGCAGTTTCACGTTACTTAGCCCATTTTCCATCACAATAACAAAAGCCAGGCCCAAGATACTATGAATCATTTCTGAACTCTGTTAGCCTGTGTACTATACTTCACTCACAAGTCAAACTTATTTGCCTCTCAGACCAATTGATTTCAATTCTACAAGTTCAACCATGTGCTTAGCATTCTGATTACAGAACCCTGATGAATCTGTAATTTTATTCAGCAAAGTGACACTCAGGACATGACTGTCAAACACCAAAAGAAGGAAAAAAATTTAATTTATGGAAAGATTCTCAAAGACATTTGCCTCTTTTGCAACAAGTAGAGGTAGCATACAAACAAGCATCCAGGAAATAAGCATCTCAGTTTTGAAACAAAAAACGATTTGCTTACTTATTTGCTTTCTAACAATACTATAAAAAACAACAATGTCTTAGGCTAAACTGCAACCCAAAAAACACCTTCAGTACCCGGAGTCTTAAAAAGTAATCCTCCTTCCACCTACCTTCTTTTCATTGAATAGGTACATGTCAAGAATGTTTCAGAAGGCAGTGAATTGAGGATGAGAAGATATTTTGAATGATTTTATTCTGCAGGAATGAGGGTATTATCATCTTTCCAGTCACCCAGGATTACAACATATTCCATACTCCCTGATGCCCACCTGTTCAATTAGTTACCAAACCTTTTCCTCCCATACTTTGGCCCCTAGCACAAAACTAGTTCTCTGAAGGGTGACTGTCAAAGCCATGAGAAGATATGGGGGACAGAGTGGGTATAGATATGGTTGTCCAAGGAAGATTTTTCCCAATGGCACCTGCATGATTAGTTTGGAAACCTGCGAGTTGTTCAATTAGGCTAGGTTAGGTTGGGTTAGGTTAGGTCAAGTTAACTGTCTGGAGGAAATAACCCTAAGTTAAGAAAAGAGGTTGATGAAAAACTGCATAGCAAAGGAAAGGGGTAAATGGGGGATTGTTAGGATTCTGACTAGTTGATTACATCTCCCAATTTTGGAGACCACTAACCTAATCAACAATTCAATGCAAAATGTTCATTAATCCCACCTGACAAAGAACTAAAGTTCTGAGAGAACTCAATCAGCTATGAAATTCCCTTCTGATTGGAAAATGATAAACTGCAAAGCTTCATATTGGCAAATATAAGAATATTTTTGAGTTGGGGGTTGCTTTTTATGTTGTTAATAAAAGTAAAGAATAAAAAAAAACTCAACTAGATGACTGAGAATTATAATTAGGCAATTTAATAGGCCCTCTCCTCTTCTCATTCTCATTTATCTTGTGAATGATTATGTGTTTAATTATCATTTCTAAGGTGATGATTCACAAATATATACACTGTATCCAGCCTCAGCCTTTCCTCCCTCCACCCCATCTTAGATTTTTTTCCCCTTAACACCAACTGTCTATAGGGCATTTCAAAATTGATCACAAAGTCATATACTTATAAGGAGCTGGAAGGAAACTCATAGGCCATTTAACTCAAGCCCTCATTTTTTACAGATGTTGAAATAGAGGTACAGGGAAGTGAAATGACTTGCCCATGCTTTTACTACTAGTAAGCAAAAAAGGCAATATTTGAATGCAGGTCCCCATATTCCATAGGCAGCACTCTTTTCACAGTTTATACCATACTTCCTGAAATGGTTCAAACGTAACATATTCAAAAAGCAATTCGTTATCTTTGTCCATAAACCCACTCTTTTTTCAACCTTCCTATTTTGACCAAAGGGACCTAGCATTCCTCCAGTCTCTCAGATTCATTATACTTGACTCCTCTCTCTCTCTCTCTCTCTCTCTCTCTCTCTCTCTCTCTCTCTCTCTCTCTCTCCTTCACCCATGATTCAATTCAGTTGTCAAACTCCGCCTCCACACCATCTCTCCTATTTGACCCCATGTTTCTACTTATATGCCTATCACTTTAAGTTTGCGGCTTCATTACCTTTTATCTAGATGATTGTAACAGCTGGTCTCCAAGCCTCTTCTCCACTTTAATCCATTCTCCACACCAGATCTCGCCAGATCACTACCCCAAATAAAAAACATCAGTAGCTCCCTATTACCTTAGGATAAAATCAAATAAAAACAAATCTCTCTGTTTAGTTTGGATAGCTCTTGAGAACCTAACCCCAAACTGTTTTTCCAGCTTTATTGTCCATTATCCTCCATCTCCCAACACAGTTAAATTGGCCTTCCTGATATTCCCCACACACATCATACTATCTCAGTTGTCTGTGTCTTTCAACTAATGGACATCCTCAACAGGCCTAGAATGCACTTTCTCCTTAACTCTCACAGCTTTACAGAATCTATCTCTTCCTTTAAGATGCTGCTCAAGGCAGCAATGTGGCCCAGTGGATAAAAAGCCAGGTCTGGAGATGGGAGGTCCTAGGTTCAAATGTGGTCTCAGATACTTCCTAGCTGTGTGACCCTGGACAAGTCCCTTAACCCTCATTGTCTAGCCCTTACCACTCTTCTGCCTTAGAACTGATATTTAGTATCAATCATAAGACAAAAGGTAAGGAACATCTCTACATGAAGCTTTCCCTGATGTCTCCAACTGCTACTGCTCTCCCTCACTCAGTACTTTGTATTATCTGTATGTTTTCTTTTAAAATTTATTCCATATATACTTGCAAATGTATTTTTGTCATCTCCATTTGAATAGATGCTTCTTGAGAGCAGGAATTATTTCATTATTTATATTTGTATGTTCACCACCAAGCAGATTGTCTGGGATATATGAGGTGTTTCCCAAATGTCTGTCAACTTATTTGGACCAAACCATATGCTGGCAATTTACCTGAATTACAGGCAGCCCCTAAAGGATATACATGGTCTCAAGTGCCTCCTTTGCAATCCAAACTTGATAAGTGACAAGAAATGTCCTACAAGTTGAATAGAATTAATATTATTTGTGATAGTACCTGGTTTGTCCTCATTACCTGGGACAAAAACAATGTATTTAAGCAGTTCAAAGAAGTTCTGTTGTGGCAACAACTTTAACCAGGGATATCAATTGAATGTTACATGTTGATACCAATTACTTAGCTCGGAGACTACAGATGCACTTGAAATTATCTATGGAGGATATGAAAATTACTTAGATGGAAAATAAAGTTTTGCCCAAGGATCGTATGAGACAAGATGACAGTATTTTAAAATGTTGCTCCCCTGAATTTCCAGACACATAATGCCAGAACACTGCTCATAATTAGTGTTTTTTGTCAAAAAAAATTTCAACATATATACCCCAGTTCTATATAAATGTGGGTGGTGATTATTATTCCTGGCATATTTACATTTAAACTGAAAGGTTCTTTAGGTATTATTATTTTTTCACTTCCTAGTACATGCTTCATGACATACCATGAAAAGAAGGAATAACTTGTTATTTTTAATTTTAAAAGATCTTTACTTACTTAGTTTTGATCTCACCTCAATAAAATAATACTAAGCCTGTAGGAATTAAAGCTTTAAAAAAATAACAAGTATATTTCCATTTCATCGTATTTTATGCGATTCTGCAAAATATCTTTCCTTCATATGGCATGCAGAAACTATTTTCAAATAAAAAGTGGTAGCAAACAGTACTCTCCTGGAAGCAATTACCCTTATGAAAACCAAATGCTTAGCATGTAACACTTAGAAGCAAAAGTGATCTTAGAAAGAACAACTTTATGCAGTATAATAGAACAAATTTAAGCACTGTTTAATTCTTCTTTTGATGGTTTAGAACAAAGGACCTTCCATAAAAATGTTCGTCACTGTCATATTACCTAGCAAAATTGTTTTTCAAAAACATGCTTATTAAGAAATTTCTTGGGATGTCCATGTGGCTCAGTGGATATAGAGTCAGATCTGGAGATGGGAGGGTCTAGGTTCAAATATGGCCTCAGACACTTCCCAGCTGTGTGACCCTGGGCAAGTCACAATCCCCATTGCCTAGCTCTTACCACTCTTCTACCTTGGAACCAATAAACAGTATTGATTTTAAAATGGAAAGGAAGGGTTTAAAAAAAAGAAAGAAAGACATTTCTACTAGTAATTTTGGATTTGGAAAGGTCCCATCCTTTCTCCCCAAATGAACAAATACTTGATACCTTACTGTCTTTTATATACGAATCAATAAGCTATAAAAGGACAAATTTATTTTAAGTGTTTGCAGGTAGTTTTTTTTTCTAAAAATGTTTCCTAAAAAGCTCCCAAAGGTAAGTGTTATTTCAGAAAGTAAGAAGTTACAGAATCAAGTTTGTTAGGAAGAAAAGATGCCCAGGACAAAAAAAAAAAAGCTAAGCAAAAGGGCTGGATCTGACTGAGACCAAGGATTAAAGCTTCCATAGTACCCAGGGGTTATACACAAACCAAGGGTCAAGAAGCCAGAAGGTTAAAACAGAAAGAAAAAAATCCTGAAATCTCATTTGCTAAAAAAGAAGTCTGGGAATCTGAAGGGAACAACAGAGAAAAGAGACAACCAGAACTCAGTCGTAAAGGCAAGTGAGGAATCCGTAGCAATGAAGGAGCAAACACAATCCGGGAGTGAAATCATTTCAATGGAGGATTACCTTGCCAGAGGAGTTCTATAGGAACTTCATGCCTGTGTGGAAAATGGACTAAGGGTTCCAGTAGATGTGGCCTGCTAATCTTCAGTGAAAGGACCTACTTCTGACCACTGAAAGGATAAAGAGTAGAGTAGCCAGTGACTGCTAATAAATATTACTTCCCAGAGGATAGATTACCTCTGGTACTGATAATGCTTGTTGGAAACAATGGACATGGCAATGAAATTCAAATCAAGCACTTTATTCCAGCTTCTAAATTCCATAAGGGTTTTGATTTCTTTACAATCCTGAGGTATCTACATAGCAATATTGTAATGTTAAGGATATCTACATTTATTATAGCTGATGTTTATATAGTACATTATGGCTCGGAAAGCACATTGCCTAGGTTATTTTATTTTATACTCCCAACTCTGGGAGGTAGGTGTTATTATTATCTCCATTATGTAGATGAGGAAATTGAGGTGGACAAAGCCCTTGGGTTTTCCCAGAGCCACAAAGCAAATAAGCATCTATACAGGATTCAAACTCAAATCTTTCTAACTCTCAATGCAGGGGTCTATACATTCTTTTTTCTTTAATTCCTACCTTCTGTCTTAGAATCAATACCATGTATTGTTCTAAGGTAGAAGAGTGGTAAGGGCTAGGCAATGGGGATCAAGTGACTTACCCAAAATCAATTAGCTAGGAAGTGTCTGAGGTCAGATTTGAACCTAGGACCTCCCCATCTCTAGACTTGGCTCTCAAACCACTGAGCTACCTAGCTGCCCTGGTTCTATACATTCTGACAGCGAATTGTCTATATTATACTATGAATTTCTTACAAAAAAATACTCTTGGATAAAAAAAAACTATTGATATATTTAAGAGAATTGGAAAAGTCTTCATTATTAAGAGCTAAAACAAAAAGAAAATTCAATTAACCTCTTCCTTAAGCATTCTAATTAATTAAGATTTTAGTATAATTTAATTGATCATGGAATATAATTACCTAGTACCTACCTTTCACTATATTTCTATTTCACCAAAAGGTTATTGCTTATATTAAGCCATTATATGATAACATAATAGCTAAGTTTTTTAAATTCTACTGCATACATATACTTACCTTCATCTTCAGAATCTTCTAATTCTATTTCTCACCAACTTCTACATTAAAGAGTTGAAACTGAATTTGTTTCTTTGGTCCAATGAAATTTCTAAAACAAGTATTTGCCTACAAATGTATATTTTTAATGTGTATTGTCCAGACAAAATTTCACAATATAACATTTTGCAATATATTATTGAAGACAATAGTGAAAACATATTATTCTTGATGCTATTATTGATGTTATTACCTAAATGAAACCAAAGTTTGCATTCCAAATAAAAATGTCTGTTTTGTAGAGTTTCATAATATAAATTTTTTCCATGTCCCAAACACCTAATACAAAATGAGAAAATAAAGGTCAAATTAAAATTATTCCTATGGCTCTGAACATTACCTCAAGAAAGTACTATCCCTACCCCTTCATATTGGATATAAGAAGATCTTGGTAGGGAGAAGAGTAATGTAAAGACAAAAGCCTTCTGTGATGGGCAACCACAGATTTTGCCTGAAAACTTATTATATTAACTTAGAAAGACACTATAGTACAGCAAAAAGTCTATTGGACTGAAAGAAGAATATGCCAAGTTTCCATTCCTAGCTAGACCACTAAATAGTTCTGGGCCCTGGAATAAATAACAACCTCTCTGAAATTCAAGTTTCCTCATCTCTAAAAATAAAGGATTTGCATGAAATCAGGAATTCTTGACCTTGTTTGTGTCATGAACCCTTTTGACAATCTGGTGAAGTCTATGGCCCTCTACTCAGAATTTATGTAAAAAATACAAAGAATCATAAAGGGAAAAAATTATACAAAAGAGTAATTAAATAAATATTAATGTGCATATAATACTTATTTATTTTTATTTATTTAAGATTTATGCAATAGGTTACAAATTTATATTTATGTAATGGCTACAAATTAAGAACCCCTAAATTACATTCCTAAAGTCTCTTCCATCTTAATTCTATGATTCAACAGCTTCCAAAGAAAGTAGAGGAAATCCAACTATCTTCTGTTTAGGGTATGGGAGCTATTATATGAAGCTAACTAAATGGCAGACACATTTCAAAATAAGGATAAAAACCACACAAAATTTATCATTCTTTGTGGATCAAATTCTTGATCTCAGTGCCCAGCAACAGGGTTTAGGGTGCTAAACATTTTGATGCAGCAATGACAATGCAATTCACTAAACAAGGATAAGCTCAGTGTTTCCAGGAAACTTGAAGGTGAAAGAATGTGGAAAGAAATAGCAATAGCTTCAAATGAGGAACAAGTGAATTAAGGTCAAACTGAGAACCAAAGAAAAAAATCAATAAGGGCCTAAAACACACAGTTAAGTAAATGCTAAGATAATAGATATGGGATGGCTTTCCCCAACAATACTTATGAACCATTCTTAGGAATATTTTATAATGGGGAGATCACTGGGATAAAATCAGAATGTCAATTCTTTTCCCTTATAATATGGAAGTATTACAACTGAAACCTTTCATTGGTAAACATTGGGGTTCATTCAGTGCTCCATGCTCAACTCTGACAGATAAAAATTGTTCCTTACTGGAGTGAATAATTTCTCTTTGTCTTGTGATCACTGAAGAACACTTCCTAAAATGCTATACTAAATGTAAATTATTACTATTTCTTTAATAACTCAAAAAATTTTCACATAAAGTGGTGAGTACATAATTAAGTTGTTGAGTATACACACATACACTATAATTAAATAGCAATACAATAAAATATTTCCATTATTTCCTTCCTCTTAAAAAACAAAAATTAAACATTTAGAGTAAGATCTCTCCAAATTCTAATGCAACTTTTATTAATCAACTCATATGTATCACTTTCAAAATTGTAATACTACCACTATGGATTCTTTTTTTCACTAAATTTCATACAAGCATTTCTAGTTGCTTATAATTTTTAAATGCTTGCTATAATAATCAATAAGACAATTGACATGAGTTTTGGAATCTGCAAAAGGAAGAAATTCAAATAAAGTTATTGTTATATAGGGTCATATATTTATGACATATTAACATGCTTCAAAATAATATTAATGCATTTTTCTTAGTTGTGTTCATAGCAACTTTCACTCCTATAGTGGTACTACTATAAACATTTTGTTGAAAATTAATTTTTTCTAGGTTTTGAACAATGATACATGTATAACCCAGTGGAACTGTTTGTCAGCTTTGGGAAGGGAGAGGAGAAAGCGTGTGGGGGAATCATGAATCATGTAACCATGGAAAAACAATCTAATAAAAATATTTTAAAGGTAAAAAAAGATATTTTTTCCTCTTTTAAGTTATTTCCTTTCTGCTTAAGATCCTCCAAAATCCAGGGGCCAAAGGAGATAAGTTTCTGCTTCCTTTAGGACAAGGGTTTTTAATCCATGTGTCATAGACTCCTTTGGAAGTTTAGTGAAAACTATTGAACTCCTATAGAGCACAAAGTTTTAAAAGAATAAAATAATATCTATATAACATTATGAAGGTCATAGTTCCAAACCATTAAGATACTACATATTTTAATGGCAAACAATTTCATTGGGAATCAAAGCTCAGTGATATCTATATGTATGCCACCAAGTAGCACCAACTAGATTAAGGATAGAAATTATTAACTAAATAATTACATATAATAAACATATTGTTTTGGGGAGCAAGTGGGTGACTCAGTGGATTGAGAGCCAAGCCTAGAGACAGGAGGTCCTGGGTTCAAAGCTGGCCTCAGACACTTCCTAGCTGTGTGACCCTGGGCAAATAACTTAACCTTCATTGCCTAGCCCTTCCCACTCTTCTGCCTTAGAACCAATACACAGTATCAATTCTAAGAAGGAAGATATGTTTTTTTTTAAACTTTAAAAAGATGTTTTTTAAGTATTGGACAAAGTGTTTAGATCCTGAGATCCTGGAAGAAAAGGACTATAGGATCACTCCCAGAACAGCCCACATTGAGGGCATAAGTACTTACTTGAAAGGTGCCCAAGTCCTAAATCCACCCGAAACAGTTTGGTATAATTTATGGATTATTAGCCTGCCTACTCGACCATTTTCCATTGATTTTCCTGTACCCTGCATTCTCTATTCTTTCCCATTTCTCATTCCACCAATCAAACACCTTCATGGTAGTGAATACACAAGAGTTTGAGATGCCCTCAGCTCTGTGGAAAAGTCACACAACAAACATTTACTTGTGTCAGGCACTCTTCTAAGTGATAAGGATACCAAGAAGGCCTCTAAAGAATCTCCCAGTCTCATGTGGATGACAGCATGCAAAGAACTATGTAAAAACAGAGATATAGAGGATGAACTAGAGATAATCAACAAAGGGAAAACACTAGCATTAATGTAGATTGGAGAAGACTTCTTGAAGAATTTGCGATGTTAGAGGCAGCAAGGTGGCTCAGTAGATGGAGAGCCAAGCCTAGAGACAAGAAGTCCTAGGTTCAAATCTGGCCTCAGACACTTCCTAGCTGTGTGACCCTGGACAAATAAGTTAACCCTCATTGCCTAGTCCTTATCACTCTCCTGCCTTAGAACCAATACATAGTATTGATTCTAAGAGAGAAGGGTTAAAAAAATACATATGTATATATAATATAATTTTGTCAGATCAACTTATAAAAAATACACAAACACACAAATAGCTATTCTGAGTCAATTTGTTAAGTTACTTGGAGCAATGCCTAAACTATGTTGGGTGAAGAGACAAAGAGTAAATTGGGCACTTCAGGGTAAACATGGTGGCAGCCTAGATGCGGGACACTTCCTCTCCCCAAAACCCAACAAAATAGACTACCTCAAAAGAACATAAAAACCATTTCCAGAAGAACAGAGGGACTCAATAGTAGGGTGCAGCATTGAAGGTATGTGGGGTTTTAGCATTTCCACACTATAAGAGGGTGAAAAAGTTCCCACGCAGACGTGAGCCGATCTACCCTCTCCTACAACACCTACTGAGCCAGAGTCAGAGTCAGCAAGTGCCAGAATCAGCGAGTGAGTAAGGGACACCTCTAGGTCCTTGGGAGCTGACTAGGATCACCGGGGACCTAGCCCTAAGAGCAGTTACACTGGAAACCCCTGCGCACTGGGGAGCGCAGACCGTGGACGCTCTCGCAAACAAAAGAGGCTGCAGAGTTTCTAGAGCTTGCTTCAGGCAAAAACCTTGCTCCTTAACTCAGTAAACAGAGAACCTGTCAATCTCACTCAGATTTCTGACTAAAAAGGGAAGGAAAAAACCACCATAGGGTTGGCTAATTGTGCCCAGGACCAAAAAAAAAACCCTCCAAGAAAAACAGAAAGAAGGCATTGACCCTGGAAAATTTTTACGGAGGGAAAACCCAGGCTACAGAAGAAAAAGAGGAAGAAATTCAAACAATTTTAAAAAATGGAAATTGTCCACAAGCTCTAGAAGAATTCAAATAGAAGCTTATCAAAAAGATGGAAGCCTTCTGGCAAGAAAAGTGGGAAATAATTCAAAGAGAAAACAACAGTCTAAGGGACAAGAACTCCTAATTGGAGAAATACCTGGAAGCCACAAAAAGCAGGATAGACCAAACTGAAAAAGGAAAACCAGCCTTAAAGACCAGAATTAGGCAAATGGAAGACAATGATCTTGCAAAACAACAAGAATTAATAAAGCAAAGTCAAAAGACTGACAAATTAGAAGAAAACATAAAATATCTCACTGACAAGGTGACAGATCAGGAAAACAGAGGAAGGAGAGACAATTTGAGAATCATTGGTCTACCTGAAAACCCAGAAATAAACAGAAATCTTGACATCATAATACAAGAAATCATCCAATAAAACTGCCCTGATGTTCCTGAACAAGAGGGAAAAATACACACTGAAAGAGTATGTAGAACACCCTCTACACTAAATCCTCAAAAGACAACTCCCAGGAATGTAATTGTCAAATTCCAAAGCTTTTGAGCTAAAAAGAAAATTCTACAAGAAGCCAAAAAGAGAAAATTCAGATACCAAGAAGCACCAATCAGGATCACATAAAACCTGGCAGCTTCCACACTAAAGGATCTCAAGGTCTGGAAAACGATATTCAGAAAGGCAAGAGAACTGGGTCTTCAACCAAGAATCACCTATCCATCAAAACTGGCTATATATTTCCAGTGGAAACTATGGGCATTCAACAAAATAGAAGATTTCCAAGTTTTTGTAAATAAAAGATCAGAACTAAGTGGAAAGTTTGATATCCAAACACAAAGATCAAGAGAAACATGAAAAGGTAAATATGAAAGAGAGGGAAAAGGAGGAAAAATGTTTTTTCATTCAAACTCTCTTGTTTAAGGTCTACAATTAGATCAAATTATATATATTAATAAATGGAGAAAATGTTATTTGTAACTCTCAAAAATTGTATCCATTATTATAGTAATTAGAAGCATCACTCATAGGAAAAGATTGAGACATTAACGGCTATAAGATGATATACAAAAAGAAGGAAAGGGGTGGGGGGGATCCATGATGGTACCAAGAGATACTTAAAGAAATAAAATAAATAGAATAATCTTTTTCACAGAAAGATACACATGGGAAGAGATGGGGAAGAATACTTTTATAAGAAGGAGAGGAAGAGAGTATTAATAAGTAATATTTAAACCTTACTCTCAGTGAAATCAACTCTGAGAGGGAAGAGCATCTAGATCCATTGGGATCCTGAATTCAATCTTATCCTACAGGATAAGGGTGAAGGTAAAACTAAGGGGGGGGAGGGAGAAGGGAGTACAAAAAGGGAGAGAAGGAGAGGGGGAGGGAACTTAACAGATCCTAAAAAAAAAAAAAAACAAGAAGGGAACAACAAGAGAGGGACCAGAAAGGGAAGCATATCAAGGGAGGGAATTAGGGGGATTAATTAAAAGTAAAGCGCTGGTTTAAAAGGATATAGCAAAAGAAGAAAGGACAGAATTAAGAGAAGATATCAAAATGCTAGGGAATTCAGAAGTGACAATCATAACTTTGAACATGAATGGGATGAACTCACCCATAAAATGTAAATGAATAAGAGAGTGAATTAGAATCCAAAATCCTACTATATGTTGTCTACAAGAAACACACCTGAGGAGGATAGATACTCAAAAGGTCAGAATTAAAGATTGGAGCAAGACCTATTGGGACTCAACTGATAGAAAGAAGGCAGGAGTTGCAATCATGATATCTCATAAAGCCAAAGTAAAAATAGACCTGATTAAAAGGGATAGGGAAGGTAAATACATCCTAATAAAAGAGAGTATAGATGATGAGGAAATATCACTAATCAACATGTATGCACCAAATGGTATAGCACCCAAATTTCTAATGGAGAAACTAGGAGAATTGAAGGAGGAAAGAGATAGTAAAACTATACTAGTGGGAGACCTGAATCTACCACTATAAAATTTAGATAAATCAAATTAAAAAAATAAATAAGAAAGAGGTAAAAGAGGTGAATGAAATCTTAGGAAAATTAGAGTTAATAGATATATGGAGAAAAATAAACAGAGACAAAAAGGAATATACCTTCTTTTTAGCAAGCACATGGTACATTCACAAAGATTGACCATATACTAGGTCATAAAAACATGGCATACAAATGCAAAAAAGCAGAAATAATTACTGCAACCATTTCAGATCATAAGGCAACAAAAATAATGATCAGTAAGGGTACATGGAGAGGCAAATCAAAAATTAATTGGAAATTAAATTATATGATTCTCTGAAATCGGTTAGTTAGAGAACAAATCAAAGAATCAATTAATAATTTCATTGAAGAAAATGACAATGATAAAACATCCTTTCAAACTCTATGGGATGCAGCCAAAGCAGTACTCAGGGAAAATTTTATATCCTTGAGTTTATATATTAACAAATTAGGGAGGGCAGAGATCAATGAATTGGACATGCAAATCAAAATACTTGAAAGTGAACAAATTAAAAATGCCCAGGAGAAAACCAAATTAGAGATCCAAAAAATTAAGGAAGAAATTAATAAAATCACAAGTGATAGAACTATTGAAATAATAAATGAGACTAGAAGCTGGTATTTTGTAAAAACAAACAAAATAGACAAAGTATTGGTCAATGTAATTTAAAAAAGGAAAAAAGAAAACCAAATTAACAGTATCATAGATGAAAAGGGAGACCTCACCTCCAAATGAAGAGGAAATTAAGGCAATCATTAAAAATATTTTGTCTAATGTTATAGCAATAAATATACCAATCTAGGTGATATGAATATTTACAAAAATATAAATTTCCTAGATTAAGAGAAGAAGAAATAGTATTCTTAAATAACCCCATATCAGAAAGAGATCAAAGAACTCCCTAAGAAAAAATACCCAGGACCTGATGGATTCACAAGTGAATTCTATCAAACATTCAAAGAACAGTTAATCCCAATACTATACAAACTATTTGACATAATAAGCAAAGAGGGAATTCTACCAAATTCCTTTTATAACACAAATATGGTACTGATTCCAAAGTCAGGCAGATCAAAAATGGAGAAAGTAAACTTCAGACTAATCTGCTTAATGAACATAGATGCAAAAATCTTAAATAGGATACTAGCAAAAAAGATTCCAGCAAGTGATCAGGAGGGTTATTCATTATGATCAGGTGGGATTTATACCAGGAATGCAAGGATGGTTCAATATTAGAAAAACCATCCACATAATTGACCATATCAACAAGCAAACCAACAAAAATAACATGACTATCTCAATAGATGCAGAAAAAGCCTTTGACAAAATACAACACCCATTCCAATTGAAAACACTAGAAAGTATAGGAATAGAAGGGTCTTTCCTAAAAATAATAAACAGTATCTATCTAAAACCATCAGCCAACATCATCTGCAATGGGGATAAAATAGATGCATTCCCAATAAGATCAGGAGTGAAACAAGGATGCCCATTATCACTATTATTTAACATTGTACTAGAAACACTAGCAGTAGCAATTAGAGGGGGAAAAAGAAATTGAAGGAATTAAATTTGGCAATGAGGAGACCAAGCTATCACTCTTTACAGATGATATGATGGTCTACTAAAAGAATCCTAGAGAATCAACTAAAAAGCTAGTGAAAATAACAACTTTAGCAAAGTTGCAGGATACAAAATAAACCCACATAAGTCATCAGCATTTCTATATATCTCCAACACATCTCAGCAGCAGGAATTAGAAACAGAAATTCCATTCAAAATCACCTTAGACAATATAAAATACTTAGGAATCTATCTGCCAAGTTAAACACAGGAACTATATGAACACAACTATAAAACACTTCCCACACAACTAAAACTAGATCTGAGTAATTGGAAAAACATTAACTGTTCATGGACGAGCTAACATAATAAAAATGACCATCCTACCCAAACCAGGAGAACATTATACACAGAGAATGATACACTGTGGTACAATCTAATGTAATGGACTTCACTATTAGTAGCAATGTAATGATCCAGAACAATTCAGAGGAATTTATGAGAAAGAATGCTATCTACATTCAGAGGAAAAACTGTGTGAGTAGAAACACATAAGAAAAAACAACTGCTTGATCACATGGGTTGGTGGGGATACCCTAGTGCAAACATCAGTAATATGGAAATAGGTTTTGATCAAGGACAGGTGTAAAACCCAGTGGAATTGTGCATCGGCTATGGGAGGGAATTGGGGAAGGGTTAGGGAAAGAACATGATTCTTGTAATCCTGGAAAATATTCTAAATTGACTAATTAAATACGTTTTTTTTTTAAAAAGGTCAGGAAAATTCAAAGGCATTTACAGACAAAAATAATACATTTTAAGACAAAAACTTCACATTTTAAGTAAATTTAGGATGATGGACTAAAATCATTTCATAAGTACTTGACTTGGGGTCCTCAGTGGCTTAATGGATAGAAGACCAGGCTTAGAACCAGGAGGATCTGTGCTCAAATTTGGCCTCAGATACATTCTAGCTGTGTGACTCTGGGCACATCACTTCACCCTATTAGCGTAGTCCTTGCTCTTCTGTCTTAAGAGTTGTTACTAAGCGGACAGCTGAGTGGCTCAATGGATTGAGAGTCAGGCTTAGAGGTGGGCGGTCCTGGGTTCTAATCTGGTCTCAGACACTTCCTAGCTGTGTGATCCTAGGCAAGTCACTTGACCCCCATTGCCTAGCCCTTACCAATCTTTTGTTTTGGAATCAATACACAGTACTGATTCTAAAACTTGAAGGTAAGGGTTTTTAAATTTAAATAACAATAGTTGTTACTAAGACAGAAAGTAAGGGTTTTTTAAAGTATTTGACTTGTAAATAAAGTAAAAAATGGACATTATTGTGAAACATCTTACAAATAAGCTATCATATCCAATATTATTCTCAGTTAAAAAACATTTGGAAACAATCATGCCCTTTTCATTAAATTTCACTAAATATACTACAATACTATTCAATTTAGAATATAAATATTCTGGAATGCACATAATATATATATACACATATATATAGTAAAAATAATAGCAAGAACTATAAAAATAATATAGCAATGGATTGATTATTGATTCATAAAGTGATTTAGATACTCTGATTGCTGTGCTTACAAAATATGTTCAGTTTATATAAGTGACATGAAGCTCATAAATGAATTTCTCTTCAGGGCCAGGAGCAAGGATGCTAAAGAGACTCTTGTTATTTAAAAAAAAAATGTTTACTGAATATATAAGGATAAAAAAGGATTTCTAACTCTAAAGGATTCTAACTTCACCCAAATAAAACTCCGTGGTTCCACAAGGAACTACTCTCCTGTTTCCAGAGGCTACACTGATTCTTCCTGATCTGACTAACCCAAATTTTTACTATTCTAAATAAGCCAACACTATTATCCTTATAATTCTTAACTGCATCCCCAAGTTATAAAAATAATGAAGGCTAGCTGGTTGAATCTCAACAAGAACCAAGTTAGGACTCTGAGCCTTAGCAGACTCAGAGTCCAAACCAAAGACCAGGTTTTTCTTTGGTCTTCTCAGAGTTAAAGCAATCTATAAAATCAGCAATAGATAGTCAATAGTGTTTCCCAAGTTGGAAAAAGAAAACACTTAGATCCTTCAGGTCTTTCCCTCCTTTCCTTCTACCTCAGACAGTGAGAGAGAGAAAGAAAAAGATGTTACCTCCTCCAAACCCTCAGAGAGAGAGAGCCTCTAACTCTGCCAACTGCCAGAGACCAAGTGCCACAGGGGGGGGAAAAAAAACAACGTTACATTTGAAATTCACACTGTCTCATCTCTGTTTGAAACTCCAATTCTTTCTCAAGCCAGCTTCTCTACTTCTTATCTCTAAACTAATATAACAAGATCCAACTTCTAATATCATCCTTATAACTTATATGCAAATATATACACACACTTTTTTTAGTTAATCTTATGATATTAGGTAACAAAAGCAGTAAGTACTGTAAAGATAATTTTAGGATTTTGACTTAAATCCAAATTAATTGGTCACCAGGGGAAAATCGCAAATAAAATACCCAAGTCAGTCTAGAAATTTATGGTAATTTTAATTAATATATAGGGAAGGGATTTAAGGAGATATAGGATTTCTCCTGCCTCGCCTGTGCCAGGGGGAATTTGAAATCTCCACCTCTAGGTCTCTTAAGAAGATGAGAGGCTTCTAAGAGGATAAAGTTGGAAAGTAAAGGAGGGAAACTTCAGTCAGAAATTCACCACTGAACCAGAAAATAGCTGTAGCCATGTCAAGATGCCAAAAGGCCCAGTATGCTGCTGTCAGACACCTCTTCACCGCCAAAAGTACCGGAGAGAGGAAGTGAGCCAAATATATAGGCCTTTCACCCTTGTGTCCCCTCCTCTAAATGCCCATTCTTTAGTTCTCATCTTCTTTGATTAGATTATATCTTTAGAGTTACTTAACACTTCTTTGTTAAGTTCACCTTTTGTTAGTTACTTGACCTTTTGTGATTAATTTAACCTTTATAGTTATTTAACACCTTTTTGTATTAAGATACTTGACCTTTTGTGATTAATTTAACCTTTATAGTTACTTAACACCTTTTTTTATTAAGATCTAAAAATAGACTTAACTTAAAGTTCTAGCTTCACTATAAGGTAAGAGTTAAGTACCTTAACTGTTCAATCAGGAGATTACAATTTTATCTTCCCATAAAGTAAGGTCTAAGTTGGGTGGAGTAATTTAAAGTTCACAGTACTGAAGTTTAAGAATCTTTCCACTCTAAAATTTCAAATATATGGGGCCCTAAATTTTCTTTGGATTGTTTTTAATCTGAGTTGTAGCTTTACTTGCTGTAATGTCCAGCTGCTAGAACTTAAGCCTTTTTAAGGATCTAACATTGCAGCTCTAGATGGTATATGTTTTTGTATGAGGCATATATTTATCTACATCTAATATGCAGCTGAGCAGCTAGGTGGTACAGTGGATAGTACACTGGGCTTGGAACAGGAAAGACTCATCTTCCTGAGTTCAAATCCAGCCTCAGAAACTTACTAGCTAGGTGACCTTTAGCAATTCATTTAACTCTGTTTGCCTCAGTTTCTTTATCTGTAAAATGAGCTGGAATAGGAAAAGGCAAAATGGTTGAACAACAACAACAAATGTAGCTACAAGAGGGTAGTAAAGAATTGTGGTTTCATGGTCCTTAATGATTTAGCCTATCTGAAAGATAAAGGATTTATCACACATTTCAAATTTAGTCAATTCACAAATATTTATTAACTTTCTACTTTGTGCTAGAGACACTGTGCTAGGTGCTAGAAACAAAAGGAAAGAATGAAATAATTCCTTAGGAGCTTCCTCTATGAATCTTAAAATTTCTCAGACTCTACCTTGGAACATTTGGTTAAGGTTATTCCCCATTTTAAACAATGAAGGTACTTGGTCAGGAATGTATTGGGAACTCTAACATTACTCCACCCATACTTAGGCATACTTTAGGGGAAGATAAAGTTGTAAAACTCCTTACTGAACAATGAAAAAGTCCCTAACTCATACTTATAGTGAGGCCAAAACCTTAAGCTAGGTCTATTTTTAGATCTAATACAAAAGGGTACTAAGTACCTATAAAGGTTAAATTAGTCACTAAAAGATCAAGGAACTTACAAAGGACAAGCTTAGCAAGAGGTGTGAAGCTTTGGTCTACTCTGAGAAGGTGATAACAAAAGAAGATGTAAACTAAGAATGGTCAGTCCTGGGAAAAACATCTACTGTGACTGGTAGATGTGAAAATTTAGGGGAGGTGACATAAGAGAAATTTCTCTTTAAAAGGAGCTAGTCTCTCTGAACTGAGTGGTTCAGTTTGAAAGCTGAATTGGAGGAGGTCAGGAGTTCAGAGCTGTGTCTCTGAACTCAGTTCAGGAGTTGAGGATTTCAGTGAAGGACTGGAGTTTTGCTTGGGACAAATCTTGTGGTAAGTGATAAAAGACTGACTAATATCTCTTAAATCTCAGGCCTAGGCCATTGGCCTAGGCCCTTCCTACTATTTCCTCTTACTCTGTCTCTCTCCCTTTCCTTAATTCCTTTATTTGTATTAATTAAAATCTCCATAAAAACCTAGCTGACTTGGGTATTTTCATATTTTGGGAATTTTCCCATGGCTACCGCTTATTTTTTATTTAAATCAAGACACTAAAAATTATCTGCAATTCACAGTCTTGAAACCATGTTTTTTCGATCACAACTCCAAGGGGAAGGCAAAAAAATAGTGAATGAATGAATGAATGGGGGTTGGGGGGGCTTGTTAAGCATTTACTGGGTGCAAAGCACTACATTAAATACTGAGGATACTAGTTGTAAAGTAAAACAGTCCCTACTCTCAAGGGTTTATATTCTAATGGGGAGACAACATATATGGAAGGTTTCAGTTTTAAGTCAGATAGACAGGTTGCTTTGGGCTTAGGGTACAGTGGCAAAGCAGATTGGAATGTTTCCCTTAAAAAGTCATTTCCCCTGATAAAATTATATAAATTTTTATTGCTGAGTCATTTGACAATGCCAGTGGCTTAGATGACAAGATCTTTCTTTTCTAGATCTTCAGTAGCTGTAGCAACTACAGGTTTAGTTGTCTAACTGCATTTTCACTAGGGCTACTTCTCAGGATGATAACTCAGGACATGGGATTAGAAACACTGCTTTTTCTAAGGTTTTCTAAGGCTTTTTCTAAGGTTTAGCATATTAGACTATCTCTGTAAGGCTCTGAGGGGAGATCGTGGTGAAGGAAGTGATGTTGGTTCAACTTGCCTGGCATATGATGCCTCCTGTCACTTCTCAGGGTGCCTTACTATTTTTAGTTAATTTAACTTGCCTAACCTGTGAGTGACAATTGTCTGGAAATTGGTAAGGATGGCTGGCTCCTGATACTTTCTCCATGAGTTAGTTCTACAGAATTTGCCAGTGAGAGCTAACCTAGAAGGACCAGTGGTCTAGGCCATCCATTTCCAAGGTTCTTATGCCTATCTGCCTGTCAGTGAAAGTTGGTCAGTAGCTACTGTTTATGGTAATGAAGAAATTAAACCTTTGAAATATAAGCATATTTAGAAATATAAGGAGGCAAATCAATACACAGTAAATACAAAGTAAATATATATATATAAGGATAAGGAAAAAGAGTACTAACAATTACAGAAATTAAAGCAAAAAGACTTTTGGAGGTTCGAGAAAAAGGAATACTAAAGAATTTGTGTGTGTATATATATTTGCATATATATATTAAATAAATACATATGGAGGTAGAGAATAGGATATCATAATACCTTTTCAAAAATATTCCCAAGTACTACGAGTACAAAAAATACAAATACTAAAAGTAACTACATACATTAGAAATTGTATACCTATCTATGTATATATAACCTTTAATAACCATAATGTCACAAAATTTACAAAATAGGGAACATACACACAAAATCATACTTAAATTGATACTTAATGCCATCTCATACAATGGATAAATATGGTAAGAATGATACACATTTTACAAAAGCTTAAATGATTTCCCTTTAAGGAGGTCAGGAGGTTATTAATATTTGGTTGACCCATCTGGTGACCTAGGGACAAAAAAAAAAAGCCAAGCTTAAAGGGAGTTGTTGTTCCTAAAATTTGACAGAATTCTTACCCTGTGTCTTTCTTACCCAGAGAGGCTGCCTTGGTGAATGCAGGGGCAGAAGGAACAAGTGTGTGATTTCAGTAAATTGGATTCCTTTAATCTTATTATGAATAAATTTATTTTTATTGGATTTTATGGTCCACAAGCATTTTATTGCCCTCTAATCCTAAAGCTGAATCACTAGACTGGCTTGACCTAGGCCTAGCCCGAACATTTGGTGTTAGTTAGTAGAATTGTATTGCAGTGACTTCATGTTTAATTTTGTAGTTGAAGTCAGGGAAAGACCACGCAGAAGAAAGGGAGCCTTGGGTGACTAGACAGCCAAATTCAGGAACCTGGTACCCTGTGACAACAGCAATTTAAGTTTCATATAGTGTACCCTCTGAATGGGATAAGGAGGGCATACCACTGATATTATAAACTTAGCTTAATAAACACATAAGGATCTTTGTAGAGAGGGTAAAAGTATTACAAATCCATTATCCCATGTCTTACTAACAGTTTTCAGAAAACCTGGAGTGCCAACATAAGGAAAGTGTAAATAAGTTGTCAGTACAATCAGCAATTAGAGATAAATAAATATAAATGTGTGTTTGGTTTTTTAAGGATCATATAAATATGGATGTATGTTTTTAAGGATCATACCCAAAGGCCCTTACTACTCTTCTGCCTTGGAGCCAATACACAGTATTGACTCCAAAACTGAAGGTAAGGGTTTAAAAAAAAAAAGATGAAGCAGAAGCAGAAGCAGCAAAAGAAGTACACAGGTGGAAAGAAGGGCAATGCTGCTGGCAACAGGGACCAATAGGCTATAGGAGGAAAGTATGATCTATGATTCAGAGATCCCACTGGAGAATTTCTTGAGTCCTAATAAGTTTAGGAGTACAAGAAAAATAATTACAATAAGTATGAAGATAAGAATTGGAAACTAGAACTGGTAGGAAAAGTAAATCATAGAAACAATGAATAACTATGTGAAAGAGAATATTGATGATGAACCTGCATACCAAAGTTTTTGGGATGCAGCTAAAGTAGTTCTCAAGAGAAAAAAATATATCTATGAAAATATACATTAACAGCAACAAAAAAAGAAAAAAACTATATAAAACAAAAGCTTTTACATGAACAAAGCCAATGCAACTATAATAAGAAAATTATAAATGGGTGGAGATCTTTTCAAGAAAAATCTATAAAATTATGACTTCAAAAGACTGATGATGAAGCATTATTTCTACCTCTTGGAAAAAAATCTGATGGACTCTAAGTGAAAAATAAGATATATATCTTCAGACATGTCAATGTGATTTATTTTTCTTCATTATACACTGCTGATAGAACTATGAATTAATCTAGACATTCTGGAAAACGATTTGGAAAGATCTAGAAAAGTCACTAAACTTTTCAGATTCATCTGCCTAGAAAAGCCACAACTGGGACTACATCCCAAGGAATTCCTAAAAACAAAAAATAAAAAAGCCTCTGGTCTACCAAATATTTATAGAAAAAAAATTTTTTCTGTGGCAACATGAAATTGGAAACAGAGTGCCTACTCATTGAGGTGGAGAATGGCTAAATAAATGTAATATATTCTTGTCATGAACTATTGTTATGGCATAAGAAACAGCAAATATGAAGAATTCAGAGAAACAAAGGGAGACAAATGAATTGATGCAGTGTAAAGTAAATAGAATCAGGAGAATAATATCCAAATAACTATGATTATTGAAATTATAAGAACATGCCATCTGGCATGGCCAATCTTGGCCCCCAAAAGAGATTAAGAAAGTGTACTTCCCTCTTTTCAACACATTGTCAGACTAGCCACTGTGTTAGTTTGTTTTGCCAAACTAATGTTATCACTAGGGAAGGTTTTTGGGCCCAGAGAAGAGTAGAGAAGAAACAGCATCAGCTTCATCCTTTTATTAGAGAGATGTTTGACTATGGGCATGAAACATTGCATCTATAGTCAAATTTGGTTGGTATGTTGCTTAGTCTTATGGACTGTTGTTTTCCACTTTCTTTTTTATTGTCTGTTACAAGTTTTTATCTGGATAGGGGACAGGGAAGAGACCTAGTTGTAAATTAAGCTGACACAAAATATATCAACCAAAAAGAAAAGAAAAAATACTGATGAATTTTTAGTAAAAGGCATCAAAAATGTTTGTAAAGAAGTTCCTGATAGAGACTTTGAAGTTGTAACATCCCTTAAAATAGTAATCTGAACAGAAATTTAACTGGTTTCATAAGTGTGACAAAAGACACAGAATGGAGTCCTTTATATATTACATAGGGCTAAGACTTCAGAAAATGCACAAGGAAAATACCTCTTTGCAGCTGCATATGTGTGAAATACCTTTCATGCCATTGCCCCACTTCTGTCTTTGGCAGTCACAAGTTTTCCTAAGTGTATCAGTATCCTTAAGGATTATCTTTATTATTGCATTTATTTGTTATTGCTTCGTACTGCATTGGTTTCTCTCAAAGGCATGTGAGGAAGTACTGAACTTGGAGGTTGTGAAGGCTACCAGGTCAGTGACAGAAACTGACTTAAATCTGGCACCAGGAAAGACTGGAAGGAAATGCAGAACTATCTGGTGCATGTGGGAGGATCACTACACATAAAGCTCATTATGTCTTAATGAGCAAAATAAACTGTATTTTGTCTGTAAGAATAAAATTTGAATTTGAAGATTGCCTAGGGACACACAGCAGAGGCAGGAGGCTGGCAAATGTAGATGGAAGCAAGCCATATGAAACATATTATTTCTTTTCTTCAATCCTATCTTAAAATTTCTTCAGTAATTCACAAATAACACAATAATATTACAATTATTGTTCCAATAGCAAGAAAGAAAAGTCAAAGGTGTCATCTCTTTCCCTGAGGTGTTAACAAGGGGATGGTAAGTAGCAGGTACAGCATTTCAGTGAAAAGCAGTCCCCAAATGGAAGAATCTGGGGAGCCTGCTTCCCAGAAAGCATGATGGTAGGTAATGGAAGGGCTTTATTTCCCAATTCAGAGAATGCTCAGACATTCTGCAACTGGTTCCAATCACTCACCAAAGGGTGAAGAGGATAGGATCTTTTTGTGATTGACTGTTGAGCCAGTACTGGAGGTGCATTCAAAAGGCCTCTAATAACCAGCCAGGATGAGGTGGTTCCTCATTTCTTCCCTGACTATGTTCAAGTAAAGAGGAAAGGAATATGCTCTTGGTGGGGAAACAAGCCTTAGGCCCTTGGCTCAAGGAGAGTAGAGAGTAACAGTGACCCTACTATATTAAGTTTTACACTCCAACTCCTTTAACAATATGAAAAATTGCAATGAATGTACTTTCATCAGGACAGTAGATAGAGTGCTAGTTCTGCAGTCAGGAAATCTGTGTTCCATTCCAGCCTCTGACAATTACTAGCTTTGTGATCCTGAGCAAGTCTCTGTCTGCCTCAATCTTCTATTATAAAATGGGGATAATAACAGCATCTATCTCATAGGGTTGTGAGGATTAAATGAGATATAATATTTGTAAACCAATTTATCACAGTGATTGGCAGATAGCATTTAATAAATGCTTGTTCCTTTCTCTTCCCTACCAGACATGTTCTTTAAAACTAAAAATTGACTCACTACAGTCCTGCCCTAAAGCAGCAGGGTCTAGAAGACCTGTTAAGATCATCAAACAAAAATCACTAACCCATGATTCTAAATTAATGCTGACATGAAACTGAGATTCCCTTGTAAAGAACACGAACTACATATATTAAGCCACTCTACTAACAGTTCATATGCTAAATGGTACTACAAGATAAGTAATCTGCCATCGTGCACATTAAGCCAAGTTCCATTTTGTGACATGGCAACAAATAGAACAAATAGCCCCAAACATCTATGCTATGAAGTCCACCAGTGGTTATAAGCTAAGACTAGATCTAAGAATATGTATGAATCTGTACAAATTCACCATGTTTACTACAATAAGTAGTTCAGAGATCATTCCTCTTTGGTGGTATATAAGCAAGCTATTTGTTATTATTTTTTATTTCAAGCACAGCATATTAGTATTCCCCCCCCCAAAAAAATTCTCTATTTGAAAGAGACAAAAATGGTCAATATTGCAGGACCTGGCACACAGAAGACAGGCACACAAATACAATCATTGACAGTGCAGTACCAATGGATCCACTGGTCTGAAAAATCATACGGAAAAGTCACTAACTTTTTCCAATCATACAACCTCACAATGCCTCTACTGGATATATGCCGCAAGAAGAACAAAAGCAGAAGGGGGGAAAGTGATATATTCTTATCGTAGTACTTTTTGTGATAGCAAAGAACTAGAAACAAAATGAGGATCCAACAAAAAGAAACACTGTAAATGAAGAATGCAGAGAACTTGAAAAGAACTACAAGGGCTGATAGAAAGTAAAGCAAGTAGAATTTTTTAAAATAATCTACACAATAACCATAGATACACAAAGAAAACACTATTGAAAGATATCTGAACTCTGATCAAAGCAGTGACCAATCTTGACTGACAGTGAAGTATAAGAGGACTTCTCAGCTGAGGTGAGAAGATCTGAGGGACTAGATCATGCATCAGACTAGCAAAGATGACAAAAGAAAAAAATAACCGGCTGGAAGGGCTGTCAGAAGACAGGAGCATGTGTATTACTGATGAAGCTATGAATTAGTCCAGCCATTCTGAAAAGCAATTTGGAACTATAACCGAAAATTTACTAAATTGTACATACCCTTTGACCCAGATATTCTATTCCAAAGCTTATATTCCAAAGAAAGAAGGAAAGGACCTAAGAATAGAAAATATTTATAGCAGCTTTTTTCATAGTAGCCAAAAAATGTTACTATTAGTATGCTCTCCTATTGGAGGATGGATAAACAAATTATGGGAATTGACTATAAGAATATTATTATTACATAAGAAATTATAAAATGGACCATTTCATAGGAAGCTAGGAAGGCCTCTTTGAATAATGCAAGACCAAAGCAGAACTTATAAAATGATAACATTATAGAGAAAAACAACTTTGAAAAACTTTAGAATTCTGACTGATGCAATGATAAATCAGGAGTCCAGAGAAGGAAGGTGAAACATGTTGATAAACTTAAAATGCAAAGAAAGACATGTTTTGGATCATGGCTGATATAAAGATTTGTTTTGCCAGATGTTTATCATGATGTTTTATTTTACAAGTTTTTATTGTTTGATCATAAGCAAAGAGTAAGGGGGTCAGGTTGTTTTTTAATAGTTAATTACTGATGATATGATAGTTTACTTTAAAAAATCCTAAGAAATCAACAAAGATTGAAATAATTAATATTACTATTAAGACAAATACTAAGACAAAATATCTTTAGCGAAGTTGGACACTACAAAGTAAACTTTCAAAATCAAAGCATACATATATATATAATAAAATCTAAGAGTCAATAATAAAAAGGGAAATTCCATTCCAAATAACTACAAAATGCATAAAATATCTAGAGAACAATCTACAAAAATATACAAGATACTTATGTAGATTCAATTACAAAGTGTTTCTAAAATAAATAAAAAAATAATTATATGGCTGAAGGAATACTTAATATTTACAGGTATGCCATGCTAATATAATTAAAATGATGACACTACCAAAGTTAAAGTATAATTAATGCTATACCAATCAAATTCTCAAAGGGATACTTTACAGATTCAATAAAATAATAATGACATTCACTTGGAAAAAATAAAAGATATAGACTATCAAGAGAAATCATGAAAAGAGGTAGGGACAAAAGGGGACTATCACTTCCAGCCACCAGACTATATTATAAAATAGCAATCACCACAACCATCTGACACTGATTAAAAATAAAAAGATCAATAAAATAGGTTCGAATCAGGAGAATCAGAAACTATGGAACTCAATAACCTAGTGTTCAATAAAAGTGGAAAACATAAATTACCAAGAAAAGAACTCCATTTGTGGGGAGGGACTTCTAGAAAAAATGGAAAGCAGTCTAATAATGGAAAATAGTCTAATAGAAATTAGGCTTAGACCAACACTGTATACCATAAACTATAACATAATCTAAATGGTTTTGTGATTTCATTATTTTTAAAAATTATATAATTAAAAGAACTAAGGGAAATAACATATATCCTCTCACAGCTCTGGATAGGAAATAATTGTAGAGTCAATTATAAATGATTAAATGAATTACTTTGATTACATAAAAATTTAATGCACCTAAGATAAAAAAGGAAGCCACTAAATGAGTGGGAGGTTCTTTGAATCAATTTTTTTCATAAGTGTTTGTTATAAATCACTAATAATAAAAGAAAATTTTAAATCAAAACAATTCTGAGGTTTTGCCAACCTGAAAACTGACAAAGATAACTAAAGATCAAAATAGTCAATGTTAGAGACGTTGTAAGAATATAGTCACAGCAGTGCATTGTTGGTGGAGCTGTGAATCAGTACAGCCATTCTGAAAAGCAATTTCAAATTAAGCAAATAAAGTGACTAAAATGTTCATATCCTTTACATCAAAGATTCTATTAACAGACTTATGTCCCCAGGGTAGCCATTTATAATAAGAAAGACTCCATATACATCAAAATATTTACTACAGAAATTATTTGTAATAGCAAAGATTTGGAAACAATGTAGATGCCCATAGATTGTGAAATGATAAATCACAGTAAAAGAATATAATGGAATGTTATTGTGCCATATATGATGATGAATACAGAGAAGCATGGAAAGAAATACATGAACTAATGCAAAATGCAATAGAGCCAAGAAAATGATATACACAACTATGACAAATTAATGGAAAGAAGAATCACAAAAAATATTTAAAATGAATTTAAAATTATGAAGAGCAAGCATGGCTTAAAAGAAAAGATATGAGACAACACTCCCATCCCTCCCTTTTACAAAGGTGGGAGGTCTGAAAGTATTTTACATTGAATATATTTTCACTTTGTTGATGTAATGATCATTTAAATAGATATTTTTCATCTTCTTTCTCTTTTTTCATCTTTAAAAATATTATTTGTTATCTTGGAAGATCTCTAGGAGGTAAGAGAAAGGATTACTAGGGGAAATTATAATGATCCAAAAGAAACAAAAATTTATTTTTGAAAAAGGCATGTAATACCTTGATAGATACACATAATTTAACTTTCTTTCTTTTACTAATCTATTACCTTTTCTTCACTTGATTTATTTACCTTGCCTTATTATCTTCCTTTTCCTGGAATCCTTATTCTCTTTTTCTCCTCAGGTTCAGATCTTCCTCCTTAAAATTTTAGTTTCATTCAGATTGAGTACTACTTATCTTCCAGTTCCAGTCCTTCTTTCCATTCTTTAAATTCCATTAGGCAGCAGCTGTTACACACATGCACACACACACACGCACACACACACACACAACTTCCATATGTTTAGACTACAAAGAGAAAAGGAAATAAGAGATGGATAGACTTGGTGGGGTTATCAAAAAGATAGCTGTCAGGGCCATGCTGGGTCAAGGAGTCTTCTGGAATTTTTTAAAAGGGAGAAGGCAGTGGTAAAATGGTATAAACCCACTGATTTGGGGCACCTAGATTTTCTTCCCAATTTAGTAAAAGAGAAACTAATGTCGGATTCTTAAGATAGTGTTTTGTGGGAAGCCATCAAGCCCACGCTGTCTGACATGGTCATGCATGAGTTCCAGAGTTGCAAAGCGACTTTCTGGAAAAATAAGGCATCCACAGAATCCCCCTCTGTGTGACTTCTCTCTCTAATGGAATTGTTATGATTATTGTTCTCTCCACAATACAGGAGAAATAATATGAGAGCAAATATTTATAGGGTTAACACACATATATCCCACTTTAATCCCACCAGATTATTACCCTAAAAGATTCAATTCACAGAATTAAAACCTAAAGATCACTACTTACTATCTCCCCTCCTTTCCCTCTCCACAGAGTTACATTCACTCCCATTACAAGCCAGGCAAGCCAAGAACATCAATCACCTTTCAAGCTCAGGTCGATAGGACACACTTTGTTGGTTTGTTACATTACACTAGCCAAAGCAATATCTCCAAGTACCCAAGTAAAACACAAGAAAAATGCAACTTGGAAATTGAGGAAAACCCCAAATCTGGTCTGACATTAAATTACCCTCTAACCCTCTACCTAGCTACAAAAATATTTTATTACCCATCTCCTAAGTAATTGTGATTGATTGTGAAAGCTGACCAAAAGTAACAATGATTCTCCTAACTAGTCAACCCTTAGGTCAGTGAGAACTAACCTCCAGATCACTGTATTTATGTCATTCATCTATTCCTGTCATAGCAATGTTTCATTGACTATCTCCTTAGGTTTCGTATCTGTTGTTACATTCTATGGAAACATGTATGTAGAAAAATGATTGCCAAGAAAGTATGTACTCACTGAACCTATAAAATAAACCAACCCCTGTGTAATGGCAGAACACTGTGTGATACCTATGCACGTGGGATTAAGCATACAGTGTCTCTCACTCCATTATTCAACTGGACTGTCACACTTAGGCAGAGGACCCTCACCCTCTGAGAGACCACTGGCTCAGCTCCCAAAGGTATTTCCAAGCTATCATTTAGTGGCTTCCTTTCCTGGGCCAGATTCATTAGCTAAACAGATATAACAAAAGAGAACATTAAACAGTCTTCAAGGTTTCTTCTTTATCTAAATCTATGCTCCCATAAGCACCAGGACACAAGGTTGCAAAAAGGAGAAGAAAAGATGAATAAAGCAATATCTGTGTGAGTAACTCCCTTTCTCAGTCTCCAGACAGGGTAAGCACTACCCCCTCTATCTCAAAAATATGCCTCAGTGAGCAATCCCTTCTGTCCTATCAAATGAGACAATCAGAGTGAACACAGAGCAATAGGGCAGCACATGCAGTGGCTGGAATTCTTGTAGTCAAGTGGAAAAGTCCAGCCCTCATCCTGGTAGTTACTCAAAACAAGATAGAATCATTCTCTGCAAGCGTTGAGTGACTGGGATCACCATCCTACCCCACTGAGGCTGAGTGTTGTAACAGACAGGAGGTTTATGCTACACAAGCAAAATTCCTAATGTTTCTCCCTCTGGCTCATAAGAGCAAGTAGAGAGAAGTTTCATTCTAGAAAGTGGAAAGTAAGATTTCTTGGAGCTTTTCCTACTGGGGTTTCTATAGCTGAAATTACCATGCTTCTCTGAATTAGATTGTTTTGCTTTTAATTATAATATGTGGTCTAAGTGAACTTTAGTGATTAGGTTTAAAGGGAAGTAGATTTCCAGCACTTAGCACAGTGCATGGTACCTAGTGGGTACTTAATATTTATTTACTGAAAATAATGGAGGCAAATGCACAAATGAAGATAAGGAGAACTTTAGAGGACTAAGAGAAGCAAGTTCCCCTAATAGGAACTATAAATAGCCTTATTACATTTTTTACAATGTGTGTGCCTTGTTGTAATTTGTATGATGTGTGAATGTTTCCCATGGGTCCATAGATGTTTATTCATGCTTGTTCCAGAGCCTAGACATAACACAGATAACAAAAGGGAAAAAGGAAGGTGCTCTATAATCAGCTGTATTTAAATTTACTACCAAGTAAATTTACTGTCCCACTGTGGTTTGTGAGGGGGGCCTACTTCTCTGGTAAAGATTTTCCATCTGCAGGCACCAAAATGTAACAAATCCATCAACAGCATTTACTCCATCAGCTTCCCTTAGATAATCTGGGCTACATACAGCAGCACCAGGAAGACGTGGTGAGTAATCAGCTAGACTCATCCCAATGGCTTCTAGTGCACACTATACAACAAAAGCCTCTTGGAGTAGTTTCCACCTCATATCATACATGATCTTACCTGTGCCTTCTTCCATCACTAGGATGAGCATATTTCTTTCCCTCACCATTATATTGGCAAATTATATTTTTCATGTTTCAAAAAAATTACATTGCAGTACTATTCCCAGCTATAGGTTGCAACCCTTCTGTTAAAGACACAGCAGGGCCAGGTACACTTGGCAATTTTCTCTTCTCTCTGGATCTTAGTCCCTATTCAGATGTTTTAGTAACTTCACTATCTGACATTTCTCCAAGAGTCAGTGATGAGATCTTTCCTTGCAATCCCAGGGAATCATGAGAGGATCTATTTTTTGATGTGGTATTATTTCTCATTTCTGGCTTTGAATTTTCTATCCTTTAAAACTCTTTCCTCATTTCTTCATTTCTAGAAAATTCAAGGAATGCTTTTCACATTTCCCCCCTAGAGTATTCTATTTCAGGACAAATAAAAAGTTATATTCTGCCCAGTAAAGAAAAACCATATTAGGCTAGGTATATTTATGGACAGCAGGACAGAGTCCTTGAGGCCCACAGTGGAGTGAATGGACACACAAATTAACCAGGGAGGACCAGATTTCTTCTTCTAAACACTAGAATCAGATGACCAGGGCATGTAATTTTCCATCATCACCAAGGAATCAGGAAAGGACTAAGAAAATGTTGGAACACCTCCTCATTAGCAATTTCCCATTTAGAGATATCTTGGACTGCCTAGGGGAAAAGCTGAATAATTATATTTCATGCCTCAGGATGCTGTAGGCCTCTGTCTCTGGATCACTTACCAGTTAACTTATTGGTTATTGCTAGACTGATCAGTAAATTGATTTTCTTACCCAAAACCCCAACCTCTCAGAATTTTTAATCATCATAATCACAGGACTTAAAATATGAATTTTATTCAGTTAAATGGAATAATATAGAACATATATTAAAACCCACTGGAATTACAAATACCCATTAGTGATCAAAATCTCCTATCAGAACAACTCTCAGTAGTTTCAACGACTTCCAATTCTATACCAGAAAGGATTTCCTCCACATCAGTTCTTTCCTCCACCATCCCTCTGACTTCATATCATAGGGTGTTCCAGCAGATATCATAAATCATTGTTCACTATTACTGTCACCTGCCATGTGCCAGAACTTTCTATGCCTGCACCTCTCCCTAGCTCCCAGCAGGTATGGTTATTTCATCACAAATTTCATCATAAATCCTACAGCCCTCCAGAGCTCCAAACAGGTGTTTACTGGCTTACCAAAGGCTACCTTTGCTATTTCTAAAGTGCTGTTCTTCAACTTGGCCTTTAGCTGACTGTGATCATTCCCATTCCCAAGGGAAAAGTTCTCAAATAACTAGTCCATTTGGGGAAAGCCCTTTCTGTGTGCTAAGAGTTCAAAAAAGCCACCTTCATCATTCTAAAGTTTTCTTTTGTACATTGGTCCCCATCACTCTAGGACTGATATATAGTGGTCCCTCATAGGCTACATGCACTTTCTCTTCTATTACCTCATAAGTATATCTCTCTCCAGTTAGATATATGATGGCTCACTACAACTTGCATCCTCTTTCCCCCAATGCCTGTCCCATCAGCACTTTTCATTGGATCAGAGGATTGGGTTATTAAGGAATAATCCATTCTTTTCCATATTATCTCTCCATTCCCTCCCTTCCTGAGGCAGCTGGGCCAGCTTCCAAAAGAGATAAGATAATTCCATCAGCTCCCTGCATCATTTATATGCCAAAGGAGAGGGATTTATAATCCTTGTGACTGGATTGAATCTTGAATTTTTATTCAAGTTCTTATTTCTAAATTCCCATGTTGGTTTTCAAGGCTGATTTGATACATCACAAAGTATAAAAAGAATACCAACTCCTTCGTTGTACTTTTCTTCACATATTAATTGGTTATAACTAAAATTAAAAAGTTTAAAATATGAGGACTTACAATGTCTTTCTCCAGATCCTTCAGTTGTTGATCTATCTCTTTTAGCCTATTTTTTTCATACCGATAATCTCTGTTGTTTCTAAGTGTCTTATCCCCCGGATACATTTTCGCACGTTTCTTATCATTAGGATCAGTTTCCTGATAAAAAAAAATTACATTAAAAATTAAGCATATTTCTATATACTGTTCTAATGCAAGAACAAACCACATGGCACTCTAGCTTCTCATTACTTCTTTATATGGTAAGCTTTATTATCCCCCACCAATAATTTTTTCTTCATCTTCAAATGCCTACTTATAACATCTCAAAATCTTCTCTTTTCTAAAAAAAAGTATCCACCAACTTGATCAATGACACATGTAAAACCCAGTGGAATTGCACGTCAGCTACAAGAGGGGATTAGCAGGAAGGGAGGGAAAGAACATGAATCTTGTAACCATGGAAAAGTATTCTAAATTAACTAAGTAAATAAAATTTTTAAAAATTTTTTACCAAATAAATAGAACCTACTTAATAGAAATAAATACAACTTACTGCCCTCATCATCACTAACAGATTGAAATCTTTGATTTATAGTTTCCCAAAAGTTATTTGATGGTACAAAGTTGGGTGTTTCAAAAGGTAGGACAACACTTCTGATTATAAAGTCAACAAAAAATAGGGGCTGTTAGGTCAGTTGATAGAGAGCCACACCTAGAGAAGGGAGGTCTTGGGTCTAAGCTGGCCTCAGACATTTTCCAGATGTGTGAGCCTGGGTATGTCATTAAACCACAATTGCCTATTAGCTCTTACCACTACTTTGCCTCAGAACTGATACTTAGTGTCAATTCTAAGACAGAAGGTAATGATTTGAATTTTTAAAAAATTATTATTAGGATGGTTCAATATTAGGAAAACCATCCAAATAATTGACCATATCAACAAGGAAACCAACAAAAATCACATGATTATCTCAAGAGATGCAGGAAAAGCCTTTGATAAAATACAACACTCATTCCTATTGAAAACACTAGAAAGTATAGGAATAGAAGTATCTTTCCTAAAAATAATAAACAGTATCTATCTAAAACCATCAGCCAACATCATCTGCAATGGGGATAAAATAGATGCATTCCCAATAAGCTCAGGAGTGAAACAAGGATGCCCCTTATCACCTTTATTATTCAACATTGTACAAGAAACACTAGCAGTAGCAATTAGTGAAGAAAAAGAAATTGAGGGTATTAAAATTGGCAGTGAGGAGGCCAAGCTATCACTCTTTGTGGATGACATGATGGCCTACTTAATGAATCCTAGAGAATCAACTAAAAAGCTAGTGGAAATAATCAACAACTTTAGCAAAGTTGCAGGATACAAAATAAACCCACATGAGTCATCAGCATTTCTATATATCTCCAACACATCTCAGCAGCAGGAATTAGAAACAGAAATTCCATTCAAAATCACCTTAGACAATATAAAATACTTAGGAATCTATCTGCCAAGACAAACACAGAAACTATGTGAAAACAACTACAAAACACTTTCCACACAACTAAAACCAGACTTGAGCAATTGGAAAAACATTAACAGCTCATGGGTAGGATGAGCTAACACAATAAAAATGACCATCCTACCCAAACTTATCTATCTATTTAGTGCCATACCCATTGAACTTCCAAAAAACTTTTTTACTGAACTAGAAAAAAACATAACAAAGTTCATTTGAAAGAACAAAAGATCAAGGATATCCAAGGAAAGAATGAAAAAAAAATACAAAAGGAAGGTGGCCTTGCAGTACCAGATCTCAAACTATATTATAAAGCAGCAGTCATCAAAACAATTTGGTACTGGCTAAGAGACAGAAAGGAGGATCAGTGGAATAGACTTGGGATAACTGACCTCAGCAAGACAGTCTATGACAAGCCCAAAGATCCCAGCTTTTGAGACAAAAATCCAGAAGTTGATAAAAACTGCTGGGAAAATTGGAAGACAGTGTGGGAGAGATTAGGTTTGGATCAACATCTCACACCCTACATCAAGGTAAACTCAAAATGGGTGAATGATTTGAATGTAAAGAAGGAAACAATAAGTAAATTATGTGAACACAGAACAGAATACATGTCAGACCTTTGGGAAGGGAAAAGTTTTAAAACCAAGCAAGACTTAGAAAGAGCCACAAAATGTAAAATGAATAATTTTGACTACATCAAATTAAAAAGGTTTTGCACAAACAAAACCAATGTAACTAAAATTAGAAGGGAAGCAACAAATTGGGAAATAATCTTCATAACAAAAACCTCAGACAAAGGTCTAATTACTCAAATTTATAAAGAGCTAAATCAATTGTACAGAAAATCAAGCCATTCTCCAATGGATAAATGGGCAAGGGACATGAATAGGCAGTTTTCAAATAAAGAAATCAAAACTATTAATAAGCACATGAAAAAGTGCTCTAAATCTCTTATAATCAGAGAGATGCAAATCAAAACAACTCTGCGGTATCACCTCACAGCTAGCAGATTGGCTAACATGACAGCAAAGGAAAGTAATGAATGCTGGAAGGGATGTGGCAAAGTGGGGACATTAATTCATTGCTGGTAGAGTTGTGAATTGATCCAGCCATTCTGGAGGGCAATTTGAAACTATGCCCAAAGGATGATAAAAGACTGTCTGCCCTTTGATCCAGCCATAGAATTGCTGGGTTTGTACCCCAAAGAGATAATAAAGAAAAAGCCTTGTACAAGAATATTCATAGCTGCTCTCTTTGTGGTGGCAAAAAATTGGAAAATGAGGGGATGCCCTTCAATTGGGGAATGGCTGAACAAATTATGGTATATGTTGGTGATGGAATACTATTGTGCTAAAAGGAATAATAAGGTGGAGGAATTCCATGGAGATTGGAACAACCTTCAGGAAGTAATGCAGAGCGAAAGGAGCAGAACCAGGAAAAGATTGTACACAGACACTGAAACACTGTGGTACAATCGATTGTAATGGACTTCTCCATTAGTGTCAAAACAACCTCCCTGAACATTCTGCAGGGACTTACCCAGAAGAAAAAACACCAGCCACAAGCAGAGGACAAATTGAGGGAGTAAAAACACCGAAGAAAAGCAACTGCTTGACTACAGGAGTTGAGGGGACATGACTGAGGAGAGACTCTAAATGAACACCCTAATGCAAATACCAACAACATGAAAATGGGTTTGAATCAAGAACACATGTGATACCCAGTGGAATCGTGCGTCTGCTATGGGAGGGGTGGTGGGAGGGAGGGAGGAAAAGAAAATTATCTTTGTTTCCAATGAATAATGTGTGAAAATGACCAAATAAAATAATGTTTAAAAAAAGGGAATCAAAACCATTAATAATCACAAATAAAAGTGTTCTAAATCTCTGATAATCAGAGAGATGCAAATCAAAACAATTCTGAGGTACCACCTCACACCTAGCAGATTGGCTAACATGATAGCTATGTAAAGTAATGAATGCTGGAGAGGATGTGGCAAAGTTGGGACATTAATTCATTGCTTGTGGAGTTGTGAATTGATCCAACCATTCTGGAGGGCAATTTGGAACTATGCCCAAAGGGCACTAAAAGACTGTCTGCCCTTTGACCCAGCCATAGCACTGCTGGGTTTGTACCCCAAATAGCTAATAAGGGAAAAGACATGTACAAGAATATTCATAGCTGGGCTCTTTGTGGTGACAAAAAACTGGAAAATGAGGGGATGCCCTTCAATTGGGGAATGGTTGAACAAATTGTGGTATCTCTTGGTGATGGAATACTATTGTGCTCAAAGGAATAATAAAGTAGAGGAATTCCATGGGGACTGGAACAACCTCCAGGAAGTGATGCAGAGTGAAAGGAGCAGAACCAGGAAAACATTATACACAGAGACTGATACATTGTGGTACAATCGAAGGTAATGGACTTCTCCATTAGTGTCAATGCAATGTCTCTGAACAACCTGCAGGGATCTATGAGAAAAAACACTATCCACAAGCAGAGGACAAACTGTGGGAACAAAAACACCAAAGAAAGGCAACTGCTTGACTACAGGGGCTGAGGGGATATGATCGGGGATGGAGACTCTAAATGAACATCCTAGCGCAAATACCAACAACATGGAAATGGGTTCAGATCAAGGACACATGTGATACCCAATGGAATCGCGAGTTGGCTATGGGAGGTGAGGCGGGAGGGGAGGAAGGAAAAGAAAATGATTTTTGTATTTAATGAATAATGTTTGAAATTGACCAGATAAAAATAATGTTTAAAATAAAATAAAGTAAAATAAAATAAAACAGGAAAAAATTTTTTAAAAAATTATTATTAAATACTTACAAGATGCACATGATGCTGTTAGTCCTGAACAAAGTTAAATTGAAAGACGAAAGTACAAAGACTTCACAATATAAAGCTGTACCAATTATAGGCAATATTAAATAAACATAGGAACAAAATAGCAAAAAAAAAACTTGTTTATAGAAAAAAAATAAAGGGTGGAGTCAAGATGACAGCTTAGAAGTAGCAAAAGTCCAGACCTCTGAAAACCTTTCCACACCAATAAAAAACACAGTGCTTCAAGGGGACAGAAAATCAAATCTAACAACAGGACAAAGCTGGGGAGCCCTCCTGATGAACTCAACTTAAAAGTACACCCCAAAAAAGCCTGAATTCTTGAATACTTGGGTTCAAGAGAAGGGAAGAAGGAAGTTCCCAGGACCTCTTTCCCACCTACAGTGCTGAGTCTACAGCTTTGATGGAAATCTCTTGGTGGGCAAGGGACCTAGTCTGGATGGAGAGCCTTGCTGGCCCAGCTGTGCCAGGCTTGGGGCACTGAACACAGGCAGCAGGAAGGCAGCTGCAGGAGAAGCACAGGGAGGGCAGCTTAATCACAGCCAAGACACTCCATCTTGCACCACCCCCTTCTTGAGGTGTTGGCCTCAGAACACATCCAGCTTTGTAGATCAACTTCTTTCTGACTTACTCTTATCAATAGAGTAGGTAAAAAGCCTTCAGAGGGCAGAGAAGTTCAAGCTCCAACACCCCTCCCACATAGAGTGCTCTGAGAGCCTCTCTGACTAAGCTCTAAAGGTGAAGGCAGCAACCACTACAGTCTACAACTTGATAACAGAGTGGGAAGTCTGGCTCCTTTTCAGCTTCTGCTGCCAGCTGGGGAAGATCTGGCCTCAGGGTTTATCAATACCATCAGCCTGAACTAGTCAATCAGCAGAGCAAAGAAGCCTCTTCAGGATAGAACAGCCCAAACCTGCAGATCCAGCAAATTATGAGAGGAGCAATTTAATACAGGAAATTACAGGGGAGAAAGAAGGGGGGAAATATGAGAAAACAACAGAAAAAGAAAAAAGAAATTACAATCGACAGCTTCTACCCAGGTAATGAACAAAGAGCATATGGTACAGAGGAAGACCAAGGAACACCAAGCAAAAACACAGAAACTCCAGGGAATTTGACAGACTTTGGAAGAACTCAAAATAAAATTCAAAAAACAACTAAGAGAGGCTGAATACAACTGGGAAAAGAACATAAAAAAGCAAAATAAGTCATATGGAAATGGAAAATAGTGTTCTGAAAGCCAAAATTAACCAGTTTGAAAATGAGGCAAAGAAGATGAAAGATTAGAAGGAGAAGGATGACCAAAAACCCAGGGATTAAATTCAATCTTTAAAAACTAGAATACTAGAAGCAAATTACTTCATAAGGGAGCAAGAATCTATAAAACAAAATCAAAAGAATGAAAAAAAATGAGGAAAATATGAAACACCTCATTCACAGAATATCAGAACTTGAAAATAGATCCAAGAGAGACAATTTAAGAATTATTGAACTACTGGAAGATCATGACGAAAGAAAAAGCCTGGACATCATTCTACAGAAATTATCCAAGAAAACTGCCCCAAAATTCTCAAGCAAGAGGGAAAAGTGGAGATTGAAAGAATATACAGATCACCTCCTATATTTAATTCCGAATTGACAACACCCAGGAATGTTATAGCCAAATTCAAGAACTACCAGACTAAGGAAAAAATATTATAAGCTCCTAAGAAGTAAATCAGATACTATGGAACCACAGTTAGGTTAACACAGGATCAGGCTGCATCTACTCTGAAGGTACCTGGAAGGCATGGAATATGATATTCCCGAAAGCAAAGAAACTAGACCTATAACCAAGAATCAACTACCCAACAAAACTGACTATATTCTTGCAAGAGAAAGTATGGTCACTTAATAAAAGACTTCCAAGCATTCATAAAGAAAAGACTGAACTTAAACAGAAAATTTGATACCCAAACACAGAACTCAAGAGAATCACCAAAAGGTAACTAAGAAAGTGGAAAAAAAACACTTTTTTTAAAGGGACTCAATCAGTTCAAATGATTTGTATCCTATAAGAAAAGATGATACTGGTTACTGTTAAAAATTGTTATTATCACCTGAGTAACTAGAAGAATTATATTTAGAGGGAAAAGTGACAAACTGTATAGGACAAAATTTCAAGATATATACATATATATGAAACTAGAGGTAAAAAAAGAAGTTAATACTAAGAGAAATGGGAAAAGATACAAAATGAGGTAAATTTATATTTCATGAAGAAGCACATAGCGAAAGCAGGGGAGAACACCAATACACTGGAAGAGAAAGAGGTTGGAGGCAGGAAAAATTAATTCTTACGTGCATTGAAATTGACTCAAAGAGGGAAGAACAATCAGATCCATTGGGGCAGAGAACTGATTTCTGCCCTATAAAGAAGTAGAAGGGTAACAAATGGCCTGATTGGGGAGGGAAGCAATACAAGGGAGGGAATGTGTGTGGGAAGTTTAAAAAGATTCTAAAGAAAATAAGATGGGAATAAAATGGGGGAGAGAAAGGGAAGTAAAGTAAGTGTGGAAAATAGGGGGAACTGACTAAAAACAAAATGCTGGTGTAGAAGGAAATAGTGAAAGAAGAAAGGGCAAGACTAGGAGAGGAAATAAAAATATTGGGGAATTCGCAGGTGGTAATTATAACTCTGAATGTGAATGGGATGAACTCACCCATAAAACAGAAGCAAATAAGTGAATTAGAAACCAAAATTCTACCATATGTTGTCTACAAGAAACACACCTGAAGCAGGTAGACACACATAGGGTAAAGTTTAAAGGATGGAGCAAAATCTATTGGCCATCAACTGAGAAAAAGATGGCAGGAGTCGCAATCATGATCTGACAAAGTCACAGTAAAAATAGATCACATTAAAAAAGACAGGGAAGGCAAATGCATCCTGATGAAAAGCAGTATGTAGGACGAAAGGCAATGAGGAAATATCAGTACTCAAAATGTATGCACCAAATGGTATAGCATCAAAATTTCTAAAGGAGAAACTAGTGGAGTTGAAGGAGGAAATAGATAGTAAAATTATACTAGTGGGAGACCTGAACCTTCCTCTATCATATCTAGATAAATCAAAACAAAAATAAACAAGAAAGAGGTAAGGGATGTGAATGAAATCTTGGAAAAACTAGAGTTAATAGATATGTGGGGAAAAATAAATAGGGACAAAAAGGAATACACCTTCTTCTCAGCAGCACATGGTACATTCACAAAGATTGATCATGTAGTAGGGCATAAAAACATGGCAAACAAGTGAAAAAGAGCAGAAATAATAAAGCAACCTTTTCAGATCATAATGCAATAAAAATAATAATCACAAAGGGTGCATGGAGAGGCAAATAAAAAACTAATTGGAAATTAAACAATTCTCTAAAATCAATTATTTAAGAAAAAATCATCAAAACAATAATTTCATTGATGAAAATGACGATGAGACATCCTTTCAAAATCTATGAGATGCAGCCAAAGCAGTAGACAGGGGGAAATGCATATCCTTCAGTGCATTTATCAACAAATTAGGGAGGGAAGAGATCAATGAATTGGGCATACAAATTTAAAAAACCTTAAAAGTGAACAAATTTAAAATCCCCAGATGAAAACCAAATTAGAGATCCTAAAAATTAAAGGAGAGATCAATAAAATCAAAAGTAAAAGAACTATTGAATTAATAAATAAGACTAGAAGCTTGTACTTTGAAAAAATAAATAAAAGACAAAGTACTAGTCAATCTAATAAAAAAAGGGAAGAAAACTAAATTAACACTATCAAAGATGAAAAGGGAGACCTCACCTGTAATGAAGAGGAAATTAAGGCAATCATTAAAAACTATTTTGCCCAATTATATGGCAATGAAGATGGCAATCTAGGTGATATGGATGAACATTTACAAAAATATAAATTGCTAGATTAACAGAAGAAAGAGAATACTTAAATAATCCCATATCAGAAAAAGAAATTAAACAAAGTCATCAAAAAACTCCCTAAGAAACGATCCCCAGGGCCTGATGGATTCACCAGTGAATTCTATCAAATATTCAAGGAACAACTAATACCAATACTATACAAACTATTTGACATAATAAGCAAAGAGGGAGTTCTACTGAATTCCTTTTATGACACAAATGTAGTACTGATTCCAAAGCCAGGCAGGTCAAAAAAACAGAGAAAGAAATCTATAGACCAATCTCTTTAATGAATATAGATACAAAAATCTTAAATAGAATATGAGCAAAAAGAATCCAGCAAGTGATCACGAAAGTTATTCACTATGACCAGGTAGGATTTATACCAGGAAAGCACGGATGTTTCAATATTAGGAAAACCATCCACATAATTGACCATATCAACAAGGAAACCAACAAAAATCATGATTATCTAAATAGATGCAGAAAAAGGCTTTGACAAAATGAAATACTCATTCCTATTGAAAACACTAAAAAAGTACAGGAATAGAAGGGCCTTTCCTCAAAATAATAAATACTATGTATCTAAAACCATCAGCAAGCATCATCTACAATGGGGATAAATTAGAAGCATTCTCAATAAGATCAGGAGTGATAAAAGGGTGCCCATTATTTATTTAACCTCTATTAGTTAACATTGTACTAGAAACACTAGCAATAGCAATTAGAGAAGAAAAAGAAATTGAGGGTATTAAAACAGGCAATGAGGAGACCAAGCTATCACTCTTTGCAGATGATATGATGCCCTACTTAAAGAATCCTAGAGAATCAACTAAAAAGCTAGTGAAACTAATCAACAACTTTAGCAAAGTTGCAGGATACAAAATAAATCCACATAAGTCATCAGCATTTCTATATATTTCCAATACATCTCAGCAGCAAGAGTTAGAAAAAGAAATTCCATTTAAAATCGTGCTAGACAGTCTAAAATGCTTAGGAATTTATCTGCCAAGACAAACAAAGGAACTGTATGAACACAACTACAAAACATGTTCCATACAATAAAAACTAAATCTAAATAATTGGAAAAACATTAATTGCTCATGAATAGGATGAGCTAACATAATAAAAGTAACAATCCTATCCAAACTAATTTACTTATTTAGTGCCATACCCATCAAACTACTAAGAAACTTTTTTTTTACTGATTTAGAAATAACCATAACAAAGTTCATTTGGAAGAACAAAAGATCGAGAATATCCAGGGAAATAATGAAAAAAAATGTGAAGGAAGGTGGCCTAGCAGTACCAGATCTTAAACTGTATTATAAAGCAGTGGTCATCAAAACAATATGGCACTGGCTAAGAGAACGAAGGGAGGGTCAGTGGAATGTGTTTGGGGTAAATGACCTTAGTAAGACAGTCTATGATAACCCCAAAGATCCCAGCTTTTGGGACAAAAATTCACTATTTGACAAAAACTGCTGGGAAAATTGGAAAATAGTATGGGAGAGATTAGGTTTAGATCAACACCTCACACCCTAAACCCAGATAAACTCAGAATGGGTGATTGGCTTGAATATAAAGAAGGAAACTATAAGTAAATTAGGTGAACACAGAATAGTATACCTGTCAAATCTTTGGGAAAGGAAAGATTTTAAGACCAAGCTGGAGTTAGGAAAAACTAAAAAATTTTGAATAAATAATTTTGATTAAATTAAATTAAAAAGTTTCTGTACAAACAAAACCAATGCATCCAAAATTAGAAGGCAAGCAACAAATTGGAAAACAATCTTTATAACAAAAACCTCTGACAAAGGTCTAATACTCAAATTTATAGAGAGCTAAATCAATTGTACAAAAAAAAAATCAAGCCATTCCCCAATTGATAAATGGGCAAGGGACATGAATAGGCAATTTTCAGATAAAGAAATCAAAAATATTAATAAGCACATGAAAAAGTGTTCTAAATCTCTGATAATCAGAGAGATGCAAATCAAAACAATTCTGAGGTACCACCTCACACCTAGCAGATTGGCTAAAATGACAGCAAAGGAAAGTAATAAATGTTGGAGGGGATGTGGCAAAATTGGGACATTAACACATTGCTGGTGGAGTTGTGGATTGATCCAACCATTCTGGATGGCAATTTGGAACTATTCCCAAAGGGCACTAAAAGACTGCCTGTCCTTTGATGCAGCCATAGCACTGCTGTGTTTGTACCCCAAAGAGATAATAGGGGAAAAGACTTGTACCAAAACATTCATAGCTGCACTCTTTGTGGTGGCAATAAATTGGAAAATAAGAGGATGTCCTTCGATTGGGGAATGGCTGAACAAATTGTGGTATATGTTAGTGATGGAAAACTATTATGCTCAAAGGAATAATAAACTGGAAGAATTTCATGTGAACTGGAATGACCTCCAGGAATTGATGCAGAGTGAAAGGAGCAGAACTAGGAGAACATTATACACAAAGATTGATACACAGTGGTATAATCGAATGTAATGGACTTCTCTACTATCAGCAATGCAATGATCCAGGACAATTTGGAGAGACATATGAGAAAGAACACCATCCACATGCAGAGAAAGAATTGTGGGAATAGAAACACTGAAGAAAAACAACTCTTTGATCACATGGATCGATGGGGATATGATTGGGGATATAGACTCTAAATTATCATGCTAGTGCAAATATGAATAATATGGAAATAGTTCTTGATCAATGACACACGTAAAACCCAGTAGAATTGTGCATCAGCTATGGGAGGGAAGTGGGGGTAGTGGAGGGAAAGAACAAGAATCTCATAACCATGGGAAAATATTCTAAATTGATTAATTAAATAAAAATTTCCAAAACTTAAAAAAAATAAACTCTTCTATGTTTTGTCACTTTTCAGAACCATTTTTGTCTGTGAATTTGTTTTCAGATTGTGACTTGATGTCACTAATATGTCATTTAGTGAGAAAGAAAATAAAATTTTAAAAATATATGCCATTTATATGAACAGGTACCTTGGCCCACAAAATACAGATCAACTATAATTCTCAAAAAGTTTATGAGGCTAATCTCTCAATAAGCATTTATTAAGCATCTATTATTGTCCAGGTACAATGCTAGGTGCTAGAGATAAAAGGGGGGGAATGAAATGATTTCCACCCAAAGGAGATCATATTTTAGTTCACCTATCAATGTAATGAGGTTGCACAGAATTGCCTGGCTTTCTTGGGGCCAACTATGTGTGCTATGTTGGTTTTGAAGAAACAGGAGGTCTGGAATGATCCAACTATTCTCTAATGCCCACTGAGCAAAAAAAAGCTGCTAACTCAGTATATATGCACTCACTCACTCTCTCTCTTCTCTTTCCCAGCTGTTGATTGTATCAAGACATATGAGTTAATTTCTGAAAACAAGGAATAGCTGATAACTCCCAAATGACAGTATAGTTAGGTGTGTGAAATTGATTACTGATTTATAGTTTAAAGTTTTGGTAATCATAACAGTTTCCATTGGAACCAAGCTTTAAGGATTTAGGCTTACATTATTATTATACAGATTTAATGCCCAACTCTCAGTAAACAAGCATGTCAATTCCTATGAGAGAAATAAGAAAGATGGATGAAAGATGACTTAATCTGATCACAAGATATTTTCCTAGTTAAGAACTCCATAGGAAGAAAGTAGTATGCAATGTGGAAGTGAGAAATTGGGAATGGTTTGCAACGGAGCTGGAGAAGCTGGGACTGCTGACCTGTCATTCAAATGAGAACATTCTATTTGAAATGTGACCAGGAGAGACAGTTGGAAAAAAAAGATCTGACCAACTGAAGTCTGGACTCTGCTTTTGAAACAGGAGGAAGGGTCTCTTGGCTTTTGAGACAGAATGAAGAAGCTATCTCTGCTTTGGAGACAGAAAGGAGAGGAGTGTCTTTGGGCTTTTGAGACAGAAAAGAGTCTGAGGTCTCTTTGCTTTTGAGACAGAAAGAAAGAAGGACAAAATGCAGCTCTCTCTGATTTCTCTGCTGTGATATAGTGACTTCCAGACCTATCAGCCCATTTTCCCAAACTGAACTATATTTCACTATCCTTCAACCTAGGAATTATTCTAGTGTCAGGGAAACCCCAAACCCTCTTTCCTTCCATTTCCCTATCATTCCCTTCTTCCCCAATAAATCCCTTACTTATTCTTAGAGAAAGAATATTTTATTTGCGACCATAAAACTCAAACTGAGTTGATTTAGAAAGACCAACAGAAGAAGTAATTAAAAGGGGAGGGATGAAGGGAGGAGGAAGGGAGGAAAGGGTCCTGAAAGGGAGGAAGGGAGAAAGGGAGAAGCCTTGATCTTTAGTTATCATTTATCATTCAAATAATCCCTTCTTACAATAAGGAATCTTCTGGATAATGTTATAGAAAAATTACTAAATCTGTGTCCCCTTCATAATGTCATGAACTCTGGAAAGTCTCTGATAAGGAGGAAGGGGCAGGGAATTGCAGTTAATGGTCATGAATTCTTCCAAAAAGATGTTGACCAAATTTAGGTTTTCTTGTTGCCCCAATAGAGACTCTTGGTCAGATGGTTCACTAATGTAATTAAGACCCAATCACAATCTTGGTTTCAGGGTATGTGTGTGGGAAGGGGGGAGGTGTCCTCTGAACTTTATGCAACCTTTAAACTGTATAAAAAAAGCTGATCTGACCGTATTACAGGTCTTTATTTACTGAGTGACCACTGATCTCCATTACTAGTAATTGCTAGCCTTTCCAAAAAATAAATAGTTTAGACCTTTTGTGCCTCAGTTTCTCATTATCTCAGATTTATTGTGATAGTTGGGAGGGAAAGAGGGGAACCTCAATTGGGGGATTATAAACCTGTGTCTGGTTTCTGCTCTGTGTTTTTGCCTAATAGTCAACCAATTATTTATTTATTTAATATTCAAGTGTTTTAATATTTACTTGAATATTAAAGTACTTCAAGAATTAAGTGTCTTCTATATACTAGGCACTATACTGCATGCTAGGGATCAAGTACAATGAATTAAATAATTCCTACCTGCAAGGAGATTACATTTTAATGGTGGAGGCAACAAATACATATAAAAGAACATACAGAATAAATACAAAGTAGCTATGTACAAAGCAGTTTGAAAGGGATGGCATTAGTAATTTAATGGAACAAAAAAGGCTTCGCATATGTATAAAGTATTGTGGAGCTGCATCCCATACAAAGATAAGTATTTTATGAGGCACAGGGGAGAGGGGAGAGAATTCAAAGCACTGGGTAGGAATAATCCAAAAGCTTGGAGATAAAAGATGGACCATTTTGTGTATGGAACAGAGAGAAAGCTACTTTGGATAGATCACAATGTAGAGAGCAATGAGAAGGTTATTGCAATGATCACAGAGTAAGATAATAAAGGCCTTAAATAAGCTGATAGCTGTCTGAGTAGAGAGGTCAGGTTTGAAAGATATAATAGAAGTGGAAACCTGAAAATATGACTACTGATTGGATATGTGGGGTAAGGAACAGTGAGATAGAGGAGTCAGCAACAATCCTGAGATGGTCATGTCTAGTGTGATGTAGCAAGTAAAAATGAGTCAAAGGTAAATTGAGGCATTTGCCAGGTAAAATACATATTTGACAGAGACTCATATAACTGTTAATAATATGGGTCAAATTGTCCCCATCTCAGTGGCTCAGAAACTCTGATGGAACTAAAAAGACCATATTTATTGAGACTCCAAAAAGGGTGAAGGGGGGAAAGGAGGGGGGGAGGGAGTTACTCAATGGAAAAGCCTTATGATTAGCTACAACTGGGGAGAGTGGGCTGGTGTGCCTGATCATGTTCTCTCTGACAATTAATGTTAACTGCTTCATAAGATTCAATTACCTCTAGTAATCTTGTCTAGAAAAATAGAATCACCCAATCATGATCTCTCAACTCCTGTTAGTCCTGCCCCTGGAGACAAAGTCACCCCTGGCTTTGAAGAGGAAAAACAGGACAGGAAAGCCATTCCCTGGGGAGGAACCCAGTCCAAGGTGGTACTTCTGTTTATACATATATGTATAAATTTTTTTAATTAATATGTGTCCTTCAGTGTGAAAACAGGACATAAAAATCACTCAAAAAGAAATTTGAAATTATGACATCCAATTTTTTAGGACCACCATCCCCTCCAACTATAAAACTAAAGAGATGAGACACTCTACCATTTACCTACCCCACGCTCAAAAAACAAATAATCAAACCAAACATGATTAATTTATAATCCTTGGAAGAAGTATTAAAATCTTAGAGGGAAGAGAACAAAGGAGAGAAAGAAAATAATGTTAAAGAATGGAAAAATCGGTGAGGGGAGAGAAATCAAAAGACCTTTTCTTTTATTTGATGACAGGCAAGTGCAAAAAAGTTCATTTGTAATTTTTTATATATAAACAAAAGTGGGGAATAGGATGGATTAAAGGGCAATATGGGTTATTAAATAATACCACATAACTATAATAATAATATTGATTTTCCTCATTCCCCTCTTTGATTCACTAAAAAACACAATTTCTCTAATGAATCACTATCTGACATGACAATTACAAAATGGTACTCAATATATTTACCCCTCAGTGTACAAAAAGACCTGAAGGAATTTCATCAAGGGTTGTTAATTATGAGGATTATGTCATTTACCGTGATGGGAACAGTATATGGGTAAGAGGGAGAGAGACTGATAATGCATTGACAGGAATCATGGGGAAGTCCCATCCAAAAAACAGGACTTACAAAGTTAGCAACAGATGGGGAAGGAATAAATATTTAGTCTCTTAGTAAATCATTCCCCTAGTCTATTTCACCAGTTCATCATATTTTAGGGCTTAGATGTCTCATGCAGTTATATGGTTTCTGAAAACATCACCTAATGAAGTTAGTCATTTGGTCTTCTGGAAACATCTGGAATGTTTGTGAGTGTGATATGTGAGTGAAGAGGGTGAGGGAGCAACACCTCCAGTATGCTCTAGCACAAGTCCAAAGGTTTGCCAACACAGTCCTAGAAAATCTGCTTCCTTGGTTCAGGTCACTTGTAGAGTTTCCTGGATGTTTCTGTTAAAATAACCTATAATTCACATGAAACTTTGGAGAATTTAAGTTTTTATTACCTATAATTACCCTGTGATATGTTAGCAAATCGTTATACTGAAATAATTGGGAAATTTAAATAACTGAGAAATCAGGATCTAACTAACCTTCTTAAACTGCCTGATTTATGCAGAAGGTAAATAATACAACTCTACATATATAAAATTCTGAACCCAGTTTATAGAACTTGTTATTAAAATATACTCAAGGCCTTTGTACCCCAATAGAATAATTTATATTTGATCTGTATAATCATCTACTTTTGTTGTTTTCTCAGAAAATTGTCACTCTAACTGTTCACTCCAGCAACCCATTCCCCTCTTGGGAATTTGCTGCTAATTTATTTGCTGCTAATAATCTAATCCTATACATGAGTACATAGGTAACAACACTCTTTGCAAGTAGATGACTTCTATACCTAAGTTTAATGGCCACACAAATGAATTTACCTAAAAGATACTTATTTTTGGTTCAACTGTAGCAAAAGACCTAGGATAGGATATGTAAAGAAGCTAAGTAATTATCCAAATTTGTCTATAGTAAAACATGTTCAGTTATTAATAATATTCAAATGAAATAAATATTACACCTACATATGCCACTGCTCTTAAACACTCTCTAAACATGAGAACATTTTTAAGGCAACTCTTATACAATTTGCTTGCATTTCAGAGCATGCTCTATATATAACTTTATTTCAAGGACCTAATCTTATACATAAAGATTTAATTGTTAAATTGGCAGATTAAAAACCCCAATACTTCTTAACTTAGTTGCTTAGAACATAGAAAGAATTATTACATCAGGTTGAATAATTTACATCTTACATACTAGCATCTTATTATAGTTAGTAACCTAGTTGTGTTCCACCATTACTTTATTAGAGATAAAGATTTAATTTTGTGTTCATATTATCTACTGACCACCTACCATGATTATAGAAATTTCTATAGAAAATATAGAAAGAATCATATAGGCTGTCAATTATGTTGACAGAATGGCACAGCCATCAATTATATTGACAGAATGGCACAGCCAAGTTCAGAATTAGCAAATTGGGAAAATTTTCTGTTCAAAAGGAAATATTACCCCAGGGAAATTGAGTCATATCAAAAATTGCTCTCCTGATTGTCTCTTTCCTGAGACAGAAATCCACTTGTAGCAGTTAGCAAATGCCACTTCCATTGGACTGGTGGCATTTTGGATCATTGGTTCAGTGAAATTCCCAAAGATCATACAAGGAAACAAGCTCAAAATAATAATAAATTCCATAAAATTTATTCTTAAACAGTAAGTTTCACTAGCCATTGCTTAAGGCTGCATTCAGTTATTAATACTCTCATGTGATTGAAAATAAGTATTACAGATTGATCTCTTAAATCCCTCAACCCAGTCTGTTAAAACTAGAACAGTTCAAGGTATAACTTTAATATATGTTATTCCAAGTATAACAACAATTTTCATAATCACATGTCTTCCTATAAACTACTACTATAATATAAACATTGTCAAGGAGTGATCTCATTTCCTCAGCAACCATATTCTAGAGTTTCACAAGTTATGGGAAAGCTTTGCAGCAGCAGAGGAGTAAGTCAAAAGATGGATGGAGAGAGCCTTAAGAGCTAAGTCAAGATGCCTGGAACCACCCTTCCCCTCTGTTCTTAAAATGAGATTTACTATGTTCTTAAATGAGTTTACTAAAGCCAATATGGCCCAGAATTGGTGCCAAAGAGCACTTTTTCAGTGCACGTGATGGTTGGCTTCCAAATGTCCAGAAGGACATTGGGTTCTACAGATCTTTGCTACCAAGTTGAGACTAGACTTCAATACAGCTAAATAAATTTAGGTGGAATGTAACTTTCTTAATGTAATTTGTAAACTTTCCCATTCTAGCTGATGTGAAGTAAGTCTTTCACCCTGAATTTTGCAATTCTCAGGTTTAAGCATTAAAGAACCTTATACCAAACCACCAGCAGAGCTGATATGAACTTATAACCATGCCCATCTAAAAAGGCTCAAGCACCTTCTCAGCTAAATAATGAAGAAATTTCTGAAGTCATATAACCCTAATGAAACAAAATACACAATGAAATAGCAGACAACTTCAATTTCAGACAGCTTTAACAGCTAAGTTTCTAACCTACCTATCCAAATTACTAGAGAAGTCTTTTTTTCTAACAGTGGTGGAATTACCCAAGTTTCACAATATAAGCAGACAATTTTACACTAACAGTATTAGGAAATACATACCGGTTTAGATTAGCAACTGTTATAATTGGATTAGCTCAAAGGATGCTGGGTTAAATACTATAAGCCACTGCTATTAAAATTTCTTACTCTCAAAGTGGAGAACTGGTAGAGAAGTAAGGTTGTTTCTTTGTCTTGGCCCAGGCAAAAAAAAAAGGCTTTAAAGTGTCAAGTCAAGCTTTGACAAGACTTAGGTTTTGGGGGCAGCTGGGTGGCTCAGTGGATTGAGAGTCAGGCCTGGAGATGGGAAGTCCTAGGTTCAAATCTGGCCTCAGACACTTCCCAGCTGTGTGACCCTGGGCAAGTCACTTGACCCCCGTTGCCTAGCCTTTACCACTCTTCTGGGTAAGGATTTAAATAAAATTAAAAAAAAAAGACTTGGCTCTTTTTCCTCAGGCTAGAATCCTTGAAAATTGTCACAAAGAGAGTTAATGCAATTATTCCCAATTCATAGGCTATAAGGAAATGTTTACAATATTGAATAATATTTACATCTAAAACAGAATGGAACACTAAAAATTACAATAGCCAACATTTATGTAGTGTTTGGCATATGATAGGGGCAAGCCCTGCCCCACAGTACTCTAAAAAAACAATAGTAGTCTTACAAATGACCACGAAAAATGAGTTAGTGACTACCCGGTATTTATCTAACTTCATTTGTAACAGGCTAAACACTTAAGTCCGCCATTCTTAGGATAGTATCACATAATGAATAGAACAAGAAATGAATCTAGCCTCTTTGTAACTTTGAGTTCTCAACTAAAATTAAATCACCATATTAAAACTGTTGGCAGAGTTGGTAAGATCTTAGGGCTCTGCTTTTCACAGGCAAGAACATTTTAAAGGATCTTTGCTCTACTAAATTCACAGAAAATTATCACCATTTTCTACTTCAAAATAAATAGTCTTTAAACATTTATATCAGTCTTTTAATGGATTGAATCTACTAATTAATTAAATTTATAGTCCAAAAGAATAAAAAAGTTTATTTTTCTAACAATATTTCTAATACAATGAATTATCAAATTTATGCTAGGAATTTAATAATCATCATATTATTTGATTATCCAAACTATCCTGAAAGTAGACACTACCACTTTATAGATTATTAAAACTTGAGATAAAATAATTGGTCTTAAGATCACACAGCTATCAAATCTCCTGAGATGAGTTACTCAGATTTCTCTTTCCGATGCATTTTCCTTACAATTTTGTCATAATGCCAAATAGTAAATTCTGATTTATGTAAATTGTTTCAACAGTAGAACACCACCCCATTAAAATGAGACCAGAATAAAGTTAACCACACCTGGATCTAGCCTTATAAATGGTATCATACTGAATCTTGGTTTTTATTTCGTTTACCCCCCCAAAAAATCTATTGCCAATGATTTAAAAGTGGCATTCCTATAATGAGTTTTGATCTACCACAATTGTTATTGCAGAGGAACATACTTAGACCACATTCTAATTTGGTTTCAGGACATAGTTTGACCAAATCAAATTTGGGTTTTATAATTACCAATGGGAACATTAAAAATATCAACCAAAAAAAAAACCAACCCCACAATATTTTATGATGGAGTTTGAAGATTGAGAACTCATTGCTATCAATTCACTCTCAGCTCTCTATAATTCTTCTCTTTTTACTTTCAAATTACTCAAAAAATCTGACCAATTTCTTGTTCCCACCCCCTTACTTGCCTAGAAAGTGATAAAGGGGAAGTTTTACTTTCCTCTTCTACTTATTTCAGTGAAGTGGGAAAAGTCTCTCCTTAAAACCTTCCTTATTTCTTTCATATCCTTATTTTCAAAACTTTCTTTTATTTACTCAATTTCCAAAGATTCTATATTTCTATAGTATCACAAACTAACAATAGAACAAAATTTCTCCTTCAGCACAAAAAACTGTTAGACAAAACTAATGGTTTACTAAACTTTTATTTCCTACTCTGTATGATTCATTTCTACTCAGGTGACTATAACAACTAACTTCTCTTTGAATTATTGCTTGATTGGTTAAAATTCTAGTATTCCCTAGGGGATCAAAAGTATCTTATATGTCTCCCACACCCCCAAAAGTGGGAGATAGAGCTGCATTGTCCACACCTAGTCTCAACATATTAATTTATTTATGGAACAAACTCCTCCAAAAATCCATGAAGGTATTCTTAGTAATTATAAAAATCTTTAAAAACATAACCTTTCAAGAAGAAGACCTGTAATTCCTAACTCCTATTGAGGTATAAGAGTTGGGGTTCTGAGTTCTCTTAACATATTACAAAAGCCTGGTCTACTCAAATAACAAAAGTCAATTCAAAATATTTTTCCAAATTAAATTGTACTTACTCTCTTCCCTTTTCTGTCTACTTACTCTTCACTTTTCAGAATCTGGAGATAATTAATATTCTGTAATTCCCAAACCAAAAGAATTGCATTTTTTAATTTGTAGCATTTCTTATACAAGTAAGTTTTGCATGGTAACATAAAATTTTAAACATTCATTTCTGACATTCTAAATTGATTGCCTTCAAGGCCAGTACAGAAAAAAAAAAAAAACTTGATCACAGTATTTCTTAATGGACAAAAACTCACTTTTGCAGCTTTTTAAATAAATTGTCCTGATGTCAGATATTTGTTGGGCAGTTGTTGGGACAGCATACCACTAGGTAAACTGAGAGAAGTAGCCCAAGTATGCATAGGAGATTTCATCCCAATAGGTTTATGGGGAGGATTTAGGCATATGAAGCTAGAAAAGTATCTATCATAGAAGGGGGACCCAAGGAATCAGGCTCACTTATTAGAATTGATTTAGAGGCACCAACATCTAGCAAATGTGACACTAACCTTAGGAAGAACTTGGGATTCACTATTTTGGGGGGGAGGAATGTGAATACCTGGGGCTAGGATCTCAGGCTCTTGGAAAACAAAAAAGTCTTCTTGAAGATCCACAGCCTTTCCTCCCTCACTTTCATGCATTGCTGTTCTTCTGGGAACCTCTAGATCCATTCCACCTTTCATTCTTAGAATCCCTTTTTTTCCCTATACTTTATGGCAAGGCCCCCTTCCTCCTACAGTAAAAACATTCAAGTGATTTCTGAGATTTTGCAACAGCCCTTGATGCACCCTGTGCAAAAGTCTCTGAAAAAACTGGTGAGAAAAGCAAAAATGGTTTAGGTTAAAGCTTCAGCACTACAGCATGCTCTTTCCCTTTTTGTTATATATTTACTTCTCCCATTTTTCCTTTTCTTCTTTTTCTTTCTCCCTACTGTCATAATCAAATAGAGCAATGCCTTTAAGCTGACCTATAGGCATCTATCTCATGCCATTCAGAATATCCTTTATAGAAATGCTTTCTTATTTCAGGCAATGATTGATTAATAAAATGTGTGCTAACATGCATCTCTTGGATTGATGGAGTCATCTCACATTCATTTTAGCACTTTTGCACAGCCTAGCATAAAATGATTAGGATCTCACTCTCCTCTTGTGCTGTCTCCTGAAATTTATTTTTACAGTTCTTTGGACATGTTGTGCAATCATTCATACCCCTAAGCAAAGAATGTCTGGTCTGGTGTGAGCTAATGTAATCCTCCAGATTACTGGAGTCCCAATGTGGGTCTTGTAAAGGCAAGGTAGGGAGACCCTTGAAGTTAAACACCTCTCCCTCCTTCAGAGTCATTCTATTTGTTGCTTCTATGATAACTTGTCTCTATCCTGTGGAAAGTAGAGTCACCATTGAATCAATTATATCTTTACAAGTAGAATTATAACTTTTAAATATGGCTTAAAAATGATCACTAGCTGCTCCAGAGTCCTCATCAAGTCTAGGAATGTTACTTCTCCAAGTGGAGATGTCTGAGGGACTAACATGCTGCCTAAGGACAAAGTACATTGCCCCTTCCATCATGACTAATGGTTTCTTGAAAAGGGAAGATGCCATCAGATGATTTAAATGTATTTAAAGGATCAGTTAATATGTTCCATAAATACCAAGAATCTAACTCTTTAGGGTTTTTATCTGCTAAAACTAATCTTAAATCTTTCAGTTTAGGATAATCAAAATTTATAAATAGGCCAAATTAATTCACCAGCTAAATCTGTCTATTTTAAACCAAATATTAAAAAATGCAATGGCTTGGCATTTTTGTCATCTCTAACTCAGTAGGGATTTCTTTATTCCATTCTTCATGAAACTTACCCAAAGGAGTTTTGTTTGGCACATTATTTTTGCCAATTCCATCTCCCTATATATATATATATATATAAAACTTAGATATAACCAAGGAAAATCTCTCTCTCTCTCTCTCTCTCTCTCTCTCTCTCTCTCTCTCTCTCTCTCTCTCACACACACACACACACACACACACACACACACACACACACACACACAAACACACATACACATACACATACATATATACACAAAAAAAAATTCAAGGTCTTCCCATTAGCTCTTAGCTTGAGGCTTCAGTATCAACCTCTGGATTTTATTTATTTCTCTTTATCACATAAAGTATCTCTTCTGCTGGGACAAGTTAAAAAGATCTTTTACTGGCCCAATTTCCAATCTAGGGTGGATACTTGGAGACATGCCCTGGCTAAGGTTTCAATCACTTCTGGGAACCCTCCTAAGGGATCATACAACTTAGCTGAACAGCCTTGACACAAGGCCTGGTGTTCAATGTATTAATCTAATCAGGCTTTAGAAGTCCCTAGCAGGAATTCCTTTCTGACTGCTCAAGATGTTAAAAAACTGAATACTAGTTTTTTAGCACCAGAACTGATGATTGGCTAATGGTTAAAGAAAAAACCATGAGTCATTAGTGTTTTTGGTACAAAAGAAACATCCTGAGAGGACAGAGAATTCCCCCATTGACCCTTGCTTTCTACAGTGTAATACTCATTCAGTGTAGATGTGGCTGCCAAAGGGTTCAGTTCCATGTCCAGGAAACCAGTTTATAAGCTAATAGAGGGTAATATCAGGACTAAAGTCTGAAGATCACTCTTCTTAAAAAAATTATAGGGGCAATGTCACTGAGCACCACTGATGAGAACAAAAACAAGCATATTGCTATTACCTCACCACCACCACCCCCAGGCTGATCAGACCAAGAGGGAAAAGAGCAGCTTGTCTTATACTCACTCACTCATACACATACATTCACTTATACACATAAAAAGAAAATTCTCTTTTACACCAATAGTGGGATAGAAATCAATTTGCTCTATATTTTAGTTGTTCCTCAAACAATCTAAGGGAAGACGAGATCCCCTCATTTCCCCAGGCTTTGAAGAACACCAGTGATGGCATATGGTGCCACTCTCCAGCTAGAAATATATGACTTTCTCAATTCTTCGGGCTTGGGAGAATGCCGAAAATGGTGCGCACGCTCTGATTACCCCTGATCTGGGGGTATCCCTTGAGAGAGAAAAAAACAAAACCAAATTACAAAATTCTTTCAAGGGGACTACATATTATCTTCCTATTCTATGTGAGGTCTTCTTTGAAGGAAACAAAATGCCCTTCAAAGGATGGTCCACAAGTAATATAACCATGCATATATGCTGTCAATTATTTCTAAATCTATACACAAAGCTCCAACTTTTAATGCAAAATTATCCCCATTGGGGAATTTGACTCCTTGCCCTGAGAAGATCTTGGGTTTCAGGGGAAGAGTCAGTTCACAGCCATAGTTCCCTAACAGAAAACTCTTCTGTGGGGTAGAAAATGTCCACCAGGGCCCAAAGAAGGGAAGCAGTCTGCTAAGAGGTTTGGAGGACCCAGCCTTCACCCCCAAATCCTAGATGAGCCCCTAAATTGCAGTGAGCCAAAATGAATCAAAGGTAAACCTTATAAGGCAAATTTTCTAGGAGAGATAGTATTTTTTTAACAATGAACATATAACTATTAATAAAATGGGTAAAACTATCCCCACCCTCAGTGGAGCAACTCTGATGGGGCTGGGAAGACTATATTTGTTGAGACCCCAAAGGAGGAGGCAGGAAATTTTGCCAAATAGTAGAAAAGCCTTTTGATTAGCAGCAGTTGGGTAAAGTAAGCTGGCCTTCAGATATGGCTGATAATGCCTGTCTCTGATCATTAAAGAATGCCATTGTTTAATGAGACTTAATTGCCTCTAGGAATCTTGACAAAACAAACAAACAAACAAACAAAACATTACCACCCCAATCAAGATTCCCTCCCATCCTAACCCCATCCCTTAGAGTCTAAATCACCCCTAACTTTGAAGACTGAAAACAAAGAGTGGAGAATCCTCAGGGAGGCACCCAACCCAAGCTATTTATGCATAAACAGAAGTGAGGGTCCCACGTTAAAGTGGTTAGTCATACAGTGTTCCCAGGGTTAGGAATGATCACATTCTTCAACCATGCCTTTAGTTCAAACTGGGAGAGATCCCATTTTGAGCTAGACTGAGAAATGGAGTTTGACAAAATGGGGAATAGAACAGATTATTAGAATAATATGAGTTATTTAATTATGTAACAGAATATTAATTTTCCTCAGAGGCAACCTTCTGAGTTCAAGAGATTATAATTTGTTCCATTAGCTAGGGCTGACTGGTGAGCAAGGGGATTTCTTACATTAGAGAAGTCAACTATAACTGAGGAAGTTAGCCCTGTGACTGTCTTGAAGCAAGCAGAGTAGCTCTGTGCATGCCCAATTATGTTGTTCCCTGAATTAAATAGTTGACTTCAGAAAATCAACTGTGGTACATTAGTACCGGGGCACATTAGTCCATGTCACCAATTCTAAAACGTTTTCAGTCATAGGGAAGCTCAAACATTGTTCTTTCAAGAATATAAAATTTATTTAAAAAATAAGACATAATTTCAAGGAGAGACAATAGTAACTGTGGGTAGGCATCAGGGAAGGTCTTGGGAAAGTTGGGATTTAAGAGGGAAAGCTGTGGAGTGAGTGTATTCCAGACATGGAGGAATCCTGTGCAAAGACACAGAAATAAAGGATTGCACAAACATTTTTGTGTGCAGAACTGCATAGAGACCAGGATGGTTGTACTACAGAACATGTGAAGTGGATATGAGAGCTGGAGAGTTCAGAATGAGATGAGCTACAAATACCAAACAATTGATTTTATATTTCATCTTAAGGTAGTCACTTGGGGAGGAGGAAAAGTTACATAGTCAGAATTTCACTTTAAAAAAATCACTTTGGCAGCTAGCTATGAGGATAATGGAATGGAAAAGGGTCTATGAGACAGAACAGTCAAGAAGAGGGCTTTTGTAGTACTTCAGTCAAGAAGTGCTAAGAGTTTGAAGTAGGGAGGTCATTATGTGAGTGGAGATCAAGGGATAGATGGTGTCAACATGGAATCTAGAAACCTCAAACTTGTGGCCTAGTGAGATCTGGTGAACCCCAGGTTTCAGGATTAGCTTGTAGGTTAGAGACCCCAAAGTTTATACTTGTTCCCTTGTTCCCTGTTCAGAATCTATGCTGAAGGGAATCCCAGGCTAGCAGTTTCAGGCTGAGTAGGGGACACTCAGGGGAATGACAATCCTAGTTGGGTGGGATTAGGCATATGCTAAAGACCCTCTTTGTTTTAGGTAGTCTCCCCATTGTATCAGAGACCCTTTCCCAAGAAGATTCACACCTGAGCAGGAACCATCCTTTAGTATCCATTGTAAACAGCCCTTTTTCTGACACTCTAGCCTCTAGTTAGGATTCCTTTCCCAAACTTGATTGTATCTTGTCAGTGTAGTTTGAACACTCTCCATTTTCTTTGTAAGCTATAGTGATGTCAATCATCTTTCCCTGCCCCTGGATTCCCCAAACAGTATATAGGTTCCCCAAATTCTTTTGTTCTTTGGAGTCGTCATCTATCTTGGTGCCATCATCTATCTTGGTGCCACTCCCAGGAGTCAGTGTCCAGAGTGGCCAGAGTTCAATCCTCAGACTCTGTGCAGTTGTATGTGGCATACAGCTCTGTGTCAAGGCCTACTGTTGCATTGAACCCCTTGTTCCCTTGATTAAAGAGTGATTTTGACTATCTAATAGTTCTGTGTTTTTCCCAGTCAACATTTTGGAGGTCCCACTGAGATCCAATGTTCCAGCTGCCTGAGCCTCCCTGCTAAGGAGGACCCCAAGACTTGAGTTACCCATACAACTTGTTTGGGGTTAAGTCAGGAGTCTGATTAGCAGAGGGGCCAGCTACGTGGTTCTCAGAGGAAGGACTCAGTCTTGTGTATTTGGGAGTGACTAGCTCTTTAATTAAGGGCATATTAAGTGGGAGTCTGTGGGGTACACAGAGAGTTGCATAATCCAGAGCTACCCAGGTGCTGCTGGACATGGGAAACAGATGGTCTGTAATCCCAAAAAGAGGTGGGGGCAGCTTGCAGCCCAAAGAACCACCTAGAAATATGGCCATGAGTTACATGATTTTGAAGTATGGATCTGATGCATACAAGTATTTAGATAAATTGCAAATGGTGACAAAGTCCAATCCCAAGGTAAGCTGGCCAAGGTGGAGTTCATTTAATGAGGAAAAGATTGTTTCTACAGTCTGTTTTAAGTGAATCAGGTTGAGAGATTGAAGAAGATGAAAGGGAGCCTTCAATCAATGGCTCAAGGAATGCACCCAAAGAAAAACCAGGTCAGAACAATCCATGAACCAGAAGAAGGGAGCCAAAAGCCTGGAAAATATTTTCCTGCAGCCTAGAATCTGAAAAATTCCTGAAGAAGACATTTCTATGAGAAATCCGAAGGAGTCCCCAAGATACTGAATCCGAATGAGTATTGTTTCTCATCATTTTCATTGACTTTAGAAATATTTCTATAGCAGACATAAAACTGGCCATTTTATTTTCCCTGAGAATTCTATTTACCTTTAGCAAAGTCCCTTTAAGTAGAGGACCTGGAAAGAACACAGCTATTCCCCAAATTTAGTTGAAGTAGGAAAGTTTAAAATAGGAGGCTTGAAAGTAATATCTGTTAATTTGAGAATTTGCAGCAAAGATTCCAGAGTGCTAGGTTCTCTCAAAGTAGTATCAGAAGAAGTTAGGAAAGAAATAATGGAGCCTAGTGAAGAAATATACTGATATCATAGGAAATTGCCCTCTAGACAATACCCTAAATAGGGTCCCTTGTCCCAAGAACTAAAATTACCACATCCTTATTTATGTACTGCCATATGTTATCTCAAGTCTTCAGGTTTCACTGACCTGACCTAGGTCACTGACCGGCCAATGTTAAAAAGGAAACATCTGCAACTAAGATTGATGTTTCTTCACTTTTGGTGCCTGATTGTCAAGATGATCCCCCACCTCTAGCCCCTCTATATAAACCAGGCCTCTGCAATGCTCAGTGTCTTCTGCTTCTTGTGGAGGCCCAAGCTATAGCTTGAATAAAGTACCTCTTGTGTATTGCATTATCATGTGTGTCTCCTCCTTGGAATCTGAACCAGAATCAGACCAAACATTTGGGGGCTCGTCCAGGATTCCAAAGGTTTGGTCCACACAGTGGTAGAGGTACTTGTATCCCTGAAGGGAAATCTGAGTGCATCTGTCTGTGTGTGTATGTGTATGGGGGAGGGAGAGTCTGGATCGCAGCATACGGCTACGTGGCTGGCAAATTCCGTGCTCTGCAGATTATACAAAGATGGCCTATTTTGCCAAGTCAGATCTATTAAGACTCCCTTTAACCTGTTTCTGAGTGAGGACCTGCCAAGTATGCAGTTCCCAAGTCCTGCAAGGGGCCAGGCCAGAACAGCCAGGAAAACAAAAGTTGTTGTTTCAAGAGATTGAGAGATTTCCCTTCTAGAAGATTTGTTAGGAGTGCTCAGTAGGAACTTTGGAGTGGTTAGAGGCTCCCTGTCCAAGTTGGACTTGGGACAGGTGGTTAGAGGCACCCTGCCCAAGTTGGACTTTGAACAGGGACTAGGTCCCTGCAACAGAGGTTTTAGTCCTCTGAGGACCAAATACATTCTAAGGAGCACTGTTGGACAGTGAGTGTGAACAATTTCCATGCTGGAAGATGTGACGAAGAATAGGATCTCTAAAATAAGCCCCTGGGGTTGGGGGAGTATGCTCTTGTCTGCCCCAAAACTTAGTGAAAGTTTGTATCTCTGTTGTTTGTCTTCCACGTCTATTTGTTGTCTGGCTTTTATTGTTTGTCTCATGTGTCTTTCTATATTTGGGCCTTTGTCCTCATGGGCCAACAAACATCTACCCCCGTAGATTTGGTCTTGGCTCACTTTTCCGTCTTTAAGGCATGAGTCCAAAATTTCTACCAGGAAGCTATCAGTTCATTGATCATATCCCTTCCTCCTCTGCTGCAGGGAGGAAGAGGGTTGATTCGGAACAGAAAGACAACTGGTGAGACATCCCCACTTTTGGGATATTTCTGTTTATCGTTGACTTTGTCACAGTCTTGTCTCTTGTATTCTTAAATTGGACACTCACAAAAAGGCTAAGGGTTGCTGCATGCAACTTGGGAGGATTGCTTTGATATGGTACAAATATAATTTCACATATTGTGGTAACTGTTTGTCAGTTAAATGTGAAATGTTAGCCAGATTATCTTGAGCACAACAAAACTCATAGTTAGAAGTTTGTTTTGTTAAGATCTTGCAATACATAATGGTTTCAGTGAATTTGAGAATTGTCTAAATGTGACTGATAGCCAGCCTGACACAGAGAGGGAATGTTTTATTCTATAAGGACAGAAATTGTACTGGCAATTTTATAGATATAAAAGTCATCCAGAAAAAGTTGTTATGTTGTTGAGAAGAACTTATTCTAAAATTTAAACTTGGGATTTTTAAAATAAGATGTTATTTGATGTATGTGCTGTCAGAACTAGAAACAAGAAATAATATGACACACCAGAAGTTTTTAAAGTGGCTAATCTGTGCATATGTAATAATATAAGTACTAAGAATTTGGTATTTTGCAAAAGAGGGAATTTCTAAATGGTGTTGTCTTTGACTAAGTTATATTAATTGTTTTTTTTTAAATGTGCACAATTATAGAAAGGACTTTATGATCTAGAGATGAACATGTATTCAGATAAAATTCCTGGAAAGTAATGGAGTGAATACAAATTATGAGTGCATTTGTACTATAGAGACAATTAAGTTTTCCACCTAAATAGGTTAAGGGTATATATGCAAACTGTATGTCCTTAACAAGACAAATTTGACCAGCCCTGAAATCAAGAAGGGCTTGTCATGAGGATTAAATACAATTCAGTACAGTACCTTTCCTCTACTTACAATAATGGTAAAGAGGAGAAGCCAGAAGAAATGAGTAATGGATAGAGATACTAGTTGATACTATGAATTCTAGTGTGAAATAGATACAACAAGTTATAAATTGGAATAATGTTGATGGAATTTAATCAGGTGTGTAGCAATGTTTTGAGCTAAAAGAAAACTGAACTGGAGGTTCTATTCTACTTTAAATGGAAATTTGAGAGGAGTACAGGTAAATGCTTGAACTTCAGTTTGGTTAAACACTGAAAGATTTCTAAAGGACTTAATCAAAGTTATTTGGAAGTTGTGGAGTTCAAACTAAAATCCACTGAGGAGCAAATTATTATAAAGGGAGTTTATACATTCAAAATTTTCAATTATAGTAAGCTCACTTTTTAAAGGAGGGTCAAGGTTAAAACTTAAATCGAGCCAAGCAGCCTTAGGATAAATTGCTCACAAGCTATTAACCCCTTCCTTGTACACAGGAAGGAGAAAGAAGTGCTTATAATTGTTCCACACTGATACTTAGGGACTGAAATAGGGACATCACAGAGTTGACAACCACTGTGTGATAGAATTTAAAGATGAGTATATTTTAATTATATACTTCAGAGATTTTAAGGTGTTCAAGCAAGCAAATGTTGCCAGCCCTGTCTGACCAAGTGGCTTGTTTGAAGCTGTGGAATCTTAGTGCAAACATTCCATGTCCAGAATGATAAAATGAATTTAGTGATATGTAATTGATAAGTTACCTCACATGAACTTTGGGAATATGTTGGTTGATATTTTGATTACATTTTGATCTGTATAAAGATATATGTTGCAAACAGTAGCCAAGGAGTGGGTAGGACATTAAAATGGCATATATGTGAAAAACGCTTGTTCAGAATTTTATGATTGTTATGTGACTTGCTGCTAAAATGATCAAAAACTTATAACTGATGAGCACTATGCTAAAGATGCAGTGTTTCAATGACGTAATCCTTTAAATCAGAATTCTTTTGGGTTACCGATTAACAACTGAAGAGATACCAACAGAAGGAAGAATGGAAATCTTGCTCTGTTTTTTAAGCAGAGGGTTTTGAAGGAAGAGAGAGAGAGAGAGAGAGAGAGAGAGAGAGAGAGAGAGAGAGAGAGAGAGAGAGAGAGAGAGAGAAGGAGACATATAGGGAGGTGGAAAAGAATAGATAGATGTTCTACTCTTATAATTAGATCCTTGACCTAGGGATAATTTCTAGAATAAGTTGGAAAATCACATATGATTTTTTAATTTCTCTGGACAATTACCCTGAAGTGACTCCTGTATGGCCTTGTCTTAGTCTTTCAGATGGCCTAGGTTCAAGAGATGATACAGCTCTGATTTATATTACTATGGAGCTACACAATTCAGCACTCATGGTTTTTTTTTTTTTATTTCAGGTTTTTGTGACTAAAGTGTGATATGTAAATGATTGCCAAAATACATAAGAATAATTGAGTGATCAGCCTTGTATATATATAAAAGGCTTGTTTGAGGGTATGGAAATTTGTTTCTGGACTGCTGATGAGCAGAATTTCTCTCAGTTGAAATGGGTGAGACTTGTCTTTTAAGGAAAAAGAATGCTTCTGGGATCTAATAGTAACAATGTACACAAAGGACAGAGAGTGTCCTGGGATGGTTACAGAGGCATATTCTGGGCTCTCCTGGGAATGGACCTTTTCTGACCATCTAGGCTGTTAATCCTTGAGTGATACAATGATGGCATGAGCCAGTGATAGCTTTGGCCTGTATGTGAAGCCCTCACTGTGTGTCCTATGAGGAAATATTTTCCCTGTTGGCCTTTTCCTTTGGGACAAATTCCCATAATCAGCACATAATACAAATTGTAAAATTAAAGTTCCAATTCCCCAAACAACCTATTAGGTTAAAAATTGAAAATTCTTAAATTGTTAGGGAACATACTTTGCCACAGTTGAAGTTTGGATCTTGAGCTTGGAAATATAGCCCAAAGCTTCCTTGAATTTCCCCCAGAATCTGGGGTAAAGAAATTCATCTGTAAAATATTGTTACTCAAGTGTTTATAGATGTTTATAGTTAATGTGTATTTTGCAAAAGGATATTCTTTAACAGAAACATCACATACCAACTCTGCAAACAACTCAGGAATTCAATTTCCTAAAGAGATCTATTCCTGTCAGAAGACGATTTCTGAAGAAGTCTGTTGGCTAAGATACTCAAATGCAAATGTGTAATATCAATTACTATTATACTAATTTTCTCTGTTTCTAGTTGGTGTTCTAGTTTTTGCCCAGTCCTGGTTTCTACACTTCTATCTTAGGGGCTGACTCTCTCCCTTGTGACCTTTCTGCCAATCAGAGGAAGCAGTTGCTAGACATCCTTCAGATCTCCAAGCAGGTATCCAAATACCTAGGACCCAAGCATTAACTGAGGACATGCCCTAAAGACCCTATGTCCACAGCCTTTCATTCCCTGTTCAAGTTTTGGCTACTCCCCTGTGGGATATGTGGACCTTGCATTTGTAACCTTGTCACTTCTCTAGTTGCTTCTAGGGTAAAAGCACTCATGAGAGTCACCCAGATGCCACTGTAACCTCGGCAACTATTCCAGCCTGAAGCCCTGGACATTGCCTACAGTCAATACCTCTCTCTCTTGACAATGAGCAGGGACAACTCTACAACCATCCTCAGCTCTGAAGAAGCTACAGAAGACTGATAACATTTCCCCTTTTCCCTTAGATATTTGGAGAGGGGGGAGATGACATGGGCATTGTATCCCCAGAAACTTGGGCAAACTATTCCCACTCGAAGGCGCCCAATGGTTGTGTGCATCCTCAGATTTGACCCTCTGTGTAGCTAAAGGTTTCTTAGACTCCAATCAAGATCTCTGCTTACTGATTTTCCTAAGGTCTTACGCTATAACAGCAAGGGTCTTTATCGGAGAGGGCTAGATCTTCTATTCCTCCAGCAGGGTGGACTCTGTACTGCTCTAGGAGAAGAAGGCTGTTTTCATGAAGACCACACAGGTCTAGTTAGGGATTCCATGATAAAACTACGAGAAGGCCTGGCCACCAGGAAGAAAGAACGTAAGGCCCAGAAATCCTGGTATGAGCAGCGCTTTCACAAACCCCTGTGGCTAACAACCCTCATTTCCACTTTATTGGGTCCCCTCTTCATCCTCATCATCTTGCTGACCTTTGGCCCTTGTATTATCAATAGATTTGTGGCTATGTAAAGGAGCACATTAACACAGTCCAGCTCATGGTCCTAAGGCAGCAATACCTGCCCCTAAATGACATCCATGCCCCTATGAGGACACTGTACCCATGAGTAAGATTCCTAATTGCCCTAAAGGAAGTGGGGAATGAAGAAACATATTGATATCACAGGAAATTGCCCTCCAGACAATACCCTAAATAGAGTCCCTTGTCCCAAGAACTAAAATTACCACATCCTTATTTATGTACTGCCATATGTTATCTCAAGTCTTCAGGGTTTCACTGACCTGACCTAAGTCACTGACTGACCAATGTTAAAAAGGAAACATTTGGAACTAGGATTGATGTTTCTTCACATTTGGTGCCTGATTCTCAAGACGACCTTCCCCCCCCCCCCCCAGCCCCTCTATATAAACCAGGCCTCTTCAATGCTCGGGGTCTTCCACTTCTTATGGAGGCCCAAGCTATAGCTTGAATAAAGTACCTCTTGTGTATTGCATTAGCATGTGTTTCTCCTCCTTAGAATCTGAACCAGAACTGGACCGAACACTAGAAATAATTTAGTAACAGAAGATAATTTATTTTAAATCCTGAGCATGGTCAGAGAGAATTGGCATTTAAGGGTAAATTGTATGGGAAGATAATTGGGAAAAGAAATGCTAGGGAGGAAATTGGCTATTGATACAGTCACAAGGGTGAATGGAAGGGCAAAGTTTCTGTCAAGTTCTACAAGTGACTACTGATCATTACCAACTTACCCATGGCATTAATATTCCAAATTAGGGAGAATTACTCTCTCATTTTAAATTACTTCCCATTTTTCTTCAGTTATAGCAAATTTTCTGTAATCATATATAATGAAGGAAACCTCAGAAAGGCAAGGGCTAGAAGATGGGAATTATTTTAACAATGATTTTTATCTACGAACCTTACATGGGCTGACTCAGTTGCAACATTATTTTTTTATGCAAAGTGAAACAGTTGTTACAAGTAAAAAGTCTATGCTATTTAAGCATGATTATGGTTAAGTAGTGTCAACATGGAATCTAGGAACCATAAACTTGTGGCCTACTGGGATTTGATGAACCCCAGGTTTCAGGATTAGCTTGTAGGTTAGAGACCCCAAAGTTTATATTTATTCCCTGTGTGGGAATCCACCCTGAAGGGAATTCCAAGCTAGCAGTTTCAGACTGAATTGGGGACTCTCAGGGGAATGACAATCTTAGTTGGGTGGAACTAAGCTTATGCTAGGGACCCTCTTTGTTTTAGGTAGTCTCCCCATTGTATCAGAGACCCTTTCCCCAAAAGATCCACACCTGAGCAAGAACCATCCTTTAGTATCCATTGTAAGTGGCCCCTTCTCTTACACCCTAGCCTCGAGCTATGATTCCTTTCCCAAACTTGATTGTATCCTGTCAGAGTAGTTTGAACATTCTCCATTTTCTTTGTAGCTATAGTGAAGTCAATAATCTTTCCCTGTCCCTGGATTCCTGAAATGGTATATAGATTCCCCAAATTCTTTTGTTCCTTGGAGTCCTCATCTAGAATCCAGGGTTTGTACCCTGAAAAAGTTGTGGTGTCAGACTCTGAGTAAAGAATTAAATACTGGACTTATCCCTATCCTAATTAAAGACTTGGTTTTTCTGACTATTTAATAGTTCTGTTATTTCCAAGTTAACAGTAGTTAAATGTGAATGAAAACAGTTTTTAAATCCCTAGCATCTCAACCTCCCCAAAGGGAGATGTGTGTGAGAGGTTTAAAAAAATAAGGAAAGTTAGAAGCATTTTTTTAATCTTGGGAAATTTTGGAGTTTATTTCAATATTGAAACTTAAATCTGACTTTTAAAATTGTTTTGAAACTGAAATTGTCATGCAGTTTTTTAATATGATTTTGGGATTTTTGTAATAGAGTATTCAATTAGAATTTTAATTAATACTGAATGATATTTTAATTTTTGGCCACAAACAGGAAGAAGGGCCATTTTTGGATTCACAAGTCCTGAATAACCTGTGATATGGATTTTGTTTTTGTTTTTATACTTCTATAGTTTGTAGGGTTGTTTTTTAATATATGCTTATTTTGGTAGAATAAGGCAATCTTTCTTATTAAGCTTATAGCTTACAAAATTTTATAATTGGTGTAGAAGAGTTATTAATAGGATTAATAATATAGGATTGCAGAGTAAAGTTAGCATTGGGATAATTTTTATAGTGAGTAAATATAAAGGGAGCTGATCAAGTCCTGTTAAAGAATGTGTTTCTCTTTCCACACAATTAAAACTAGCTTGAAACAATTAGAAATACATTAATTGATTATGGGTAGGATGATTTAATATAATAAAAATGACAATCCTACCCAAATTAATATACTTAGTCAAATGCCATACCTATCAAACTACCAAAAACATTTTTATAGAATCAGAAAAAAATTATAACAAAGTTCATCTGGAAGAACAAAAGATCAAGAATATCAAAGGAAATAATGAAAAAATGCAAAGGATGGGGGCCTAGTAGTACAATATCTTAAACTATACTATAAAGTAGTGGTCATCAAAACAATATGATAGAGACAGAAGAGTGGATCAATAGAATAGACTAGGGGTAAATGACCTCAGCAAGATAGCGTTCGACAAACCCAAAGACCGCAGCTTTTGGGACAAGAACTCAGTATTTGACAAAAACTGCCGGGAAAATTAGAAAACAGTATAGAGAAAATTAAGTTTAGATGAACATCCTACACCCTATACCAAGATAAATTCAAAGTGGGTAATTGACTTAAATATAAAGAGTGAAATCATAAATAAATTAGGTGAACATAGAATAGCATACCTGTCAGATCTGTGGGAAAGGAAGGAATTTAAGGCCAAGCAAGAGACAGAGAACATTGCAAAATGTAAAATGAATTCTTTGATTATATAAAATTAAAAAGGTTTTGTACAAAAAAAAATACCCAATGCAACCAAAACTAGGAGAGCAAAAAACTAGGAGAACCTCTTTTATAACAAAACTCTCTGACAAAGGTCTAAAATCCCATATATATAAGGAACTAAGTCAAATGTACAAGAAATCAAGTCATTCCCCGATTAACAAATGGTCAAAGGACAAGTTTTCACACAATGAAATCAAAACTATCAATAAGCACATGAAAAAGTGTTCTAAATCCCTCCTGATGAGAGAAATGTGAATTAAAACAACTCTGAGGTACCATCTTACACCTAGCAGACAAGATGGCAGCAAAGGAAAGTGATAAATGTTGGAGGGGATGTGGCAAAATCAGGACACATTAATACATTTCCAGTTGAGTTGTGAATTGATCCAACCATTCTGGAGGGCAATTTGGAACTATGCCCAAAAGACTTCAAAAGAATCCCTCCCTTTGATCCAGCCATAGCACTGCTGGGTTTGAACCCCAAAGAGATAATGAGGAAAAAGACTTATACAAAAATATTTATAGCTGTGCTCTTTGAGATGGCAAAAAATTAGAAAATGAGGGGGTGTTCAATGGGGACATGACTGGGGATATAAACTTTAATGATCACTCTGTAAATATTAATAATATAGAAATAGATCTTGATCAATGATACATATAAAACCTAGTGGAATTTTAAATGCAATGACCACAGACAATCCAGAGGAACTTATGAGACAGAATGCTATCCATATTCAGAGAAAGAACTTTGGAAACAGAAATGCAGAAGAAAAACATGATCCATCATGTAGCTCAATATGGATATGATTAGGGTTTTGATGTTAAAAGATCACTCTACTACAAATATGAATAACATGGAAATAGGCTTTGAACAATGATATATTACCCAATGGAACTGCCTGTCAGCTCCAGGACTGAGGAGGGAAGGGGGGGAGAGAGGGATCATGAATCATGGAACCATGGAAAAATATTCTAAAAAAAAAGAAAAGATGGGACTCTTAGTAACTGGAAAGATGATGATACCCTCTATAGAAATAGGTAAGTTCTAAATACAGTAAGGCCCCATAGGATCTACCAAAAATATAAATGAACACTTGCTGACCTCATATTTTTGTGCTCACTCTCCCCACTCCTGCCCTTTGGCTTAAGGCCTATGCACAAACATGCATACAGAGAGACACAAACTAAAAGTGAAAAAGAGATGAATCAGGAATGGGGGAACTGAAATCATGGGCAGACTTCCAGTGCATGGGCAGAGGAAAGTGGAACTATGGCTAAAGGGAACTTACTATAGTTCTAAACTTTAGCTAGGTGACTCAATGGATAGAATGCTGGGCCTAGAGTAGGAACACTCCATTTTCCTCAGCTCAAATCTAGCTTCAGATATCAGCTGTGTGACCTTGGGCAAGTTACTTAACCCTGTTTTCCTCAGTTTCCTCATCTATAAAATGAACTGAACAAAAAAAGGCTCAACAACCACAACAAAGAGGGATATGTTTGTTGGTTAAAAAAACAAACAAACAATGAATTGTTTTGGATATACAGAATTTGAGTTCCCCACAGGACATCCATTTGTTAATGTCCAATAAGTACACAATGATACAACAATGAAACTCAGTAGAAATACTAGGGCTGTATATAAAGATTTAGGAGTCATCAACATAGAGAGAATAATTAAACCCACAGCTATAGCTGATATCACTGAAAGAGAAAGTATAGCAAAAGAAGGGAGTCCAAGACATACTTGTGAGGCATGACATGAATGGTGAGCTAGCAAAGCAAAGTTAGAAAGAGCAGCTAGATAAGTAGGAGGTGTAGAAAGGAAATTAAAAATATATTGATACAGTTTGATAAGATAAGGATTTTTGTAGGGTTGTCCCAGAGACTGCAGAGTGACTGAGGCAAGGAAGAGTTCTGTGCATGAGCTTGGAACTTTGAAGGAGGGGCAGGCAGAGTTCTGGGAGCAGTTGGTCTCTGACTTCTGAAGAGACTGACCAACTCACTTTTGCTCTCTAGATATAGTTCTGCTGGTGAGGGGAAAGAAAGAGAACTCTTAAACCATCCTGAGGGTTTTCTACTTTCCTCCTGTGGAAATACATCAGGAAAAAAAACATGTCAGATCTGCTGCTGTGAGAACTGTTTTGTGAGAGGAGAAAGACCTGTTCGCCTCTGACTCTGAGGGAAACCTCTAGAGTCTCACTCAGCTATATTGAGATCAGCCATTTTGCCCACTATAAGTATTACTCTGGAGATAACTTTAATTAATAGATAATTAAGAATTTAGTTAGTTTAGCATAGTTTGGGATTTCTAGTAAGAGTTAAGTGTAGCTCGGGTGAATTCCTGAGATTTGAAGACTTCATCTTGCGGTGAAATTTGGTTGAGTGGAGTGATTTAGATTCTTTAAATGTTAAGGAATCCTTTTATATATCCTTAAATCTTTAATATATATAAATAAAAGTTATACATTTTTATAAGAAAGATCTCCAGACCAGTTTGTGCACTGAGCCCTAAGAAGGGAAACTGAATACTTTGTGATCATCCAGCAAAGTATATTACCACAGTATTTTCCCTCCTTAATAACATCCAGTATTATCCCAATATTGCAGAGGGAAATAAAAAGATGACAATGTTGAATTATAATCCCTAAAGAAATCACTTCTGCTTGGGTTCACACAATGTGTCATCTGGAAATGGATGAGACAAATCAAATACACTGATTAGGCTTTTGTTTGGGGCATTACCACTGTCATTACTACTAAGTGGGCCAGAGGACTTTAAAGCTTATGGTGGCTGGAGATGGTTACATATATGCAAAAATACAGCCACTGCTCAGAAAAAAAGGCTGTGACCATCCTGGGTGATCAGAATCATATAAAAAGAAATAATTCCTTGTCATTTCCTCTATTAATGGTGAAATTATCACGTTGTTGATAAATTTGTTGTCTCAATAGCTAATTCCAAATTACTAGCATACTAGCATCTCCTTAAAATAACATTTTTTTCAGTGTTGAATGACCCAGTGTGGTCACTAAAGATGTCAGTCTCACAAGATATGCTAAATACCAGTAAAATGTATTTTATAAACTGTATAAACTCTAAATGGCTCTAAGTAAATTTCTATAAAGCATTGCTGAACCATACATTAATTCTAAAAGCTACTACTGTTCACTGGCATCAAAGAAATCATTTTTATATTCCATTAAGAGGGAGAAATAAAGGGAGTGGCAGCTAGGTTGCTCAATGGATTGAGAGCCAGGTCTAGAGATGGAAGGTCCTGGGTTTAAATGCGGCCTCAGACACTTCCTAGATATGTGTCTCTGGGCAAGTCACTTAACCCCCATTGCCTAGCCCTTACTACCCTTCTGCCTTTGTACCAATACACTAAGATAAAGGTTTAAAAGATAAAGGTTTAAAAAAAAGAGTGGAGGGAAAAAATATTTGGGGGAGGGGGGGGCTAGGCTGATTCTATTATTCAGAACTTTCTTGAATATTAGCAAGGAAGTAAAAAAAAGAAACCCTTAACCATGAGACCTGAAATTGAGAGGAAAAAACACACATAAAACTTTAAAATTTAGATACCAAAAAACATTCTCCAGAAATAATTGGGTGCTAAGAAGACTCAGGAGTTCACAGAAGATCACAATTCTAGAAGTAGAAGGAACCTCAAAGGCTATTATGTCTCAAGTCCTAATCTTACAGATGAGGAAATGGCATCCCAGATGTTAGGTGACTTGCCTAAGATCTCACAGGCAGTATTTGGCTGGACAGCTAATGAATTTACGAATCTTTTTCTTTCTTTTTGCCCTGAATCTGTTGAGATATATTCCTCTGGCTTTTCTCTCTACTTTTTTTCACAGAAACACAGAATCTCGGAGTGAGAAGAGATCTCAGGGGCCATCTAGCCCAACCCACACCTGAACAGGAAATAGATCTATGACATCACTCCCAACTGGTCATCCAGCCTTTGTTGAAAGAGCTCGATTGAGGAGGAGGCCATTGTCTCTCAAAATACACCAGTCTACTATGAACTTTTCCTTCCACTGAACCCAAATATGCCTCTTCAGTTTCAACCCTTTGTTTCTAACTCTGACTTCTGAGGTCAAGAAGAAAAAAAAAATTCCTCTTCCCCAGGAAGTCCTTGGTATGCTTAAAGGCAGGTATCAAGTCTTTTCTCTAGGCTAGGACAGTCCCAGGTTCTGCAGCCTGTCTTCATTAGGCATGGTCTTGTAGGTCTTCTCTATCCTGGCTGCCTTCCTCTGGATTCCTGCCATTTTGTCAGTTATTCCTGAAGTATGGCACTCAGGGGGGAGGAATGCCAATAAGCTAGAAAGCATCCAAGCAAATATAACCAATTTAGTGAACAAAGGCCAACACAATTTCTGTGCTTGTAACTTACACAAACAAATTACATGATCATATACCTTTCCTCAGCCAGTGGTCCTGAGGTTTTTCTGACAGAGTGGGCTCCACACAATAAAAAATTCCTAGATCCCATAACAAAACTTCAAGTTATAGGTCAAATAATAAGTTTGGTTCCCCCAATTTCAGCCAAGGTGAGGGATAAAATTCATTGTTATGATCTGTTATTATGTCCCCGGTGAAGAGAGATGATTAAAGTCAAAAACAATGTCTTCTCACCCTGGGATCTCATGCAGATGAGGATTTTTTGTTTTATTTTACCAAATTGTATTTGACTGAGTCAATATTTTTTAAGACAAACAAAATAAATCAAATTAAACCAGTCATATAAATATTTAATTAAGCTAGTTGGCATTAGAAAAAAGAAATGCCTCCAATAAAAAATAAATTTTATGAGAACCATTTTTGAATCAAAATTTGAAAAATCTAATCATGGACTAGCATTCTGGACCCAGCTGAACTGGCTACCTGACAGATGAATAAATTACTTGCCTTCTATGAGTGCTAAATTGAGTAGAATTTTTTAAGTCCAATTGTTTAAGTCTCTTAAAAATAGGGTGATTGTTTAATTTTAATATTCTAAATGCTACTTAGAAAGGCTAGAATCTAAGGCATCTACAAGGAAAAATGTTATCACTAAGTTATAGAACATGACTCAACTTTAAAGTGGGATTTATAGTATTTGGAAAGAACTGAATTTTTTTTCCTTTTTTTTATTTTCTGGCAAAAAGAATGCACAATTATACCACACATCTTGAGGATAAATTGCTTCAATTAGTTCTCCTTTGCTGAGAAGAAATGAAAATAAAAAGCATATGTAATAACTACAACCACATGATGTTATTCATATTATTCCAGTTCTATTAACATAGCATTCCTTCTCTTGAATGTGACCATGTGCTTCTTGTCCAGTTTGTCTGTGATCAGAACTATAAAAATCCAAATTCTACTTTTCAAATCTTGGCAAGCAACAAATGGAATCCATGCATTGCCATCTGAGGGTAGAAGATGGCATTACTAATAATCTTCTAAGCAAATAGGTGGTATGTCTGACATCACAATACTCCATGTCTTTTTTAATCTCTGAACTAGTCTTGCACACTAACTCCTCAAGCTATTCTGATGAGGCTTCCCAAAAAAGAGGAATCTAGTTCTGGGACACCAAGGATACTATAAAATTAGTTCTCTTGCAAAGAAGAAAGTCTGGAAGCTTTTGTGTTTAAATTTGCCTCCATGGATGTTATGTCTAATTTACCACAATACCCCATGTCTTTTTTTAGCTCTGAATTAGTAATGCACACTAACTCCTCAAGCTATTCTGATGAGGTTTCCCAAATAGAGGAATCTAGTTCTGTGCCTACCAAGGATAGTATTATAATAGCTTTCTTGCAAACAGAAAATCTGGAAGCTTTGGTGTTTAGATTTGCTTCAATATCCCATCTGGTTTAGTGTGTGTTTTCAATAAGTCCAAATGGACTTAAGTTATTCAAGGAAAACTTTCTTTTTAAAAGTGGAGATTTTTTAAACATATTTTTGTTTTTACCATTTTAAATAATCTCAATCTCTTGCCATGTCTTCCTCCTTTCACAAAAATATACTGGCTGGATCATTCATTTGGGGCAGCCTGATGTAATGGACCAGCAGAGGACTTGAAGTCAAGAGTCACTTGAGTTTGAATCCCATCATTGACATTGATAAAATGTGGAACTATGGGAAATTCACATATCTTCTCTGAGTTTTAGTCTCTAATCTGTAAAATGGGGATGCTAAAAGAACCTACCTCAGAAGAGCAAATGAGTGCTTTATAAATATTAAAATACTATTTATATGTCACTTATTGTCATTATTCTTTTTTAAATACATACTCTCTGCCTTCTAACATTTCTTGGCTCATATTGAACTGTTTACTATTTAATTTTTCTCATGTTTCAATCTTTTTTCCCCAACTAGATTGTAAACTGACCCCCTTGTTCAGTCTTTGGCCCTCTGCTCTTCTCTCTAGATAGTCTCAAAAAGCTGTCATCAACTTTCCCGAGCATGATGCCATTGATGTAAGTTGATGTCTATTTCAAGCCCTGTCCACTTTCCTAGACTCTACTTGGATTTGATACTATCTCCCCTCAGCTTTTAAGTATATCTAATACTGAAATGTTCATCTTTAACAAGTAACTAGGTGGATACATTGCTGGATTTAGCCTCAGAAAGATGTGAGTTCATATCTTGGATACTTACTAGCTGTGTGATCCTGTTGAAAATCACTAACTCTCTGTTTGCCTCAGTTTATTCATCTATAAAAAGAAGATAATAGTGTCTACTGCCCAGGGCTGTTTTAGGACCAAGTGAGATAAAAATTGTAAAGTATCTAGCACATGTGGGCAACTGGGTAGACACACAGTGGATAAAGTGCTAGGCCTAGGGTCGGGAAGACTGATCATCACTCATCTACCTGAGTTCAAATTTGGCTTCAGACACTTAGTTGTGTGACCCTAGACAAGTCACTTAACACTATTTGCCTCCATTTCTGCACCTGTAAAATGAGCTGAAGAAGGAAATAGCAAGCCATTCTAATATATTTGTCACAAAATCGGCAAATTATAGCCCCAAGAGTCAGATACAACTGAAAAACAACTGAACAAAAAACATGCCTAGCACATAGTGAGTGCTATGTAAACGTTAGTTATTATTATTAAATAGATGTTAACAAACTACAACCCTAGAGCCCAAACTGGCCTTTTGTGAGGTTTTCATATATTTCAGTTTTTATTTTTACATACATAAAATAGTTTTTACATATTTAAATTTTTATTTTTAAAATGTAAAAACTATTCTTAGCTCATGGATTATATAAAAACTGGTGACAGGCTATATAAAAACAGGCAGCAAGTCATATTTGGCCTGCAAGCCTTAGTTTGCTGACTAACCTCTGGTTTAGAACCCAAACCCAACTTCCTGGACCAGCTCTTCCTTTTATTTTAACTGAACCATAGCTTTCCCAATTTTCCATATTAAAATATCTTATATACAGAGATATAAAACAGATAATTAGAAGGAAGGCAGAAAATTGGGGGGAATGGTCATAAATAGTCTCAAATGAAATCTCATTAAAATATATATAAAAACTTAAATTTATGAGAATAAGAGCCATCCTTCAGCTGATAAATGGGCAAAAGATAAAGACAGTTTTTGGAGGAAGAAATCAAAGCCAGGAATAGGTATATTTTTAAAATGCTCTAAACCACCACTGAAGAAGGAAATGCAAACCAAAATAATTCTGAGGTATCATCTAACACCTGTCAGTTTGGCTAAAATGACAAACAGGCAAAATGACAAATGTTGTAAGGAATGGGAAAGTTGGGTCACTAATATAATGTTGGTAGAACTGTGAACTGATCCAACCATTTTGGAGAACAATTTGGAATTATACCCAGAGAGCTACAAAACTGTATATCTTTAGAGTCAGCAATATAATTTCTGGATCTATCTCCCAAGGTGATCAGGGAAAAAGGAAAAGAACCTATATGTCCCCAAACTGGAAATCAAGTTGGGAAATGACTGAATATCAGAGTATATGATTGTGATGGAATACTATTACACTATAAGAAATGATGAGCAGATTAATTTTTTAAACTTGGAAAGGACTACATGAGATAATGAAGTGTGAAACAAGTAGGACCAAGAGAACATTATCTAGTTACAGATTTAATATTTGAAGAATAACTTATGAATGTCCACCTCTAAAGAATGAACAAAGGCATAATCTATATATTTTGTGAGATGGTGTCTCATATGGTGTGGGGAGGGGAAGGAGGGGATAAATTAAAAAAAAAAACTTTAAAATGTCTCTTAGTAAATGTCATCAAGCTCCACTGATTCTTCCTTTATGATATTTATCCCTTTGCATCTGTCCCTTCTCTTTCTTTTCCATCATCATTGTCATAAGTCAGACCCTTATTACCCTACATCTGGACATCTGGAATCTGAAAATGGTCTCCTATTATCTTCCTACAGCACTTTATATCATGTTGTTCTTTGCTCAAAAATATCAAGCAATTCATCATTACCTAAAGAATAATGTCCAGACTCCTGAACCTGACATTCAAACCCCTCCCCAATCTTTCTGGCTTTATTTCCATTATTTAGCTTAATAAATCCTGATCTAATTCAACTGATTAAGATCCACTGCCCCCATAAGTGTTTTCTTGCCTTCATATTTCTAATCATAGCATCTATTCCTTGATGATGATCCCAATCTTTTCCATACTTTAAAACTTTGCTGGGGCATATAAGTGGCTCAGTGGATAGAGTACCAGGCCAGGTCAAATTTGACTTCAGACACTTCCTTATTGTGTGACCCAGCCACTTACAATTCTTCTGGCATGGAACCCGTATTTAGTATTTTTTTTAAGGTAGGAGTTTTAAAAAAAAACTTTTTTTAAATCCCCTCTCTTCTATTGAAGCTTTCCCCCAACCATCCCAATTTAAAGTGATCTCTCCCTCCCATGCATTCCAATTGTCCACATAATTCATTTTACAGTTCATTATCTCTAGTTTTCTTCAAGCTCAGCTCCAAATTACCCACTCTCCCTCCCATCCTTTTTTGAGACTGGGCCTTCCTATTTTACCCAGGATTGCAGGATGGCATACACCCAAGAACTCAATACTACTCCAAATGATTCAGGAGCTTTGACTTGCTTTGTTTCTGATCTGGGCCAGTTATCCCCTCCTTAGGCAGCCTGGTGGCCCTTCCATTCCTGGGAACTCATCATATTAGCACTGGATTTAGTATAGAGCCTGTTCAGCTCTGTCTAGCACGGCATGTGATCCACCAGTCTCAGTCTCCTAAAGATCAGGAATTACAAGTGAGAACCACCATGCTCAGTCAAATTTCATCTTCTACATGAAGCTTTTACTGACAATCCCAGCTGTTGATACCTTTCCACTTGTAGCATTCCAGACATATAAGCATCTGGGAAGTATGGTTGATGTATTAAATACTTGATCAGATCAGTTAATGATCAATGTATAGACAGTTCTAAGAGCAGGAGAATTCCTGAGCCTAAGCCACAAAGGCTTAGCCCTCACCTTGTCAAACCACATTCCTCTGAAAAGCACATGTCAGGTGAATCTCCACTTCCTCTGATCTTGATAAGACCTACATGCTATGTTACATATTCATTGATCACCTCTCAATCCACAATAAATGCTGGGGCAGGGCACACTACTCTTCCTCTTGATTCCTGCAACCTTGGAGTTCTTCCTTCTATCTCTCTTTATCTTTCCTAGTGCCACTCTTGGCCACATGCTGTCTATGTCAGAATTCTTACTTCCACATGTTCTATTATTTCTCATATTTTCCTTTAATTAATTTTCTAAGGAGAATATTATCAGGGGCTAGCACCATTCCCCATAACAATTAACTTGTCTGTGAGTCTTCATTTATCACCCATCTTCCTCAGGCTCCTTCCTCCTTCTCATGCTATATCCCACAAAGGAAAATCTTTATATAACAATTGCTGGATGGATTGTTATACCACTCTATCCCCAGCAGACAAACAGAAAGACAGATAGACATACACATAATTACCTTGTTTTTAATTTGTAAGAGTAAGTATAATGTAGTAGCTAAAGAGTTGGTTTCAGAGTAAAAAGATTTGAGTTAGAGATCTACCTCTGATGCATATTGCTATAACTTAAGTGAAAAAAATCACTTAACTTCTTGGTGTTCTAGGCAAATGTCCCAAAAGAGAAGTAATAGAGCCAGTGCTAAACTGCACTGTTAGCAGGAGCTTTCTCACCAGAGTTTCCCTATATCAATGAAGTGAAGTCAGTTAACAAGCATTTTTTAAGATTATGTGTCAAGTGCTGCATATATGAAGGAAGGCAAAAAAAGCAATCTGCCCCCAGAGAAGATAAGGTCTACTGGAACAAAAGACACCTAAATACCTCAGTATTTACACAGTAAAACAACCAGTCCAGTTCAAAAAAATTCTATCAATATTTTTATATCTAAACATATGATTGTATTTACATACACTACATGGGCATAATGTGAGCTCCTTGAGGCCAGAGATCCTTCCATTTCTGACCCTGTGTAACCAGCACCTAATACAGTACCTGGCACAGAATTGGTGATTAGTTTATTGACTGATTGATTACATATTACCTGGTGAAATCTCTTCTATTACTATTTTCAAATGAGATCTATATCTTGTATTAGTATTTAATTTTTAATGTATTTGTGTCCTGTCTCTCAATCTAGACTGCAAAATACTTGGCAATTGGGAGCATATCCTATATTTCCTCATATCCTGTAAAGTTGCACGATGCCTTGTACATAATAGACACTCAACAAATAACTTCACTTGATTATTAAAATAGCAACTATTGCTCAATAAATTCTAAGTATTTTTCACATAAAGATTTATAAATTTGCTTCTCTAAGACCCAAGAGCATAAATATTTACAAATCATTAACTCAGATTTCACTAATCCATGCTATATACTAGATTTTTAGAATACTTTATTTTTTAAATATTTAAAATTTTAAAAATTAAAGCAAAAAATATATTTTAAAAGTGAGAACTGTTTCTGTTTTATAATTTGGGCCAATGGCATGAATTTGTGCTGCTTTCTCTTCATTTTTTTTAGGAATACTGTTCCAATATTGGTCTTTGGGTCAAACTTCCACAATCAGCTTCTGAAGTGTCATTACTAAAATCAAAGGGTAGCTATATATGTGTGGAGCTGGGTGTTTTCAAATGTGTATATTTCTGAAGGTGCATGTTTGTGTATCTCTTGGATAACATATAAATAGGATCCTATTAACATGTCTAATATCAATCAATTTTACTGTTTATTTAAACTAATGTTCATTGCAGTCATTAATGCCTTTCAGGAAATGATAGTGCTTGAATTTCACTCAAATTTCTAAATGAGGATGGAAACTCAGTAAATATTTTCATACACCAAATACCTATAATCAAGGTTTAGAGTTTTCAACTAACAAATCAAAAATAGACCTATAAACAGATAACTAATTCATGAATTTGCTAAGGGTTCTTCCTTAACTGTAAATATCTGTATTTAGTCATGAATACACACAGAATCAGGACAGTTATGTGACTCAGTGAAGAGAGAGTCAGGCCTAAAGATGGGAGGTCCTGGGTTCAAATTTGACCTCAGACACTTACTTCCTAGTTGTGTGAAAACCTTGGGTAAGTCATTTAACCCCCATTACCTAACCCTTAACCCCTTTCTTCTGCCTTGGAACCAATGCTTAATTCTAAGACAGAATGTAAGAGGTTGTTGGTTTTTTTTTTTTTAATGAAGACAGAATCATCTTTTAGTCATCCAAAAGTCAAACAGTTGCAATAGGTCTTATCCTCAGAAAATTCTGATTTAAAGGTTGTTAACAATTTTTCTGGTGATTCCATAGGGTTGCAAATCACAATTAGAGATGATATAAATGGTAGGGGAGAGATACATAAAAGGCATATAAATAGGCTTAAGTGTATGAACAATAATGGTCTTGTACAAGAAATAGCACAAAAGATATCATCCAGAAATACAGGACTCAAAAGGGAGGACAGCTGGTCATATAGTAAGAATAAGAGAGAACAACAGATAGACAGTCCTTGTATTGTATTGGTGCTCTGCTGGATTTAACTTCCAGAGTTCTAGGTAGAGACTCTGTGGAGGACAACATGGTACAATAGAAAGAATGCTAGGTTTGGAGTCAGAATTGAGTTCGAATCCCCTCTTTGCCACTTACTTTGTTCCAGACCTTGGGCAAGTCATCTAATCTCTCTGGTCTCAGCTTCTTCATCTGTAAAATATGAGGGAGTTAAACTAGATCATCTCTAAGAATGCCCTCTAGCTTTAAATCTATCATTCTATTATTATTTTTTATCAAATATAGACTAGAATAGCACAGGATAGGTGGATATGAAGGGGTTAAAACCTGTATCAATGGAAAGAGCACCTCCACTGAGGAAAGCACAGATCTCAGTTATATTGATAATTTTCTTAAGCTTTGCATTAACATAACAAAAATCTTCCTTTACTATAGCCAGAGATCAGAACAGACGTCTTTTCAGTCAAAACGATGACAACTAAATCAGAAAATCTATAAATCATAACTTGAGAAGTTGATTTTTTTTTGTTTCAGTCTTAAAAGATGACCCTGCCTCTATGTATAAATAGCACTGGAAGTAAGAAAGGGTTGTTTGAGGTGGGGATGGTAAAGGACAGGGAAAGAGAGCTGGGATTAAATGATTTTCTACCATTTAATAAATCAGATTTCCTATTTGGTTTGAAACACAATATGGTGGAATTCTACAATATTCAGCATATCAAATCTTGTCATTTTTCCTCTCCATGATATTGCTCATATATATATATATGTATATATATATATATTATATATATCTCCTCATCATCATTCTCACAGCCACCACCATCACTTCTCACTTGGACCAGGAACAATTTCTAACTTGTTCTCCCCTCATTAAACCTCTTCTCCACATGCACAAAAATGATTTCCCTAAAACACAGGTCTAGTCATGTGACTTCCTTCTTCAATAAGGTTCAGTTACTACCTACCCTACAGGATCAAATACAAACTCATCCATTTAACATTTAAACTCTGACCCCCCCCTTCAACCCCGCCCCTTTCTACCTTTGTAAATTTCTTGAACAAAGACCCTGAAGTCCAACTATATTGGGTGATTTGCTGTTCCACACACATAACACTTCATGTCCTCAAACCAGGGCTTTGTTTTTGACGGGGCTTTTTCATCTTAAAAAAATTTTTTTTGGAAGAAAGAAGAAGGAAAAGGAGGAGGGGGAGGAGGAGGAGGGGATTTACATAGTACTTTAAGGTTTGCAAAGTGATTTACAAAATATCTCACCGGTTCTTACACAACAACCCTAGGAGGTAGATGTTGTTATTTATCCTCATTTTATAGTTATTAAGAGTTTACTACATTGTCAGGTGCTGAAGATATAAAAGAAGGCAAAAACACAGTTATGCCCTCAAAGAGCATACATCCTACTAAGGAAAAAGACACAAATACACCTAGGTATAGACAAGATGAAATGAAACTGTTTTACAGCTGAGAAAACTGAAGCAAACACAGGTCTTTAAGTGACTTTCCCAGGCCCAGCATTCTATCAATTGCACCATCAGATTCCCTATATATTATCATGCATACATTTGTATATGTACACCTTTTCTCTCCCAATAGAATGAAAACACCTTGAAGTTAGGAAGTATTCTATTTTTGCACTTAGCACAATGCCTGGTACTTACTAAATATTTAATAAATGCTTAATGATTGGCTGATTGATACCCATATTCAAATATAAATATAAAGACATTCTCTATAGGTTATCCTTTCTTTTTCTCCATTCCCAATATGAAATATTAATCAAAGTTAACATATTAAGAGAAAAAAGATAGAATGAAAATACATCTGTGTCTGTTTTAAATACTTTGTGCTGCTTAGAGAAAATGGAAAAAATATGCACACTAATAATTTAAAATTTTATTGGAAAAATATGCTAAAATTCCCTCTAAAACAGTCTTTATGAAGAGTCATGAAGTCAATTGTTTAAGAGCTAATGATTTGCACAAAGGTGCAGAAAGACAGGAAAAAAATTATAAAGTACTTTACTTAAAGATTAGAGTTGGGGACAACAAATTAACATAGGAGAAATATGGATGAAATCCAAATGACTCTGCTTTGAGAATATTCCAAAAGGGTCCCTGGTCCAAAATAAATAGCATCCATAAAAGCCTCAGTAAAAAAAAAAAACATGTCATATTAGCCTTCCAGTTTCTGCACTGAAAAATTCAATGTATCATGATGTTTTTAGTTAGCAAATCAGCAAGTGTCATAAGAAAACTGAACAATGGATCAGAAGATGCTTCTTTGTTTGTATCCAAGAGACACCAATTGTCCCTTTTCAATAACAATGCTGATGAATCTTATGACCCTGCATCTAGTGAGAAACTAAAAAATGCAGCTGTTTTTTGTCCAACAGTTTTATTCCACATAAAAATACATAATCTTGAGAAAGAGAATTTAAAACTTTGTCTACTTTAATCAATCAAGAATTTGAAGTGCCCCTACTTAGCACTTGGTAAGTCACTAGGTAAGAGAGCTCACAAGTCACTTACTAGTTCACACCCCCAAAGGCCACAAGCACTGCCCCACCTTGGGCAGTACTAGGCAAATTGGGAGGCTGTGATTGGGGGTAATTGAAGTGTGGGGTAAGAGACAGGAAGTGACATGAAAAAAGGACTATAAAAGGTGAGAATCAAGATAAGATTCACTCTTTGTTTCCTTGGTTCTTCATCCAGAAGACCATCTCTCTTGGTTGATGTTTTGGAGGGGCACTCTCTTCCATGTGAGCTCTGGTGAGATTCTGGGTGGTCTTAGCTTTGTGTGTGCTGAAGGCTCAGTTGTTTTTCCAGTGTTTCCTGGCTCTTTGGACTTAGGCTTCCTAATTAGGACTTTGGATTCTGGTGAGACTTCCTTTTGGATCTGCATTAATGGACTAGGACTTAGGATATCTGTAGTTAGGAATTTTTTTTTCCTACCTCTTTCCTATATTTCATATCTCTACCACGTAAATAAAAGTTGCTTTCAATCATTTTGACTGGAGAAGTTAATTATTTTTATAAACAGTGACCACAATTCAATTATTTCAATTAATATATTTAGCCCATCCATTTTTTAATCTTATAATTGCTATGTGACAATGAAATAATAATGTTTACTTGGGTTTTGCTTTTATTTTCATATAAACTTCACCTCATCTGTTGATGTTAACTCAGAAAGTGAACTTAGACACCAATATCTTATTACATTTGTGATTTGTAGCCTTAAAAACAAATCTAATCTCCAAATCCTCAGTCTCCATTTCAAGAATGATATGTTAAAGGCATGAGTCAAACATTTTCTATCAAAAGAATTTAGTTACAGTTACCCTGAAATCTAGCAGGAGTTGTGTTCTAAAATATTTCATGCATAAAAAGAACAAAAAAAAAAGCTTGAACCATTTTCTTATTATTTTAGCTTCCTCTTGTTTAGAAAATTGAGCCTAGGGGCAGCTAAGGTGACTCTGTGAAGGAAGAACCAGGCCTGGAGATAGGTCTGAGATGCCAATCTGGTCTCAGATAGTTCCTACTTTTCTGACCCTGGGCAAGTCACATAATCCCAATTGCCTAGCCTTTGCCTCTTTTCTGCCTCAGAACTGATACTTAGTATTAATTCTAAGTCAGAAGAAAGAAAGAAAGAAAGAAAGAAAGAAAGAAAGAAAGAAAGAAAGAAAGAAAGAAAGAAAGAAAGAAAGAAAGAAAGAAAGAAAGAAAGAAAGAAAGAAAGAAAGAAAGAAAGAAAGAAAGAAAGAAAGAAAGAAAGAAAGAAAGAAAGAAAGAAAGAAAGAAAGAAAGAAGGAAGGAAGGAAGGAAGGAAGGAAGGAAGGAAGGAAGGAAGGAAGGAAGGAAGGAAGGAAGGAAGGAAGGAAGGAAGGAAGGAAGGAAGGAAGGAAGGAAGGAAGGAAGGAAGGAAGGAAGGAAGGAAGGAAGGAAGGAAGGAAGGAAGGAAAGAAAGAAAGAAAGAAAGAAAGAAAGAAAGAAAGAAAGAAAGAAAGAAAGAAAGAAAGAAAGAAAGAAAGAAAGAAAGAAAGAAAGAAAGAAAGAAAGAAAGAAAGAAAGAAAGAAAGAAAGAAAGAAAGAAAGAAAGAAAGAAAGAAAGAAAATCAAAACTGGAGTAAGAAAATCAAAACTGGAGTAAACAGAATTTTTGTTTGTTTGGGGAAATAACCTCCCACTATTGCCAATCCCCTTCACCTCAAACCAATATTTAGGACCCAGAGATGCCAAGTCTATAGTCCTCTGATTACCAAAGCAGGTACAAATAGCATAGGAACAGAGGAGCTTCAAATACCCGAAAGTACAGGATTGCCAACCAATATTTCTCCCTATTATTTCAGCTGTCCCATACCTCTAAAAACTATACATTTCTAATTTCTAACTTACTTCACTCTGAACTCAGACTTCTCTTCCTCACACAAAATATACAAGCACTCACACAAATACTTT